>NC_135959.1:71447189-72047189 GCF_053455715.1 Rhinoraja longicauda | reverse complement strand
ATTGGGGTTTTTTTGGGGGTGTAATTTTGATGTTTATTTAATGCTTTTGTTGTTGGACTGTGGGTGATTGAATTAACATTTTGTTCAAGATGGCCGCGCCGTTGTGTTTGGCTGCCTGCCACTGTGTTTCTTTTTTTCCTAGTCAGATGTGCAGCACTTTGGTCAACGTGGGTTGTTTTTAAATGTGCTATACAAATAAATTGACTTGACTTGACTTGACATATTAAGGCAAGGAAAACTGCAGGACAGATTCAATATAATTTGCAGTTATAATTTGCCTAATTCAATCCCAATCTCCCTCACTATTGGATATTTTGCAATATGATTGGGCAGTATCTGAACATTACTAAACATTTTAAGAGAATTCTTGGAAGCATATTTTTCATTGTTTCTCATCTCTAACCTTGTGCAGGACTCAATACACAAATTGTGCAATTTCAATATCTTAATTGCATCAACTGTTATATTTGCTCTGTTTCAATTGTTCTTTGATTTTCCTAACCAGTTCAGATAACACCTCTGCATTTCTCCATTATTGTATTCTCAAGTCGAGTGAGCATCCATTAACTCAGAATATCTATGAATTTATACCTCATTTGTGCCCTTTCAGTTTCTCCATTTGAAACTGAATGTTATAGACATGTGAGGTAATGTTAGACTCTATTTAATTTCATCAGTGACCAAAAGGGTTTGACTTTTTCTGATACTTTCTCTTTGAGAAGAGCCTTCTATTGCAGAAATTGATCTGGGTTTTTAATGGTTTTGGTGATAGTGCATGACCCGACATAGCTATTTCTTCTAGATTCTTGTCCATACGAACAAGCAGATAAAATTACAGTCTACTGTTTTATGTCCAGCATACAGAAACTGTGACTTTCTATCATTATTCTAGTTTGCAGTTTTTTGGTGTAACTATTCTGAGATCCCATTTGATGCAGTCAATCCCAATCTCCCTCACTATTGGATATTTTGCAATATGATTGGGCAGTAGGCAACTCATAACAGCTGTGATTGAAATGTTTCAGATTCTCCGAGTGACACAAGATCAAATCAGTGCAGCCACACTAAGTATTTTACTATTGTGTAAGAAGGAACTGCAGATGCTGGTTTAAACCGAAGATAGACATAGAAAAGCTGGAGCAACTCAGTGGGACAGGCAGCATCTCTGGAGAGAAGGAATGGTTGACGAAACGTCACCCATTCCTTCTCTCCAGAGATGCTGCCTGTCCCGCTGAATTACTCCAGCTTTTTGTGTCTAAAGTATTTTACTATTAATTACTTGACTACCATTTCACGAGTGCTAATATTGAAACCGGTTTACAGGGTACACATTGTACTTCTATATTTATTGTAGCATTTTCATTAGGCATTCTCTGCAATCCATCCAGCATTGCTTCAGCTTGGATGCTCATTATTCAACATCATAATCACCTTGCGGCTGCAATTGTTGGAATTGAGAGTTGGATCCAAAAATGATAAGTAAGGATTTGTGGATGGTGACCCATGGAATTGGTCTATCCAACAAAAAACTAAAGAACCCAATCTTTTTGCCAGAACCTCTTTCAATTTCTGAATGTAGTTCTCCTCTTGCTTTTTTTTGCTTCCAATTTTTGTTTCCTGGCCAATCACAGATTGCATGCAAATATACAAAGTAGGAGCAGGATTAAATCACTTGTCCCCATAAACATTTAAGAAAAATATTCTGATTGTAAACTCAATTCTGCATTCCTTTCACCCTACTACTTATTAAGGTTATCTATGTCCACATTAAAATATTTTCTCTGCTTCTACCACTTTTCCAAAGAGTTCCAAAGACTCATGACCCGCTGAAAGAAGAAATTTCACCATCTCACCTTAAACAATCACTCCTAATTTTAACTTTTCCTATAAGGAGAAAGGTCCTCTCCATTTTCATGCCATGAAAACACCTCACGATCATGTATGCTTCAATCAATTTCCCCTCTTATTCCTTCAAACTCCTAACCTATTCAATCTTTCCTAATCTGACAACCCACTTATTCCAGATAATGGTCTTCTAAATATTCTGTAAATTGCTCCCAATACATTAAAATCTTTCTTGGACTCATATAGCATGGAATCAGGCCCTTTGGCCTCACATGTCCACGTTGACCAAGATGCCCCTTCTAAGCTGGTCCCACCTGCCTGAATTGGGCCATCTACTAAAACTCTCGTTTGTTTGTTTATTCCTGAACTACAGCCAAATCGATACACGATAGCGCAACAATTTTAGGCCCACCTTACTCACCGTTGTCCCTTTGGTATGAAGAAGTTTCATTGAAATCGGTTATATTTTTTAAGTTATTCACATTTTAAAGTTTAAATCTATCTCCTAGGGATGGAAGGGGGGGGAGGAGGATGGGTAAGGGGGATTGAGGGGGAGGGAGGGGAGGGGGTTTGGGGGGGGGGAGGGGAGAGGGGGAGATACTAGACCACTTGGATACATGGATAGAAAACGTTTAGAGGGATACTAGACCACTTGGTCTAGTATCCCTCTAAACGTTTTCTATCCATGTACCTGTCCATATGTCCTTTCAATGTTGTTATAGTTCCTGCCTTAATTACCTCCTCTGGAAGCTCGTTCCATATACCTATAACCCTATATATGAAAAAGTTGCACCTCAGCTTTTCAAATCTTTCCCCTCTCACCTTAACCTATGCTCTCTGGTTCTTGATTCCCCTACTCTGGGTAAAAGACTGTCTATTCCCCTCATGATTTTATACATCACTATAAGATGACCCCCTCGGCCTCCTTCGCTCCATTAGAATAAAGTCCTAGCCTATTCAGCTTATTCCTTTAGCGCAGGCCTTTGAATCCTGGCATTATCCTTAAATCTTCTTGCACCTTTTCCAGCTTAATGACATCCTTCCTATAGCAGGGTGAACAAAACTGAATATAATACTCCAAATGCGACTTCACCAACATGTATAACTGTAGCATAACAACCTAACTTCTATGCTCAATACCCTGAGTGATGAAGGCAAATGTACTGAAGCCTTCTTGACCAACTTGTTTACCTGTGACGCCACTTTTGGGGAACTATGTACCTGAAATCCTTGATCCTATTGCTCTACAACACTCCCCAGGGCCCTGTCATTCACTGTGAAGGCCCTGCCCAGGTTTGACGTCCCAAAATGCACCATCTCACACTTATCTGCATTAAATTCTATTAACCATTTGGCCATCTGATCAAGATCCTGCTGTAATTTTTGATAACTATCTTCACAATCTATGATGTCACACACTGCAGATTCAACTGCAAACCTACTAATCAGACCTAGTACTAATCATCCAAATCATTATGTAAACCTCAAACAGCAATGGGACCAGCAACAATCCCTGAGGCACACCACTAGTCACAGGCTTCCAGTCCAAAAAATAGCCTTCTATCATCATCCTCCACTTCCTTCCATGGAGCCAATTCTCCATCCTTGCCAACTTTGAATTTTTGAAGAAATAACATTAAATCAGATTCATAAGACACTATATTCCACACACAACCCCTGTTTATCCAAATGCATATCTATCTATCTATCCATCCATCTATCCATCCATCCATCCATCCATCCATCCATCCATCCATCCATCCATCCATCCATCCATCCATCCATCCATCCCTAAAATTCTGTGTTTGTTTGTGTGTTTGTGTCATAACTTTGGTGCTTCGCACAGCCAAAACGGTATTCCATAGCTCCACATTTTTTTGCACCACGTTATTCACCATTATCCTGGGCATAATGTCTAACAACTCTCATTCAAATTGAAGCTACATTTTTAAAGCTACAGATATTTTAAAATTAAAAAATTCACCTTCTAACCCATTTCCTGAAAGTGCTCAGCGTATAACGTCACAATGGGCTACGTTTGACTTCATTTGCTCCTCACTCGCCAAAACAAGATGGCCGCGGGCAGTGCTGCCGCCCGCCCAGCCTCAGTCGTTCCCTCGCCCCTCTCCTCTCGCCCGGCCCTGGCGGAGACTCGCACGTCGGCAGTCAGCGTTGAACGCACGGGCACTGGCAAGTGCCTTTCGCAGCCAACGGTTCCACGGAGGGGAGTGGGCCTGGCGGCCGAGTGGGTGTAGGGGAGGGTGGGGGGGAGTAGGGGTGGGGAGGAGGACAGGGAGTGGGTGGGGGGAGCGGGTCGGGGAAAGTGGGGGTGGGGGGGGAGGGGGCCGTGGAGAGTGGGGGAGGGGGGAGGAGGGGGTGGGATGGGTGGAGGGGGGTGAGCGGGTGGGGTAGTGGGGAGGAGGGGGAGGGGGAAGAGGGGGTGGGGGAGAGTGGCGGTGGGGAGGGGAGAGTGGGGGTGGGGTAGGGGAGGGAGGTGGGGGTGAGGGGAGGGGAGGGGGGAATAGGAGTGGGGAGAGGGGAATGGGGTGGAGGCAGGGCTGGGGGAGTGGGGGTGGGGGCAGGAGAGGGACAAGTGCAGTGGGGTAGGGGGGGATGGAGTGGGTCATTTGGGGGAGGAGGGGGATAAGGGGGATTGAGTGGGGGGGTTGAGGGTGCTACACCAATACAGGAGAGGCTTTGGGTCCAGGGCTCACTCAGTGACACCCTCTCCCCTTCCCTGTTCCCCCTCTACGAAGAATGGGCCCAACTCCGACACTTGGTCTAGTATATCTTATTCCTCTGAAAGCTCTTCAACAACTTGCCTACAACAGATGTTCGGTCTCACTGTGTCTATCATTCTATGCTTGGTTTATAGTTCCCAGGCTTTTCCTTTCAGCCCTTCCTAAATAGAGGCACAACATTAGACATATGTATTGAAGATGATTTGTATATCTCAACCAGAGCTCCTGCAATTTATTCTCTACAAATCTTTCTTAAATAAGAATGCTAATACTATATAAGTACTCCAGATGAGGTCTCACCCATGTCCTATGACACCGAATCTCCCAGCTGCACCCAGTTCCCCTTTTTTTTGTTTCGCTCGTGTGTCAGACGACGTTCTGCCTTCGCTTTGCCACAGCCAATGCTCTGCGGAGATCGTCCGCAGTGCAAGCCTCTCCGCCGCAAGTCAGTAGGTGGGCCGTTGTCTGTACCTCTCCACAGTTGCATTTGTCGGAGTCTGAGAAGCCCCACTTCTTCAGGTTGTCCGCAACGTCCCGCTTCAGTGCGGAGGCGGTTTAGGGGTTTCCAGGTAGTATAAGGTGGTGGTGTCTTGGTGCCATCTGTTGTTTGGTTTTGGTACCTGACACGTTTGCTCTAGTTCCATGAAGCTGTTCTGACTCTTCAAGCGTTTCTTGGCTTGTTGGTGATTGTGCAAGGGCTGACGGGGGTCTGTGTCTGCATTGATGCGTTCTACTGCAGCTGCCTGATCATGTCTTCCAGATGGTTCGTCGATGCCAGCCAGCTCATACAGGTGTTCAACCTTTGTCGGCTTCAGGCATCCTGTGATTTTCCTGCAGGCAATGTTCAATGCAGAGTCCACCTTGCGTGCATGTTTAGCATGGCTCCAGACGGGGCTTGCATATTCTGCCACTGAGAAACAGAGCGCCCGGGGGTGCAGTGCGGATTATTGTTGAGTCACTTTCAAATGAGCTGTTTGCCAGTTTTTCGATGACATTGTTCCAGGTGTTGACCTTTGCTTTGGTTTGCTCAACATGTTGGCGATACGATTACGATCAAGGACCGCACCTAGGTACTTTGGGGCTTTGCAGTGTTCCAACAGGACATCATTCCATCGCACCTGCAGTTGACGTTTTGCATCCCGGTTCCGGAGGTGGAAAGCTGCGCTTTGCGTTTTTGTTGGGTTTGGACGCAGAGAATTCTGTTGGTAGTACATTGTCATATTCTGCAGAGCAGCCTCTAGTACGGTCTCAATCTGGCTGAAGTCTGAGAATTGCATTGCGATGCATAAGTCATCGGCATACCGAAACGACCTAGTTTTTGGGGTGATGGATTGGTCATTGGTGTATATATTGAACAACGTTGGAGCAAGGACATTGCCCTGTGATAGACCATTCTTTTGGCATCTCCAATGGCTGCTCTGACCATTTAGGCATACGAAGACCCAGTTCCCCTGGCCATAAGTGATAATATTTGGTTAGCTGGAACATATTTGACCATACCTAAGAAAGATCAAAGTATTTTTGGAGAAACAAGGAATTACAGATGCTGGTTTACAGAAAAGGACACAAAATGCTGGAGTAACTCAACAGGACAGGTAGCATCTTTGAAGAACATGGATCAGTATTCTTGCATTTTTTGCATTTCTTGCATTTTTTCCTGTACAAAGGTACATTTACTCCAGCAGATTACCAGCATCTGTAAGATTTTGTTTTGAAATGTTAAAGCTGCCTAATTGTTTGTCAGTTGGAAAATGTAATTGTTAATTATTGCTTATATTTAGCTTGCTAATTGGTAACTTCTATAAAAAAGATTGAATGTTGATTGAATTTGGAAACTAAATAATGCCTCTTTAGTTGAAAACAAATCAAACGATTGGAAAAGTATAGGGGTGGGCAGAATGGAAATAGAATAAAGATAATTAACCAAGAGGCAAGTGTGAAAACCAAAAATATGTAATCCTTATTGACATTGATAAACGTATTAGTTAGGTCGATAGACTTTAATTACAGAAATATTCTATAAACTAAGGATACATTTCTAAGAATCAACATTAGATCAAAGGACTGGAAAAAGAAAGTTTAGGATTGAAAGATGATAAGATGGGATAGTAGTTACCAGGAAATAGAAAGAGAAAAAAAAGCAGAAAAATTGAAAGAAGCAACACCATATTGTAGACAGACACAGGTAAGAAAATATATTCACTTGCTCTAATTTAATCACATGGAATATTGGCAATTATTGGCTATGAAGCAGCTGGTAAATGTTTGCGGAATAATTGCTAGGAAAGATTGTTCAAATGATCCTGCATGAGGCAAGGAGGTTTTCTTTGCTGATAAGAGTTCAAGTAAATCAGCTTATAACTCTGAAGGGTTATGGTTAATGGCTATAGAAGCTTTTGGGTAAGAATTAGTAAAGAGTTCCAGAGTGTGAGTGGGCTGCTGAGAATCGTGTTTGGCAGATCCAGCAGTTGTCTGTGATGGTGAATTTTGTTTTCATGAATTTGAGGGTGTGGAATTCTCTTGCGTGGGAAGAGTGAGGAAACAAGCTAAAGGGAAAGCCAGATAATTTAGTTATTTGTCGGTACCTCCCCAAGTCATTTCTTGGTGACAGCACACAATACACTCATAGATGTCTACTCAAGTTGCAAGTGTGTGCATAAAATAGCTGCTTCTCTCTGAGTGGCCTATTGATTGCACAAACGACTCTTATGCTGTTGGAAACTATGGAAGCTAGCAGATTTTTTAGATTTAGATTTAGAGATACAGCGCGGAAACAGGCCCTTCGACCCACCGGGTCCGCGCCGCCCAGCGATCCCCGCACACTAACACTATCCTACACACACTAGGGACAATTTTTACATTTGCCCAGCCAATTAACCTACATACCTATATGTCTTTGGAGTGTGGGAGGAAACCGAAGATCTCGGAGAAAACCCACGGGGAGAACGTACAAACTCCGTACAGACGGCGCCCGCAGTCAGGATCGAACCCGAGTCTCCGGCGCTGCATTCGCTGTAAGGCAGCAACTCTACCGCTGCGCCACCGCGCCGCAATTGCATGTGTTTGGAGTCCTCTATGTTTCATGTATTAGATGCATAGGGGTTCCCAGGATGAAAATCATGCAAATTAATGACATTTGAGTGTTTTAACAATGTTTTGCACTTCAAAGAAACAGTCTTGGGCACAAAATGTATACCCCATTTACATGAAACTTTATCTAATGTCAAGATTTATCACCCAGGTCAATTGATAGTACTTGTTCCCATTGAATTACATTTGTCATTTTTCAGTCCAATTAATAATAATGTAGATTCGTTCAAAATTAATTGCATTGTACTCATTGAGTCTGCTTTCTAGTATTTTCAGCATGCATCCCCTGATTTTATTTCTTATATTTTTGCTCAGAAAGTTGATTTCACCCATTAGTTGGCCAAAAATGAATACTATACTTTAGCCAATGCCAATTGGGATTGCCAAAAGCATTGTGGGATTGGAGCATTTTCACCGCTTTAAGAAATCGTTATTGTGGTTTACTTTTTTTTAGAAGCATTAAAACATGACTTGTTTATTCACAAGAGCAGCTGTTTTCTGAGCTCACAGCAGCTCCTTGGTCACTGCTATTGATGGGATCTGCCTTATGGGCTGTCATGGATGTAAAGGAAAACAATGAGAAGGGAGGGGAGCAGAGAAACAGCAAGAGAGGTTGGTGTCGGCATGAGTTATGAGGAGGGTGCAGAAAAGCTTCAAGTGAATATAGGCAATCCAAGTAAAATGGCATAAATGTGGCAGATGGAATATCGTGTGTGTATAAAAAACACATGAACTCTAATTTGGTAGGATTTTATTTAATGATAAGAAATTGAAGACAGTTGGTATTCAGAGGGACTGATGCGTCATTGTACACAATTCAAAGCAAGTGTTCAGGTACAACGGACACTTGGAGCATAGATCTGTACAGCACGGAAACAACCCCTTCGGCCTACCTTGTCTATGCTGACTTTGGCATACTGCTATTTGCCTGCATTTGGCCCAGAGCCCTCAAGACTTTTCCTATCCATACATGTCCAAATGTGTTTTAAAAGTCATAATTGTATCAGCTTCTATAGCTTCTACTGGCAAATCGTTCCAGATGTGGACTGCCCTCTGAGTGAAAAAGTTCCCCCTAAGGTGTCACTTGCATCTCTTCCCTCTTGCCTTAAGGCGATGGTCATAATTAGGAGAATTATACACTGATCCTTATTGTATCTTTCGGAATGGCAGGCAGTGACCAGTGGGGTACCGCAAGGTTCGGTGCTGGGACCCCAGCTATTTATGATATACATTAATGACTTAGACGAAGGGATTAAAAGTACCATTAGCAAATTTGCAGATGATACTAAGTTGGGGGGGGTAGTGTGAATTGTGAGGAAGATGCAATAAAGCTGCAGGGTGACTTGGACAGGTTGTGTGAGTGGGCGGATACATGGCAGATGCAGTTTAATGTAGATAAGTGTGAGGTTATTCACTTTGGAAGTAAGAATAGAAAGGCAGATTATTATCTGAATGGTGTCAAGTTAGGAGGAGGGGGAGTTCAACGAGATCTGGGTGTCCTAGTGCATCAGTCAATGAAAGGAAGCATGCAGGTACAGCAGGCAGTGAAGAAAGCCAATGGAATGTTGGCCTTCGTAACAAGAGGAGTTGAGTATAGGAGCAAAGAGGTCCTTCTACAGTTGTACCGGGCCCTGGTGAGACCGCACCTGGAGTACTGTGTGCAGTTTTGGTCTCCAAATTTGAGGAAGGATATTCTTGCTATGGAGGGCGTGCAGCGTAGGTTCACTAGGTTAATTCCCGGAATGGCGGGACTGTCATATGTTGAAAGGCTGGAGCGATTGGGCTTGTATACACTGGAATTTAGAAGGATGAGGGGGGATCTTATTGAAACATATAAGATAATTAGGGGATTGGACACATTAGAGGCAGATAACATGTTCCCAAAGTTGGGGGAGTCCAGAACAAGGGGCCACAGTTTAAGAATAAGGGGTAGGCCATTTAGAACGGAGATGAGGAAGAACTTTTTCAGTCAGAGGGTGGTGAAGGTGTGGAATTCTCTGCCTCAGAAGGCAGTGGAGGCCAGTTCGTTGGATGCTTTCAAGAGAGAGCTGGATAGAGCTCTTAAGGATAGCGGAGTGAGGGGGTATGGGGAGAAGGCAGGAACGGGGTACTGATTGAGAGTGATCAGCCATGATCGCATTGAATGGCGGTGCTGGCTCGAAGGGCTGAATGGCCTACTCCTGCACCTATTGTCTATTGTCTATTGTAAGAGGGCGGGCATGTCTGGGGCAGGGTGTGACAATAGACAATAGGTGCAGGAGAAAGCCATTCGGCCCTTCGAGCCAGCACCACCATTCAATGTGATCATGGCTGATCATTCTCAATCAGTACCCCGTTCCTGCCTTCTCCCCATATCCTCTGACTCCGCTGTCCTTAAGGGCTCTATCTAGCTCTCTCTTTAAAGCATTCAGAGAATTGGCCTCCACCGCCTTCTGAGGCAGAGAATTCCACAGATTTACAACTGACTGAAAAAGTTTTTCCTCAACTCCGTTTTAAATGGCCTACCTCTTATTCATAAACTGTGGCCCCTGGTTCTGGACTACCCCAACATTGGGAACATGTTTCCTGCCTCCAACGTGCCAACCCCTTAATAATCTTATATGTTTCGATAGTTGTTCCAGTCTTTCAACATATGACAGTCCCGCCATTCCGGGAATTAACCTAATAAACTTACGCTGCACACCCTCAATAGCAAGAATATCCTTCCCCAAATTTGGAGACGAAAACTGCACACAGTACTCCAGGTGCGGTCTCACTAGGGCCCTGTACAACAGCAGAAGGACCTCTTTGCTCCTATACTCAACTCCTCTTGTTATGAAGGCCAACATTCCATTGCCTTTCTTCACTGCCTGCTGTACCTGCATGCTTCCTTTCAGTGACTGATGCACTAGGACACCCAGATTTCGTTGGACGTCCCCTTTTCCTAACTTGACACCATTCAGATAATAATCTGCCTTATTATTCTTACCACCAAAGTGGATAACCTCACACTTATCCACATTAAACTGCATCTGCCGTGCATCCGCCAACTCACACAACCTGCCCATGTCACCCTGCAACCTCATAGCATCTTCTTCACAGTTCACACTGCCACCCAGCTTTGTATCATCTGCAAATTTGCTAATGGTACTTTTAATCCCTTCATCCAAGTCATTAATGTATATTGTAAATAGCTGTGGTCCCAGCACCGAGCCTTGCGGTGCCCCACTGGTCACTGCCTGCCATTCTGAAAGGGACCCATTTATCCCCACTCTTTGCTTTCTGTCTGTCAACCAATTTTCTATCCATGTCAGTACCCTACCTCCAATACCTTGTGCTCTAATTTTGCCCATTAATCTCCTTGTGGGACCTTGTGGAAGGTTTTCTGAAAGTCAAGGTACACTACATCCACCTTGTCAATTTTCCTAGTTACAAGACTAGTCAAGCATGATTCTACAAGATTAGTCAAGCATGATTTCCCCTCCGTAAATCCATGCTGACGCAGAACGATCCTGTTACTGCTGTCCAAATGCTCCGTCATTTTGTCTTTTATAATTGACTCCAGCATCTTCCCCACCACTGATGTTAGACTAACTGGTCTATAATTCCCTGTTTTCACTCTCCCTCTTTTCTTAAAAAGTGGGATAACATTAGCTACCCTCCAATCCACAGGAACTGATCCTGAATCTATAGAACATTGGAAAATGATCACCAATGCGTCCACGATTTCTAGAGCCATCTCCCTAAGTACCCAGGGATGCAGACCATCAGGCCCTGGGGATTTATCAGCCTTCAGTCCCATCAGTCTACCCAACACCATTTCCTGCCTAATGTGAATTTCCTTCAGTTCCTCCGTCACCCTAGGATCTCTGGCCACTGGAACATCTGAGAGATTGTATCTTCCGTAGTGAAGACAGATCCAAAGTACCGGTTCAACTCGTCTGCCATTTCCTTGTTCCCCATAATAAATTCCCCTGCTTCTGTCTTCAAGGGACCCACATTTGCCTTGACTATTTTTTTCCTCTTCACATACCTAAATAAGCTTTTACTATCCTCCTTTATATTATTGTCGAGCTTACCCTTGTACCTCAATTTTTCTCCATTTATTGCCTTTTTAGCTATCTTCTGTTGCTCTTTAAAAGAGCCCCAATCCTCTGGCTTCCCACTCTTCTTTGCTATGTTATACTTCTCTTTTATTTTTATGCTGTCCTTGACTTCCCTTGTCAGCCACGGGTGCCTCTTACTTCCCTTCGAATCTTTCCTCTTTGGGATAAATTGATCCTGCATCTTCTGCATTATTCCCAGGAATACCTGCCATTGCTGTTCCACATTCTTCCCTGCTAGGGCCTCCTTCCAGTCAAATCTGGCCAGCTCCTGCCTCATGCCTCTGTAATCCCCTTTGCTACACTGTAATACTGATACTTCCGATTTTCCCTTCTCCCTCTCAATTTGTAGAGTACAACATCATATTATGATCACTGCCTCCTAATGGCTCTTTTACCTTGAGTTCCCTTATCAGATCAGGTTCTATACACAACACTAAATCCAGAATTGCCTTCTCCCTGGTAGGCTCCAGTGCAAGCTGTTCTAAGAATCCATCTCGGAGGCACTCCACAAACTCCCTTTCCTGGGGTCCAGTACCAACCTGATTTTCCCAATCTACCTGCATGTTGAAATCTCCCATAACCACCGTAGCATTACATTTGCGACATGCCAATTTTAACTCTTGATTCAACTTACACCCTATGTCGAGGCTACTGTTTGGGGGCCTGTAGATAACTCCCATTAGGGTCTTTTTACCCTTACAATTCCTCATTTCTATCCATACAGATTCTACATCTCCTGATTCTATGTCACCCCTTGCAAGGGAGCGAATATCATTCCTTACCAACAGAGCGACCCCACCTCCTCTGCCCACCTGTCTGTCTTTTCTATATGTTGTGTACCCCTGAATATTCAGTTCCCATCCCTGGTCCTCTTGTAGCCATGTATCTGTAATTCCCACAACATCATACTTGCCAATGTCTAACTGAGCCTCAAGCTCATCCACTTTATTTTTTATACCACGCATTTAAATACAACACTTTAACTTCGGTATTCACCTCTCTCACACCGGTCACCATTGGCCCTGACCATACTCTCTTATCCCATCTAGAACTTTCCTTCCCATTTATTCGAGAGTCCTTTGCAATTTCTCCTGCATTCGCTTCCCCTTTAACTCCATCTTCATATTCCCAATTTGTCAACCCCTCCCCCCCACTACTTAGTTTAAACCCACACGTGTACTACTAGCAAACCTGCCTGCCAGAATGTTGGTCCCCCTGCTGTTAAGGTGTAACCCGTCCCTTTTCTACAGGTCACCCCTACCCCAGAAGAGATCCCAGTGGTCTAGAAATCTAAATCCCTGCTCCCTGCACCAGCCCCTCAGCCATACATTCATATCCCCGATCTCTCTGTTCCTGCCCTCACTAGCACGAGGTACAGGTAGCAATCCAGAGATAACCACCCTCAACGTCCTGCTTCTCAGTCTTCTTCCTAACTCTCTAAACTCACGTTGCAGTACCTCCTTCCTCTTCCTCCCGACGTCATTCGTGCCCATGTGCACAAGTACTTCCGGTTGATCGCCTTCCCTCGCTAGAATGTTTTTGGAGCCGGTCCGTGATGTCTTGAACCCTGGCACCAGGGAGGCAACAGACCATCCTCAAGTCACGCCTGCCGCCACAGAATCTACTGCCCGTACCTCGGTCACCCACTACTATGGCTCTTCCTGACTTCGGTCTCCCCAGTCGAGCTTCCTTCCATGGATTAGAGCCACCAACCTGTCCGCCGCTCGGACTGAAAGCATCTTCTGCCCCGACAGCTCCCAAGAGGGTGTACCTGTTTGCAATAGGCACAGCCATCGGGGTCTCCTGTAATCCACATGCACTCCCCTTTGAAACGGTCTCCCACCTTCGCTCGACCTGGGAGCGGTGTGGTGGGTTTGGGACTCCTTATGACATAAGATTAAACAGACAGGGCTAGTATTCTTTAATTATGATATTGTTGTACTGAACTCTTAAGGCGCTTGAAAGGGTAGGAAAAAATGGTAAATATTTTCACTGGCTGGGATTCTAGAACCAGGGGTTATAGTCTTAAAGCAAAGAAACAATTTTGAGCTCAGGCATGAAGAAATTTCTTCACCTAGAAGGTAATGAATGTCTTTTAGAGGTTCACGAGTTATACAAGCTCTCCGTTTAGTATTTAACCGATATACCTCCGTCGTTCACGCACACACCCAAATGAATATTTAACCGCTACAGCTCCGTTATTCGCCCGCACACCCAACGGCCGGCCACCTGGTCGGCGTTGATTGGTCGATCCAGATTACGCCTGGTCCACCCGAGTGTTCTAGCTTGACGAACGACGGTTTGAGACCAATGTGGCTCGGCCCGCCACATGATCCCCCCCCCCCCCCCCCCCAGAACCGGTGTATCGGAGGTGGTTAGGCTGTCGAGTGAGGCGGCCTGATCTCGTGTACGTGTCTCCTGTGTTTGGGGTTGCAGTTGGTTGAGTTCAGGGCGGGTTTGGTCGTGATGGTGGACGCCCTCTGCGGCGGGGTTGTGCCACCTGCATTGGTGGGTCAATATCCAAGTGTGCCAGTTTAAGATGGTCCATGGAGACAGTCTCGTGCTGCCACCCATGTCGATGATGAAAGTCGTGGCGCCATTTTGCAGTACTCTGAAGGGTCCCTCGTAAGGCTTTTGTTGTGTACAGTGGGAATCTAGGCGAAGAAGACGTACTAGCAGTCCTGGAGGTCGGGTGGGACGTACGTCGTTGTATGACCGTGTCGCGACATTGGGACTGGAGAGAGCATGCCCATCTCACGGAGGCGAGTCAGCATGGTCATGGGCGGTTCTTGATGTCCACGCTCTGCCGGGATGAAGTCCCCATGGGACCATAATCGGGACGCCATATACCAGCTCGGCTGAGGAAGTTGCCAGGTCCTCCTTCGGGGCAGTGCGTATGCCCAGCAGGACCGACGGCAATTCGCCCATCCAGTCCGGGCCTGTGAGCCGTGCCTTGTGGGATGTCTTCATGTGCCGGTGAAAACGTTCCACGAGGCTGTTTGCGGGTTGTAGGCCGTTGTGTGGTTCGGCTTAGTACCAAGCAGCCGGGGCATTGCTGACCACAGCTCGGAGGTGAACTGCGCACCTTTGTCAGAGGAGATGTCTGCCGGCACGCCAAAGCAGGCGATCCAGTGGGCAGTGAGGGCACGTGCACAGGTCACAGTGGAGGTATCCGAGAGCGGGACGGCTTCCGGCCATCTCGTGAATTTGTCCACAATGGTGAACAGGTGGGTGACAACTCTGGATGGAGGCAGCAGTCCAACGATGTCGACGTGTCGAGGGCGAAGTACTGCAGCGGCGCCTTGCTGTATCGCTGAATCGTGAGGTTTGACGGGATGCACGCTCTGGCCCAGTTGCCGACCTGTTTGCTCAACCCATGCCACATGAACTTGGCTGCCATCAATGCTGTTGTTGTCTGGACGGAAGGGTGAGCTAGGCCATGAACCATGACGAAAATCCGATGGCGCCAGGCATCAGGGATGATGGGTTTTGGCTGTCCGGTAGACACATCGCAGAGGTGTGTGGTGTCTGTGGGCCCGAATCGCACATCCTCCAACAGCAGGCCTTAGATGGCTTTGCGTTAGGCGAGCATCTCCTCATCCTCTTGTTGCGCGGCCGCCACGGACATGTAGTTGACACCTGGGGCCAAAGCGTGGATGGCATTGATGGCGGTGCGGGACAACGCATCTGCGACCTGGTTACTCTTGCCTGCGATGTGCAAGTCGTGTATTCTGAGATGTAGGTCAAGTGACGCTGCTGTCGGGCTGACAAAGGATCAGACATTTTTGCAAAGGCAAACTGGCTTGTGGTCGGTGAAAGCTGTGAAATCCCTTCCTCGAGGAAATAGCGGAAATGCCGGATGGGCAGGTAGAGCGTGAGGAGCTCCCGGTCGAAAGCACTGTATTTCTGCTCGGGGGGCTCAGGTGATGACTGAAAAATGCGAGGGGCTGCCAGCTACCATTGATCAGTTGTTCCAGCACTCTGCCCACGGCTGTGCCAGATGTGTTGCCCCGTGGATGTACCAGCATCGTTGCCTTTGCCTTGGTGTTGTCGAACGCGATCGTGGCATCGCCGTCCCAAATGAGCTCTTTCGGTTTGCTGGCCAACGCCTTGAACAGCAGTTGCATACTCCTGGCGGCTGCTGGCACGAAACGGTGGTAGAATTTGATCATGCCGACAAACTCTTGGAGTCCCTTCACAGTAGAAAGTTTTGCAAACTTGCGAATGCCTTCGACCTTGGTCAGGAGCGGGATCACTCCGTGCTGGTTGATGTGGTGGCCGAGGAAGTTGATGGAAGTGAAGCCAAACTGACACTTGGCAAAGTTGATGGCCAGGCCATGCTCGTTGAGCTTCTGGCAGAGCTGCCGGTATGTGCACGGTGTTCCTGGCGAGAGCGGCTGGCGACGAGGATGTCGTTGAGGTAGATGAACACGAAGTCCAGCCCGTGGCCCACCGTGTCCATGAGCCTTTGGAGAGCTTGGGTGGCGTCTTGAAGCCGAAAGGCATGTGCAGGAACTCAAATAGCCCGAACGGTGTGATGAGGGCCGTCTTGGGGATGTCGTCTGGGTGGACCGGAATCTGATGGTAGCTCCGTACCAGGTCGATCTTGGAAAATCCTTGGCACCGTGCAGGTTTGCCGTGTAGTCCTGGATGTGAGGGACAGGGTACTGGTTGGCCCGAATGATGATCCCAGGTGTAGAGGAGGCGATGTTTCTGGCTGGCCGCAGTAACCACTACCGACGGCTGGCCTAGCCGTTTCCCAGATGCGCGCAGGGTGGTTGGCATCGGCGGGTCTCGGTGCCCCACATTTAGTGGTAGTAGCACCACTTGTCCTTGCTGGCGCCGTTCGTGGCTGGCATCACTGCCGCTCCTTCCGTGAAGTCTGGGACCGCCCGTTTGACTTGCCAAGGCACCGCCGCCACCTGGCTGATGGTGGCTCCACCCTGCTGTTTGGCCTGCCACAGCCCCTCAACACGGGTTGTCAACCATCGGGGGTCAGTGAAATCGTAATCCGCGAGGAGCAGGCGGATGTCCTCGGGATTCTGCTCGAGGAAAAGGAGGCAGGTCTCCTGTCCATCCATCAGGACGAGCATTTCGTTCATGAGCACGGATGGTTTGCGGTCGCCTAGGCCATCCATGTGCAGGAGTTTTGCTGCCCTGTCGCGGCAGCTGAGGCCGAAAGTGTCCTTGAGGAGCGTTTTGATGCCTTCGTACTTGTCGGCTGGTGGCTGGCGAATGTAATCGATTATGCGCCCGGTGGTGTCGTGGTCCAGCGCACTTTGGTGGCACTTTGGTGACAGTTATCTGGCGGATGTGGAACTGGGCTTCAGCTTATTCAAACCACACTTGGGGCTGTGATGTCCAGAAGGTGGGCAGTTTGATTGAAACTGTGTTCTGCAGATCTGGGTTGTCTTCTCCAGACATGATGAAATCCAAAATAGGCCGTTTTGGATTGTCGGGGTCACCACTGTAGAGGTTCACGTGTTGTGTAAACTCTCCGTTTAATATTTAACTGATACAGCTCCGTCGTTCGCGCGCGCACACCCAAATTAATATTTAACCGCTACAGTTCCGTCATTCGCGCGCACACCCAACGCATCCTTAATAAGTCGGTGTTGATTGGTCGGCCCAGATCACGCCTGGTTCACGCGAGTGTTCGAGCTCGACGAATGATGGTTCGTGACCAAAGTGTCTCGGCCCGCCACAGTCTGGAAATTTCTACGGAGGGCAGGATGGATGTTATTGGGTGTTTTCAAAGCAGAGATCAATAGATCTTTCAATACGAATTAATTAGATTAGTGCAGAAAAGTGGCACTGAGGTTGAAACGTCAGTTGTGATCTTATTAAATGGGAGAGGTGGCATGTAAACCTGAAAGGCCTATTCCTACTTTTTCTTATGTAATGAGCCATGGGTCACCATGACGAAACCCCTCTTGGGATGTGGAGCCACATGCTGCCTTTAACAAAATCTAGTGGACAGACCTTCATAAATAACTAAAAAACACTTTAATGTGTAATTAATAATAACTAGAAAGAAATATACCAGTTGTGCACTGCAGTCTTCTCTGTAAGGTCAAAATATAAAATTCATAAAGGGTAGCATGGCAATCGTGCCATGACATCCTTTGATCTGAATGTGTAGGAAAGAACTGCAGATGCTGGTTTAAATCGAAGGTAGACACAAAATGCTGGAGCATCTCTGGAGAGAAGGAATGGGTCTGAAGAAGAGTCTCGGCCCGAAACGTCACCCATTCCTTCTCTAGAGATGCTGCTGTTCCGCTGAGTTACTCCAGCATTTTGTGTCATCCTTTCATCTGATTTCCAACTGGACATCAGCTGAAAATTTTTGGCGAATTACACATCCTTTATGTTTGTGAACAATTGATGAACAACATGAACAATTCCATGTATCCATTTCTTGTAAAGAGGGAAGAAGGCAATTTTTTGTTCCTGTTTCACGTCATTTATAGAATTGTTACAGTGCAGAAAGAAGTCATTAATTCTCTTCCCTTGATCTAATACCTGTGACATCCAGTCTTTGATCCTTCCACCAAAGAAATCATTTCACGAAGAACTCTATCCAGATCCTTCATCATTTTATGTACTTTAATCAGAACTCCTCTCAGATTTGTAGACACAAGGAACTGCAGATGCCGGTTTAAAAAATAATTTGTTGATTTGTTGGACTTGGGATTGTTTATTCCTAAAAAAAAAAGATGCAAAGTGCTGGAGTAACTCAGTAGGTCAGGCAGCATCTCTGGAGAACATGGATAGGTGATGTTTCGGGTTGGATCTAAAGAAGGGTCCCAACTCAAAATAAAAGAAAAGATGTATAACACAGCAAAGAGTAGCCGGAAGCCAGAGGATTGGGAAACTTTAATAGGACAACAGAAGGCACAAACGCCTTGGTTTACCAGTGGAAGTGCCACATACAATGGTTTCTCTTGTGTCACCGATGGGTACATCTTCCAATTTTAAGGCTGTATGCATCCAGTGGTAATGGATAAGATCAGGATCAGTATGCTGCGCGCGAGCCATGGCATGAAAATCAATGAGTGTGGCCACCTTCAGAGCATCCACCTCCAGTCTTGATATTGCGTTGGCAACCAGATTTGCTTTTCCTTGAATGTGCATGATGTCACTGGAGAACTGCAGAACGAAGTCCAAGTGGTGGATTTCCCACGGTGAATAGATCCCCACACTTGTGCGAGTAGTGTATGTGAGTGACTTTGAGGCGATCTACAGGTAACCTGTGTGCTCTTGCTGAAATTGGAGGGCCGCGGATCTGAATATGATGCGTGACATAGTGTTTGATATCATTGTGCCAGTAAGACGGAGTTATTAGTCGTGGAAATTGTTTAAGTAACTCCTGATATGGGCCGGTACTGGTTTAGAGGCTGGTAAGATGAGAGATAGTCATTGCCGGACGGCAGATGCGGTGCACATGTTCGCGGGTGTGGTAATCACAAGTGATGATTTTTAAAATCTGCTCTGGTGAGGGCCGGTGATTCGTATGTGGGGATGAGTCCGTGGCGGGACGTCGGGACTGCAGAGAATGTGCCCACCTTCTCCTGGATGCACGTCAGCATGGTCGAGGGGGGTTCCTGATGTCCACGTGCTGCCGGGATGAAATCCCCTTGGACCGTAAGCGGGGCGCCATACACCAGCTCGACCAAGGAAGATGCCAGATCCTCCTTCGGGACAGTGTGTATTCCCAGCAGTACCCACAGCAACTCGTCCATCCAGTCCGGGCCCGCGAGCCGTGCCTTTAAGGATGCCTTCAGGTGACGGTGAAAATGTTCCACTAGGCTGCTGGCTTGCGGGTGATAGGCCGTAGTGTGGTGCAGCTGAGCGATAAACAGCTGACCACAACTCGGAGGTGAACTGTGGACTTCTGTCAGAGGAGATGTCCACGATTCACGAGATGGCCGGAAGGTGGGTGACACCTCTGGATGGAGGCAGCGGTCCCACCATGTTGACGTGGATGTGGTAGAAACGCCGGTGTGGCAGGTCGAAATTCTGCAACGGCGCCTTGGTGTTACGCTGAACCTTTGAAGTCTGACAGGGGATGCACGCTCTGGCCTAGTTGCCGACCTGTTTGCCACATGAACTCGTCAAAAATCCGGCCGTGCCAAGCTGCAGGGATGATGGGTCTCGGCTGTCCCGCAAAGGACACGTCAGCAGGCCCGAATCGCACATCCTCCAACAACAGGCCTGAGAAGGCGGTGCGGTAGGCTAGCATCTCCTCATTTTCTCGCTGTGCGGCCGCTAGGGCCGTGTAGTCGACACCTGGGGCCAAAACATGGATGGCATTGATGGCAGTGCGGGAGGGTAGTGAGGGTGGGGGAGAGTTGGGGGGGGGGGGGGGCATGGACCGTTGTGATTTGCTGTTGAAGACCACTGGTGCAAGTATGTCTTCAATGAAATTAGGGATGTGCAGTTTTAAATGAAACTCTTTCTTCATAACTTAGTCATACATTTTTTGACCATTGTTCTTTTATTCAATGCCAAGGGAATTGGGATGTGTAAGGAAAAAGCAAAATAGAAAAAACAAAACAAAACAATTTTTACTTTGTTGTAAGAAGTATTTCTGTTCAAAAACCTTTCTATAAATAGCAGAATATACTCATGATAGGCCTGACATTGTACATGTAGTCCAAGAACTGCAGACTGTTGGAAATAATAGTCGTTTTTCACGCTTGAATGTAGCGCAATGGGTATGCGCATTTGGCGTGCATACTTGTTTTGGCTGAAAAGTTGCATTACACACCATATTATGAATTTTGATATAAAATTCTGAAATTTGAACATCAAAATTATGAATTTGTAAAATCAAATGTTTGGAGGTCTGCGTAAAGTCCTGGATGTGAGGGACAGGGTACCGGTGATGTCGTTGAGACGGCGGTAGTCCCCACAAGGCCTCCAGCCCCCAGACGCTTTGGGGACCATGTGAAGCGGAGATGCCCGTGGACTATCTGAGTATCGGAACTCGTCCTTGGCTAGTTGGAGCTTGTCGGGGGGGGGAGTCTGCGTGCGCGTGCATGGAGTGGCGGTCAGGCGGCGGGAATATGGTGCTCTACCTTATGCTTGCGGCTGGCCGTTGTGAACTGGGGGGTTAGGAGGTCGGGGAAATCGTTATTGGAGGAAGTCACGGAGCTGAGATGTGGCGCAGTCAAATCAGCAATGTGGCAAGGCGATTGACTCGAACGTCTCAGAATGAACGAGACGTTGTCCCTTCACATCGACCAGCAGGGAGTGAGCCCAGAGGAAATCGGCGCCTAGCAACGGTTGGGAGATGTCGGCGATAGTGAAAGGCCAGGTGAAGTGACAGGAGCCGAAAGTGAGTGGGATTGTGCGGACTCCGTACGTCCTGATGTTGCTACTGTTGACGGCGGCCAGAGAAGGTCCACTCTTACCGGAACGAGTGTCGGCTCCCGATGGGGGCAAAACACTGACCTCCGCTCCCATGTCCACCAGAAAACGCCGCTCTGAATGACGGTCCCAGGTGTAGAGGAGGTGATGCCTCTGGCTGGCCGAGGCGTTTCCCGGAATGTGCGCAGGGTGGTCGGCATTGGCGGGCCTTGGAACCCCACCTCTGGTGATAGTAGCACCACGTACTTTTGCTGGCATCGCTCGTGTCCAGCTTCACCGCCGCACCTTCGGTGGAGGCTGGGACCGGCCGCTTGACCAGCCGAGGCCGCTTGACCAGCCGAGGCCGCGCCTCCACCCAGTTGATGGTGGCGCCACCCTGGTGTTTCGCCTGCCACAGCACGTCCGCATGGGCAGCTACCCGGCGGGGGTCGGTGAAATCCTCGTCCGCGAGGAGCAGGCGAATGTCATCAGGCATCTGTTCGAGGAAAATCTGTTCGAACAGGAGTCGGGGCGCATGGCCGTTCAGCAAGGCGAGCATTTCGCTCATAAGCGCGGACGGCTTGCGGTTGCTGAGTCCATCCATGTGAAGGAGTTTGGCTGCCCTGTCATGGCGGCTAAGACTGAAAGTGCGTAAAAGGAGCGGTGAAGGTAATCGATTAGGCGCCCGGCGGTGTCTTGGTCCAGCACACTGACCGCGTAGTAATATTTTGTGGCATCGGCAGTGATCTGTCGAATGTGGAACGGGGCTTCAGCCTGTTCGAACCACACTTGGGGCTGTGATGTTCTGAAAATGTGCAGTTTAACGGAAACTGCATTCTGCTGGTCCAGGTTGCCGGCCGCCAACTTGGTAAAAATCTAAAATAAGCCGTTTTGGATTGACGGGGTCACCACTGTAGAGGTCCACGCGCTGTGTAAACAGAATACAGTTCCGTCGCTCACCCGTGCGTGCCCGAGTTCAAATCCCAACTGCCAAATCCTTTGTTCTCCTGGAACACCACGGCCGCCCCCTGACCGCGTGATTGGTCAGCCCAGATCACGCCCGGTCCACACGAGAGTTCGAGCTCGACAAATGAGGGTTCAATACCAAAGTGGCTCGGCCCGCCACACCATTAGACATTTGTCAGAGACATTTGTTTTTCATGTATACGTGAAACAAATCTAAAGTGGCTATTGGTGTTGCACAGGTTCTCATTTTAGACATTTTTTAGTGCAACTTGAGATGATTACTGTGAATTAGGGCAACATGTACGTGAGATTTGCATGGCATCAATAAGTGCCATACTGATTTGAAGCTAGTATTGCGAAGTTGAATCTCAAATGATGCAGCCGCCACACATATTCAAGTTGCTTGGAGAGGTCATGATTTGTAGCAAGAAAGACTTTCCATTTAAATGAATTATTAGGTGTGTACCCGCAGAACACTACATGAGATGTTTCGGGTCCACGACTCACTCTACCTGCATGACTGGCTGATGGCAGTCCCTGCCGTTCGCCGCTGAGCTGCAGGAGACGTTTCGGGTCCGCAGCTCGCTTTGCCTGCAGCACTAGCCGATGGCCGTCCCTGCCGTTCGCCGCCGAGCTGCAGGAGACGTATCGGCTCTATGGCTCGCTCTGCCCACAGCACTGGCCACAAGGGGCAGAGGTGAGTGGCTCCCTCTCCCCTTCCCTGTCCCCCCTCGGCCACCCAATGCCCCGGAGGACACACCCCGGACCCGTTGGGGCCCAAACATCCTGCATTGGTCCAGTACCCTCTCCTCCCCCACTCCTCCCGTCCCACTCCCCCCCTCCCCCTCCCCCCCTCACCCACTCTCCCACTCCATCCCTCCTTAACCCCCCTTATCCCCCCCTCACCCACTCCATCCCCCCTGAACCCTTATCCCTCCCCCCCACTCACCCACTCCATCCCCCCTCAACCCCCCTCCTCTGTTCCCCCCCTCACCCACCATCCCTCATCAACCTCCCTTATCCCCCCCCTCCCCTCACCCCCCCTCCCTCAGCCGTGCCCGCAGGACCGGCTGCATCAGAGATTTGCACCCAACGGGTGCACACCCGTCTAGTCTATTATAAACCCACTGACTCCCACAGCCGTCTAGAGTACACTTCTTCCTATCCTGCTTCCTGCAAAAGACTCTATCCCCCTCTCCCAATTCCTCCTTCTATGTCGCATCTGCACCCAAGATGAGGTGTTCCACACTAGGACATCAGAAATGTCCTCATTCTTCAAGGGGGTTCTCCCCTTCCATCATAGATGAGGCAGTCACTAGGGTCTCCTCGATATCCTGCAGCTCCACTCTTCCTCCCCCTCCGCCCAGTTGTAACAGGGACAGTCTCCCTAGTTCTCACCTTCCACCCCATCAGCCGTCGCTTACAGCACATAATCCTCCAACATATTAGCCACCCCCAACGGGATCCCACCACTAACCACATCTTCTCATCTCCACCCCTTTTCACTTTCCGCAGAGACTGCTCCCCTCGCAACTCCCTGGTCAACACATTCCTTCCCACCCATACCACCCCCTCCCCAGATACTTTCCCCTGCAACCACAGGAGATGCAATACCTGTCCCTCTACCTCCCTCCTCGACTCCGTCCAAGGACCTCAACAGTCTTTTCAGGTGAGGCAGAGGTTTACTTATACCCAGTGATGGAAATGGGTTTTAGGAACTAGGGGTACTTTAGGTTGAGGTTGAGGCTGAAGTTGGGAAGGATGGGGGGGGGGGGATTTTTTTATGTGCGGTCATACCCATGTAAGAGTCCAAGAATGCATAACTTGTTATTGTGTATTTATAATACAGTTTATTGTTTATTATATGTCATAGCTGCTTTCTGGCATATCTCTCTCTCTCTCTCTCTCTCTCTGTTAACATTACAAAATGTTCCATAATGGTCTATAATCTCCATTTTTTTCTGTCATCTCCTCTTTCTGCATGCCGTTTCTTCAGCACACCTTCTGCCACTAAGAAGCCATGTCCTCACATATTCTTCGGGATTGAATTTTGACAGAGAAGGTCCCACCAACTTAATAAATAGAAGAGTTGAGAGATGATCAGTTTGAAGTTTTGGACGTTGTGGTAACATGCAGAAATTCATGCCACTGAAGCTTCTTTCACATTCTGCTGTTGATACCGGAATTGTATTTACAGCCGTTACCAGCTGCTGAAAATCTGCAGAAACTATCTTCCCTTTAGATTCCTTGAATTCTCTGAAGGCTCTGACACAAAGCCGACCATTTAAGCCAAATTGTTCTGCAATTTCTTCTACATCATTATCCCCAAAGGTAAAAAGTGAATCTTCTGGAATATTGTTAATATCTAAATATTTCGACTTGTTAATTATCTTTTTACATTTATCATTGGAAGCTGTTGTAGATAGATTCAAGCGGCCTGGATTTCATATTATTGACCAAACTCCTCAAAAACTGTTGTCTATGTATAGTAGGTACTTTACCAGCTCTCAAATTTATTCCATTAAATATTATCTGGCTTGTTGCTTTCTCCACTTGAGTATAAAATTTTCCTGGTTTCTCTATTTGACATTCAAGAACCTTGAATTTCCTCATGTGCTTTACTAAGTGTACAATTTTGGTTCTGCAGTTCAAGTGACAGTTCAGACAACTCTAGCAAACTGTCCATCAACAAGCCCAAATTATTTATGAAAGCTGATGACTCTAATACTTTTTTCAGCCCCTCATACTTTGCTCTCTCTGCACTGGATCTTGAAGCATCACAGCGTGCTTTTCCAAAATGCTCCCAAATAGCTTTATAAGACTGCCACATTGCCTTTACAGTTCGGTAACAAGAAGCAACCCATCTCACACTGAAAACACGACCAATTTTCAACAGTTGACAGTGAAGAACCTCAGCACATGCAGTTAACTCATCCTGATTCTAAGGAGACCTATGATATAAGGAATACAATTTATCACAAAATATCTGAAAATGATTCAAACCTGCAACTTCATTTATAGCATCACCTACACTGAGTTCAAGCCTGTGACTGGCACAGTTCCAAACAGTTGCATTAGGGAAATCATCAAGAAATAGTTTTGCAATCCCTGCATTTCGTCAAGTGATATCACATTTTCTTTTAGGTACTGTATTGAAAAACCACCTCTTTGTAAGCAACTCAGAAGCCCATCATATATAGATTTTGCATTTGCACCAAGTTTCATATGTTCTAAGTCAAAATAGAATGATATAGGTTGGGAAGCTTCACCAACTGCTGCTCTCAAGCAGACTACTAGAACAGTTTTCCCATTAATAGTAATAGATTCATCAATCATAATAGACATTTTAGATTGTTTTGAAATTATATTTTCCACCACTGTCTTTCGCATCTGGTTCCCTATATGGAACATAGAAACATCTGCATATGACTTATGAGTGTGTAGAACGTACCCTAAGTTGATGCCGTTTCTTTCTTGCAGTTAATATCAGAAGACATATCTGTGTAGGGCCAACCTTTGTGTACAATATTATATACAGTTCTAAAAACTGGACCTGTTTTTGCTTCGTCCTTTTTCAGTGACATATACACTACATTTTCGATTGCTTTTTGTTCAGCTGTTTCATTGATTTTTTGGCATCTGATATGAGCTTCACTATTTTATGTGCTTAAAAATCTTTTTTCTTAAACTCATTAACTGTTTTGCTTTGTCATCACTAACTCCTACTACATTAACAGTGCACCACTCACGAAACAAATGAATTCCTTGTGTTTGTTCAAGTCCCATACACTACATCCTAGTTTTCTGTTTTTAACAATTAGCCAGGGATATTCTTTCTTTTTGTTTAAGTACATTTCTTGTGTCCAACAGTCTGGAAGATCACATTTTTCAATATCTTTTGAAATGTCTTCACATGCAGCATCAGGCGAAACAGCTGCATCAGTTACATTATCATTTTCAAGTAATTTTGCCTTCTTTTCTGGCTGAGTGTTTTCATTATCATTTATTTCTTCATCGATCTGAAGACGCTGTCTTTCAAAGTACCTCAGTATGCTCATTTTCACAGGGGTACACAAATCTGAAATTTATAGATATTTGATAGTGATTTGATAGTGATATATAATAAAATTTGATAGTGATATATAATAAAATATTTCCGCTTGCACTATTGTTTTGCTAAATAAAACCACCCACAATAAAATATTCACCACTCACGATTTAGGCTGGAAAAAACTATTGGTACTAGTTATTTAATTTTCTCCCCATCCATTCTAATTTAACTGAAACAACTGAGGTACAGCGGCAGAGCGGCAAATAAAATCACGTGGAATAATAAAATAACGTGACTTTACCTGAGCCCGTGATCGCCGTCCGGTAGCCCTGACAGTGAGTTTAAGAAATTCTCCCTTGAATTTTATTCAAAGGAACGCGGTGTCATTAATACATGGTCAAAACACAATTGCATTTACTGAGGAATGTGGATCGATGTATTGATGACACATTGTATACCTACTACCTGTTAACTACTGGCTGTTAACAAGTGTTAACAGTGGCAGTTAACAAATCGTTTTTGTCTGAGTTGAATAAAGTGATAAACGACTCGAATCTTTCTGCAGGACTCATTAAACCCGAGCTCGAAATTGAAAACTAGGGGAACGCCATCCCCCTGCGTACCCCCCCCCCCATTTCCATCACTGCTTACACCTCCTCCAACCTCATCTACTGTATCTGCTATTCCAGGTGTGGACTCCTATATGTGTAGAAAAGAACTGCAGATGCTGGTTTAAATCAAAGGTAGACACAAAATGTTGGGGTAACTCAGCGGGACAGGGAGCATCTCTGGAGAGAAGTAATAGGTGACATTTCGGGTCTCGACCCGACTCCAGCATTTTGTGTCTACCTTGGATGCTTATATATCAGCGTGACCAAGCGCAGGCTCGGCGATCGTTTCACTGAACATCTCCGCTCAGTCCGCCTGAACCTACCTGATCTCCCGGTTGCAAAACGCTTTAACTCCCTCTCCCATTCCCACACTGACCGTTCTATCCTGGGCCTCCTCTATTGTACCCAGCGGAAATTGGAGGAACAGCCTCTTATTTCGCTTGGGAAGCTTACACCCCAGCGATATGAACATTGACCTCTAACTTCAAGTAACCAACCCTTGCTTTCCCTCTCCATCCTTCCCCCTTACCAGTTCTCCGGCCAGTCTTACTTTCTCCGACTGCATTTTATCTTCATTTGTTATGTTGTCACCTTCTCCCAGCTAACAATGATCTATTCTACATTTCCCTTGATCTCCATTCCTTCTGTCCTGTTTTCACACCTTACACTTCCTTATCTATGTATCTCTCTCTCCCCTGGCATCAGTGTGAAGAAGGGTCTCGACCCAAACGGCACCCATTCCTTCTCTCCAGAGGTGCTGCCTGTGCCGCTGAGTTACTCCAGCATTTTGTGTCTATCTTTGGTTTAAACCAGCATCTGTTATTTCTTCCTGCACACAAATGATAGTAATAATAGTCATAGACTTTGCCAGAAAGACAACCATTTATTACTCAACCCTAATTACCTTTGAGAAAGTGATGGCATTTTTGTGAAGTGGTCCAAGATTTTATCCCACCAATGATTTTTTTTAAAAACTCATCTATATTTCCTGATCGGATAGCGTTTGACTGAGAAAAATTGTGGCAGCTTTTCTTTGTGTGTGTTGTCATATCCTTGAATCCTAGAAGAGAGTGCAAGCTCATAAGCAGTTGTCAAATAATTCATGTAAGTCACTGCAGTCCTTCTGATAGATGAAGCCACAATGTATTCATGGTGAAGTGCTTGGGCAGGAAGGGATAGGGCATGGGTGAATGCTGGATGCATAGATGGAATCCCAATTTGTCAAGTTTTAAGCTTCTTCAATGATGTTGAAGTTGCACCCATCCACTCAAACACACGAGTGCAGAGTATTCCAACTAGGTTGTATATTTTAGGCAGTGGAAATAACTTCAAAAGTAGCAGCTGGGTTAAAGCCCACAAAGACATTATACGCCCTTGTAGCAGTGTAAATATAGCAGTTAAGGGTTCATAACATTGCTCTGAGTTTGGAATGACTATGGGTAGTACTTTCTCAAAGTAAGAAACAAATGTGTTAAGTAAAAATAATCCAATGTTGATCGTAACATTTCTAATACTAAACTTCCAAAATCAAATTTATTCAACTAACCTGGAAATTTTAATTTCCCAACTGTTGCGGTTAAGTTTGAACTTGGACTTCTAAATGATTAGTTGAGGTCTCTTGTTTACTCGCACACTATCTCTGCTATTCTTCGCTGATGAGCGTGCTCATTATTCTTCTGTATACTGTTGGCTTCATACATCTTCCTTCATACATCTCCATCATATAGCACTGGAATATCTTCCATTAATGTAACATATTAGATCTTTACGGCAGATTAGGTTTCTCTTAAGGGCCGCCGGAAGAAATTTGCTGGATTGCATTATGTGACCAAAGGGTATCATTTATTTTTCAGACCATTCTGTCCTGGCTGCAAATTTAATTTGAACATTTTGTCTTTTCTAATTGTTATGTTAAAATTCTCATTAATCTAAGCAATAACGTTCACCTTCATCCCAAAGATATATCCTTGCAGAGACATCAATCCATCCATTTTCATGCAGGTCCAGCATAGTTTTCTCCTTCCCCCGTGGCCTCTGTTTAATCGACTGCACTTTCACAGAGCTAGTTATACGCACTGTGATGTAATTGCTGCTGTGCATCAATCAATCCTCACAAACTGAATTCATTCTATGTTTTACTAGTTTTTGGTCTGCAGTATTTGTTTAAATTTACATTCTTTTTATATATATAAACTGACAATGAAATTGATATAATCTACATTGTTCGCCTCTTGTACTGCAGATGTACAAACTCCAATGTTCTGGTATATTTAAAGAAAGTGCCACTTGCTCAAGATATTTGCAGTACATTTTTCAGGCAATTCTATAATAGATGTGGTTTGTGGACATCAGACACTGTGGACTGGAAAGCTGCCTGACCTGCTGTGTTTCTACAAACTGGATAGGTATTCAACAAACAGTTTAAAAACAACAGTACAGGTGCTCCCCAGGTTGCGATGCTTCGACTTGCGATATTTCGACTTTGCGATGGTGCAAATGGCAGCGACCCGTGGCGAGCCGCAGCTTGCTTCCGGCCACGTGATCACGTGTATTCAATGCGTTTCGAATTACGATATTTTCAATTTCCGATGGGTTTTTCGGAACGGAACCTGTAGCAAGTATGTCCTGTGATGATTAAATCCCCAACCTCAACAACTGAACTTGCTATGTGAAAGTGCACATGAATATCTGCTACAGTACCTACATTAAGCTACCTGGTCGATAATCCCTAAATTGTATCCTCTTTCATAAATATCTATCTATCTGACTTTCTATATATTAAAATTCTGATCTTGTGAATAATATATATATATATATATATATATATATATATATATATATATATATCTGAGATTTGGTTATTGAACTACAGCTGAAACAGTAAACGATAGCGCCACCATTTTAGCACCACCTTAATCACCATTGTCCTGGCGACTGTTAATGAAAAGTTTCATTTAAATTGGTCTTATATTTTTTAAGTTAGAGAGATTTGAAAGTTTAAAAATTACCTTTCATACCGATTTCAAGATTCAAGATAGCTTTATTTGTCATCCAATATTGGACGAAATTCAGTCATCCACAGTCCAACAATAAAAGCATTAAATAGGCATTAAAATTACACAACCCCCAAAACACACAAAAAAAGAAACATCCATCAAAGAAACATCCATCACAGTGAGTCTCCTCCAGTCCTCTCCTCACTGTGATGGAAGGCCACAATGTCTTTCCCTTCTCCTGCCGTCTTCTCCCGTGGTCAGGTTGTTGTCGTTGCAGGCCGCGCCGGACGGTCCGCGGCGGGACGAGCCTAAGGCGAGTCGCAGCCGCTCCCGCAGCCTCCGAAGACGGCCGGCTCCGCCGATGATAAGTCCGATCCGGGGCGGGCGAACACGCTGCTGTTGTTGCACGTCGGGGCGGTCGTGGCTCCTGACATTGAAGCCCCCGCCCAGCAGAGAAAAATCCCGCGGCATATCTTAGGCCGCGCCGGACGGTGAAATGTCTGCGCCCCAAGCCCCGCGATCCGGGGCGGGCGAACACGCTGCCGCTGCCGGAGCTCCCGATGACGGCATCCACGCGGCCCGAGCCTAAGGCGAGTCGCAGCCGCTCCCGCAGCCTCCGAAGACGGCCGGCTCCGCTGATGGTAAGTCCGATCCGCGGGCTCTGCGAACCGGAGCCCTGGAAGGCGCCAGCTCCAGGAGTTGGGCCGATGGTAGGCCGCAGCAGGAACGGAGACAACACCCAGAAAACAAAGGTCGGGTCTCCGTTCGGAAGGGACACATATTTACAATTTTACAGTTCCCCCCCACACCCCCACACATAGTACACAAACACAAAAACACCACATCACAACTACAATTAAGACAAAAAAAACAACAAAAACAACAAAAACACAAAGACAAATGGACCGCAGGTAAGCCGCAGCTGCAATGGCAGCGCCGCCATTTTGGTCTTCAGCGTGTGATGACACAATGGGAACCGCACGACTTTAATTGCACTCCCCCCGCCAGAGAGAAGACGAAAGAAGACGAAAGAAGATGGCCGCTGGCAGGACGGCTGCTCTCCTGCTGCTGGCCACCACGATGGCCGCCCGGGGCCAGGGTGAGTGGCTCCCTCTCCTCTTTCCTCTCCCCCCTCGACCGCACCCAGCTCCGGGGGAGATTCCGAGCAGGAGGAAGATGGTCGTCGTCTGATCGTTCCCCTCTGCCTCCTCCAGCGCTCGCTTCAACCGACGGCGTCGATGAGTACCCGCTCCCGCCCGGACCATCACTGGACTACAACCCCCAGCGGGCATCTTCTTCACCTCCTCCCGCGTCTCCTCCAGCGCCCGCTTCAACCAACGGCATCATCGCCGACTCCATGAAAATGGCAGCCGCTCTCCTTCTCCTCCTCCTCCCGCTCCTCTATCTTGTGCGCGCCTCCCGCCACCGTGCTGCCCGCCGGGAGGAGCATCCTCTCCCCTTCCCTGTCCACCCCCTACGTGGAATGATCTAGTATATATATATAGAAGTACTTGGTCTAGTATATATATAGAAATATATAAAACTAAAACTCTGATCTTGTGTAGATATCTATCTATCTATTTATTTATCTATCTACCTATTTATTTATTTATCTATTTATTTATTTAACTGTCTATCTGTTTATTTATTTATGTGCCTGAGATTTGAAAATGCAGCCAAAAGGGTAAAAGGTAGCATCACAATTTTAGCACCACCTTAATCACCATTGATCTGGTGACGCTTTATAGCAAGTATCTTTCAAATTGGTGTTATATTTTTAAAGTTAGAGAGATTTCAAAGTTTAAAAATGACCTTTTAAACGGATTTCAGCAGGTGATGTCACAATGGGACACGCATGAGGGAGGGGGGAGGTTTGAACATTAACAAATGCGCTCCCCTCCCCCCCCCCCCCGAAGAACCAGCGGGAGGACTGCCGCCCGTCACGGCATGCCTTGCGCCTAATCTTCCTCCCGTGCTGCAGCGCGGTGTCAGAGAGAGGGCGAAAGAAGTTGGCCGCTGGCAGGACGGCGGCTCTCCTGCTTCTGGCCACCGCGATGGGGACGACGACCATCTTCCTCTTGCCTGGAATCTGCCGGGGGAGACTCCAAGCAGGAGAAACATGGTCGTCGTCCCCGTCATCTCATCGTTCCCCTCCGTCTCCTCCAGCGCCCGCTTCAACCGATGGTGTAGTTGACGACTCCAACAAAAATGGCGGCCGCTCTCCTTCTCCTCCTCCTCCCGCTCCGCCATCTTGTGCGTGCCTCCCACCGCCGCGCTGCCTGCCGAGAGGTGTAGCCCCAGCTCCCGCCCGCCCCCAGAACACCAGACAATCACCGGACTATAACCCCACCCCGCACGCACGCACGCACGCACACACGCACACACGCACACACGCACACACACACACACACACACGGCAATAATAATAATATTCTAATAATACTTAAAATATAAAATATGGAGTGGGTACATACGGGGGAGGTAGGGGATGGAGTGGGCGATTGGGGGAGGGAAGATGGAATGCGGGGGAGGGGGATGGAGTGCGAGAGGGGAGGGTGGATGGCGTGGGGGGAGGGGGGTGGAGTGGGTGAGGGGGGGAGGGCGGGGGGATGGAGTGGGTGAGGGGAGGAAGGGCGGACTGGGGGAGGGAGGGCGATGGAGTGGGTGATTGGGGGTGGGGGATGGAGTGGGTGAGGGGGTGAAGTGGGTGAGGGGGGGAGGGAGGGGGATGGAGTGGATGAGTGAGGGGGCAGGGGATAGAGTGGATGTGTGAGGGGGAGGGAGGGGGGATGGAGTGGGTGATTGGGGGAGGGGATGGAGTATATGGGTAGGAGAGGGGGCATAGAGTGGGTCAGTGGGGGTAGGAGGTGGGGACGGAGTGGGTGAGTGGTGGGGTGAGAGTGCCGGTTGGGAGAGGGTTGCCATGTTGTCCAGCTCTGGGGTATGTGCAGTTGGGGGAGGCAAGCTCGATGCCCTATGTCCGGATCCGGTGAAGGGGGAGCGCCGGCGCAGCCCACCCTAATTGGTCACCAGCGTTCCCCGCTTTGATTGGTTGCCGGCGCATCCTGATTTTCTCCTGCTGTTCACCCCCACGTGGGGTCCATTGATTGGCTCCGACCTCCCGCTTGACGCTCAATTGGTCCGGCTCCCACGTGGAGGGAGCACCGACGCTCCCCGCTCTGATTGCTCCCGGGCAATTCCTGATTTACTCCTGCCGTTCATCCTCACGTGGAGTTGATTGATTGGCTACAACCTCCCGCTCGACGCCCGATTGGCCCGAGGCCCAAACGTCGGGTGAAATGATTGGCTCCGACCTCCCGCTCGACACCGATTGGACCGGTCCCATCTGGGGGGGAGTGATTTCTTCCCGCTCAAAGCAACTGCCGTAGCAGTCGAGCTGACGCTACTGCTGAATGAGGGCACAGTCTCGAGGATCTCCAAGAGAGGATTTTAACCATAAAAAGCAAAAACATTCCAGATGAGATTTATTTCATTTTTAAGAAAAAAACGCCATTTATTTTAAAGAACAGACGCTATTTTCCCATGTCATGATGGGAACCGAACGAGGAATGGGCCCAACGGGTCCACTTGGTCTAGTACATTACTAAAACTCTCATCTTGTTTGTCCCGTTCTTGCTGTTTGTCCCGTTCTTGCTGTTTGTCCCGTTGTGAGTTTCTTGGGAGCTTTTTTCTTCCCTTTGTGTGTCTGATTTTCACCCACACACACACAATAGCCAATGGGAAATGCGCAGTTGGGACCCCTTCATCTAATACTTACGTGTCCGCACCTGCGCAGTTGGATCCTGTTCATCTAATACTTACGTATCGCCAGTGGCTCCGTGCCTGCGCAGTTGAGTCCCGTTCATCTAATACTTACATGTCTCCCGAGTGGGGGAGTTCAATTTAAAGTACTTACTTACGTGCGCAGAACAAACGGGTCTGTGCTTGCGCAGTTGGGGCCCGTTGATATTCCGGGGGGATGGGGTGGGTGAGTGGGAGGGGGAGGGGGGTAATGGGAGGGGGAGGGGAGGTTGTAGGGGGTTGAGGGGGAGTGGGGGAGGGGAGGGTGCTAGACCAATGCAGGAGAGGTTTTGGGGAGTTTTAAGGGGGGATGGAATGGGTGCGGGAAAGGGATGAGGGGGACGGAGTGGGTGAGGGGGGGAGGAGGGGGGTTGAGGGGGGATGGAGTGCGTGAGTGGGGGTGTAGTGTGGGAGGGGAGAGTGCCAGACCAATGCAGGAGAGGCTTTGGGTCGGCGGCTCGCTCTGGTTTCAGCGCTGGCGGCACGGGGCCGAGATGAGTGGCACCCTCTCCCCTTCCCTGTCCCCCCTTCCCTGTCCCCCCTTGCCCGCCCCTGACTCCGGGGAACACTCCCCAGCCCGCAGGATCGTCAGTTGGGGGAGGGTTGCCCCAGGACAGGCCTGAAGGAAAGATTTGGATCCAACAGGTCCACCTCAGACTAGTATATATTAGATTTGAAATCTACAAGTCCTCTGCCACTGCATATTGTGTAGCAGATTATTAAATGTGTAGTAATGTTTCCAAAGTCTCTTCCCTAGATTCTGTGTGAATTAGTTCATTTAATGTGCCTTATTTTCCATTTTTAGTTACTTCATTCTTCATCATATTCACTTGTTCTATGTCCCTGCAAATACTAAAGAGCAGTATTTAATTTAGTTACATGTGACATTGACATACCTATCTCTTCATGATTCAAGTCCTATTCAAACCTTTGTTTCGGTTGTAGATTGTGTTACTCTTTTGTTTCATGTTCCGACCAAGTATCATTTCCTCTAAAAATGGCAACACATTGAGGTTGTACATACCTCGCTAAAATAATGCAAGACAAGAAACAACCAATGTAAATTAACCTTTTTTTTGCCTGTTTTCTTAAAACTTTAATGTTCACTCTTCTGCTGTACTTGTTATTTACGAATGACTCCTTAGTCAACCTCATTGGCCATTTTAGTCCCTTAATCCCCTTTTCTCCATTGTCATGATTGTTTAACCGATTTTCCATTGCGCAAGGTTTAGAAACACAACTATTGAATTATGGCAGAACTCTTTGTAAGTCATACCCTGCAGTATTAAGTCGTCGTCATGATTATTCTATAGACTGCTCTAGGTGGTTAGATTGCATGGAATCCAGGGAGAGCTAGCTGACCGGATAGAGAATTGGCTTCATGGAATAAAACCGGGTGATAGAAGAAGGAAGCGTGTTTTTCGGACTAGAGGCCTGTGATGAGAGGTGTGTCTCAGGAATCAGTGCTGGCCCCATTGCGGTTTGTGGTTTATATCAATGATTTGGATGGTTATTAAAAATTATAGCAGGCTCTAGATCAGCCGGGCAAGTGGGCTGAAGAATGGCTAATGGAGTTTAATGCGATAAGTGTGGCATTTTGGAAAGTCAAACCTTCACAGTGATTGGTTGGGCCCTGGGGTGTGTTGTAGAGCAGAGGGTTCTAGGAGTGTAGGTCCTTGAAGTGGAGTCACAGGTGATATGGTGGTCAAGAGGGCTTTTGGCACATTGGCCGTCATCAGTTGGTCATAGTATAGGGGCGGCATAGTGGCGTAGCAGTAGAGCTGCTGCCTTATAGCTCCAGAGACCTGGATACTATCGTGACTGCAAGTGCAGTCTGTGTGGAGTTTGTATGTTCTCCTTGTGATCACATGGGTTTTCTCTGGGTGCTCAGGTTTCCTCTCACATAACAAAGATGTGCAGGTTTGTAGGTTAATTGGCATCTGTAAATTGCCTCTAGTGTCTGGGATAGAACTAGTGTACGGCGATCGTTGGTCGGTACGTACTTGGTAGGCCGAAAGACCTGTTCCCGTGCTGAATCTCTAAACTAATGTCAAAAAGGAGGTGGGACATTATGTCACAATTGTACAAGACACTGGTGAGGCCACATTTGGAGTGGTGTGTTCAGTTTTGGTTACCCTGCTATTGGAAGGTGGTCATTAAGATGGTAGTAGTGCAGAGAAGTTTTACAAGGATGTTGGCAGGACATGTAAATCTACCCTGCCCAACCTCACCCTGAGCTATAGGGTGAGGTTGGGCAAGGTAAGACTTTTTTTCTTGGAGCACATGAGACTGAAGTTTAGCTGACATCTTCGGCAACATGAGCAAGTTGGGCCAAAGAGTCTGTTTCTGTCCTCTATGACTCTGACTAATTTTGGGGGTAAATACAGAAGTTTTACTGCTGCTTTTAATGACTCTGATTTCAAAGGAAATTTGGTATGTTTCAAGGCTGACCCAAATTTCCCAGTTTCAGATTAAGACAATTTCATTCTCAATGTAAAATAGTGCACGGCAGGAAATTGTATTTCATTTGTTGTGGATCTTTTGTCTATTATTTGTACTTATTTATTAATTCGGTTGCATCTTTCTTCTCTTTTCTATACTTTTCATGACAAAATTTGGGGGGGAATATAGCAAATGTACTTTAGATGTTAACTGCCGTAAATTATGGAATAAATTAAGTCATTGCTACCAAGAAGAATAGAATTTCTCAATGGAATATATTATACTTTTGTCCTTATGCAATTTTATTGTAACATAGCAGCAACAGATTAGTTGACTTCTTCATTTATACCAATTTGTCACCTGGGATTAAATTTTTAACTGTCCTGTTTTACCCTGATGAAAATAAGCAATACTATTACTCATTTAGATAAGATTCATTATCTAACATCCCAGAAGAATTAAGTAGAGTGAACAACCATCATATTGTTTCTTTCGTGATGTTACACTGATCAGGCCATTTGGTATGTCATCCCTGTTGTAAATTTGGGGCCTTCCATCGCCCGGTGCGGCCGCGAGACGTTTCAGCGCCCGGTGCGACTCGGCCGCGGGGACTTCCATCCCCTTGCGGGGACTGTGCGGGTCGGTCGGGGACGAGCTGTCTGTCCGTGGGCATGGGGAAGAGAGTGGAAGTTTTGTTGCCTCCATCACAGTGAGGGGGTGTTTGGAGTCACTGTGATGGACGTTTGTGTTGGGGTTATGTGTCTTGTGTTCTTTTTTGTGTATGACTGCTATGTAGTTTCGTTCGGTACCTTGGTACCGAATGACAAATAAAGCTCTGTTGAACTGTTGATTTTCCTGCATTTAGATGTCTTTGGTTACATATGAAGTTTAGCTGCTCTTTAGAATTGGCTATTGAAACACCAGTTTAAGATAAAAGGTATGTATTTCCCAAAACAGGCATCCATCCATAGATTATGCAAAGGATAAAGAGAAAGAGGTAGAAATATCTAGATTGGAATGAGACATCATACACAATATTTTTTTTTATATTCACATGAGAATACCTGCCAGATTCTAGAAGGCCACAGGAAAGACAAAGTGCTGGAGTAACATAGCAGGTCAGGAAGCATCTCTGGATAGGTGACGTTTCGGGTTAGGAGCCTTTTTCAAATTCTTGAAGACTATTATGACTCTCGAGGGCCAGGAGTTGATTTTCTAAATAATTAATGGTTTGAAATTATGTGTTTCCTTGTGAAGACCACTGACAACAGCTGAATTGGGCGGCACGGTGGCGCAGCGGCAGAGTTGCTGCCTTACAGCGAATGCAGCGGCGGAGACCCGGGTTTGATCCCAATTGCGGGTGCTGCCTGTTTGGAGTTTGTACCTTCTCCCCGTGACCTGCGTGGGTTTTCTCCGAGATCTTCGTTTTTTTCCCACGTTCCAAAGACGTACATATATCTAGGTTTATTGGCTTGGTAAATGTAAAAAAAAATTGTCCCTGGTGGGTATAGGTTAGTGTTAATGTGCAGCAATCGCTGGTCGGCACGGACCCGGTGGGCGGAAAGGACCTGTTTCGTGCTGTATCTCTAAACTAAACTAAACGTTTGACCTCCCGCTTCTACAAGATTAATAGCATTGTACGGAGGAGTCCAAGTCACCTCTTGGCATTATTTTTTTTAGCTGAAACTTTCCATAGTTGCACAGGGTGACATGTCATTTTAATCAATCAGTAGCATCCCATTGCATCAAGAAAATGACTGATGCACATAGTTCAAATCATTAGTGTGTCTTTGAAATCATTCATTAAGCATTTACACTTATTGAAATCAAATATTGGGTTTGTGCTGCTTCGTGTGGACAGATCAGAACTGGGTGATTTTTCCATATAAGATGAAAATGTAACTATACTCAAGTAGCTTGTCTTGAGGTGCAGTTAGTTGAGTGGTAGTCTCTTCAGTACCACACCTGGAATGTGATCTGATCCAGTAACGGTGCGGTGTTCAGTCCACACAGCTGGATATGCTTAGTGCTACGCTGGCAGGCTCTGTACTCCTCAATGAATCAACATTGATTCCTTGGTTTGATAACAAATTGTATATTAAATCATTAATTGATTTCAAAAAAAGATGGAAAAATGTGTATTTCTTCACATCCTTCCCAGCAGAATTAGAGACACAAAGTGAGAATTATTCTGTTTAAAAGCTCTATATAGCAGTTCAATAGAACCAAACATATCTCTGCAGGAACATTAAACATAGTACAAAAATGGGATTCCATTTAGTTCCCTTGAGGCGAAATTGATAGAACAATTTGCTATTCGGAGCCCTACATGCCAACCCCTCACAATTTTATGAGCCGAGAAGGTTTTCATATTAGAGAAAATATTTATACTATTGATCTGCAACTAGTGGATGATGTCGCTGTTCTTGCATGTGAATGCCCATTATTAATGAATCTGGCAGAAAGCCTTTCATACAGACCACAACGTGCAGAATCACCAAGATGGGTAATGGAACATATGAAATAAAACAGAACCTGAAGGGATTTACCGGAGTAGCTGCCTCAAAAAGGCAGCCGGCATAATCAGAGACGCACACCACCCTAGCCACACACTCATTTCACCCCTGCCACCCGAAAGAAGGTACAGGAGCCTGAAAACTAATGTCTAGGTTCAGGAACAGCTACTTCCCTACAGCCATTTGGCTATTAAACACTACAACCTCAAATAAGCACTGAACTATAGAGACTATTATTGTTATTATTGCACTTTTGTGTGTGTGTGAGTGTGTGTCTATATAGAAGGTAGACATAAAATGCTGGAGTAACTCAGCGGGACAAGCAGCATCCCTGGAGAGAAGGAATGGGTGACGTTTCAGAATGAGACCTTTCTTCAGACTGATGTATATATATATAATCTATATATATATCATGTATGTACTACAATAATATAATTGTATAATAATGTATATAATAATATATCATCTATAAATATGTGTATTTGTGAGTGTGTATATATACACACTGAACTTTTTTTTGTTTATTATTGTTTACAGTTTATTATGTTTACATATTCTGTTGTGCTGCTACATGTAAGAATCTCATGTTCCATCTGGGACAGATGACAATAAAACATTCTTGACTTGACAAATGGAAATACTCAGCAGATGAGACATTTAGATTAGTCTTGCCATACACACCAGGGTGCAGTAAAATTCCTTGTTTGTATGAAATTCATAGAGTAAGCAGTGTTAAATACAACACCAAATGAGTGCAAAACAAGAATGGTGCACTGATTGTAGTACAATCTGAAGTAGTGCAAAAATATACTAAAGTGAATTAAAATAATTGGTTGAGGAGGTAGTTAAGAGTATGTAACAGCACCAGGGGTTTTACAACTTTCTATTTTCTCCAAGAAGATAAAAGAGAGAAGGTAATGACCATGGTGGCAGGCACCGTTGATGATAATTCCAACTATGAAGTTATGAATACGGTACTTTCGATACTATGTGGAAAGAAACAGAATCCTTCAGCAGCCTAACCAGCTGAGTATTTCCAGCATTTTCTATAATATTTCAGATGCTGGACATCTAAAGTGTTATGAATTTGGTGAATTGAATCATTATGGCTAAATATGGATTAATAATTCTATGGATAGAATATATAGGCAGTTATAGAAATTTCAATATTTTTGTACTGCTATATATAAATCTGGTGGAACCTGTAGCACAGTCATACATGTCGGCACAATGTTTAACGTATTAAGCTAGAATCTAGAGGACTGGAAAAATGATCCAGACTGGTATTTAGATCTCACCTTGAAAATTAAATAATTTGGAATTAAAAGCTATCCATAATGGTGACTTTTAAATGGCCAAGTTAATTGTAAAAATGTATTCATTTTACTTTAGGAAAGGAAATTTGCTTTCCTTGATTGATCAAGGAATGTGGCTCCAGATCCATGTCTGGTTAATTCTTAACTATCTTGCAAGCCCATACTGATGTAAGGTTCATGCTGAAATATTGATTTATATAAAATATATTGTTTCCTCCACATATTCTGGTCAACCTCCTGAGTTCCTTCAGCAGATTGTTTGTTGCTGCATTACGAACCACTTAGTTTAAGGCAATAAATCCAGTGACATCCACATCACTTGAAGAAATAACTAAAAATGAAGTCTGGCAAAGACCTCCAAAATCAGTTCACATTGGTACATTAAGGCACATTGAAAAATGATTTGCTTTTCAGGAAGCTGAGTTGCGCTTAGTATATCTTCCTTAATTTTGCGTTGTGCTCCACATCCTTGACACTCTCTGGATAAATGTTTCTTCTAAACTGTTGCTTGGAGATTACCTTCCTCAACTATGATTATCTAACATTTACCTGGTTCCTGTGTATTATTTCAAGTCAAAGGAGAGGAGACTTGAGGGGCAATTTATTTCAAGCAGAGGGAGGTGTGAGCTGCCAGAGGAAGTGGGGAAGCTGGTACAGTTACGACATTTAAAAAAACATTTCCACAGATAAATGGAGAGGCAAAGACAAATAGGAATGGATCAGTTAGGCAACTTGGTAAGCATAAATAAGTTAGGCCAAAGGACTTCTGTGCTGTACAGCTCTGACTCCACAGCCCTACCATATTAAGAGCTTTCACATGTAATTTGTTTATTTTGATTTGAACTAAGTAGGTTTTTTTTCTGACAGTTGTGGAATAACTTCATAAATATGTTTTGTTCTGTTGATAGTGCAGTTGGTATGGACAATCCATCCGGGCAGCCACCTGAAGTCTCCATTATAGAAGTCAATCTTCAATTTCTGAGAAAATGACTGAGAGCTCTAAGTATGACAAAGACTGTGGGATCTGACAAAGTCCCTGTTCTCCAGAAGCAGTGCAGCAGCAACATTGATATCTGTCTGACAATGGAGCCAATTGCCCAAATTGATACTGTTCACAAAAGGAGAACAAATTTAATTTGTCTATCTGCCTTATCTCTTACCTTTCATCATTTAAAAGAGAGACAGAGCTCTTAAAGATGGCGAAATTATGGGGTATGGGGAGAAGGCAGGAACGGGCTACTGATTGTGAATGATCAGCCATGATCACATTGAATGGCAGTGCTGGCTCGAAGGGCTGAATGGCCTACTCCTGCACCTATTGTCTATTGTCTATTATGAATATAACTGATGGAAGCTTTTGTCAAAAGTGCTGTCAAATAGGAAAAATCTGCTTGCTTATTGTGAATGTGAGATTCAATGAACATCAGCAGCTTGCTGTACTCAATACCAACTTCTCCAACTTGAGATAACTCGCACTTTCTGTTTGTATCAAAATTGGCCATTCAGCCTGACATCTTCATTTTGGTTTAATATTTTTTCAACAGAGTACTGTAGGTACAGTTTTTATTGGCACAATCAATGGTCTTCAACTATACATTGTAGCCATAAGCATGGAAGCCATCGCCACAATCTCCATTCTGGTAATCCCTATTCTTTAGATTTTTACTGTAAATTGTTAGCCTCTATTTCAAGATTTTCAGACCGGGTTTAGACATTTTTTTCAAGGAAAGTTCCACTGGTTTATTTCCTAATTTTGTCTAAATGACTCTCTTTAGACCAACAGTTCTTAAACACTGAGATACAACATACATTAGTACCTCTATAGAAGAGTGCTACGGTATTCAAATCACTTTAAACTTCAAATCATTTAACGATGCTGGCACATAAGGGGCTGGCACGCTGGAGCGTTATTAGTTTCCCCTTCTGTGTGGTAGATGTGTGTTTATGAGTAACCTAAGCAAATGATTGATGTGCATTTGTCAATGGTACAGACAGTGGCCAATACTTACAATGGTTGATACGGTGGCAATCAAGTGCGCTGCTTTGTCTTGGATGGTGTTAAACTCTTGACAGTTGTAGGAACTATACTCATCCAGGCAAATGGGAAGCATTCCATCATCTGACGTATCTTGTAGATTTTTTGAGCCACTTATCAGGATACCCAACGTCTGACTGAGATTTGCCACCACAATATTCATGTATTTGGTCCGGTTTAGTCCATGGTCAGTGTTGACCCCAGAGTGACTCATGTAATACCATTTGAATGTAAAAGATGGATATTTAGACACTCTCACTAGTTGGAGTTGGTCATTTCCGGGCACTTTTGTAGCATCAATAGCATCCTGTGCAAGCATTTACTGCTTCATTTGAAGATGATTTGCAAATGGAAGAGAGCATTGCACAATCATTAGTTAAAACCCCTATTTCCTATGATGGAAGAAAAGTCATGAATGGAGCAACTGAAGATGGTTGATGTCATGAGACTACATAGATACATAGACAACAGGTGCAGGAGTAGGCCATTCGGCCCTTCAAGCCAGCACCGCCATTCAATGTGATCATGGCTGATCATCGACAATCAGTACCCCGTTCCTGCCTTCTCCCCATATCCCTTGATTCCACTAGCCCTAAGAGATCTATCTAACTCCCATTTAAATGCATCCAATGAATTGCCTCCACTGCCTTCTAAGGCAGAGAATTACACAAATTCACACCTTTCTGTGTGAAAAAGTTTTTTTCTCATCTCAGTTCTAAATGGCCTATCCCTTATTCTTAAACTGTAGCCCCTGGTTCTGGACTCCCCCAACTTCGGGAACATGTTTCCTGCATCTAGCGTGTGCAATTCCTTAATAATATTATATGTCTCTATAAGATCCCTTCTCATCCTTCTAAATTCCAGTGAATACAAGCCCACTCGCTCCATTCTTTCATCATATAACAGCCCCGCCATCCCAGGAACTAACCTCATGAACCTACACTGCACTCCCTCAATAGCAAGAATGTCCTTCCTCAAATTAGGAGACCGAAACTGCACACAATACTCTGGGTGTGGTCTCACCAGGGCCCTGTACAACTGCAGAAGTACATCTTTGCTCCTATACTCAACACCTCTCGTTATGAAGGCCAACATGCCATTAGCTTTCATCACTGCCTGTTGTACCTGCATGCATACTTTCAGTGACTGATGTACAAGGTCACCTGGATCTCGTTGTACTTCGCCTTTTCCTAACCTGACACCATTCAGATAATAATCTGCCTTGCCGTTCTTGCTACCAAAGTGGATAACCTCACACTTATCCACATTATACTGCATCTGTCATGCATCTGCCCACTCACCCAACCTATCCAAGTCACCCTGCATCCTCATAGCATCCTCTTCACAGTTTACACTGCGACCCAGCTGTATGTCAGCTGCAAATTTGCAAATGTTACTTTTAATTCCTTCATCTAAATCATTAATGTATATTGTAAATAGCTGTGGTCCCAGCATCAGGCCTTGTGGCACCCCGCTAGTCACTGCCTGCCAGTCTGAAAGGGACCCGTAAGTCTCTACTCTTTGTTTCCTGTCTATCCATGTCAATACCCTATCCCCAATACCATCTATATAGTACTAAAACTCTCATCTTGTTTGTGGGTTTGTGGATATATTTGTTCTCGAAAGACAGCCAAAACGGTACACGATAGTGCAACAATTTTTGTCCCACCCTACTCACTATTCCCCCGCGGGTCTCACTAAATCAAGTTTTGTTACTTTTAAAAAACAATAAACTTTAATAAATGTGCCCCCCCCCACCGGGACGACCTGCGCCCGTCCCAGCGTGCCCCGCGCCTGACCTTCCCGTGGTGCAGCACGGTGGCAGAGGGTCAAACAAGATGGCCGTTCGCCGCTGAGCTGCAGGAGAGGTTTCGGGTCCACGGCTCGCTCTGCCTGCAGCACCGGCTGTACGGGGCCGAGGTGAGTGGCTCCCTCTCCCTTTCCCTGTCCCTCTGCCGGCCCACGGCCCCGGGGCACTGTCCTCGGCCGGGAAAGGGTCCACGGATCGTCAGTTGGGGGAGGGTTGCCAGGCCCACAGGAGAGCTTTGCGCCCAACGAGGGTTGCTGAGCCCGCAGGAGGGGTTTGTATGGAGGGTTGCTGTGCCTGCAGGAGAGATTTAAAAAACGCTTTTTAAACTTTGATGCTTATGTAAGATAGCCGGCGATCCATTTTTCAACTTTAATACTTACGTAAGATGGCCGCTGCATCCGCTTGTGCGCAGTTGGGGGAGGGTTGCTGCTCGGAGGGGGGCGGCACACGCACGGGAGTGGCGGCTAATGAGGAGGGGGAGGGGGTGAGGAGAGCTCTCCTGCTGCTGGTTGCAGGAGAGGTTCGCACGGAGGGTTGCCAGGCCCACAGGAGAGGTTTGCACCCAACGGGGGTTGCTGCGCCCGTAGGAGAGATTTGGACCCAATGGGTCCACGCCTGTCTAGTTTGCTCTAATTTTGCCCACTAATCACCTGTGTGGGACTTTATCAAAGGCTTTCTGAAAGTCCAGGTACACTACATCCTCTGTCTCTCCCTTGTCCATTTCACTTGCTACTTCCTCAAATAATTCCTGAAGATTTGACAAGAATGATTTCCCCCTCGTAAATCCATGCTGACTTGGACCGATCCTGTTATTGCTATCCAAATGTGCCGCTATTACATCTTTGATAATCGACTCCAGCATCTTCCCCACCACTGATGTCAGGCTAACTGGTCTATAATTATCTGCTTTTTCTCCCTTTCTTGAAAAGTGGGATAACATTAGCTACCCTCCAATCCACAGGAACTGATCCAGAATCTATAGAACAATGGAAAATGATCACCAATGCCTCCACGATTTCTAGAGCCACCTCCTTGAGTACCCTGGGATGCAGACCAGCAGGCCCTGTGGATTTATCAGCCTTCAGTCCCATCAGTCTACCCAACACCATTTCCTGACTAATAATAATAATAATAATAATAAGCATTTATTTTATATAGCGCCTTTCCAGAAGCTCAAAGCGCTTTACATAAACAATCATAACATAAAAACAAACAGACAAACTATCCTAACGGAGAAGCGGCGAATAAACAGCGCCAGCGTCCTCTCACGTCAGGGTCCGGCAGTAGACAACAAAAAGCACAGGACACACAGATACAATTTTTACACAAACAGCCATCACAGTGATTGCTGTAGGCACACCCTCACTGTGATGGAAGGCAAAGAAAAGTCTTATCTCCTCCTCATTCTTCTCCCGTGGTGCCACGAGGCGATCGAGGCTCCCAGCTTTTTGAAGCCCCCACCGGGCGATGGAAAGTCCCAGGGCCGAGCCGAGCAGGCCGATGAAGGTCCTGAGCCCCCACCGGACGATGGAAAGTGCTGCGGCCGAGCCACGCAGGGCGATGAAGGGCCTGCGAGCGGGTCGATTGTACCTCGCGCTTCGGGGCGGTCGAAGCTGCTACGGCTGGAGCTCCCAAAAACCGGTCGCCAGCCAGGGACCTGCAAGCTCCCGATGTTGTGGTCTGCAGGGCCCACGGCCGAAGCCTCCGAGATGGTAAGTCCAGGCCCTGCGACCGGAGTCTTCAAGGTCGATCCCAGCTGGAGGCCGCCGACTCCACGATGTTAGGCCGTAGCGCGAACGGAGATACGACACGGTAAAGGTCGCATCTCCCCCCACATACACAGAGTTAAAAATAGAACAAAACGTACATTAAACGATGACAATAGACAAAAAAACAAAAAAAGACAGACTGCCGGTGAATTTCCTTCAGTTCCTCCATCACTCTGTCCCCCTGTGCATCTGGGAGATTGTGTCTTCCTTAGTGAAGACAGAACCAAAGTACCTGTTCAACTCGTCTGCCATCTCCTTGTTCCCTATAATAAATTCCCCTATTTCTTTCTTCAATGGACCCACATTTGTCTTAACTAATTTTTTCCTCTTCACATAGCTAAAGAAGCTTTTACTATCCTCCTTTATATACCTTTGTACTTACCTTTGTACTTCATCTTTTCTCTCCGTATTGCCTTTTTAGTTACCTTCTGTTGATCTTTAAAGGTTTTCCAATCCTCTGGCTTCCCGCTCATCTTTGCTATGTCATACGTCTTTTCTTTTATTTTTGTACTGTCCTTGACTTCCCTTGTCAGCCACGGTCACCTCTTACTCCCCTTAGAATCTTTCTTCCTCTAGGGTGATTGACATTCAGCAATTATGGTCATCAGCTATCTGTCATAGTCGAACACGAGACTTGAGAGGCAGTGGGTCATTGGTTTTGGTTTTGACACAGAAAGATTTAATTTCTGAACTGCTCTGAACTGGTGCATGCATAGGTGAGATCTTCTGATGGGCAATGATAATGTGTCAGGACATGCATATCTGACTGTACCAGGAGGTCATCTGTAGTTGGTTTCTTCCTGCAAAATAATGACGTGTCTTCTAACAATGTGTTAAGTGTTGGCCACCTTAGAAACATAATATTTATCTTTTCAGTTCCTTTAAATTACTTTCTTTTTGATGCAAATAAAAAAACCAAAAGTTGCTTATGCTGTAAATTTGAAATAAAAGCAGAGAATGCTGTCAGATTTATTACTTTCAGAATCCTCTGTTTATTTTTATTACAATATGTTGAACAATCCTCAGTAAACTGGTGTATGGAGATATCACAACTCATCATTTCCATTTTGAATTATTTGTAACTTAACATTGTTTCCTCATATTGTAGTGTAAATAATACTAGATAAATGACATTGTAATGAAAGAGGAAGAGATGTATCGGTTCTGTTTTTGTGCTAGATCATATGTCACATTGGGTAATTTGTGATTTTGTTCTTTTAACAGGGTTATATAAACAAGCAGAGTGTAATACCAGTGAGATTGATATTTCAGAACTGGAAACTAGCCATTTGAAGATGGATTAAATGTCATGTTTGAAGCTCATTTCTGCTCTGAATTTTGTAAAGTTACTCATTATTGACATATGATGATGTATGTAGATAATATCATCGAGTTGCATTGTGAAGATGAAAAGGTTGGGATTTAAGCAGGCATAGCAGTAGGCAATATAGGTCTAGAATAGATAATATATGGCAAATTAAAGGATATTCATTGAAATTGTGACTTATTTTGAATTTTACATTAAGGGGAGCTGACTATGCTGAAAGGGTGGGAGGCAGGCTTTCCTTTATCCTGCTAAAAACAGAAACAAAGTGCCTCATTATTCCTTTTGTAAGGATAATTAAATCTTTAAAGAATTAATTGTTAACAAGATGCCAGGGATCCTAATCCATTAAATATCTGTACGTCTCCACTTACCTTATCTGCTCTGAGAAGATACAGCGTCAATACTATGAAGGTTTGCATGTGCCCATTTCAGCTATAACACAGGACATTTTACTTTTGAATGCAGCACAAATTTGGTTTTTCGCTATAAACATATGGTTGAAATGGGTGGCATGACTCTTAACAACATTGATCTACAGAAGGATCATGGGATTCAAGCCCATAATAGCTTGAAAATAGTAACACTAGATAGAGTGGTACAGAAGGGAAATGGTACGTTTGCTTTCATAAATTGGAGCATTGAGTATAAGAGTCAAGGAATAATGGTGAGCTTAAAAGGACTTTAGTTAGGCTACATTTAGAGTATTTTGTGCAGTTCTGGTTGCCCCATTACAGGAAGGAAGTGGAGGCTTTAGAAAGTGTGCAGAGGGGGTTTATCAGAAATATGCATGGAATAGAGGGCATTAGTTACATGAAGAGATTGGGTAGAATTGGATTGTTTTCTCTGGAACATCAGAAGATGCAGGTAGACCTGATAGATGTATAAAAAAATTATGAGGGGTAGATAGTCTAGTTTTTTTCCAGGATGAAAAAATCAGATACTAGAGGTTCTAGCTTTAAGATGAGAGTGGCAAAGTTTGAATGAAATGTTTAGAGACACAGCATGAAAACAAGCTCTTTATCCCAGAGTCTGCAACAACCATCGATTTGTCATTTGTATTAGTTCTATGTTATCCAACTTTTCCCACTAGGGCAATTTACAGAGGCCAACTAACCTACAGACCCACACATCTTTAGGATGTGGGAGAAAAATAGAGCACCCAGACGAAACCCACACCGTCACAGAGAGAACATGCAAACTCCACACAAGTAGCACCCAAGGTCATGATCAATCCCAGGTTTCTGGCGCTGTGAAGCAGCAGCTCTACCAGCTGTGCCACCAAAGGAGATGTGCAGGGCATGTTTTATACACAGGGTGGTGGGTGCCTGGAACACGCTGCCCAGGATGGTGGTGGAGGCAGATACGATAGTGGCGCTTAATAGATTTCTGGATAGACATATGGATATGTAGGGATTGGAGGGATATAAATTATGTGCAGGCAGATAGGAATTGGTCTTGGCATCATGTTCAGCACAGACATTGTGGGCTGAAAGGCCTGTTCTGGTGTTATACTGTTCTATGTTCTAAATATTTTAAAGTATTCTTTCCCTATTTAGTATTTGAAATCTTTAGTGTACAACTAATGTTAAATCTATTGATGAATTTCATAGAAACATAGAAAATAGGTGCAGGAGGAGGCCATTCGTCCTTTCGAGCCAGCACAGCCATTCATTGTGATCATGGCTGATCATCCACAATCAACAACCCGTGCCTACCTTCTCCCCATATCCCTTGATTCCACTAGCCCCTAGAGCTCTATCTAACTCTCTCTTAAATCCATCCAGTGATTTGGGCTCCACTGCCCTCTGTGGCAGAGAATTCCACAAATTCACAACTCTCTGGGTGAAAAAGTTCTTTCTCACCTCAGTTTTAAATGGCCTCCCCTTTATTCTAAGACTGTAGCCCCTGGTTCTGGATTCGCCCAACATTGGGAACATTTTTCCTGCATCTAGCTTGTCCAGTCCTTTTATAATTTTACATGTCTCTATAAGATCCCCTCTCATCCTTCTAAACTCCAGTAAATATAAACCGAGTCTTTTCAATCTTTCCTCATATGACAGTCCCGCCATCCCAGGGATCAATCTCGTGAACCTATGCTGCACTGCCTCAATTACAAGGATGTTCTTCCTCAAATTAGACCAAAACTGTACACAATACTCCAGATGTGGTCTTATCAGGGCCCTATACAACTGCAGAAGAACCTCTTTACTCCTATATTGAAATCCTCGCGTTATGAAGGCCAACATGCCATTAACATTCTTCACTGCCTGCTGTACCTGCACCAACTTTCAGTGACTGGTGTACAAGGACACCCAGGTCTCGCTGCACTTCTCCATTACCTAACCTGTACCATTGAGATAATAATCTGCATCCTTGTTTTTGCCGCCAAAGTGGATACCTCACATTTATCTATATTATACTGCATCTACCACACATCTGCCCACTCACTCAACCTGTCCAGGTCACCCTGCAACCTCCTAACATCCACTTGCTCGTGTTACTTCTAATTCCTTCATCCAAATCATGAATATATATGGTAAACAGTTGCGAGCCTTGCGGCACTCCACTCGCCTTGCAGCACCCCATCACCGAGCCTTGCAGCACTCCACTCACCACTGCCTGCCATTCTGAAAAGGACCCGTTTACTCCTACTCTTTGTTTCCTGTCTGCCAACCAATTCTCTATCCATGTCAACACCCTACCCCCAATACCATGTGCTCTAATTTTGCTCACCAATCTCCCGTGTGGGGCCTTATAAAACGCTTTCTGAAAGTCTAGATACACTACATCCACTGGCTCCCCTTCATCCATTTTACTTGTCACATCCTCAAAAAATTCCAGAAGATTAGTCAAGCATGATTTCCCTTTAAATTCAGCTGGAAAATAAATTGGATATGGAAAATATATACATAAAAGCACCACGGCGTTCGCAGGCGCCGGAACCACACGGCCAGGCTGCGGAGAAACTGGGGGTAAGGGCCAGGACGTAGGACGACCCCGAGGGCGAGGCCTTGCCAGTAGAACTGGCTGGCTAATGTCCATGTGCGCCGGCTTCAGCCGCGCAATGGAGACCGTCTCAGGACGACCCCCCATGTCCAAAATGAAGGTGGCAGAGCCACGCTCGAGCACCTCGACGGGTCCTTCATACGGCCGCTGAATGGGCGTCCGGTGTGCATCCAGGCGCAGGAAAACAAATGGGCAGTCCTGCAGAGCGGAAGGGATGTGCGGCCGAACCGAACTGTGTCGAGACGTCGGCACCGGTGCAAGCTTGCCCACCGTCTCCTGAAGGCGTTGCAGGGCGGCCGATGGTTGTTCCGCCTGCCCTGTGCTGAAGGAATAAGCTCACCGGGTGCTATCAGCGGGGCCCCGTACACCAATTCAGCTGAGGAACTGGCCAAGTCCTCTTTGGGCGCAGTGCGGAAGCCCAGTAAAACCCATGGCAACGAGTCGACCCAGTCCGGGTCAACGAGTTGGGCCTTCAGGGTAGCCTTGAGCTGGTGGTGGAAGCGCTCCACCAGGCCGTTCGCCTGTGGATGGTACGCCGTGGTGCGGTACAGGTTAACCCCCAGTAGGCGAGCCTTGGCCGACCACAGTTCAGATGTGAACTGAGGCCCCCGGTCGGACGTAATGTCGAGCGGCACTCCGAATCTGTCAATCCAGTGTGCCGCCAAGTCACGGGCACAAGTAGCGGCGGATGTGTTTGCCAGTGGAACTGCTTCCGGCGCACCGCGTGTACCCTGTCTGGGAGCGGCAGTGCCCCTTGCGGAGTCTCGTGGTGGCCCAGGAAATTGATGGACGTCACCCCGAAACGGCATTTGGCTATGTTGATGGCCAGCCCATTATCGCTGAGGCGCTGGCATAGCTGACAGAGATGGGTAGCATGCTCCTGTCTCGAGCGGCTTGCCACCAAAATGTCATCGAGGTAAACGAAAACAAAGTCCAGGCCATGGCACACGCAGTCCATAAGCCGCTGAAAGGCCTGCGCGGCGTTCTTAATTCCTAACGGCATACGGAGAAATTCGAAAAGGCCAAATGGCTTTACGATGGCTGTCTTGGAGACGTCGTCTGGGTGGACGGGAATTTGATTGTAGCCACGCACCAGATCGACCTTGGAAAACACCGCGGCCCCAGCCAGCATCATTAAGCCGACGGTAGTCTCCGCAAGTGTGCCAGCCACCGCCCGCCTTGGGGACCATATGGAGCGGGGACGCCCATGAGCTGTCTGAGCGACGCACAATACCCAGCGACTCCATAAGGCGGAACTCCTCGAGCGTGACGGAGCTTGTCCGTTGGAAGGCGCTGCGCCCGAGCGTGCAAGGGCGGGCCAGTGGTGGGAATGTGATGCTCCATCCCGTGCTTCGGGGCGACTGAGCGGAACTGGGGGTCGAGGATTTCGGGGAAGTCGGCCAGTTTACGCGAGAACGTAGCATCCATGGACGACAGGGGCCCATCAGGCAGCGCAACCGAGTCGCCCACGCGGAGGGAAACAGGCTCCAAAGTGACAGAGTGCACCAAACGCTGCCACTTGACGTTCACGAGCAGGGAATGTGCCCGTAGAAAGTCCGTGCCCAGTAACGGCTGGGACACATCCACAATGACGAATGGCCATGAGCAGCGGCCATCTCCGAAGTTGAGGGTGAGCGTGTGCATCCCATACGAGCGGATTGGAATCCCATTTGCCGCGGTGAGGAGGGGGCTGCGTTTACCATAGCGGACGGATGTCATCATTCGAAGGGAGAAGAAAACTCACCTCAGCCCCGGTGTCCACAAGGAAACGAGCCCCGGCACGGCGATCCCACGCAAAAACGCGACGAATCTGTCCAGCCGCCGAAGCAATCACTGACGGCCGGCCCCAGTGTTTCCCGGGAATGAGCAGGGCGGCAGCATGTGAGGCTGGGAAAGCACATCTCGGACCCGCAGACCCTCAGCATAGGAGCTCCGCAAGGCTGCGTACTCTCCCCTCTCCTTTACTCTCTCTACACCAATGTCTGCACCTCCACAGACTCCTCTGTCAAGCTTCTCAAGTTTGCGAATGACACAACCCTGATTGGACTGATCCAGGATGGGTAGGAATCTTTCTACAGACAGGAAGTGACACAGCTGGTGTCCTAGTGCCTTCGCAACAACCTGGAGCTCAATGCTCTTGAGACAGTGGAATTGATAGACTTTAGGAGAGCTCCCCCTCCCCTCCCCCCACTCACCATCAACAACACCACAGTCACCACTGTGGAGCCATTTAAGTTCCATTTAACTTGGCCAAAATCGCATTTACCAACGGAGAAATCGGATCGGAAAAAAAAGGGAAAAAACTATGTATAGACTTATAGTGAACAGTAGGGTTCCGATAGAGGTCGCTAGGGGTTCCGCAAGAAATTCCCCACCGCTTGGAAATTTCCCCGAAAATGTGGCACCTAGGCTGGGCAAGGCAGCCAATCTCGACCTCACCGGGACTCCCACGGCCAATCGGTTGGTTGAATTTGCAACCTGCGGCCGGGGCTCTGGAACTCCAGCCCAGCTGGAGCCAGCAAATCTATCCCCATAGCAGCCATCCTTGGCCGGCTGGATAAACCAGCAAAGCACTGGAATCAAGAGTGCCAGAAAATCAGTGGTGGAACTGTAATGAGTAAATATTAAATTTAGGTGCAAGATTATATAACGAAATTAATTAAGACGGGGTTAAAATATAAAACACAGCAGAAAAGCCAATTACCACCTTTTTGGGCTGATTATCAATTAATGTGCTAATTTACTTTAAAATAGACAATAGACGCAGGAGGAGGCCATTCGGCCCTTCGAGCCATGTATAGTAAAATGTTATTAGTATACAGTGACATATTCACATTAATTTGTAATGTCCGTTTTTACTTTGAAATTCACGAAAAGAAGCTTGAAACTGGTAAATTTGTGTGTAAATTTTTCCAATTTTTTGACCCCCGCTGTACGCCTTGCGCAAGCGTTCGGCTCTTTTCCTCTTTTTTTTTACCTCACTCACATGCCTGTGGTATTTTATTTCATTCTTCACATGTGTAAATTATAATGTTTTATTCATTGTTTACTGTTTGTCATGTTGTTACTTAAGAGCAAAGCACCAAGGCAAAATTTCCTTGTATGTATACTTGGTAATAAAATGTATTCAATTCAATTACCAATTTTAAATTAAAACAACATTTCTAGAAATATGAGAAAGGCAGCATCTTGGATAAGAGAAAGACAATGTTTCTGGTCATTTACCTTTTTTTTAATCAGAATAGTAATCAATTAGTGTTTCTCCATAATGCTAACCTGCTGGGTATTTTCAGCATTTTCTTATTTCAGACTTCCAATATTTGTTTGTCTTGTCTTTTTGAGAAAAATATAATTCTGCTTTACTGTTTTTTTAGAGACAAGACTTTGACATTCATGAAGAATGTCTCAGCTGTATTACAAAAGAAGTGATAATGCACCCTATAGAGATCGAATTTCTCTTCGCATTGTGAGAGCAGAATCAGAACTCTCTCCTGCAGAGAAGAGTTACCTAAACGCTGTTGAGAAAGGTGATTACGCAAGTGTAAAGAAAGCACTCGAAGAAGCTGAAATTTATTTTAAAATCAACATTAATTGCATTGATCCTCTGGGACGAACTGCACTTCTCATAGGCATTGAAAATGAGAACTTGGAAATCATTGAGCTTCTTCTGAGTTTCAATGTATACGTCGGAGATGCTCTTCTACATGCCATCAGGAAGGAAGTAGTTGGAGCTGTTGAACTACTATTGAATCATAAGAAACCTAGTGGAGAAAAGCAAGTAAGTGCATGAATAATGAATGTCTTCTGAATTCTTTGTAGTCAATCAATTATCCTGCAGCATGTTCTTTTCACTCTACAGGTTCTTCATAGGGAAAGTGCAATTCAGACATGGGGAATTTTGCATAGCCTAATTTGCTCAGCTGCCATTATTTGATACAATGATATTTTTCCACGGTGAAATGTCAAAGACTTGTGGGCATAGCCTTAAGGGCCTGTCCCACTTAGGCGATTTTAAGGCGACTAGGCTGTCGCCGACAGTTCGCCGGGGTGTCGCAGGCATGATCGTGAGGAGTCTTCCAAAGATCGTAGTGGATCGTAGTGGATCTCGGCGCTTCGCTGAGAAAACAAACGGTTTGAAATTTCTCGGTGACAGCTGGCTTGTCGCCAGGTATCGTAGCTTATTGCGGTCGCTGTCTCATGCTGTCCCGAGGTTTGATAGGTTCCCTTAAGATGCATATAGAAGCACATAATATTAAAATAAGTAAAGTCATTTCAAAATACCATAAAATGCTTGTGTTTAACCAATTTATTTACCGTCAGGACATTTGACAGGTAGATTGGAGGCGACAGTTTGACGGTCAGGTAAGCGTGGGAATTTTCACGATGTTTTTGGCCTCAGCCATTACATTTAAAGTGGGCTCCAAACCCAAATATTCAACCCAGAAACCAGATATGCATCTCCCTTACATTTTCAAAGAATGCCCAAACACTTTTCACAAAAATCCACTGAACCACTTTTTAAATAATTTTTTTTAATACAGCTATTAGTAAACTGGAAGTAAATCCGGTTTATTTCTTGTTACAGTGAAGCTGGGTTTTTAAGTAACCCATACAAGGTGTTATAGTTCAAAACTCTCAAGTACTTACCGACTTGTCAGTGATTTCAGCGAAAATTAGGACGCCGGAGAAGCATTGACAGCGTGGGAATTTTAGCGATGTTTTTGGTCTCAGCCATTACATTTAAAGTGAGCTCCAAACCCAGATATGCAACCTAGAAACCAAATATACCTCCCTTACATTTTCCAAGAATGCCCACACACTTTTCACAAAAATCCACTTAACCACTTAAAAAATTATTTTTGTTTAATACAGCTATTAGTAAACTGGAAGTAAATCCAGTTTATTCCTTGTTACAGTGAAGCTTAGTTTTTAAGTAACCCTTGCTTTTTAGTTCAAAACTCTCAAGTACTTACCGATTTGTCAGTGATTTCAGCGAAAACCAGGACGCCGGAGAAGCATTGACAGCGTGGGAATTTTCGCGATGTTTCAGAAGACGCTGTAATCTCGACCTGACTCGGCATTGTCGTGGTCATTATCGTCGGGTAAAAGAAAAGTTCGGCGATCTGCTACGACTTTGACAGTCGCCGGCAGTCGCCAAAAAAATCGCCTAAGTTGGACAGGCCCTTTAAGTTGAGAGGGGAAAAGTTTAACGGAGATGTGCGGGCCAAGTTTTCCAAAGGCACGGTGGGTGCCTGCAACACGGTGCCAGAGCTGGTGCTGCAAGCAGATATAATCGTGGTTTAAGATGCTTTCGGATAGACACATGGATATGAAGGGATATGGAACACGTGCAGGCAGTTTAACTAGGCATCATGTTCGCTGTGAACATTTTGGGCCAAAGGGCCTGTTCCTGTGCTATATTGTTCTATGAGAAAGGTTGAATAGATACTGGAAGTACATAGTTGTGCTCTGATCCAACATACAGACAATGGTAGGGTTAATCACACAGAAAGAAAAATAAATATTTAATAACTACACTCAAGGTAAGTGGGATTAGCATGGATGGATACATGATGGTCAGGATGGGTCAAATGGCCTGTTTCTGTGCACAGTGATAATAGTTTTGAAGATACGAGTGTTAGGTTTAATAAAATATTATTTCATCTGAAATTATTTAATTGAGGGACTTTTAACGAATAAATAGCCACCTGCAGATTAATTTTAATTACCAAGGCAAGTTCCTTGTATGTATACATACTTGGCTAATAAAATGTATTCAATTCAATTCAATGCACATTTGCATTTTGTCAAAATGTTCCTTTTTATTAGCATAAGTTATTACAAACAGAGAGGAATGCAAGAATGTGTGCTTTCAGAAATAAAGCTGCTGAATTCTAGTCTTTATCCTGTGGCCACTTCTGGCTTTTTCAAGTACCAAATGGTTCATTAATATAATGACTTATGCTTATTGCGATATCTCTGGAATGATAACAACTCTTCAAGAGAGGGTTGTAGGAGGGAGGCAGCCATTGAACAATTGGGTAGAATTGATCCAAGAGCAACAGAGGTAACGTTATATACACCGATCAGCCAAAACATTATGACCTGATGAGCCAAAACATTATGACCTCCTGCCTAATATGCTGTTGGTCCTCCGTGTGCAGCCCCATACGCATCAGGGTGCAATGCACTGTGTATTGTGACACATTCCTCCCATGACCACCATTAAACTTTTCTGTGACTTGTGCCACAGTAGACCTTCTGTCGGTTCGGACCAGACGGGATAGCCTTCGTTGCCCGCGTGCATCGATGAGCCTTGGACGCCCAACATCCTGTTACCGGTTTGTGGTTTGTCCCTCCTCGGACCACTGTCAGTAGGTACTCACCACTGCTGACCAGGAGCACCCCACAAGCTTAGCTCTGACCCAGTCGTCTGGCCATAACAATTTGGCCCTTGTCAAAGTCGCTCAGGTCTTTACTCCTGCCCATTTCTCCTGCATCCAACACATCAACTTCAAGAACTGACTGTTCACTTGCTGCCTAATATATCCCACCCGTTGACAGGTGCCATCGTAACAAGATAATCAATGTTATTCACTTCGCCTGTCAGTGGTCATAATGTTTTGGCTGATCGGTGTATATATATTGGATGCAATGATTACATATTTACCTTGCTAGACCGTTAAGTATATTCAATGTTATTTTGCACATTTAGTAGCTTGCACACATAGGAATTCCTCATCAAAAGCTAAAAGTAAAAAGTCCTTTTGAAATCACCACCTACTGTCCTGGTAGTTATATAACAATAATAGAATTGCTCACTTACCCTGGCTATCAATCACTGGCATTTAGCCTACTACAGACACAGAGATGAGGTGCGGAACCCCCCTGTGAACTTTTGGCAATGTCTGCAGTGTCCAGTTTCAACTCTTCTCCCCCACCCCAAGCATACTTCACTTAATATGTTATGTCTGAAACAGCTCATTTACTCTGGTTCAAAATATCTTCTGAAGTAGATCTGTTCAATCTGCATTTGAATGAATTGGTGCAACTTGGTTCCATTGATTCTTGGTAGAGTCTTTGTTTTATTAGCTTATACCTACTAAAATAATGACCCAGGATCTGCACAAGGTAGTTATTCACAGTTTTTAAGTTGATTCTTTTTCCTCGTACCTCAGATCTAACTCATTTCATGATAAGAATTGTTAAAAATGCTAGGTGACAAAACCATTGCAGCATCAATGACATATGTTAATCAGACATGGCCAAGGAAACCTGCTGATTAAAACTCAGCCGGTCAGGCAGCATCTTTGGACCGAATGGACAGAGGATATTTTGTCAGGACCCTTCTTCAGACTGATGGAGTAGGAGGGAAAATGATGGAAAAAAGAGAGTGTTTGGGAAAGAGGGGTGAAATGTAAAGTGGGAGGGAGGCTATGGATGGAAGGGGATGGGGGGGAAGGAGGGATATCGGTGGAAGGTGATGGATGGGAGATGAGGATACAGAGGAGCAGAAAGAAATGGGGGTGGTAGGGGAAATGTGTGAGCACCAGGATGGGGAGAGGAAGGGGGGGGGTTATTATTTGAAATTGGAGAATTAAATGTTGTAGGTTACACAAGCGGAACATCCAGTGCTAGAAGAACAGCACCTCCTATTCCACTTATGCAACCTACATCCCAATGGTATGAACAGTGAATTCTCCAATTTAAAACAATCCCACCTCTCTCCAGCCCCCCACTCCTCACCTTACCCTGGTGCAGGCACATTTTTCTCGTCATCCTGGTCCTTATACCTCTCATAGGGTCCCCACCCCTCTCATCTCAGAGCCTCCATTTCCCTTTTATCTGTCTCTCATCCCTTCCTCCCACCCGACTTTACATTCCACTCCTCTCATTTCCTTATCTGACACCCTTCTTTTCTCCTCCAGCCTCTGTCACATACTCCATCCATCTGCCATTCACCCCTTCCCTCACCTGTATTCACCTATCTCTTGCCTAGCTTTGCCCCATCCCTACCTCACATGCTACCTGACCCACTGAGTTTCTCCAGTGCTTTGTTTTGTGCAAGATTTCAGCATCTGCAGTCCCCTGTATCTCCTGCTGATTAACACCTTTTCTGAATTGATGAATCAGTACTCCTCCATGTTGAATGTCACTTGGAAGCAACACAGCAACCAGCGAGGGCACAGAATGTACTGTGTTGGGAACGTTATTGTTCAATACTAAGATTGGTGTTGTTGGTGATTCACTTGACTGTGCTGTTTACAATGCAGCAGTATTGGGTTCTCAGCAGATGCTAACACAGTCAACAGGATGTTTAAACCTGCTTTGATCACATTTTTACCAATCCAACTGCTGCCTGTTCATTTGCCCATGACAGTTTTGCCATGAATAACAGCTACAGTCTTTGTGGCAAGAGAATCTCTATAATTTGCTACTGCTCATAAAGGTAGATAAATCTCCCGGGCCTGATCATGTATATCTGCTGGGCCCAATGCTGTTCATTATCTAATCAATGATTTGGATGAGAACGTACATGGATGATTAGCAAGTTTGCAGATGCCACTAAAATGCTTGGTGTTGTAGATGGTGAAGATAGTTGTCAAAGATTACAGCAGAATCTTGATCGGTTGGGCAGGTGGGCTGAGGAATGGTTAATGGAATTTAATATTGAGAAATTGTGGTGTTGCATTTTGGGAAGTCTAACATGGGTAGGACCTACACTGAATGGTAGGGTTCTGAGGAGTGTTGTGGAGTGGAGGGATCTGGGAGTGCAGGTATGTAGTTCCTTGAAAGTGGTGTCACAGGTGGATAGGGTGGTCAAGAAGGCTTTTGGCACATCAGTTGGAGTATTGAGTATAGAAGTTGAGAGATCATGTTACAGTTAAAGGATACTTTAGCGAGGCCACATTTTGAGTATGATGTTAAGTTTTGGTCACCATGTTATAGGAAGGATGTTGTCAAGCTTAAAAGGTTTCAGAGAAGATTTACCAAGATATTGCCAGGACTCGAGGGACGGAGCTATAGGGAGAGGTTGAGCAGGCTCATGCTTTATTCCTTGGAGCGCAGGAGGATGAGGGGTGATCTTATTAGAGGTGAACAAAATCATGAGAGGAATAGATTTTATAAACGCAGCCTTTTGCCCAGAGTAGGTGAATCGAGAACCATAGTACATAGGTTTAAGGTGAAGGGGGAAAAATTAATGGGAACCTGAGGGGTAACTTTATTTACACAAAGAGTGGTGGGTGTATGGAACAAGTTGCCGGAGGAAGTCGTTGAAGCAGGTGTCATCGTAACATTTTAAGAACCATTTAGACATAGGGTAGGAAAAGTTTATAGGACTGTGGGCCAAACACAGGCACGTGGAACCAGGCCAGGGCATCTTGAATTTAATGGGCAAGTTGGGCCAAAGGGCCTCTTTCCATGTTGTGCAACTCTATGACCATGTTGAAAATTGTACTGGTGTGCCATGCCTGCAATTATTGGGACAAATGCAATTTGACTAATTAATCATTAGAGGGCTGTGGGCCAAAAGCAAGCAAGTTGGATTAGTTTAGATGGGGCATATTGGTCGGCATGGGCAAGTTGGCCCAAAGAGCCTGTTTCCACGCTCTATGACTATTATATAACTCTACCATTGTAGTAATTACAATGCAGAACACATCTAGCAATTCAAATTTATATATTCGGGAAACAATATAAACACATTATACACCACAACTTATAATTTCATGGTCAGCATATCTTTGTACCTCAAAATGAATTGCCAACCTGGTGATGTTACAAAACTGGGTTACACAGAAGAAAAATGTGTGCAGTCATGCATTTTGCTCGTACTCTACCAAAATAGGAACTCGAGGGGTAACGTTTTCACAGGGTGGTGGGTATATCAACGAGCTACCAGAGGAGGTAGTTGACGCAGGTATATTAACAACATTTTTAAAACTTTTGGACAGGTACATGGGTAGGAAAAGTTTATAGGACTGTGGGCCAAACACAGGCACGTGGAACCAGGCCAGGGCATCTTGAATTTCATGGGCAAGTTGGGCCAAAGGGCCTCTTTCCATGTTGTGCAACTCTATGACCATGTTGAAAATTGCACTGGTGTGCCATGCCTGCAATTATTGGGACAAATGCAATTTGACTAATTAATCTATAGATAATCAATTAAGTGGTGGAATGCGTTGTTGGGAGAGATATTGTGGAGCCTTAATAATAGCTGCTTCAATTATGCAGCTTAGGACCTGTCAGGCTCAGTTAGTTACTGACATTGTTTTCTTTGTCCAAAAATGGACAAAAGAGCTGAAACCTCGAGGCGAACTGAGAGTGAGTGTCCATTATGTTGAATCTAATTAAATGAGAATGGCATCAGGGAACTTTAGTCATTTAGTCACTGAAGTCATTTGGAATCAAAGGGAAATTATTCTGTTGGTGCAATTATGTCTAGCGAAAGGTTAGCTATGGTTTTTAGAATTTGATCTTTTCTGACCGAAGACTTATCTGCAGGAGTTCCAGAGAGCATTGTTCTCGGCTCATTCCTATTCCATCAGTGACCTCCCAGACAAATGGAGCATGCAGTAAGATCTTCCTTCCATTATAAAGTTAGAACGGAATATTTGCTAATATTTTCACGTTTAATTCCAATAGCTGCTTCTCGGATCGTGAAGAAAATTCCATATGTATGTAAACATCAAAACGTGGATTACTTTAGATATAAGCTGATGAGTAGCAAGAGACATTTGTTTCACACAGAAACCAAACAATGATCAGCTCCCTCAGATATCTGCCAACCATCTCTCTGACATTCAATGGCATTAGTTTATTTAAATTATCTTCCATAACAAACTGTCCAACACAACATTAAAATATAAGCCATCCAGGAATGAAAACATTAAGTATCTTTTCACACAATGTATCCAATGTATGTGTGTGTGCTGTGTTATTTGAAATCTTTAAAACATATCGCCAGCTTTTTATTGGATACTAGACCAAGTGGACCTGTTGGGTCCATTCCTCGTAGAGGGAGAAAGGGAAGGGGAGAGGGTGTGACTGAGTGAGCCCTGAACCCAAAGCCTCTCCTGTATTGGTGTAGCACCCTCAATTCCCCCCCCCCACTCAATCTCCCTTATCCTCCCTCCTCCCCTACCGACCCACTCCACCCCCCCTACCCCACCCCCACTTGCCCCTCCCCTAGTCCCTCCCCCAGCGCTGCCTCCACCCCTATTCCCCCTCACCCCCACTCGCCCCCACCTCCCCACCCCCACTCTCTCCTGCCCCCACTCTCCCCACACCCCCACTCTCCCCGACCTCCACCCCCACTCTCTCCTCCCTCCAATATTTGAAGGGAAATCTAAACTGAATCATTTAATAGTTTCATTGCAATGCATCAGTATATGTGTCTGGTGATTTACAAGTCTTTGAAACGGGGAACAAGAAAATGTGCCACTTGTCCATCCAGGATAGTGAGTGTAGTTTAAAGAACATACTTGAATCAATGTACCTCTCAAAATCAATGGCCAGTTTTGGGGGCGTTGTCTAAAACCGGCATTCTGAATTAAACAAAATTCCAAACACAGTATTAGTGCTTCTCAGTTCGAAATTTTATGATTCTTTTCCATTGATTCAATCATTTCTCCCCAGATTGCATCTAAAGCCAACTGAACACAAACTTGGAGACTCCACTTTGTGTTTTGAGCTAAATTTAGTTTCGGCTCAAAATAATATATGTCCTGTTTGTTCCACAGGTTCCACCAATACTACTGGATAAACAGTATTCAGAATTTACACCAGATATTACACCAGTAATTCTCGCAGCTCACACCAACAATTATGAGATAATAAAACTGCTTGTTCAAAGAGGAGTCTCTATACCGCAGCCTCATGAAGTTCGTTGTAACTGTGTGGAGTGTGTTTCCAGCTCGGATGTTGACAGTTTGCGTCATTCCCGATCAAGGCTGAACATATACAGAGCTTTAGCAAGCCCATCTTTGATTGCTTTGTCAAGTGAAGACCCCTTTCTTACAGCATTTCATTTGAGCTGGGAGCTTCAGGAACTAAGTAAAGTAGAAAATGAATTTAAATCTGAGTATGAAGAATTATCTCATCAATGTGAATCATTCGCAAAAGATTTATTGGACCAAACAAGGAGCTCCAGAGAATTAGAAATTATACTTAATTATAGAGATGACAATAGCATTCTGGAAGTCCAGACAACAAATGATCTTTCCAGATTAAAGCTGGCAATTAAGCATCATCAGAAAAAGGTAAGACTTTCCGATATTTGATGTCACTTTGTTCTATGAATAGTCAATAGAATGAGCACCATTAAAATGGAACCAATGAGTCAGCACCATTCGAAATTATAATCTAGATTTTTTCATGCTAGGAAAAAGTGGAAGTGAAAGATAATGACAGTTCATTACAAGTAAGAAAATATATTTACTTGAAGTGATTAATATAATTGGAATAATATTAGAATACAAAATGTTAGTTTTGCAAAATATCTGCTTGGCTAGTTGTAAACCTGTGTATTTTTACATGAAGACATGGATAGTGGTTGTATAGTTCAGTGGACATGAAAATGCACTTTTTCATTCAATCATTGTTCATTTAGAAATGAACTAGAATAATTTCAATAATTATCTTTAATGTCTCGTTTACTTCTTTATATACAAAAGATCTCTGTGTATTTAATTGTATTTTCTCATTCCACCAATCTAATATTAGAATCAATTGGACAAAAAATTTATTGGACGTATTAATTATGTAAAATACTTTATTTACTGTGGGATTCAACTTTCCTTTGGACACGCGGAGAATCCTGACTTAAGAAGTCTGAGTGCAGGGAAGGATGTTGCCAGGACTTGAGGGCCTGACCTATAGGGAGAGGTTAGGTAGGCTAGGACTATAGTCTTTGGAGTGCAGGATACTGAAGGGTGATTTTTTTAAGAGGTGTATAAAATCATAAGGGGAATAAGTAGGATGAATGTACAGAATCTTTTTCCCAGGGTAGGGGAATCTAGAACAAGTAGGGGAAAAAGGTAAAATGGGGAAAAAATTAATAAGAACTGGGGGGGGGGGGTCTTTTTCGCCTTTTGCGTACATTGAATGAGCTGTCAGATAAAGCAGTTGAGGCAGGTACTATAACAACCTTTAAAAGATAATTGGATAGGAAAAATTTGGAGGGATATGGGGCAAACACAGGCAAATCGGACTAACATAGATGGGGAATTTTGATCAGCACAGCTACGTTAAGATGAGCTCCTGTTTCCATGCTGCATGACTTTGATTCCAAGTCAAAATGGTCACTGGTCCATAAAGAAACTAAGATCTCATCTTTCCATCTTAACATTCTACTGTATGAACAACAACAACATAGAAACAGAAAAGGGAGAAAACAGTGGTTGAGCCAGAAGGGTTCTTAACCAAGTGAAATCTTTTATATATCAGAAAGAACACCTGGGAGTGAAAAGATCCTCAGAGATTGGAGCCTAGGAAACCAAATCCTAGAGTCCTACTGTTGATGGGAATCATTGATCCGAAATGATGGCACTGGAAGTTGCTCTGATTCTGTGACAAATTATAGATAAGGTAGCGCAGCGGTAGAGTTGCTGCTTTACAGCGAATGCAGCGCCGGATACTCAGGTTCGATCCTGACTACGGGTGCTGCACTGTAAGGAGTTTGTACGTTCTCCCCGTGACCTGCGTGGGTTTTCTCCGAGATCTTCGGTTTCCTCCCACACTCCAAAGACGTACAGGTATGTAGGTTAATTGGCTGGGTAAATGTAAAAATTGTCCCTAGTGGGTGTAGGATAGTGTTAATGTACGGGGATCGCTGGGCGGCACGGACTTGGAGGGCCGAAAAGGCCTGTTTCCGGCTGTATATATATGATATGATATGATATGATAAGTAGATAGTTCACACGGTACATATACTTTGGGGAACTCTGTTAATTCAATTCCAAGAGTTTCTGAACTTACAAAGAGCCAGAATTACGTAATGTGGATATTGGTAGCTTCTGAAGCACCAACTATAATTTCAATGGACACCTTGAAATTAAACCTGAAGGCAATTATTTTGCTGGGCATCTCTGCTTGGCATTAACAAATCTGTAATATCATATCATATCTTATCTGTTTTTATATCCAGCACAAGGGATCTGCTAAAATGGGATGGCCTGATAGGCTGCTGCTTTCCAGGGATTGGTTGTAGATTAATTACTTAAGACATCCTCCATTAGGTCCATTAAGCGATAGAAGCAGAATTAGGCCATTTGGCGCATCAAGTCTATTATGCCATTCAATCATGGCTGATCTATCTCTCCCTCCTAACTCCATTCTCCTGCCTTCTCCCCATGACCTCTGACACCTGTACGAATCAATAATCTGTCTCTGCCTTAAATATGTCCATTGACTTGGCCTCCACAGCCTTCTGTGGCAAAGAATTCCACAGATTCACCACCCTCTGACTAAAGAAATTCCTCCTCAACTCCTTCCTAAAGGTACATCCTTTAATTCTGAGGCCGTGACCTCTGGTCCTAGACTCCCCCTCTAGTATCCTCTCCACATCCACTCTATCCAAGCCTTGCACTATTTGTTAAGTTTCAATGAGGTTCCCCCTCATCCTTCCAAATGGCGTCAAACGCTCATCATATGTTAACCCACTCATTCCTGGAATGCGGCCTGACTAACGCTTTATAGAGCCGTCAGCATTTCATCCCTGTTTTTGTATTCTAGTCCTCTTGAAATAATTACTAGTATTGCGTTTACCTTCCTTACTACCGATTTGATTTGCAAATTAACTTTCTGGGAATCGTGTACCAGCACTCCCAAGTCCCTTTGCACCTCCGATTTCTGGATTATCTCCCCATTTAGAAAGTAGTCTACACTTTATTCCTATTACCAAAATGCATGACTCCACACTTTGTTACACTGTATTCCATCTGCCACTTCTCTGTCCACTCTCCCAACCTGTCCAAGTCCATCTACAGAGTTCCTGCTTTCTCTACACTACCTGCCCCACCACCATTTTTCGTATCATCTACAAACTTGGCCACAAGACCTTCAATTAATCCAAATCATTAATATACGTGAAACCTCGTGGCCCCTGCACCGACCCCTGCGGAACTCTGCTAATCACTTGCAGCCAACCACAGAAAGCCCCTTTTATTGCCACGTTGCCTTTTGTCATCCAGTCAACCTTCTATCTCCCCTTTGATACCATAGGCTCTCATCTTCCTTAGCAGCCTCACATGTGGCAACTTATCAAACAAAGGCTTTCTGAAAGTCTAGGTAAACAACATCCACAGACTGTCCTGCTGTTTTCTTCATTTACTTCTTCATTACCATTAAATAGCTTTAGATCAAGGTTCACAGTCCTTTGACCGCTGGAAAAATCCTTCAAACGCTGTATGAAATGCATTGATGCAATATATTTGTCAATGGTAAAGATTGGGATGGATTTGTAATTACCCTGCAAACCATATCCGAACATGAATGACAGCATTTTAAGAGAACTGAAAAATATTGGCATGCGCTGTGTCAAGGAAACGGCTCCTCAAGTATAAGGCTAAAATATTAACATATGCAAATACTCTCATCCTTATTTCAGGTTGGTTTTAAGGCATAAGCTATTTAATTACACTGAGTACATTGAAATCTATATTTTAAGCTCTGAAATACATGATGCAACCTTGTTGATACTCGTTCGTATACATTGTGACGTGGCAAAGTGTATTTTCAATTAATTTGAGTTTATCCGTCTCAGTTTTATATCTTGTGCATTAATTCATTCTGCATTTTTTAAATGTATAATTCTTGTCTTCTAGTTTGTTGCTCAGCCAAATTGTCAGCAGCTTCTTGCTTCCCGTTGGTACGACGAGTTTCCTGGCTGGAGAAGGCGACACTGGATTGTTAAATTCATAACCTGCATCAGCATTGGATTACTATTTCCCATTTTTTCTGTGTGCTATTTGATAGCACCGAAAAGCACGTTAGGCCTTTTTATCAGGAAACCATTTATTAAATTTATCTGCCATACTGCATCGTACTTGACCTTTCTTTTTATGCTATTAATGGCTTCTCAACACATTGCCCGTACGGATTTAAATATGCAAGGTCCTCCACCGACCATTGTGGAATGGATGATATTGCCCTGGGTGCTAGGTAACTTATTTGTATGTATATGCAAATATTACATTAAATGTAATGAAATTGTAGCTTAAGTATTATTATTGTGTCTGTAACAGTAAATTTGCTGTTGTAGTTTTAGTGAACAAACTTCGATTCATTGTGGGTGATATAAATAGGGTATTAAAATAATTTGAAAAGACATCAGATATTAGAGTTCGTAAACTTTGAAATGTGTTTCATTTCTCTGCATTAAATCAAAAGTAAACAATGTTTTGCTTTAATTAATGATGTAAAGGAACAAAAGACATACAGTATTTGGGTTGCTTGAATCATGATCATATTTTAAAACCATATTTAAAAAAAATACCATACGAGAAAGTTTAGTCTAATTTTTGTGAAAATTTATGGATACTATTAAAGTCGACCTCTTTACAGTGGACACAACATGGTGAAAATATCCAAATAATACAGGTCAGGCTATGGTTTGCAAGCCTGGAAGGAAGATTAGTTTGTTAGTAGTGTCTGTCATGGTAAAGGGAAAGTTTCTGAAGAGGGTTCAAAGTAGTTAGTGAGAAAAGTCAGCTAAGGGGGAGAAACAACCGGAGGCTGGAAAGAGGATCAGGATGTTATGTTCACAACTGGAAGATGTAATGATGGATGTTGATTGCTCAAGAGTGCAATTACTGAACTTGAGTTTGAGAAGAACAGGAATCCTACTGGCTCAACTTTGAGGAAAGTGAATATGAAGAGCTTATTTTCTCAGTAGATAGTTACAAGGTGTGCTTTGACTGAATATGGCCAGTATTGGTATCAGCTCTATCAACGAAACTGCTCCTGAAGCACAGGGTCATAAATATTACCCTAGTCCTCATGTCTAACTATTTTTAACTATTAAAAGTTGTCACTAATAAATGGTAACTATGTTGTTATATTTGCTGAAGCTTTATTCTTTAACATAAACTGTACATGTAAAAAAAAAAACTGCTGAAAGAGGTCAGTGGGTCAGGCTGCATTTGTGGATAAAAAAATGTTTAAATCCCTCCCAATATCTAAATCTTATCCATTTACACTAATAAATGCATTTCTCTTCCTCTGAAGATTTTATTAACAAATTTAACACTGATTTATAATTTTTCCTTCACTTTCCCAATCCTAATACCAAATTCAGTCATGTTATGACAATCACTTGTAAGACACCCGTAGCATGAAATTACATTCTAATTTGCTTTTCTCTCAACATTTTATCATTTGCGCTTTAAGTTTTAAATATATACTAATTGAAAACATTAACATTATCCAAGCAAACTATACCAATTAAATTATATTACCAATTGAGGAATTGTGCTTTCTGCAGACAATTAGAGCGTTAAAATCTTTTATAGCCCCATTTCTTCTCTTAGTGATTACTTCTCTCTCTCTCTCTCTCTCTCTCTCTCTCTCTCTCTCTCTCTCTCTCTCTCTCTCTCTCTCTCTCTCTCTCTCTCTCTCTCTCTCTCTCTCTCTCTCTCTCTCTCTCTCTCTCTCTCTCTCTCTCTCTCTCTCTCTCTCTCTCTCTCTCTCTTTCACGCTCTCTCTCCCTTTCACGCTCTCACACTCTTTCTCTCTCCCTTTCACGCTCTCTCACACTCTGCCACTCACACTCATATAATATCAGTGTGATCAGGACATCTGCTTTTACCTAAACCTATTTTTAACTTGTCTTCTAACAAGACATATTTATGTTTGAATTGGGACTTGGTGACTTTGCCAGCGAATATCAAAACAAATCATTCTTGGCATCCATTAACTTAAATGCATATAAACCTGTTCACTGCCTCTTGTGCCAATGCTTCCCTTTGCATAAACTTGTGTAGTTTAACTAGTATTGTTACAGGATCTATAAAAAGATGAAAGATTCTGGCAGCACATTATAGCTACAGGTTAGATACAGTGATTTAACTGTAAAGTAAGAGGTACATGGATAGGAAAGGCTTAGAGGGATATGGGCCAAACGGGGGCAGGTGGGACTGGTGTCTGGGTCGGCATGGACGTTAGGCCAAAGGGCCTGTTTCTGCACTGTATAACTAACTCTGACTTTCAGACATCAATTTACTTTAGTTTAGATTTAGTTTAGTGATACAGCATGGAAACAGCCCACCAAGTCCACGCCAACCAGCCATCACCCATTCACGCTAGTTCTATTCTACACTTTAGGGACAATTTACAGAAGCCAATTAACCTACAAACCTGCATGCATTTAGAATGTGGGAGGAAACCAGAGCACCTGGAGAAAATCCACACAGACACAGGGAGAACTTACAAACTCTTTATAGACAGTACCTGTGGTCAGGATCAAACCTGGGTCTCTAGCGCTGTAAGGCAGCAACTCTACTGTTGCGCTACTGTGCTGCTCATGCGTTACATTTGTGTGTGAGCTGTGATGCATAGGATAGCATCGTTGCCCTTAAGTTACTCCAGAGACACATAAAAGATTAGTGCAGAAGCAATGTTATACAACCACATGAAATGATAAACTGGGAGCCTGCCTGTTCTCTTCTGGGGCATTATTTCAAGAAGACCAGAGATATTCCATGTGTTATCTTGTCCAGCAACTATCTCTCAGCCCACATCGCTGAGGACGGCATAGTGGCACAGTTGGTAGAGCTGCAACCTCATAGTGCCAAAGACCAGGGTTCAATCGTGACATCGGGTGCTCTCTGTGTGCAGGTCGCATGCTCTCCCTGTGACCTCATGGATTTTCTCCGGGTGCTCTGGTTTCCTCCCACAGCTCAAAGACGTACGGTTTTGTAGGTTAAATTGCCTCTGTAAGTTGCCCCTGCTGTGTAGGAAGCGGAATAACATAGAACTAGTGTGAATCGGTGATCGATGGTTGGCATGGACTCAATTGGCTGAATGGTCTGTTTCTATGCTGTATCTCTACTGAACTGAACTAAAAATCTTTCTTTTAAATCATGGTCATTATCTCGTCCCTGGGAGCTTTTTGTGTGCAAATTATGGTGACTATTCTTATTCCTTAGCTATAGTCTGCAATGAGTGATTATGAAATCGTGAAGGGACCAAAGTGGTCCTGATCATTTTATTTAAAAATGAATCAATTAATAAATTTCCCTTTTTAAAAAAAAAGCAGAAAAGTTGTTGATATATTTAGTTGCACAGAGATGTATATTTTCTCCAATATGTTCATTAAATGGCTGGGAATCCTGTCAGGGCCATGTGGAACATCCTAAAATAAAGATATAATTATAAAAATGACAAATTTCAAATTTTGTTTTGAAAAATATATTCTGGCTCATGAAACATGTCGAATGTAAATGTTTAAACGTTGTATTTTATGCTTGCCGAAAAATGCAGAGTACATTACTGGCTTCACCAGCAATCAGATCAGAATGTTCTGTCTATTATCAACCCACCTGATTTTTCATTTCATTGAATCAGTGGAGTGAAGTTCAGATTGGTTTTATATTGGACAGACAGCTTGGTCTGTCTGATAAATCCAATATGTTCAAGATCAAAATCTACTTCATTCTCCAATCTAATAATTTGATCAAATGTGTTTGATATGGGGAGATGGCAGGCACGGGTTACTGATTGTGGATGATCAGCCATGATCACGATGAATGGCCAAATGGCCACCTCCTGCACCTATTTCCTATGCTTCTATGTTTCTATGTTTGATTTTATCTTAGCTGGTCCACAACTTTAGATTGACTATGGCTGTTTATAGCACAGCACTGTGAAAAAAATAACCTGTTCCGTAAATGAATTGCTGCAATTAGGCATTCATTATTTATAATTTGAGAAATTCTAAGAAGATACCAAAATAATACTCTGAGTGGCAGTGATGCAGCTGGTATAGCTGCTGCCGCACAGCGCCTGAGACCCGGGTTTGATCCTGAGTACAGGTGCTGTCTGTGTGGAGTTTACACGTTCTCTCTGTGACAATAGACAATAGGTACAGGAGGAGGCCATTCGGCCCTTCGAGCCAGCACCGCCATTCAATGTGATCAGGACTGATCATTCTCAATCAGTACCCCGTTCCTGCCTTCTTCCCATACCACCTTCTCCCCTATCCTTAAGAGATCTATCTAGCTCTCTCTTGAATGCATTCAGAGAATTGGCCTCCACTGCCTTCTGAGGCAGAGAATTCCACAGATTCACAACTCTCTGACTGAAAAAGTTTTTCCTCATCTCAGTTCTAAATGGCCTAACCCTTATTCTTAAACTGTGGTCCCTGGTTCTGGAATCCCCCAACATTGGGAACATGTTTCCTGCCTCTAACGTGTCCAACCCCTTAATAATCTTATACGTTTCGATAAGATCTCCTCTCATCCTTCTAAATTCCAGTGTATACAAGCCTAGTCGCTCCAGTCTTTCAACATATGACAGTCCCGCCATTCCGGGAATTAACCTAGTAAACCTACGCTGCATGCCCTCAATAGCAAGGGTGACTGCATGGGTCTTCTCTGGGCACTCCGGTTTTCTCCAACATCCCACTTAACTTGCAGGTTTGTAGGTTAATTGGCCTTCGTAAATTTTCTCTGGTGTGTAGGGAGTGGATGTGAAACATATTACATGGAATTAGTGTGAACAGGTGATTGTGAGAGTTGGCGTGGACTCAGTAGGCCGTACCTGTTTTTATTCTGCATCAATCAATCAATGAATCAATCAATGTGAAATGAGAGAAATGTATTTTAATTCAAAACGAAAGGTGGAATTCACTGCTACTTGTCCTAATTAAGAATTTTAATTAATATATTTATTCTTAAGAACTATAAGCACATTTTCAGAACTCTGTTCTTTCTTTGATAACAGGTTTCATTTGGGGTGAAATAAAACAAATGTGGGACGGAGGACTTCAAGATTACATACACGACTGGTGGAATCTAATGGATTTTGTAATGAATTCTTTATACTTAGCAACAATTTCTCTTAAAATTGTTGCCTTTTTTAAGGTATTTGCCTTTCCATACCTGTTACTTTCTTCAATCCCACAATCTTTCAAAAATATGCTGCATGCAAATATTTCCTCTGACTCAGTCAAAATGTTGAATTTGCCAAGGTTAATGATAGCAAAAAATTTTTTTTTAAATTAAATCAACAAATACCTTGATCTCCTTTGAATTTTAGATAATTATGAAAATGAGTGAATATGTGAAAACATAAAAAGCAAAGTGAAATAGAGTTAAAGGGGATGAAAAATTATGAAAGTGGAACATATCTGGGGAAGAGTGGAGAGGAAGGCAGGCATGATGAATGGAGGTGAGCGGCACAAGGAACATGAAGATAAGGTTGGAAAAACAAATACAGAACGAACGTTAGAGAGTGAGAAACTAAAAAAAACAAATGAGAGTTAAAAAAAGACAAGAATTTAGGGTGGCATGGTGATGCAGCGATAGATTTGCTGAGATTCAGATTCTTAAAAAGTGAGAATTTGAGAACATTTGAAAGACATTTAGATAGGTACATGGATATGAAAGGTTTAGAGGGATATGGGCCCAACGCAAGCAGGTGGGACTAGTGTAGATGGGACATTTTGGGCAGCATGGGCAAGTTGGGCCAAAGGGCCTGTTTCCATGCTGTATGACTCCATGTATTCTAAAACTGTCCAGGATATTAGGCATGTTCGACAATTAAAGTTTCAAGATCAGGGTAGACTTTTTGTACTTGTACAGAACTGGGTGTCTTGCACGAGGACAATATTTCTTTGATGCCCACTTGGAATATGGGTGTTACTAAGTAAAAATACTTAGAAGATGTACATTTGGTAATACAATAAAATAAAACCGTTTAAATTAAATTTTGATATGAACTGGACATTAATCATAATAAAATTAATATGATGTTGATATTTTCCCCAATCATCTTTTAAATCCAATGGTTATAATTATAAATTAATATTTTGATCGAAATTTTTTCCATAAGACATAGGAGCAGAATTAGGCCTTTTAAGTCTATTTTCCAATGTAACCCCATTCTCCTGCCTTCTCCCCATAACCTGTAACACCCTTACTAATCAAGAGCCTATAAATTTCAAAAGAATGTTTTTAATTTTTATTATTATTTGTATTTACTGGTTTTGAAATAATTTGGAAATTGACAGATGACTACTTTTTTTCTGAAATGTCCAAAAAGATGCAATAGGCTTTGTTAAAAGTTTGTTCTGAATTGAGATGCAGTCAGATAAATAGTCCACAAAACTCTTATTAAACTATTGAATTATTAAAAAAACTACAATTCCTCATTTATCAAATGTGTTGGGGTTCTGTTTTCCATTTTTAATTTAACAGTGTTCTATAATTAACCAAGATTTGAAGAAAAGGTACTCGCTGTGCCATGTCCAGATTAACTGAAAGCGCAGCGGTTTTCACAGTCTTTATAATTATGTTTTCAAATAGATAAATATAACCTATTGAATTTAAAAATACCTAAAAATACAGTCCATACAAAACAAACAGTACTTGTAAGCACCCAGTTACTATCCATAACATCTCCGAAAACTCAATAAAACAGCAAGACATGGCACTTACTGGCTCCATTGTTGGATTTGATATCCATGTTAATAATAATAATTAAACTAAACAATAATTCTGTTCCCACATCTTGAAATGGGTATCTGATACATGTTGAGAATGGTAAATTTATAAATAACAAAACATAAAGTGCTGGAGGAGCGGGTTAGGCAGGATCTGTGGAAGGAGTCGGGTCAGGATTTTTCTTCTGTCCGAAACGTCATCTGTCCTTTCCTCCACAGATACCGCCTGACCCGCCTCCAGCACTTGTGTTTTGCTCAAGATTCCAGCATCTGCATTTTCTTGTGTGTCTGGACTTTACATTTAGATTGGATATGTCAACAAAATAAAATGCATGCTGCTTTGTTTGAATGTGATTTACTGTGATAATTGATTGATATATAAAACATAATATTTTAGTTTTGGAACACATGGCTATCAAGCTTTATCAAGTTCCTGTGTTAAGAATAGCAAAGTTAACGTAACATGTTTTATACTGACATTGTTATTTTGTTTAAAGTACAGTGGATCTCGTCAGCGTAAAGACTGGGAAATGTGGCATCCCACCTTGGTTGCTGAGGCATTATTTGCTATTGCAAATATTTTCAGTTCTCTCCGCTTAATTTCACTATTCACTGCTAACTCTCATTTGGGGCCCCTGCAAATATCTCTTGGACGTATGCTCTTGGATATTCTGAAATTCCTGTTCATATACTGCCTGGTGCTGCTGGCTTTTGCAAATGGACTGAATCAGTTGTACTTTTACTACGAGACAAATGCATCAGAGGAACCGGATAAATGCAAAGGGATAAGGTGTGAGAAACAGAACAACGCCTTTTCAACGTAAGCTCCTTTATTCATTTTAATTGCACAAATGGGCTTCACGGATGTAATTTTCCAAGTTAGTAGCCACGTTTCTTAAATGCAGAGGAATGTTTACTTATTTATGCAGTTTATAACAAAACCAGAGCAAAGTTTTATCCTTGGATATTCCAATTATACATTTGAACCAATAGAACAAGTTAGAATCCTATGTCAACCGTGAGACATTGCATGACTAAAGACCTTAATTTTCCAAAAAATATTTGGATGTTTTGTCCATGCAGTTTTCTACAATCTTGAAAATGAGTCCTGTGAAAATGGGTGGGTGGATATCTCATATTATGGTTTGTTTTCTTTTGCATTGTGGATTTGTTAAATGTGCAACATTTTGCTCAACGCGGTGAAGTGCAGAGTGCTATTGTTGTCCAAGTTCACATTCTGTTGCTTTCAGGAGACCAAGGATAAGGTGGTCAACATTTATTCTTCAGAATTAATAAATAAAGAAAACAATATGGGCATAAAATTTATATAAATGGTCCCCATGCTATATCAAAACAGCCAGCAAGAGTTGGAGGATATTATTTCACAATTTTTAGATAGGAAAAGTTTAGAGGATATGGGCCAAATGTGGATAAATGGGACTAATGTATCGGGCATCTTGGTCGGCATCTTGGTTGGGCCAAAGGGCCTGTTTCATTGATATATGACTGACATTTCCAGTGGAAGGACATGTAATAATAATTCTTAAAAGAGGATTGGATACGTATTTGAAAGTAAAAGGAGCACATGTATGGGAGATACACAGGAATGTCAAATAATAGATAATTCGTTTTCAAGAGCAGACAAGGCCACAATACTCAAATGGCCTACTTTTAGTACAATTCTATGTATGAGTTTATACCAAGAAAGTGTATGGAAAATTGTTTGCTTGGCACCAAATCATCACCTTGCTTTAATAACCTGATTTAGTTTTAAACTTGATATGTAATAAACTTTACTGTTGGTTTTTAGAGGCAGTATTGATGAATTAAGTACTTTGCATTTTTGTTTTGCTAAAATGTGTTAGGAGTTTCTATTTTGTTTGAAAATGAAATATAGTTTGACAAGGTATTAACTTTTAATTTTGCAGATTATTTGAGACTCTCCAATCACTCTTCTGGTCAATATTTGGTCTCATTAACCTATATGTGACCAATGTGAAGGCTCGCCATGAATTCACGGAGTTTGTTGGAGCAACTATGTTTGGAACATACAATGTTATTTCTCTTGTGGTTCTGCTAAATATGCTGATTGCTATGATGAACAACTCTTATCAACTCATTGCGGTGAGTTCCTCGCCATGGTTATCGGGTTTTGTTAAAAAAGGAGTGAGTTAAAATACAATTAAGTGTTGATGCACTGGACATCAAGCTAGAGATAAAAATTGCAGTGTCCTACAGCATGGAAACAAGCCTTTCAGCCCAATTCATCCATGCCACCCAAGATGCCCCATCTAGGATAATCCCATTTGCGTTTGTTTGGCCCAATCCCACCAAACCTTTCCTATCCATGTACATGTCCCAATGTCTTTTAAGTGTAGTTAGAATACCTACCTCAACTATTTCCTCTCTTTCCTTTATGATTTTGTACACCTATAAGATTACCTAATATTTCCAGTGGAAGAACATCTAATAATAATTCTTAAAAGACGATTGGATATGTATTTGAAAGTAAAGAAGCGCATGTGTAGGAAATACCAAGGAGTGTCAAATAATAGATAATTCGTTTTCAAGAGCAGCCAGGGCCAGGAGTCTGCTGCACTCCAAGGAATAAAGTCTTAGTCTGCCCATCCACTTCCCATACCTCAGGTCCTCAAGTCTTGGCACCACCCTTGTAAATCTGCTCTGCATTATTTCTAGCTTAATGGTGTTTTTCCTATTGCAGGATGACCAAAACTGAATACAATACTCTGTGTGGCCTCACCAATGTCTTGCACAATTGTAACGTAACATCCCAGCTTTTCTACTCAGTTTCCTTACTGATGAAGGCAATTATGCCAAACATTTTCTTCACCACCCAATCGATTTGTGATGACACTTTCAAGGAAGTTGTACTTGTAATCCTTGATTTCTCTGCTCTACAACACTCCCCTGGGCTCTGAATGCCCTGCCCTGGTTTGACCTCCAAAAATTCAGCACCTCATACTTATCTGAATTAAATTCCATTAGCCATTCCTCGGTCCGCCTGCCCAACTGATCAAGTAATTCTTGATGGCCAACTGCACTATTTACAATCCAACCCATTTTAGTGTCACCTTCAAACTACCAACAATGTCAACAATACCAAATTGTTGATAAAAATCACAAACAGCAATGGGTCCAGCACCGATCCCTCAGTGACCACTGGCACAGGCCTCCAGTCTGAAAAAGCAACCTTCCACCATCTCCCTCTGATTCCTAAACTAATTCTATATCCAGTTAACTAGCTCTCCCTGGATCCTATGCCAATTAATATTCCAGAACAGAACCTTATCAAAGGCTTTGCTAACCTCTATATAGATTTGATCTTTTGCCCTGGCCTCCCAACCTTCTTCAAAAAACTCAATCAGATTCATAAGACATGAGCTCCCACTCGCAAAGCTATGTTGATTATCCGTATTCAATCTCTGCCTTTCCAAATGTATGTATATCTTATCCCTCAGATCCCCCTTCAGTAATTTGCTAATCATAGATCTTAAGCTTTTTGACTATATTCCCCAGGTTTTTCTTTGCAGCCCTTCTTAAATAGAAGCACAACATTGGCCTCCTTCGAGTCTTCCAGCACCTGGACTGTGCGTAACAATAATTCATACATCTCAGCCAAGGCTCTTGCAATTTCATCTGGAGCTTTGCAGTGTCCCCTTGGAAATATTTGATCAGGCCCCTGGGATTTATCTTATCTACATTCATACATTTTAGGACATTGAACACCTCCTTGACAATAATAGGGACTGTTCTCAAGGCATTGTAGAGGTCCATGCGTTGTGTAAACACTTCTTTTAATAACTAACCGATACAGCTCCATCACTTACGCGCGCATCAAGTTAATATTTGACTACCACCATGCCTCCGCTCGTACGCACACCCGAGTTAAACTCTAACTGCAATTCCTTTGTTCTTCCGGGCACACGACGGCTGCCCCCCATACCGCGTGATTGGTCGGCCCAGATCACGCCTGATCCACGTGAGAGTTCAAGCCCGACAAACGAAGGTTGGATACCAAAATGGCTCAGCCCGCCACATGACCCTCCCCCCCCCCCCCCCCCCCCAGAACCGGAGTAATGGCGGTTTGGCTGACGAGTGAGGCGGCCTGATCTCATGTATGCGTCTCCTGTGTTCGTGGTCGCAGCTGGCAGAGTTGAGGGTGGGTGCGGTCGTGACAGTGGACGCCCTCTGCGGCACGGTTGTGCCACCTGCACTGGTTGGTCAATGCCCAAGTGTGCCGGCTTAAGATGGTCCACGGAGACAGTCTCGTGCCTGCCACCCATGTCGATGACAAAGGTTGTGGTGCCATGTTGCAGTACCTTGAAGGGTCCCGCGTAAGACCTTTGCAGTGGCGTACGGTGGGAATCGCGGCGAAGGAAAACGTACTGGCAGTCCTGGAGGGTGGGTGGGATGTATGTAGAGGTGAGTCCATGGTGGGACGTTGGGACTGGAGAGAGCGGCCCACCTTCTCACGGAGGTGCGTCAGCATGGTCGTGGACGGTTCCTGATGTCCACTTGCCGCCGGGATGAAGTCCCCTGGGACCGTAAGTGGGGCGCCGTACACCAGCTCGGCCGAGGAAGTTGCCAGGTCCTCCTTCGGGGCAGTGCGTATGCCCAGCAGGACCCATGGCAAATCGTCCATCCACTCCGAGCCCATGAGCCGTGCATTTAGGGATGCCTTTAGGTGCCGGTGAAAATGCCCCACTAGGCCTTTTGCTTGCGGGTGGTGTGCCATAGTGTGGTTCAGCTTAGTGCTAAGCAGCCGGGCCATTGCTGACCACAACTTGGAGGTTACTGCGCACCTCTGTCAGAGGAGATGTCCGCCGGCAAGCCAAAGTGGGCGATCCAGTGGGCGGTGAGGGCACGTGCACACGTCGTAGTGGAGGTATCCGAGAGCGGGACGGCTTCCGGCCATCTTGTGAATCAATCCACGATGATGAATGGACTGACACCTCTGGATGGAGGCAGCAGTCCAACGATGTTGACGTGGATGTGGTTGAAATGCCGGTGTAACAGGGAGAAATTCTGCAGCGGCGCCTTGATGTGTCGCTGGATCTTTGAGATTTGTCAGGGGATGCACACTCAGGTCCAACTGCCGACCTGTTTGCGCAACCCGTGCCACATGAACCTGGCTACTACCAGTGCCGTTGTTGCCCGGATGGAAGGGTGAGCCAAACCATGATCCATGTCGAAAATCCGGCGGCGCCAGGCCACGGGTATGAAGGGTCTTGGCTGTCCCGTAGACATGTCGCATAGGAGCGTGATGTCAGCAGGCCCAAATCGCACATCCTCCGCTCTGTGCTGGTTGATGTGGTGGCCAAGGAAGCTGATGGAAGGGAGGCCAGACTGTCACTTGGCAAGGTTGATGGCCAGGCCATGCTTGCTGAGCCACTGGCAAAGCAGCCGGAGGTGTGTGCGGTGTTCCTGGCGAGAGCGGCTGGCGACGAGGATGTCATCGAGGTAGATGATCATGAAGTCCAGCCCGTGGTCTACCGTGTCCATGAGCCTTTGGAAAGCCTGGGCGGCGTTCTTGAGGCCAAAAGGCATCTGTAAGAATTCAATGAGCCCGAATGGGGTGATGAGAGCCGTCTTGGGGATGTCGTCCGGGTGGACTGGAATACAATGGTAGCCACGTAGCCAGGTCGACTTTGGAAAAAACTTTTCCGCCATCCAGATTAGCATGAAGTCCCGGATGTGAGGGACAGGGTACCAGTCGTCTGTTGTGACCTCGTTGAGACGGCGGTAGTCCCTGCAGGGTCTCCAGCCCCCAGACGCTTTGGGGACCATGTGAAGCGGAGGAAATCGACATCAAGCAGCGGTTGGGAGACGTCGGCGATAGTAAAGGGCCACTTGAAGTGACAGGAGTTGAAGTGGAGCGGAATCGTACGATCCCCGTAGGTCTTGATGTTGCTGCCGTTGGTGGAGGCCAGAGAAGGCCCCCTGTTTACGGAATGAGTGTCGCCGCCTCGATGGGGGCAAAACATTGATCTCTGCTCCCATGTCCACGAGAAAACACTGCCCCGAATGACGATCCCAGGTGTAGAGGAGGCTATGCTGCTGCCAGCCGCAGTAGCCACTACTGGCGGCCGGCCGAAGCGTTTCCCGGATGCATGCAGGTTGGTCAGCATTGGCGGGCCTCGGAACCCCACCTTTGGTAGAAGTAACACCACTTACCCTTGCCGGCGTGGCTCATGGCCAGCTTCACTGCCACGCCTTTGGTGGAGGCTGGGACCGGCCGCTTGACCCGCCGAGGCCGCGCCGTCACCCGGCTGATGGTGATGCCACCCTGCTGTTTCGCCTGCCACAGCACGTCCGCATGTCCAGCCGTCGGGGGTCGGTGAAATCGTCATCCACGAGGAGCAGGCAAACGTCCTCAAGCATCTGCTCAAGGAAAACCTGTTCGAACAGGAGGCAGGTCTTGTGTCCGTTCATCAAGATGAGCATTTCATCCATAAGCACGGATGGCTTGTGGTCGTCTAGGCCATCCATGTGCAGAAGTCTGGCTGCCCTGTCGCGACGGCTGAAACTGAAAGTGCGCATGAGGAGCGCTTTGAGGCCCTCGTACTTGCCGTCGGCTGGCGAAGGTAAACGATTAGGCTCCCGGCGGTGTCCTGGACCAGCGCACTGACCACGTAGTAGTATTTGGTGGCAGATGTGGAACTAGGCTTCAGCCTGTTGAAACCACACATGGGGCTGTGATGTCCAGAAAGTGGGCAGTTTGATCGAAACTGCGTTCTGCTGGTCTGAGTTGTTGGCTGCAGACATGATACAATCCAAAATAGGCCATTTTGGATCGTCGGGGGTCACCACTGTAGAGGTCCACGTGTTGTGCAAACACTCCATTTAATAATTAACAGATACAGCTCCGTTGCTCACTCGCACATCAAGTTAGTATTTGACTATTACCGTGCCACCACTCGTGCGCACACCCGAGTTAAACTCTAACGTCAAATCCTTTGTCTCGCACACACACGACGGCCCGCCCCCCAGATACCGCCTGGTCCACACGAGAGTTCGAGCCCGACAAACGATGGTTCGATACCAAAATGGCTCAGCCCGCCACAACGTCACCATTAACTTTCGCTTGTCTCCCTGTCTTTCTCCATGGTAAATATAGAGGAGAAATATTAATTGCGGACCTTGCTCATCTCCTGTGACTCCACATATAGATGGCCACTTTGGTTTCTATGAGATCCTATTCTTCCTCTAGTCACCCTTTTCCCTTAATATAAAATCTCTTTGGATTTCCCTTAACCTTACCTGCCAGAACGATCTCATGCCCCATTTCATCATTGTGGAAGTGAAATAAAAAATTGAAAGAGAACTTCATATCTCATGTGTAACCCATTTGTCCACTTCAGATAATCAAAATATCTATTGGTCTTTCTATTTTGCATCCTACCTTGATTCCGCATAATAATTGTGATATATTTTTCTGTTTAAACTTAATGTGTTTGAATTGGTGTGGAGATACCAAGTTTGAGTTACAATAAAGGTTTAAAATAGGTTGTCAAATTAAATTTAATGTAAATGACAGTAATTGTGCAATAAACGATTAAGCAATATAAAAAATAAATTGCCAAGAATGTTTGGTTCTACAAGCATCTGAATTAAATTAAACATCATCATGAATTGTTATGGGAGGCTGTGAATCATGTATTTACAAGTAATCACAAGGAATTATGCCATCCAATTTGATATGTTGCAGGATCATGCAGACATTGAGTGGAAATTTGCAAGGACAAAGCTTTGGATGAGTTACTTTGAAGAAGGTGGAACTCTTCCAACTCCCTTTAACATTATTCCAAGTCCAAAATCTATCTGGTATTTACTAACTTGGATAAGAAATCATTTATGCCTCAAATTTTTCTGTAAGCAAAAACGAAGGAAACCTGAAAGTCTCGGGTCTCTCGGGGTAAGAAATTTAAATTCTTCCTGCAGATGTTAATATTTAAACAAAGCTTCATTGCTTCATCAAACTATATTGATTTTGTTATTTAATCCATTTATATACATTCTCTCATTTTTTAAAGAGGCGTGCAGCTGGCAATCTAAGACGAAATCACCAGTACCAGGTAAGTTTTTTTTAAACATCTCATTTTCTGAAGTAGCTGGTAATAATACACAAAGTGGCTACTAATTTATCAATCCATGAAGTTGAGAATATAACTCCTGTTTTGAAACAGTATTTTCATCAAAAGCTCCACAAGTGTTTGTGCTCCAGTTTTGTTAATGTAAACCACTTTCTCACCATGAGTCATACAATGTGGAAGCAGGCCTTTCGGCCCCACTTGTCCATACTGACCAACATGTCACATCTGCACTTGTTCCATCTATCTGCCTTTGGCCCATATCCCTCTAAATCTGTCCTATCCATGTACCTATTTAAATGTTACTTAAATGTTGCCATAGTACCTGCCTCAACTACCTCCTCCGGCAGCTTGTTCCATATACCCACCACTCTTTGTGTGAAAAAATTACTCCTCAGATTGTTATTAAATCTTACCACCTCACCTTAACCTATGTCTTCTATTTCTTCATTCCCCTCCTCTTGGCAAGAGACTGTGCATCTTCCTCTCATGATTTTGTATATCTCTATAAGATCACCCCTTATCCTTGTGCGCTCCAAGGAAATGAGTCCTAGTCTGCTCAACCTCTCTCTATAGCTCAGGCACTCTAGTCCTGGCAACATCCTCGTAAATCTTCTCTGCACCCTTTCCAGTTTGACATCTTTCCTATAACATGGTGCCCAAAACTGAACACAATACTTTAAATGCGGTCTCGCCAACGTCTTATACACCTGCAATATGACCTCCAAACTTCTATACTCAGTACTCTGACTGATGAAGGCCAATGTGCCAAAAGCCTTTTTGACCACCCTAGCTATCTGTGATGCCACTTTCATGCCCATGATTTGGATGAAATGTGGCAAAATCCTATTAATGCATGCAAATTGTTTTTCATAAATACCTGGGAATTTAGAATAACAAACTAGCAACCACATCAGATAAAATTTCAGCATAAGGGGGGCTAGATTTGTTAGTTAAAGTTTTAGCTTGAATTTCAATTGCCTGGATTTTTGCTATAATATGGTGTGCTTGCCTTCATCAGTTGGGGCATTGAGTATAAGAGTGAGGAAGTCATGATTTAGCCTCATAGGTTTGGTTTGTCCGTATTTGGACTATTGCCTGCAGTTCTGGTCACCCTATTACAGGAAGGATGTGGTGGCTTTGGAAAGGGTGCAGAAAAGATTTGCTTGATAGCTGCATGGATTAGATTAGAGGGTATTAGCTGTAAGTAGAGGTTGGATAAACGTGAATTGTTTTCTTTAGAACATCTGAGAGGAAAACTGATAGAAGTGTATAAAATTATGAGAGGCAGAGATAGGGTAGACAGAACCTTTTTTCCAGGGTGGAAATAGACTTGCGGATGTAGTTTTATGGTGAGAGGGGCAAATTGTAAAGATGTGTGAAGCATTTTTTTTTACACAGAGGATGGTGGTTGCCTGGAACATGCTGCCAGGGATGCCATCACTCTCTGTGTGAAAAAATACTTGCATATCTCCTTTAAACTTTGCCTCTCTCACCTTAAAGCTTTACCCTCTTAGTCTTTGACATTCCAACCCTGAGAAAAAGGTTCCGACTCTCTCCCTATCTATGCCAAATAATACATGGACTTTGGGGTTGTTTCCACTGTTTAGCATGTATATGCTCGTGTTGTAGATTGTCCAGATTATCATTCATTTTATATTTATGACTGGTGCCAATAGACACCCACATTCTGTGTGCACTTGTGTCCTCTCAACCATTGGTCTTGTACTCACCAACCAAGAGCACTTCTGTGTCCCCAGACCATTCACTGAAAACCCTCCCTCACCCCACTTGTATCCACCTATCACTTGCCAGGCTTTGTCCTGCCCTTTACCTCTCTTCCAGTTTTCTCCCCCCCTACCCCCCTCTCTACAATCAGTCTGAAGAAGGATCCCCTGATGAAACATTGTCCGTTTCCTCCACAGATGCTGCTTGACCAACTAAGTAATGCCAGTACTTTGTGTTTTATTCATTTTAAAGTGTTTGGAGAATACATTTTCACAACATTCACCTTGGGTCATATAATTATGTACTCTTTGGCCATTCATAGCTTCCAGTATAAACCTCTGGAACATGTCCTTTCAGTTGGTAAAAATATTGTGGCCTTTATCGATCCATAACTCTTCCCAGTCTTGTTCTGATACATTGGCATGTATGCAAAATGATGACTAATCCCCATTGTAATTATATATTTTATTAATCTGTTTAAAGTAACTGTTTTCTGGAAAAGCAAAGGCATGCCAACATAACATTTTGTTCCAAACTCTTCTAACTATCTGACAGTGTATTTTTCTGAATCCTGTAAAATGAGTCATTCCTTTTTTCTTCCAGGAAGTTATAAGAAACTTGGTGAAAAGATACGTTGCAGCAATGATCAGAGATGCCAAAACTGAAGAAGGGCTGACTGAAGAGAACTTTAAGGTGATTTTTCAAAGTTTTTTACCAAATTCTGTTCTGATAAAAAGTAATTTGAGTGACATTGATTTTAATTCTGGGAGTTTGAACTTTCTAAAATATTATTGACTAAAGATTGATAATTCTTTAAAAATTACTTAATTGTCTGGAGAATATACAAATATACAGATTATAGCTACGGCACAGCATGTAGATTACACCTATAACTTTTAACTTTATTATTGTCACGTGTACCAAGGTACAGTGAAAAACTTTGTTTTGCATGCTGTCCAATCAGATCAGATAATACTATACATAAATACAATCAAGTCAAACTCAAGTACAATAGGTAGAGCAAAGGGGAAGATACAGAGTGCAGAATATAGTTCTCAGCATTGTCGCGCATCAGTTCCAGAGACAAAGTCCAATGTCCACAATGGGATAGAGGTGCATCGGACAGTATCCTAGCTTATGGAAGGACCGTACAGAAGTCTGATAACAGGGGAAGAAGCAAGATGTAAAGAAACAATGGCTCTGTTATTTACAAAGATCTTTGGGCCTTTGTCATTCCAGGCATACAGTTGAATTTCCATCTCAACCATGTTTTTTCCCCCTTTTGAAATTGTATGACCTCCCATATAGAGGATTATTAGTCTAGAAACAGATATTTTTCAGTTGAATAAGTTTGACTTTAAAAAAGCATTGAAATACTCAAACATTTACATTTCAGTTAATAATGTTGATGTTCTTAAATTTCAATTGTACAGCAGTTAATACTATTCGTTCAAATTTAGCTATACCGAGTGTTATTTGCTAAAGTGTTTTCATGAAATATAACAACAAATAGCACATGCCAGTTACACAGATGGCCCAAACAATACGGTTTCATTGAATATCCTAGCAGCATAATTTTAACAGACTTTTAAATGAACTATTTGATTTATCAATTTGTTGAATTATTTGTATGTTTTCTATGGTATTGCTGAATATCTTTTAACAGAAAGCATAACTTTTATTGTGGTTAAAGGAGCTGAAACAGGATATTTCAAGCTTCCGCTATGAGGTTTTGGGTCTTCTAAAAGGGAACAAGCTTCCTGGTGTACAGTCCTCCAGCGTTGGCGCAGCATCCAAAATATCAGACCAAAATGAGGTCTTTAAGAATGAAGATCGAGCAGCTAAATGCACGACTATTGCAAAAGAGATAACGTGTACAAATGAACGGAAGAACAAGCTGAGTTTTTTTGAATTGACATCTTTAGTTTGTCCAAAAACAATGTCTAAAGTATCAGCCTCGCCAGCATCTTGTAAAACCTTAAGTAATGGAACAACTCCAAAAACAACCGATATATCCAAGGAAAAACAAAACAGTAAAAGTATTGTTAAAGACTCCATCAAACATTTATCATTTTTTCGAAAACGAACAAAACCGTGTAATGCAGAACATAATTGTAATAAGATTTACACAGTTTCTGAGGAAATTACACACGAGGAAAGCGTACTGAAAAGTGGAGGGAGTTCCAGCAATGAAGGTGTAAGAAAGTTGGAGCCAGCGTTGATCGGTAGCACTGACTCTGACGCAAAAGACTCAAATACAAGTCAAACGGGAGAAAAGATTAATGTATTTTTGCATAGACAATCACCAGACGGCATAACCAGTGCTCATTCATTAAACATAACCAAGGATACTCTGGCAAAAGAATCAGGGAAGGAAGACACTGTGAATGAGTGGAGTGTGACACAGGGTGATGACTAGATTATAACTATTTTTTAGGTTGCTTTTAAAAAATATTAATAAAGGAAATATATTAAGACATGGCAGACGCTCAAATTAGGAGTGCTTGTTTCTTCAAGTTATTTAATTTTCCTCCAGTCCTCTTCGATGTGATATTTTCAAACTACTTGAGTTTCGGAGTGAGTCTCCAGAACACTGAAAAAGTCTCATTGACAATCCTTCGTTTTACATGTGTAAAAAAAAAATTCAGAGCAACATTTAAAAGCAACGTGACATGCTGTGTGTTATATACAGCCTTTTCAATCTACTTTCCGTGGCTCAGTTTAATATGTAGATGCATTAAGTTCTATCAATTCGTTTGAAGTAACGGATATACATTGCTTGCAATTATGTAAATGAGGACAGTATTATAAATATGTCTGGAAAAATAATTTCTAATTTTATGAATATGCCTTGGCCAAGACACCACATCAGGAGTACATTGAAATTTGCAACATGTGTTTCGTTAAGATTATTGCTATCCAATATTTTAACTGGTATTCATGGTATATAATACCAAGCACAATCATTTATTTCAGAATTTAAAAGCAGTTTTATATTTGTAATAGATGGAAGAGGTACAAGAGAATGCCATTTGGCTTCTCTTGACTGTTGTGGCATTAAATTTGATGTTGACTGATTTGCAACTAAATGCAGTATTCCAACCCTTTGGCTGAATCCCTTTATGTCTTCACAAAACAAATGTGTGGGTTTGTGAATCCAATTGTTCTGAAATCTCCCTCTAATCAGGAAGAATGTTCAAAGTGTGTTCCAAATTTTTATAACCCTTTATGTAGGTAAATTTGCTGTGATTTTCCTTTTGAAAAGAACCATGCTCTCATGTTAAGATTGTGAAGTGGGATCAGATTAATTATAATACTCTCATAAATCGTATTTGTATTATCAACAGCTCGCTCAGGGGCAATTTTTTCACTCAGAGGGTAGTCCGTGCCTGGAATGAGCTGCCAGAGGAAGCTATAGAAGTGGATAACAATTACCACTTTTAAAAGACATTTGAACCGATATAGAGGTAGGAAGGGTTTTGAGGAATATGGGCCAAATGCAGGCAAATGGGATTAGCCCAAGTTGCCAACATGAACAAGATGAGCTGAAGGGCCTATTTCTGCGATGTACATCTCTGACTCTAAGATCTACAGTGTGGAAATGTGAGATTATTTAATATCAGATATTTTTTTAAATATCAGAAACACTGAGTACCTTTCAAATGATAATGCATGGAGAGATGCTGACCTTCAAAGGCACTTGCACTGCATGCAGTTAGGAAGGAAAATTGTACCTTTATAGCATTATCTCTTTATTACCTGCATTCCTGCTTTTATTGCAAGATAATTGCATGTTTGAGTAAAGATGTCTTACGACAATTGTATAGGTTCATGCTAAGAAACCTGGAGTATTGTGTGCAGGTCTGGTTGCCGCATTACGGGAAGGACATGGAGGGTCTGGAGAGGATGCAGAAGTTTACTATAACGTTAAATATAGATATAAAGTGCTAGAGTAACTCAGCGTGTCAGGCAGTATCTCTGGAGAAAAAGGATGGGTGACATTTCGGGTCGGGACCCTTCTTCAAACTCATCCTTTTTCTCCTGAGATACTGCCTGACCCACTGAGATACTCCAACACTTTGGTCTATCTTTGGTATAAACCAGTATCTATAGTTCTTTGTTTCTGCATTTTACCAGAATGTTGCCTGGATCAGAGAGTTTAAGATAAGGAGAGGTTGGACAAACTTGGATTGGTTTTTCTCAAATGCGGGAGGTTGAGGGATGACCTGGTAGAAGTATGTAAAGTTATGAGAGACAGAGACAGAGATAGGGTAGATAGTCAGAACCATTTTTTTTACCCGGGATGGAAATGTCAAAGACTAGAGGCATACCTTTAACATGGGAGGAGAAAGTTTAAAGTAGATGTACGATGCAAATTTCATACACAGAGAGTAGTGGGTGCCTGGAATGGCTGCCAGTGGTGGTGGCAGTGGTGGATTGAAGAAGCTTTCGGTTAGACATGTTGTTATGCAGGGAATTGAGGGATATGGATCATGTGCAGGCAGCAGAGATTAGGTTAACAGCATCATGTTTGCCACAGATATTGTGAGTTGAAGGGTTAGCTCATGTGCTGTACTGTTCTATGTCCATGTCAATTTTAGTCATATGGTGAAGGTTCAACATACGAGGAGAGATTGAGTAGGAGAGGTCTCAGGAAAATGAGGCATGACTTTATTAAACCATACAAAGTTCTTAGTAAGCTCAACAGATTAGTTTAGTTTATTGTCAAGTGTACCGAGCTACAGTGAATAGTTTTGTTGGATGCTAACCAGTCAGTGGGAAGACTATACATGATTACAATTGAGCCATCCACAGATACAAGATAAAGGGAATATGTGAATTATGTTTAGTGCAATATAAAATCCAGTAGAGTCTGATCAAAGATAGTCAGTCTCCAATAAGGTAAATAGTAGCTCAGGGCTGCTCTCTGGTAGGATGGTGCAGTTGCTCGATAACAACTGATTAGGTACAGGGAGGATGATTACCCTGGTTCAGTAGTTTTGATATCTCAAAATAAGGACCATGCATGTAGGACTAGAATTTCTACACTCATGGCAAATCTTCAGAATTCTGTACCCAGGAGTGGCGTGATATTGTCAAGGATCGCATTGAAACTGAAATTAATAGGTTTCTGGACATTAGATGAATGAAAAGTTATGGGAATAGGACTGAAAATGGTGTAGAGGTAAAAGAATGATGTGTGTCCTTAATAATGGATGAGACTGAAAGGGCTGAGTGATCTACTCCCACTTATGTTTAAACATCACGTAGTGCAGTGATGCTTTACTGACGCGCTGAACCATGTGGTGTCTCCTGCAGCTTCCATTTACATTCCACTTGACTCCAGGGCTCAGCTGCACAACTGTGGAGCCAAGAGGACAGCAGGCATCTCTTCAAATGCAATGAAACAGATTGCAAGTGCCATTCATCTGTGATGTGTTCTCACAGTCAGCCTTAGAATGGCATTTATAAAGCTTATAACCAAGCCAAAATTAACTTTAGGTTTATTATGGTCACATGTGCAGTGAAAAGCTTTGTTTTGCATGCTATCCAATCAAATCAGATAATACTATAGGTAAATACAATCGAGTTACACTCATGTAGAATTGATAGAGCAAAGGGAAAGATACAGAGTGCAGAATATAGTCCTCAGCATTGTAGCACATCTGTTCTAGGGACAAAGTCCAACGTCCTCGATGGGGTAGAGGTGAATCAGACAGTTGCCCCAGCTTATGGTGGAACCGATCAGAAGTCTAATAACAAAGGGGAAGAAGCTGTTCTTGAATCTAGTGATGCACACTTTCAGCTTCTGTACCTTTTGTCCCACGGGAGCGGGGAGAAGAAGAAATGACCAGGGTGACACAAGTCTTTGATTATGTTGACTGCTTTAAAGAGGCAGTGTGGTGTAGATGGAGTTAATGATGGGGTTGTGATGGACTGGGCTACATCTCCAACTCTCTAACTTCTTGCGTTCTCTGGCAGAGCTGTTCCCAAACCAAGCTGTGACGCAACCCAACAGTAGGCTTTCTCTGGTGCATCTGAAGAAGTTGGTAAGAGTCATTGGAGACCTCAAATTTTCTCTGTCTCCTAAGGAAGTAGAGGCATTTGAATGGTGATCAAGAAAGTAGACTATTTCTAGTAACCTTTCAATCTTTAAGCACAAACATCCATCAACTGTCTTGCATCATATCAAAGTCTTAAAGGTAGAAAATTGTCACCTGTAATTTACATTGGACTTTTTCCTCAATATTCAAACTCATGGCAAAAGGATAATATTGCGCAAATTCTACCAAATATAAATATGTTCATTGCCAAACATAATTAGCATGGTCAAGCTTCATAAATCCAGTTCCCATTGATTTTTTTAGAACAAAATGATTGTCAAGATTAATTTCTATTTTGCAGTGAAAGGTCTGAAATATGTTAACCCTTATTAAGGCGAATAAGATATGAATTACAATCCAGTATAGTGCGACTTTCAATGTTATCACTTTATATTGTAGCTACAGTATAGCATTACAGTTAATGTTCTCTATTTCATGTTATCTCTAGGTGTGGTTTATTGAAGCTAATTGCAATAATACGTCATCGTGATCACACTTTAGCAAAATTGTCCAGGTACATGCATGCCACAGTCCTGTAATTAAAGGGAGCCCCAAGTTTAAATAAATATTAAAACTAAATTTTACTTTTAACAATGGCGAAACAGTGCACAGCAGTAGAGTTGCTGCCTTACAGCGCTTCCAGTGCCGGAGACCCGGGTTCGATCCAACCACGGTTGCTGTCTGTACGGAGTTTGTACGTTCTCCCCATGATCTGCGTGGGTTTTCACCGAGATCTTCGGTTTCCTCCCACACTCCAAAGATGTACAGGCTTATAGATTAATTGGCTTGGTATAAGTGTAAATTGTCCCTAGTGTGTGTAGGAAGGTGATAATGTGTGGGGATTGCTGGTCGGTGCAGACTCAGTGGGCCGAAGGGCCTGTTTCCGCGCTGTATCTAAACTAAACTAAACATACAATTATTACCCTAGTGCTCAACAAGAACACATTTTCTATTCTACTTTAACATTATTTGTTGTAATGTGTAAACAAAAGCCAAGCCCAATTATGATTTATAATGACAATCTAAAAACTTTTAAATTTAATTTTTACTCTTAAATATCAATAATAATGAATGCAAGAACGCACTTGCCACATGTTGAAATAGTATTTCAGCAATATCGAGAGTCATACAGCATGGCAACAGGCCCTACGGCCCAACTTGACCACGAGCATGCACTATCTTCATTAGTCCACCTATCCGCCCCTCTAAACCTATCCTATCCATGTACCTGAGCAAATGTCTCTTAAACATTATGATAGTAACTCCCTTAACCACATCCTCTGGCAACTTGTTCCATATACCCACTACCCTTTGTGTAATAAAGTTACTCCTCAGATTCCTATTAAATCTTTCCCCCTTCACATCAGCTATGTTCTCTGGTTTTCGATTTCTTTACTCTGGGCAAAAGACTGCATTTAACCGATCTATTCCTCTCATAATCTTGTACACCTCTATAAGGCACATACCTTGACTCTATTTTCATTACTGGGTAAATAATGGACTGATATCATTGCACTCAATATCCCAATCTTTTGGGTCTTAGACACTTTAAACTAAATGGCTTGACACTTCCACCAAAATAGCACAGAGATTAATTTCCGAGTTTAATTTCTCATCTACAGCATCCCATGGCTTTTTATTTTAGACCTTGCATTTTACTTTATTTCTTCAGTGCCGCTACCTTTTACTTTGTAAAAACAATAAAACACATGCTTGCCACAGGAAGAATTGAAATCACAATGCTTGATTATTAATTTGTATAATGGATGTTGACTTGAAAGCATGCCTTCCTTAAAATCAAATACATTCAGTACTAAGAAACCTTGCAAACACTAAATGACACCTTCCATGAGATTCTTTTGCCAAAATGACCAAGTGCCTTAAATCTACCCTCTGTTGTATATCTTGTAAGATTCCAATTTGAAATTTGCTGTAATGAAACAATGAGTTATAAGACTGTAACCTGTAATGATCACGTTGGTTTACTGTTGATTACAGAGTTTAAATATGCAATCCTTATGTCACGACTGCTGTCTGTCCATTATTTGAACATTGTCTCTATACATATTTACTTGTCAGCTCAATAATATACAAGATTTTCGTCCAGATTTTATCCAAATCACGAGTGACTTTTATTCTTTGGACTGGTTTCTAATAAAATCAGGAATGTTGTGAGCTTGTATATCATATAGAGAAAAACAAATCTTGGATTTATTTAGCACATTATCCTTAAAAATATCCCCTGTGCTTCATTTATAATAAATTATTTTGAAATGCAGAGACTCTTTTATCTTGAACAAATATATATATATATTTTTTTAAACAATAATGTCTTAGATCAGTAGCATTAAAAAGACCAAATATAATATGATTTCTATTCTGTTATTTCATACAGGTTTGGAACCTAATTAAGACACAAAGTGCTGGAGTAGCTCAGCAGGTCAGGCAGCAACTCATTTCGGATGCAACGTCACCTATTTTCCATAGATGCTACCTTACCTGCTGAGTTACACCAGCATTTTGTGTCTTTGTTTGTAAATCAGCCTCTGGAGTTCCTTATGTCCCCTTCTTGGAAACATCTGCCTGAATCAATGAAAAAAAGTTTATAATGATTAAAATGCTTGTGCATCACCCAAATGCTCTGATGAATCCTGAGTTTCCTCTTCATTTTCTTCATGTTCTTTGTTATATTTTAACATGCATATTTATATATCAGGATCTGCGGGGGGGCATCAATCTGTTACCCAATTCTATGTAGTACCCTCAACGACCCATGCCCTTTTATGTGTCTCTACCTACCATCCCAGTGCACATCCATTTCGCCCTTATTTTTTAAATATCTTATTAATCTCCACCATGTATGTATTCACTAACTCCACCTCCATAGCTTGCTGGAGTAGAGAATTCCAAGCAAAACACCAAGTGCTGGAGTAACTCAGCAGGTCAGGCAGCGTCTCTAGAGGACATGGATAAGTGACGTTTCGGGTCAGGACCCTTCTTCAGACTGATGGAGTGAAGTGTGGGTGGGGAGGGGGGGGGATAGGAAGAAAACCTGGAAAAGAGAATTGAGGGGGTCAAAGCCTGGCAACTGACGGGTTAATATATGGGGATGGGGGTGATAGGCAGATGGGTGTAAGTGACAAGGCTGAAGGTGAAGAGACAAGAATAAGTTAAGGGGGCAAGAGGAGTGATATAACGAGAAGGATAAAGCAGAAGGGGATACAGAGAGGGGGAGAGGGACAGGATAGGGAGAGAAATGGGTGTGTACCAGGATGGGAAAACATGAAAGAGCGACGGTAGTTGAAGGTATTACTTAAAATGGGAGACTGGCAACCCATAGCATTGTCATCCACCTGGACAAGAGGGACACTAATGCTAGGATGCTGTTCTTAGACTGCAGTTCGGCATTCAACACAATTGCGCCCTCTAAGCTCGTCGACAAGCTCCTGGGGCTGAACCCCGGTCTGTGCACCAGGATCCTGGATTTCCTGACGGGCCGACCCCAGATGGTGAGGATCGGAGACCACACCTCCGCAGCCCTCACCCTCAATATCGGCACACCTCAGGGGTGCGTCCTCAGCCCCTTCCTGTACTCCCTGTACACACACGACCGTGCGGCCCAACATGACACCAACACCATTGTCAAGTTCGTGAACGATATTACAGTCGTGGGTCCGATCACCAACGGGGACGAGTCGGCCTACAGAGAGGGGGTAGTGGCCCTGACACGGTGGTGCCAGGCCAACAACCTTTCTCTCAACGTCGACAAGACCAAGGAGGTGATCGTTGGGCACAGGAGGAGGGGGGGCGCACCCCCCATCAACATCAACGGTGAGAGGGTGGAGAGTTTCAAGTTCTTCGGTGTCCACATCACAGAGGACCTGGTTCTCCCTTATCCACTCTACTAGTTACATCCTCGAAAAATTCTATAAGATTCATCAGGCATGATTTGCCTTTCATAAATCCATGCTGACTTTGTCCGATGATTTCACCACTTTTAAAACTTATTGGGTACGTGATGAGACAATGAAAGGGATGTTGAGATCAGCTGCTGGCTCTCATTTCGTGTGCTCATCCCAGAACAGAAGTTGTAAGTTTTGGGAACAGTTCTATCCAAGACTGCAAGAAATTAGAGAGAACTGTGGATGCCACCCAGACCATCACACAAACCAACCTCCCTTTCATTGACTCCATCTACACTTCACGCTGCCTCGGCATAATCAATGACGGCTCTCACCCTGGTCACTCCCTCTTCTCCCTTCTCCCATCAGGCAAGTGGTACAGAAGTGTGAGAAAGCATACCTTCAGATTCAGGGACTGTTTCTTCACAGCTGTTATCAGGCAACTGAACAATCCTACCACTACCTTGAGAGCAGTCCTTACCTCCCATCTATCTCATTGGAGACCTTTGGACTATCTTTAATTGGACTTTATCTTGCACTAAACGTTATTCCCTTTATCCTGTATCTGTGGACAGCTAGATTGTAATCATGTATAGTCTTTCCACTGACTGGACAGCACACAACAAAAGGCTTTGCACTGCACAATAAACTAAACTAAACCACATGTGCACAAATTAATGATGAAACCCCCTGATCGATTCATGGCAAGTGGAGTCAGCCTTGGCTTTGTTCCACTAAAAGCAGGAGTAACAGAAAAAGCTGCAGAGGGCAACTCCAGGCATTACAGCATTTTCCAAGGAATTTCTCATCCAATTCCCCAAACCATATGTTCTTGCAACATGCACTGTAATTATAGCAGAACTGGGGAACTTTTCAGCCTTCTAAGAACTCAAAAAATCTCAGCAGCCCATATGGGCCAGCACCAAAAGATGTCAAGGACTGGGAAAGTTCAATTCATAAGTTGATAAGTTACAGGAGCAGAACTAGGAGCAGAATTAAGTCATCAGAGCAGAATGACCCCATTGAGTCTACTCCGCCACTCGACCATGGTTGATCTATCTTTCCCTCTCAACCCCATTCTCCTGTCTTCTCCCCATAACATATTGACAACCTTACTAATCAAGAACCTGCCAATCTCCACCTTAAAATTCCCATTGACGACCTCCACAGCCGTCTGTGGCAATAAATTCCACCGATTCACCAACCTCTGGCTAAAGAAATTACTCCTCTTTATTTTAAAAGTATATCCTTTTATACTGAGATTGTGCGCTCTGGTCCAAGACTCTCCCACAAATGGAAATATCCTCTCCATATCCACTCTATCCAGGCCTTTCATTAATTGGTAAGATACAATCAATTTCTACTTGGCAACTGTTCAATATCTGAAGAAGAAGATGCAAATTAATAATCTAAACTTGAAAGAGGTGGTGGGTGAGTGGGGCTCAATAGGAACAATGGTTGGCATGGATATAATGAACCGTGAACTGTGCGACTCTATGGCTCTAAAACTCTGAGCGGCTCCATTTATTGATCTCGGAAAGAATGCAAATCATTCAAACAGTTGGAAATCTTAATCTATCGTTGCTCTTTAGTGCCCTCTCCGAGAGTCTCCAGTGAGGTAGATAGTAGCTCAGGACGCTCTCTAGTTGTTGATAGGATTGTTCAGTCCCGGGATAACAGCTGGGAGGAAACTGTCCCTGAATCTGGAGGTGTGCATTTTCACACTTCTGTACATCTTGCCTGATGGGAGAGGGGAGAAGAGGGAGTGGCCGGGGTGTGACTCGTCTTTGACTATGCTGGGGGCCTTGCCGAGGCAGCGTGAGGTGCAAATGCAGCCAATGGAATGGAGGTTGGTTTGTGTGATGGTCCGGGCTGCGTCCACAATTATCTGTAATTTCTTGCAGTTTTGGATGGAGTAGTTCCCAAACCATGCTGTGATGCACCTCGATAAAATGCTTTCCGTGGCACATCTGTGGAAGTTGGTGAGAGTGGTTAGGGATATGCCAAACGTCATAAGCCTTCTCAGGAAGTAGAGGCGTTGGTGTGCTTTCTTGACCTTTGCTATGATGTGAATGCTGTAGGCCAAGTTGCTGCTGATATTCACTCAACGGCACTTGAAGCTTTCAACCATCTCTACTTCTATGATATTGGGGTACGTATATTGCTTTGCTTCCTGAAGTCGATCCCTATCTCTTTTGTCTTGCTGACAATGGGAGAAAGGTTGTTGTCTCAACACCAGTTCACGAGCTTCTCTCGTTCCTGTACTCCGTGTCGTCATTATAGAAACACAGAAAGATAGGTGCAGGAGTAGGCCATTCGGCCCTTCGAATCAGCACCGCTGTTCAACATGATCATGGCTGATCATCTAAAATCAGTACCCCATTCCTGCTTTATCCCCATATCCCTTGATTCTTTTATCGTGAAGAGCTAAATCTAACTCCCTCTTGAAAACATCCAGTGAATTGGCCTTCACTGCCTCTGTGGCAGAGAATTCCACAGATTCATAACTCTGGGTCAAAAAACCTTTCCTCATCTCAGTCCTAAATGGCCTACCACTTATCCTTAAACTGTGACCCCTGGTTCTGGACATTTTCCATACATCTAGCCTGTCCAATCCTTTAAGAATGTTTCTGTAAGATTTCCTCTCATCCTTCTAAATTCCAGTGAATACAGGCCCAGTCGACCTATTCTTTCATCATATGTCAGTCCCGCCATCCCGATAATCAACCTGGTGAATCTGCGCTACACTCCCTCAATAGCAATAATGTTCTTCCTCAAATTAGGAGACCAAAATTGCCCACAATACTTCAAGTGTGGTCTCACCAGGGCCTTGTACAACTGCAGTAGGACCTCCTTGCTCCTAAACTCAAATCCTCTCGCAATGAAGGCCAACACGCCATTGGCTTTCTTCACTGCTTGCTGTAACTGCATGCTTAAGGGCCTGTCCCACTTAGGCGATTTTTTAGGCGATTACAGGCACTCCCTGTACACCCACGACCGTGCGGACCAACATGACACTAACACCATTGTCAAGTTTGCGGACGACATTACACTCGTGGGTCTGATCACCAACGGGGACGAGTCGGCCTACAGAGAGGGGGTAGTGGCCCTGACACGGTGGTGCCAGGCCAACAATCTTTCTCTCAATGTCGACAAGACCAAGGAGGTGATCGTTGACCACAGTAGGAGGGGGGGAGGGGCGCACCCCCATCAACATCAACAGTGTGGCGGTGGAGAGGGTGGAGAGCTTCAAGTTCCTCGGTGTCCACGTCACAGAGGACCTGACCTGGACCACCCACATTTCCACCATCACAAAAAAGGCGCAACAGCGCCTCCACAACCTCAGGCGACTGAAGAAATTCGGCCTGAACCCCCGGGTCCTCAGGTATTTCTACAGAGGCACCGTGGTGAACATCCTGCAGGCTGTGTCTCTAACTGGCACGGCAGCTGCACCAGCCACGGCCGAAGGGCCCTGCAGAGAGTGGTGCGGTCGGCCCAGCACATCACCGGGTGCGAGCTGCCCTCCCCCCAGGACATCTACTCCAGGCGGTGTGTTGGAAAACCCCTGAGGATCATCAAAGACCCCAGCCACCTGGTGCAGAAGGTATCGGAGCATCAGCTCCCTTACCACTAGACATTTGAACAGCTTTCCCCCCAGGCAATCAGGCTGTTGAACCAACCAGCCCTGAAACTCACCTGAACTGAACTCTGTCTATAATTTAATGTTCACTTTATAATTTAATGCATGCTCTTTATAATTTAACGTTAAAAATTTACTGTACGGAATCCTCCAGCACAAGATTTTCAAACAGGATTGTATCGTGTATGGAACTGGCGTGACGATAAACATCTTGAATCTTGAATCTTGACCCTCTGAGAGAAATAAAATACTTCTCATCTCCCTCAGTGAGTGAGCCTTTATTCTGATAGTGGCTCCCCCAGTTATAGTTAACTCCATTGAGGGAAGCAATTACTCAACATCAGTCCTGTCAATCCCCTCTCAGTATTATAAAGGCCCTTCAACCTACCAAATCCACGCCGACCATTGATCACCTGTTCACACTAGTTCAGCGTTATCCCACTTTCTCGTGTCTCATTAAAAGTCCTTCTCGCTAACATGTCTTACTCCAAGGGCGAAGACATTATCTGAGATTACCATCTAAAGTCTTTTTTTCAGTTTATGAATCAGTACTCCATGTTGAATGTCATTTGGAAGACATAGAGAAGGAAACACGAACATACTCTGGTGGCCTTTGATGTCCATCACCAAATGTGCTTCAGTAAGGCTAAAGTGAACCGAGCTGACGAAGTCATGAAATGCATCGGATAGTGAAACAAACCTGGCTGATCTTGCCTTGACCAAGCTATCTAAAACAGCAGTGTGCTTGCAATGCAATTATTATGAAAAAGTAATTGATAAAAATCATAGATTAGACTTCAGAGATCCAGAACAGAAATAGGCCCTTTGGCCCACCGAGTCCACGCCAACCAGCAAAAGGTATAGAAGTGTGAAAACGCACACCTCCAGATTCAGGGACAGTTTCTTCCCAGCAGTTATCAGTCAACTGAATCATCCTACCACACCAGAGAGCAGTGCTGAACTACTGTCAACCTCTTTGGTGTGCCTTGGACGATCCTTGATTGGACTTTGAAGGCTTTACCTTTCACTAAACGTTATTCCCTTATCATGTATCTTTACACTGTAAATGGTTCAATTGTAATCATGTATTGCCTTTCCGCTCACTGGATAGTAGGCAACAAAAGCTTTTCATTGTACCTCAGTATATGTGACAATAGAGTAAACTAAAACTTAAACTAAGCACCAGCACTATCCTACATACTAGGAACAATTTACAATTCTACTGAAGACAATTAACCTGCAAACCTGTTTGCCTTTGGAAAGTAGGAAACCTGAGCACCCAGAGAAAGCCTACGTGATCACAGGGAGAACGTACAAACTCCTTACAGACAGCACCTGTAGCCAGGACCGAACCTGAGTCTCTGGCGCTGTAAGGCAACAACTCTACCGCTGTGCTACTCATCAAAATAATTAGGAAACCCAATGCCAATCTAAAATACTTTCATAGGTAAATTTTAGGCTGATCCAATCCACCCAATTATTCTTCTTCAGTCTGCTCTCAAATATCAGCAATTACAAAAACATTTTAAAGTCATTTGGATGCATACATGCGTAGGAAAGATTTGGATGGATATGGACCAAATGCAGGCAGGTGGGACCTGCATCTTGGTCGGCACTGGCAAGTTGGGCCAAAGGGCCTGTTTCTGTTCTGTATGATTCTATTGGAAATGCAGTCAGAGTGGTGGGTATCTTGAATGAGCTGCCAGGGGAAGTTGCAGGTACGAGGACAACATTTAAAAGACACTTGGACATGCACATGGATAGGAAAGATTTAAAGGGATAAGGGCCAAATGTGGGCAACTGGGGCTAGCTTATGTGAAAGTGCAATGGATACAAACATACACAGGATGGCAGTAGTGAAACATTACTATGTAAACTCCATGAAAAATGCAAATTTAGTAAGGATATATGCTGTCTTTAGTGACCCAGTTTGTGCAGCCTCTGGAAGTTGCACAGGGAAATAAAATCCTGCCTTGAAATCTTAGATCTTTGCCTTATTTAATGAATGAGAAACACCAAGGTAGTCTGCAACTGGTTACTCTTTTAGTTTAGTATTATTATTGTCATGTGTACCAATATGCTTGTTCATCATGCCATCCAGTCGCATGAGTACAATAGACCTTCTTCACAGCGTGCCTGGATCAGAGGGTTTTATGGCGAGTCGTAGGCGAGGTACGTTTAAGTAGCCGGTTTATTATAATATTAACAACCATGACAATCAACGCACCAAACGACAGACAACCATAAATCTTACTGTCTCCGCTGGAGGACTAAACGAGACTGCCTCGTTCCCTCTACCTGCGTACCACCTCACCCGGTCTACCAATCAGAGGGTTCGATGGTCTGGACCAATCCCTGTGTCCCTACATGACCCCCCCCCCAGACCCCTCGGTGCGGTACCGGGCAGGTGTCCGGACCACCCGACCGGAGCGGGTGTGGAGAGGAGAGGGGGGGCCTGCCGGGGGTGGGGACGGGGAAACCGGCACGGCGGGAGAAGGGGAAACTGCCGGAGCCGGAGGGGGCAGTGGCAAGGAGACCGGGGAAAGCGGGGTCCCGAACGGGGGCAGCGAGGGGGAAAACTGCTGTACAGGAGCCGCGGCCGGAGGGCGGCCTCTGCGAGGAGGTTGAGCCGCTGCGACGGGCTGGTCTGGGTCTAAATAGGCAGGCTTGAGGCGGGACACCGAGACGACCTCTTGTCTTGTACCCACTTCTAACGTGAAGGTGACTGTGCCTCTCTTCACCACCCTGAACGGACCCTGGTAAACTGGTCGGTGGGCATCGATGCGCCGGGAAACGAACTCGCAGTCGCCCAAAGCCGGCGGGACGTGTGAAGGGGGATCCCCGTGATGAGAAGCAGGGACCGGGGCTAGGGACCCCACCCGCGCTCGGAGTGCAGCTAAGAGTGCTGGCATGGAGGGAGGGGGGGTGGAACATTGGGGAAGAACGTCGCCTGGTACCCGCAGGGGCGAGCCATAGACCAGGTCTGCCGAGGAAGCTCCGAGATCGTGCTTTGGAGCCGTGCGGATACCCAGGAGAACCCATGGGAGCTGGTCGGCCCAGTCGGGGCCGGACAGGCGGGCCGTGAGTGAGGCTTTAAGCTGCCTGTGGAACCGTTCCACCATCCCGTTGGCCTGGGGGTGATAGGTGGTGGTTTGTTGTAACCGGCACCCGCACAGCTGAGTCAGAGCCACCCACAGGGATGAGGTGAATTGGGCGCCCCGGTCGGTAGTGATGACGTCCGGAACGCCGAAACGGGCAATCCAATGTAGCGCCAGAGTCCGCGCGCAGGAGGCTGCTGAGATGTCGGACAACGGGAGCGCCTCTGGCCACCGGGTGAATCGCTCGACTACCGTGAGGAGGTGGGTGTAGCCCCTGGAGTGGGGTAACGGGCCAACGAGATCCACATGGATGTGGAGGAATCGGACTGCGGGGACCGTGAACTGCTGGACGGGAGGCCGAGTGTGTCGGTGGACCTTGGAGGTTTGGCACGGAATGCAGGAGCGGGCCCAGGAGGCCACCTGCTTCCGCAGCCCGTGCCAGACAAATTGAGCCGCAATGAGAGCCGAAGTGGCCCGGATGGACGGATGTGCCAGGCCGTGAATAGTGTCGAAAACCTGGCGCCGCATGGAAGTGGGTACTACCGGGCGGGTGCGCGGCAGGGAAACGTCGCACCAGAGTTTAGGACCACAGGCTACCTGTGCTAACTGCAACCCCGAGGTGGTGTGGGGGTACAGGGAGGGGGTGTCTTCCAGGCGCTGAGCCTCCGCGAGCTCCTGGAAATCCACCCCGGAACTTACCTCGGCTACCGGGGAAACCGCCGGTCTGGACAGGGCATCTGCGACGGCGTTTAGTTTTCCCGCAATGTGTCGAACGTCGGTGGTAAATTCCGAAACGTAAGTGAGGTGTCGCTGCTGGAGGAGCCAGCGCTGCCGTTGCAGCTGCGGCTTGCCTGCAGTCCGTCTGTCTTTTGTGTTTTTTGTTGTTTTTGTCTGAATTGTAGTTTTAATATGATGTAGTGTTGTATGATATGTTTGGGGGGGGGGGAGGGTGGGAGGGAACGGGAACTGTAACATTCTCTCTCCCGAACGGAGACGCGACCTTTGTTCTGTGTCGTGTCTCCGTTCCCGTTGCGGCCTACCACCGGCCATGCACCTGGGACCACCTGGGGCTCTGGTTCGCAGAGCCCGCGGCCCGGACTCACCACCTGCGGCGCTGGCTGCCTGCGAATGCTGCGGGAACGGCTGCGATTCGTCTCCGGAGGCTCCGGCGCGGGCCGCGTGGACGTCGGAAGCCCGCAGGCCCCTGGATGGGGGCCGACATCGGGAGCTCCGGCAGCGGCAGAGGCAGCGTGTTCGCCCGCCCCGAATCGCGGGGCTTGAGTCGGCCGGCCGCGGACCTTTCACCGTCCGGCGCGGCCTGAAATAGGCCGCGCGATTTTTCACCGCCCAGCGGGGGCTTCAATATCGGGAGCCCCGACCGCCCCGACGTGGCAACTCCAACAGCCTGACCGCGGGACAAGACGGCAGGGAAGAGAAAAAGACATTCTGGCCTTCCATCACAGTGAGGAGGGACTGAAGGAAACTCACTGTGATGGATGTTTCTTTTTGTTTGGTGTTAGTTGTGATTGTATGTGTTATTGCATTTTTATTGATTAATCTTATTGGTCTTATTGTTCAACTGCGGGTAATGTTTCATTTCACTACACATTTATGTGTATGTGACAAATAAACGACTATTGACTATTGACTATTGACCACGGATCGGAAACCTTCGAAAAAGCAAACGTCAGTGGCTTGTGGTCAGTGAAAGCCACGAAAAAGCGACCCTCTAAAAAATAGCGAAAATGACGGATCGCCAGGTAGAGGGCCAGGAGCTCCCGATCAAAGGCACTGTAAGCTATCTCGGGGCGAGTAAGCTGGCGGCTGAAAAAGGCCAAAGGGTGCCAGAGGCCGCTAACCTGCTGTTCTAAGACGCCCCCCACCGCCACGCCGGAGGCATCGACGGTGAGGGCGGTGGGGGCAGAGGAGCGCGGGTGGACGAGCACGGTGGAGTTCGCGAGGGCCAGCTTGGCTGCTGTGAAAGCCGCGTCGGCAGCAGGGGACCACACGAGCTCGGTGGGGTTACCCGCGAGGCATTGGAAAACGCCGGGACGAAGCGGTGGTAAAAGTTTACAATCACTACAAACTCTTGTAACCCTTTGATAGTGTCGGGGTGGGGGAAGGAGCGGATAGCAGCCACCTTCTCGGGCAAGGGAACGGCACCTGCCTGTGTGATCCGATGGCCCAGGAAATCTACTGAGGATAGTCCGAATTGGCATTTGGACGGGTGTAGGATCAGACCGTGGTCCTGCAACCTTTGGAATATGGAGCGCAGGTGGGACCGGTGTTCGTGAGCCGACCGACTTGCCACGAGAATATCGTCCAGATATATGAACACAAAATGCATACCCCGACCCACATGATCCATGAGACGTTGGAACAAGCGTCTGGGCGGCGTTTTTGAGGCCGAAAGGCATCCGCAGCCACTCGAAAAGCCCGAACGGGGTGATTTTGGCGGTCTTAGGGATGTCTGCAGGGCGAACCGGGATCTGGTGATACCCTCGGATTAAGTCCAGTTTTGAGAAAACCGTGGCACCCTCTAGGCTGGCAGAAAAATCCTGAATATGCGGGATCGGGTATCGGTCAGCCGTGGTGATGGCGTTCAGACGTCGGTAATCGCCACATGGTCTCCACCCCCCAGATGCTTTTGGGACCATGTGTAACGGTGAGGCCCACGGGCTGTCTGACGGGCGTATGATCCCCAGTCGTTCCAAAGTGAGGAACTCTTCGCGAGCGACTGCCAGCTTATCGGGGGGTAGGCGTCGGGCTCAGGCGAAAACAGGCGGTCCCTCCGTGGGGATGAAGTGTACGACTCCGTGCTTGGCGGCAGGTGTGTCGAATCGCTGGACTATGAGCTCCGGGAATTCAGCGAGTATCGCAGCAAACGGGTTGGAGGTCGTGGTGACAGCCTGGACGGTCGGGCTGGATGACACGGAAACCGAAGGAGCGGGGGGGTCAACGCTACTGGACGACGGCTGCAGGGTCTTCCAGCGGACGTCAGGGATTAACGAGAAAGCCCAAAGGAAATCCGCGCCCAGGATTGCCTGGCCTACATCTGCGATGATGTGGCAGCACGGGCGGCACGGTGGCGCAGCGGTAGAGTTGCTGCTTTACAGCGAATGCAGCGCCGGAGACTCAGGTTCGATCCTGACTACGGGTGCTGCACTGTAAGGAGTTTGTACGTTCTCCCCGTGACCTGCGTGGGTTTACTCCGAGATCTTTGGTTTCCTCCCACACTCCAAAGACGTACAGGTATGTAGGTTAATTGGCTGGGTAAATGTAAAAAATTGTCCCTAGTGGGTGTAGGATAGTGTTAATGTGCGGGGATCACTGGGCAGCATGGACTTGGAGGGCCGAAAAGGCCTGTTTCCGGCTGTATGTATATGATATGATATGATATGATGAAAGTCCAGTTGTGGGTCCTGGAACCAAAGGACAGGGACATGTCCCGTGTTCTGTAGGTACGGACAGGGCTGCCGTTGACCGCAATGAGTGGGGGGCCGGTCTTACCTGATCGCGCTTCTTGGCAGGATGGGGGCACAATACTGACGATTGCCCCGGTGTCCACGAGGAAAACGGTACCCGTATGTTGCTCCGCCAGGTAGAGGCGATGGTTCTGGCCAATCGAGATTGCCTCTACATTTGATCAGCCGAGGCATTTCCCGAGAATGTGCAGGGGCTTCTACAGTTGCGTGCCGCTGCTCCCCATCTTCTATGAAAGAAACACCAGCCGCGCTGGTGTGTTTCTGTGTCGCGGGCCTGTTTCAAAATGGCTGCCGTCGACGTAGCAGCTTGGCGTGCTTTTTGAAAAGTGGCGGGCGAATGGGCGCCATCTTGGCCGCGCGTCCGGTCGCTCACCTGTGTTGAAACCCGATTTACTGACCCGGGGCGCCTCGCCTTTGCCGCGACCAGTGCGTCCGCCTTTTCTGCGAAATCAATCGGGTCCCCGAAAGTAACGTCTGCTAGGACTACGCGGACATCCTCTGGCATCTTTTCGCGGAATGCCACCTCGAACATGAGGCATTTGGTGTGTTCCCCGAGTCCCCGAGCTCAGGTAAGTGCAGGAGTGTGCTGGCCCGCTGTTGTTGGCTGCGGCCGAAGGTTTTCAGCAGCAGCGACTTGAGGCCCGCGTACTTATCGGTTTCTGGCGGGGCGGTGACGTACTGTGCGACCCGTGCGGACGTTTCCGACGGCAGGACGCTCAGTAGGTGGTAGAACCGGGTCGCGTCCTCCTGTATTCCCCGGAGGTGGAACTGTGCCTCCGCTTGTGCGAACCACAGGCGTGGTTGGTGGGCCCAGAACGGGGGCAGATGAACGCCGACTGCATTTGGCGTCGATGCCTCCTGATGGGACATCTTGGTGATCTGTGATCACGTCGGGGTCACCACTATGGCGAGTTGTAGGCGAAGTACGTTGAGGTAGACGTTTATTATAACATTAACAACCGTGACAATCAATGCACCAAACGACAGACAACCATAAATCTTACTGTCTCCGCTGGAGGACTAAACGAGACTGCCCCGTTCCCTTTACCTGCGTACCACCTCACCCGATCTACCAATCAGAGGGTTCGATGGCCTGGACCAATCCCTGTGTCCCTACAGTTTCATCTATAGGAAAAGGTTGGATAGACTTGGATTGTTTTCTCTGGAATGTCAGACATTGAGGGGAGACTTGATAGAAATATTTTAAATTATAGGAGGCATAGATGGAGTACACAGTCTGAACCTTTTGTCTAATTGGGAGAGGGAAGAAGAGTGGGATTGTCCAACACTAGGTGAGGTGTGAGGTGGGACAAGATGAAGGGGATATTTTAATGGAGATGTACGGGTTTTTATAAAAATAGAGTTTTTTTTACACAGAGTGGTGGGGGCCTGGAACGCATTGCCAGGGGTGGTGGTAGACGCAGATAAGATTGTGGCGTTTAAGAGGCTTTAAGATAGACAATTGTAATTACAGCAATTATAGACATAGAGCAAAGAAACAGGCCAATTTGGCCCAATTTGACCATGCTGAGCAAAATGCCCCATCTATGCTAGTTCCATTTGTCTGCTTTTGGCCCATATCTCTTTCTTATTCATGTACCGAATACAGTACATGGATATAGTTGATCTATATCTTGTTGTAAAGTTAGACAACCTTCTTCACTGTCTAGTATACCACCAATTAGTTATAGAGTCATACGATGTGGAAGCAGGCCCTTCGGCCCAACGCCCATGCTGACCAACCTGCCCCATCTACGCCAGTCCCATATTCCTCTAAACCTATCCTATCCATGCACCTCTCCAAATGTCTCTTAAACATTGCAATAGTACCTGCCTCAACTGCTTCCTCCAGCCACTTGTTCCATACCCACCAACCTTTGTGTAAAAAAAGTACTATTGCAACGTTTAAGAATCATTTAGATTTAGACAGGTACATGGGTAGGATGCATTTAGAGGGATATGGGCCCAACACAGGCAGGTGGGACTAGTGTAGATGGGACATTGGTTGGCGTGGGAAAGTTGGACCGAAGGGCCTGTTTCCATGCTGTATGAGAGGGGTGAAGAGGATACGACTGAGGTAGGAATGGTGCTTGATTATGTTGGCTGCTTTCATGAGGCAGTGTGAAGTGTAACTGGTGTTGGTGAAAATGAAAAGTGAAAAGCTCAATGAAAATTTCACTTTTTTTTAGATGGGACTAGTGTTGATGGGACATCTTGGACAAGTTGGGCTGAAGGGCCTGTTACTGTGCGTATAACTATGACACAAGGAAGCTGAAAAAAATGTAAAAGAAACGTATTAAAACAGAATAGAAACAAACAACTACAGGTGCTAGTTAATACACAAAAGAAACACAAAGTGCTGGAGTAATTCAGCGAGTCAGTCAGCATCTCTGTAGTACACGGATGGGTGACGTTTTGGGTTGGAATCCTTTGTCAGACATTTTAAAACTTATTGGGTACGTGTTGAGACAATGAAAGGGATGTTGAGATCAGCTGCTGGCTCTCATTTCGTGTGCTCATCCCAGAACAGAAGTTCTAAGTTTTGGGAATAGTTCTATCCAAGACTGCAAGAACTTACAGAGAACTGTGGATGCCACCCAGACCATCACGCAAACCAACCTCCCTTTCATTGACTCCATCTACACTTCACGCTGCCTCGGCATAATCAATGACGGGCCTCACCCTGGTCACTCCCTCATCTCCCTTCTCCCATCAGGCAAGTGGTACAGAAGTGTGAGAAAGCATACCTTCAGATTCAGGGACTGTTTCTTCACAGCTGTTATCAGGCAACTGAACAATCCTACCACTACCTTGAGAGCAGTCCTTACCTCCCATCTATCTCATTGGAGACCTTTGGACTATCTTTAATTGGACTTTATCTTGCACTAAACGTTATTCCCTTTATCCTGTATCTGTGGACAGCTAGATTGTAATCATGTATAGTCTTTCCACTGACTGGACAGCACACAACAAAAGGCTTTGCACTGCACAATAAACTAAACTAAACCACATGTGCACAAATTAATGATGAAATCCCCTGATCGATTCATGGCAAGTGGAGTCAGCCTTGGCTTTGTTCCACTAAAAGCAGGAGTAACAGAAAAAGCTGCAGAGGGCAACTCCAGGCATTACAGCATTTTCCAAGGAATTTCTCATCCAATTCCCCAAACCATATGTTTTTGCAACATGCACTGTAATTATAGCAGAACTGGGGAACTTTTCAGCCTTCTAAGAACTCAAAAAATCTCAGCAGCCCATATGGGCCAGCACCAAAAGATGTCAAGGACTGGGAAAGTTCAATTCATAAGTTGATAAGTTACAGGAGCAGAACTAGGAGCAGAATTAAGTCATCAGAGCAGAATGACCCCATTGAGTCTACTCCGCCACTCGACCATGGTTGATCTATCTTTCCCTCTCAACCCCATTCTCCTGTCTTCTCCCCATAACATATTGACAACCTTACTAATCAAGAACCTGCCAATCTCCACCTTAAAATTCCCATTGACGACCTCCACAGCCGTCTGTGGCAATAAATTCCACCGATTCACCAACCTCTGGCTAAAGAAATTACTCCTCTTTATTTTAAAAGTATATCCTTTTATACTGAGATTGTGCGCTCTGGTCCAAGACTCTCCCACAAATGGAAATATCCTCTCCATATCCACTCTATCCAGGCCTTTCATTAATTGGTAAGATACAATCAATTTCTACTTGGCAACTGTTCAATATCTGAAGAAGAAGATGCAAATTAATAATCTAAACTTGAAAGAGGTGGTGGGTGAGTGGGGCTCGATAGGAACAATGGTTGGCATGGATATCATGAACCGTGAACTGTGCGACTCTATGGCTCTAAAACTCTGAGCGGCTCCATTTATTGATCTCTGGGAAAGAATGCAAATCATTCAAACAGTTGGAAATCTTAATCTATCGTTGCTCTTTAGTGCCCTCTCCGAGAGTCTCCAGTGAGGTAGATAGTAGCTCAGGACGCCCTCTAGTTGTTGATAGGATTGTTCAGTCCCGGGATAACAGCTGGGAGGAAACTGTTCCTGAATCTGGAAGTGTGCATTTTCACACTTCTTTACCTCTTGCCTGATGGCAGAGGGGAGAAGAGGGAGTGGCCAGGGTGTGACTCGTCTTTGATTATGCTGGGGGCCTTGCCGAGGCAGCGTGAGGTGCAAATGTAGCCAATGGAAGGGAGGTTGGTTTGTGTGATGGTCTGGGCTGCGTCCACAATTATCTGCAATTTCTTGTAGTTTTGGATGGAGTAGTTCCCAAACCATGCTGTGATGCACCTCGATAAAATGCTTTCCGTGGCACATCTGTGGAAGTTGGTGAGAGTGGTTATGGATATGCCAAACGTCATAAGCCTTCTCAGGATGTAGAGGCGTTGGTGTGCTTTCTTGACCTTTGCTATGATCTGAGTGCTGTAGGCCAAGTTGCTGCTGATATTCACTCAACGGCACTTGAAGCTTTCAACCATCTCTACTTCTATGATATTGGGGTACGTATATTGCTTTGCTTCCTGAAGTCGATCCCTATCTCTTTTGTCTTGCTGACAATGGGAGAAAGGTTGTTGTCTCAACACCAGTTCACGAGCTTCTCTTGTTCCTGTACTCCGTGTCGTCATTATAGAAACACAGAAAGATAGGTGCAGGAGTAGGCCATTCGGCCCTTCGAATCAGCACCGCTGTTCAACATGATCATGGGTGATCATCTAAAATCAGTACCCCATTCCTGCTTTATCCCCATATCCCTTGATTCTTTTATCGTGAAGAGCTAAATCTAACTCCCTCTTGAAAACATCCAGTGAATTGGCCTTCACTGCCTCTGTGGCAGAGAATTCCACAGATTCGTAACTCTGGGTCAAAAAACCTTTCCTCATCTCAGTCCTAAATGGCCTACCACTTATCCTTAAACTGTGATCCCTGGTTCTGGACATTTTCCATACATCTAGCCTGTCCAATCCTTTAAGAATGTTTCTGTAAGATTTCCTCTCATCCTTCTAAATTCCAGTGAATACAGGCCCAGTCGACCTATTCTTTCATCATATGTCAGTCCCGCCATCCCGATAATCAACCTGGTGAATCTGCGCTACACTCCCTCAATAGCAATAATGTTCTTCCTCAAATTAGGAGACCAAAATTGCCCACAATACTTCAAGTGTGGTCTCACCAGGGCCTTGTACAACTGCAGTAGGACCTCCATGCTCCTAAACTCAAATCCTCTCGCAATGAAGGCCAACATGCCATTGGCTTTCTTCACTGCTAGCTGTAACTGCATGCTTAAGGGCCTGTCCCACTTAGGCGATTTTTTAGGCGATTACAGGCACTCCCTGTACACCCACGACCGTGCGGACCAACATGACACTAACACCATTGTCAAGTTTGCGGACGACATTACACTCGTGGGTCTGATCACCAACGGGGACGAGTCGGCCTACAGAGAGGGGGTAGTGGCCCTGACACGGTGGTGCCAGGCCAACAACCTTTCTCTCAATGTCGACAAGACCAAGGAGGTGATCGTTGACCACAGTAGGAGGGGGGGGAGGGGCGCACCCCCATCAACATCAACAGTGTGGCGGTGGAGAGGGTGGAGAGCTTCAAGTTCCTCGGTGTCCACGTCACAGAGGACCTGACCTGGACCACCCACATTTCCACCATCACAAAAAAGGCGCAACAGCGCCTCCACAACCTCAGGCGACTGAAGAAATTCGGCCTGAACCCCCGGGTCCTCAGGTATTTCTACAGAGGCACCGTGGTGAACATCCTGCAGGCTGTGTCTCTAACTGGCACGGCAGCTGCACCAGCCACGGCCGAAGGGCCCTGCAGAGAGTGGTGCGGTCGGCCCAGCACATCACCGGGTGCGAGCTGCCCTCCCCCCAGGACATCTACTCCAGGCGGTGTGTTGGAAAACCCCTGAGGATCATCAAAGACCCCAGCCACCTGGTGCAGAAGGTATCGGAGCATCAGCTCCCTTACCACTAGACATTTGAACAGCTTTCCCCCCAGGCAATCAGGCTGTTGAACCAACCAGCCCTGAAGCTCACCTGAACTGAACTCTGTCTATAATTTAATGTTCACTTTATAATTTAATGCATGCTCTTTATAATTTAACGTTAAAAATTTACTGTACGGAATCCTCCAGCACAAGATTTTCACACAGGATTGTATCATGTATGGAACTGGCGTGACGATAAACATCTTGAATCTTGAATCTTGACCCTCTGAGAGAAATAAAATACTTCTCATCTCCCTCAGTGAGTGAGCCTTTATTCTGATAGTGGCTCCCCCAGTTATAGTTAACTCCATTGAGGGAAGCAATTACTCAACATCAGTCCTGTCAATCCCCTCTCAGTATTATAAAGGCCCTTCAACCTACCAATTCCACGCCGACCATTGATCACCTGTTCACACTAGTTCAGCGTTATCCCACTTTCTCGTGTCTCATTAAAAGTCCTTCTCGCTAACATGTCTTACTCCAAGGGCGAAGACATTATCTGAGATTACCATCTAAAGTCTTTTTTTCAGTTTATGAATCAGTACTCCATGTTGAATGTCATTTGGAAGACATAGAGAAGGAAACACGAACATACTCTGGTGGCCTTTGATGTCCATCACCAAATGTGCTTCAGTAAGGCTAAAGTGAACCGAGCTGACGAAGTCATGAAATGCATCGGATAGTGAAACAAACCTGGCTGATCTTGCCTTGACCAAGCTATCTAAAACAGCAGTGTGCTTGCAATGCAATTATTATGAAAAAGTAATTGATAAAAATCATAGATTAGACTTCAGAGATCCAGAACAGAAATAGGCCCTTTGGCCCACCGAGTCCACGCCAACCAGCAAAAGGTATAGAAGTGTGAAAACGCACACCTCCAGATTCAGGGACAGTTTCTTCCCAGCAGTTATCAGTCAACTGAATCATCCTACCACACCAGAGAGCAGTGCTGAACTACTGTCAACCTCTTTGGTGTGCCTTGGACGATCCTTGATTGGACTTTGAAGGCTTTACCTTTCACTAAACGTTATTCCCTTATCATGTATCTTTACACTGTAAATGGTTCAATTGTAATCACGTATTGCCTTTCCGCTCACTGGATAGTAGGCAACAAAAGCTTTTCATTGTACCTCAGTATATGTGACAATAGAGTAAACTAAAACTTAAACTAAGCACCAGCACTATCCTACATACTAGGAACAATTTACAATTCTACTGAAGACAATTAACCTGCAAACCTGTTTGCCTTTGGAAAGTAGGAAACCTGAGCACCCAGAGAAAGTCTACGTGATCACAGGGAGAACGTACAAACTCCTTACAGACAGCACCTGTAGCCAGGACCGAACCTGAGTCTCTGGCGCTGTAAGGCAACAACTCTACCGCTGTGCTACTCATCAAAATAATTAGGAAACCCAATGCCAATCTAAAATACTTTCATAGGTAAATTTTAGGCTGATCCAATCCACCCAATTCTTCTTCTTCAGTCTGCTCTCAAATATCAGCAATTACAAAACATTTTAAAGTCATTTGGATGCATACATGCGTAGGAAAGATTTGGATGGATATGGACCAAATGCAGGCAGGTGGGACCTGCATCTTGGTCGGCACTGGCAAGTTGGGCCAAAGGGCCTGTTTCTGTTCTGTATGATTCTATTGGAAATGCAGTCAGAGTGGTGGGTATCTTGAATGAGCTGCCAGGGGAAGTTGCAGGTACGAGGACAACATTTAAAAGACACTTGGACATGCACATGGATAGGAAAGATTTAAAGGGATAAGGGCCAAATGTGGGCAACTGGGGCTAGCTTATGTGAAAGTGCAATGGATACAAACATACACAGGATGGCAGTAGTGAAACATTACTATGTAAACTCCATGAAAAATGCAAATTTAGTAAGGATATATGCTGTCTTTAGTGACCCAGTTTGTGCAGCCTCTGGAAGTTGCACAGGGAAATAAAATCCTGCCTTGAAATCTTAGATCTTTGCCTTATTTAATGAATGAGAAACACCAAGGTAGTCTGCAACTGGTTACTCTTTTAGTTTAGTATTATTATTGTCATGTGTACCAATATGCTTGTTCATCATGCCATCCAGTCGCATGAGTACAATAGACCTTCTTCACAGCGTGCCTGGATCAGAGGGTTTTATGGCGAGTCGTAGGCGAGGTACGTTTAAGTAGCCGGTTTATTATAACATTAACAACCATGACAATCAACGCACCAAACGACAGACAACCATAAATCTTACTGTCTCCGCTGGAGGACTAAACGAGACTGCCTCGTTCCCTCTACCTGCGTACCACCTCACCCGGTCTACCAATCAGAGGGTTCGATGGCCTGGACCAATCCCTGTGTCCCTACATGACCCCCCCCCGACCCCTCGGTGCGGTACCGGGCAGGTGTCCGGACCACCCGACCGGAGCGGGTGTGGAGAGGAGAGGGGGGGCCTGCCGGGGGTGGGGACGGGGAAACCGGCACGGCGGGAGAAGGGGAAACTGCCGGAGCCGGAGGGGGCAGTGGCAAGGAGACCGGGGAAAGCGGGGTCCCGAACGGGGGCAGCGAGGGGGAAAACTGCTGTACAGGAGCCGCGGCCGGAGGGCGGCCTCTGCGAGGAGGTTGAGCCGCTGCGACGGGCTGGTCTGGGTCTAAATAGGCAGGCTTGAGGCGGGACACCGAGACGACCTCTTGTCTTGTACCCACTTCTAACGTGAAGGTGACTGTGCCTCTCTTCACCACCCTGAACGGACCCTGGTAAACTGGTCGGTGGGCATCGATGCGCCGGGAAACGAACTCGCAGTCGCCCAAAGCCGGCGGGACGTGTGAAGGGGGATCCCCGTGACGAGAAGCAGGGACCGGGGCTAGGGACCCCACCCGCGCTCGGAGTGCAGCTAAGAGTGCTGGCATGGAGGGAGGGGGGGGTGGAACATTGGGGAAGAACGTCGCCTGGTACCCGCAGGGGCGAGCCATAGACCAGGTCTGCCGAGGAAGCTCCGAGATCGTGCTTCGGAGCCGTGCGGATACCCAGGAGAACACATGGGAGCTGGTCGGCCCAGTCGGGGCCGGACAGGCGGGCCGTGAGTGAGGCTTTAAGCTGCCTGTGGAACCGTTACACCATCCCGTTGGCCTGGGGGTGATAGGCGGTGGTTTGTTGTAACCGGGACCCGCACAGCTGAGTCAGAGCCACCCACAGGGATGAGGTGAATTGGGCGCCCCGGTCGGTAGTGATGACGTCCGGAACGCCGAAACGGGCAATCCAATGTAGCGCCAGAGCCCGCGCGCAGGAGGCTGCTGAGATGTCGGACAACGGGAGCGCCTCTGGCCACCGGGTGAATCGCTCGACTACCGTGAGGAGGTGGGTGTAGCCCCTGGAGTGGGGTAACGGGCCGACGAGATCCACATGGATGTGGAGGAATCGGACTGCGGGGACCGTGAACTGCTGGACGGGAGGCCGAGTGTGTCGGTGGACCTTGGAGGTTTGGCACGGAATGCAGGAGCGGGCCCAGGAGGCCACCTGCTTCCGCTGCCCGTGCCAGACAAATCGAGCCGCAATGAGAGCCGAAGTGGCCCGGATGGACGGATGTGCCAGGCCGTGAATAGTGTCGAAAACCTGGCGCCGCATGGAAGTGGGTACTACCGGGCGGGTGCGCGGCAGGGAAACGTCGCACCAGAGTTTAGTATACGTGGGACCACAGGCTACCTGTGCTAACTGCAACCCCGAGGTGGTGTGGGGGTACAGGGAGGGGGTGTCTTCCAGGCGCTGAGCCTCCGCGAGCTCCTGGAAATCCACCCCGGAACTTACCTCGGCAACCGGGGAAACCGCCGGTCTGGACAGGGCATCTGCGACGGCGTTTAGTTTTCCCGCAATGTGCCGAACGTCGGTGGTAAATTCCGAAACGTAAGTGAGGTGTCGCTGCTGGAGGAGCCAGCGCTGCCGTTGCAGCTGCGGCTTGCCTGCAGTCCGTCTGTCTTTTGTGTTTTTTGTTGTTTTTGTCTGAATTGTAGTTTTAATATGATGTAGTGTTGTATGATATGTTTGGGGGGGGGGGGGGGGGGTGGGAGGGAACGGGAACTGTAACATTCTCTCTCCCGAACGGAGACGCGGCCTTTGTTCTGTGTCGTGTCTCCGTTCCCGTTGCGGCCTACCACCGGCCATGCACCTGGGACCACCTGGGGCTCTGGTTCGCAGAGCCCGCGGCCCGGACTCACCACCTGCGGCGATGGCTGCCTGCGGATGCTGCGAGAACGGCTGCGATTCGTCTCCGGAGGCTCCGGCGCAGGTGGACGTCGGAAGCCCGCAGGCCCCTGGATGGGGGCCAACATCGGGAGCTCCGGCAGCGGCAGAGGCAGCGTGTTCGCCCGCCCCGAATCGCGGGGCTTGAGTCGGCCGGCCGCGGAAATAGGCCGCGCGATTTTTCACCGCCCAGCGGGGGCTTCAATATCGGGAGCCCCGACCGCCCCGACGTGGCAACTCCAACAGCCTGACCGCGGGACAAGACGGCAGGGAAGAGAAAAAGACATTCTGGCCTTCCATCACAGTGAGGAGGGACTGAAGGAAACTCACTGTGATGGATGTTTCTTTTTGTTTGGTGTTAGTTGTGATTGTGTGTGTTATTGCATTTTTATTGATTAATCTTATTGGTCTTATTGTTCAACTGCGGGTAATGTTTCATTTCACTACACATTTATGTGTATGTAACAAATAAACGACTATTGACTATTGACTATTGACCACGGATCGGAAACCTTCGAAAAAGCAAACGTCAGTGGCTTGTGGTCAGTGAAAGCCATGAAAAAGCGACCCTCTAAAAAATAGCGAAAATGACGGATCGCCAGGTAGAGGGCCAGGAGCTCCCGATCAAAGGCACTGTAAGCTATCTCGGGGCGAGTAAGCTGGCGGCTGAAAAAGGCCAAAGGGTGCCAGAGGCCGCTAACCTGCTGTTCTAAGACGCCCCCCCACCGCCACGCCGGAGGCATCGACGGTGAGGGCGGTGGGGGCAGAGGAGCGCGGGTGGACGAGCATGGTGGCGTTCGCGAGGGCCAGCTTGGCTGCTGTGAAAGCCGCGTCGGCAGCAGGGGACCACACGAGCTCGGTGGGGCTACCCGCGAGGCATTGGAAAAGGGGGCGCATGATCCGGGCTGCCGCTGGGACGAAGCGGTGGTAAAAGTTTACCATCCCTACAAACTCTTGTAACCCTTTGATAGTGTCAGGGCGGGGGAAGGAGCGGATTGCAGCCACCTTCTCGGGCAAGGGAACAGCACCTGCCTGTGTGATCCGATGGCCCAGGAAATCTACTGAGGATAGTCCGAATTGGCATTTGGACGGGTGTAGGATCAGACCGTGGTCCTGCAACCTTTGGAATATGGAGCGCAGGTGGGACCGGTGTTCGTGAGCCGACCGACTTGCCGCAAGAATATCGTCCAGATATATGAATACAAAAGGCATACCCCGACCCACATGGTCCATGAGACGTTGGAACAAGCGCCTGGGCGGCATTTTTGAGGCCGAAAGGCATCCGCAGCCACTCAAAAAGCCCGAACGGGGTGATCGTGGCGGTCTTAGGGATGTCTGCAGGGCGAACCGGGATCTGGTGATACCCTTGGATTAAGTCCAGTTTTGAGAAAACCGTGGCACCCTCTAGGTTGGCAGAAAAATCCTGAATATGCGGGATCGGGTATCGGTCAGCCGTGGTGATGGCGTTCAGACGTCGGTAATCGCCACATGGTCTCCACCCCCCAGATGCTTTTGGGACCATGTGTAACGGTGAGGCCCACGGGCTGTCTGACGGGCGTATGATCCCCAGTCGTTCCAAAGTGAGGAACTCTTCGCGAGCGACTGCCAGCTTATCGGGGGGTAGGCGTCGGGCTCAGGCGAAAACAGGCGGTCCCTCCGTGGGGATGAAGTGTACGACTCCGTGCTTGGCGGCAGGTGTGTCGAATCGCTGGACTATGAGCTCCGGGAATTCAGCGAGTATCGCAGCAAACGGGTTGGAGGTCGTGGTGACAGCCTGGACGGTCGGGCTGGATGACACGGAAACCGAAGGAGCGGGGGGGTCAACGCTACTGGACGATGGCTGCAGGGTCTTCCAGCGGACGTCAGGGATTAATGAGAAAGCCCAAAGGAAATCCGCGCCCAGGATTGCCTGGCCTACATCTGCGATGATGTGGCAGCACGGGCGGCACGGTGGCGCAGCGGTAGAGTTGCTGCTTTACAGCGAATGCAGCGCCGGAGACTCAGGTTCGATCCTGACTACGGGTGCTGCACTGTAAGGAGTTTGTACGTTCTCCCCGTGACCTGCGTGGGTTTACTCCGAGATCTTTGGTTTCCTCCCACACTCCAAAGACGTACAGGTATGTAGGTTAATTGGCTGGGTAAATGTAAAAAATTGTCCCTAGTGGGTGTAGGATAGTGTTAATGTGCGGGGATCACTGGGCGGCACGGACTTGGAGGGCCGAAAAGGCCTGTTTCCGGCTGTATGTATATGATATGATATGATATGATGAAAGTCCAGTTGTAGGTCCTGGAACCAAAGGACAGGGACATGTCCCGTGTTCTGTAGGTACGGACAGGGCTGCCGTTGACCGCAATGAGTGGGGTGCCGGTCTTACCTGATCGCGCTTCTTGGCAGGATGGGGGCACAATGCTGACGATCGCCCCGGTGTCCACGAGGAAAACGGTACCCGTATGTTGCTACGCCAGGTAGAGGCGATGGTTCTGGCCGATCGAGATTGCCTCTACATTTGATCGGCCGAGGCATTTCCCGAGAATGTGCAGGGGCTTCTACAGTTGCGTGCCGCTGCTCCCCATCTTCTATGAAAGAAACACCAGCCGCGCTGGTGTGTTTCTGTGTCGCGGGCCTGTTTCAAAATGGCTGCCGTCGACGTAGCAGCTTGGCGGGCTTTTTGAAAAGTGGCGGGCGAATGGGCGCCATCTTGGCCGCGCGTCCGGTCGCTCACCTGTGTTGAAACCCGATTCACTGACCCGGGGCGCCTCGCCTTTGCCGCGACCAGTGCGTCCGCCTTTTCTGCGAAATCAATCGGGTCCCCGAAAGTAACGTCTGCAAGGACTACGCGGACATCCTCTGGCATCTTTTCGCGGAATGCCACCTCGAACATGAGGCATTTGGTGTGTTCCCCGAGTCCCCGAGCTCAGGTAAGTGCAGGAGTGTGCTGGCCCGCTGTTGTTGGCTGCGGCCGAAGGTTTTCAGCAGCAGCGACTTGAGGCCCGCATACTTATCGGTTTCTGGCGGGTCGGTGACGTACTGTGCGACCCGTGCGGACGTTTCCGACGGCAGGACGCTCAGTAGGTGGTAGAACCGGGTCGCGTCCTCCTGTATTCCCCGGAGGTGGAACTGTGCCTCCGCTTGTGCGAACCACAGGCGTGGTTGGTGGGCCCAGAACGGGGGCAGATGAACGCCGACTGCGTTTGGCGTCGATGCCTCCTGATGGGACATCTTGGTGATCTGTGATCACGTCGGGGTCACCACTATGGCGAGTCGCAGGCGAAGTACGTTGAGGTAGACGTTTATTATAACATTAACAACCGTGACAATCAACGCACCAAATGACAGACAACCATAAATCTTACTGTCTCCGCTGGAGGACTAAACGAGACTGCCCCGTTCCCTTTACCTGCGTACCACCTCACCCGATCTACCAATCAGAGGGTTCGATGGCCTGGACCAATCCCTGTGTCCCTACAGTTTCATCTATAGGAAAAGGTTGGATAGACTTGGATTGTTTTCTCTGGAATGTCAGACATTGAGGGGAGACTTGATAGAAATATTTTAAATTATAGGAGGCATAGATGGAGTACACAGTCTGAACCTTTTGTCTAATTGGGAGAGGAAAGAAGAGTGGAATTGTCCAACACTAGGTGAGGTGAGAGGTGGGACAAGGTGAAGGGGATATTTTAATGGAGATGTACGGGTTTTTATAAAAATAGAGTTTTTTTACACAGAGTGGTGGGGGCCTGGAACGCATTGCCAGGGGTGGTGGTGGACGCAGATAAGATTGTGGCGTTTAAGAGGCTTTAAGATAGACAATTGTAATTACAGCAATTATAGACATAGAGCAAAGAAACAGGCCAATTTGGCCCAATTTGACCATGCTGAGCAAAATGCCCCATCTATGCTAGTTCCATTTGTCTGCTTTTGGCCCATATCTCTTTCTTATTCATGTACCGAATACAGTACATGGATATAGTCGATCTATATCTTGTTGTAAAGTTAGACAACCTTCTTCACTGTCTAGTATACCACCAATTAGTTATAGAGTCATACGATGTGGAAGCAGGCCCTTCGGCCCAACGCCCATGCTGACCAACCTGCCCCATCTACGCCAGTCCCATATTCCTCTAAACCTATCCTATCCATGCACCTCTCCAAATGTCTCTTAAACATTGCAATAGTACCTGCCTCAACTGCTTCCTCCAGCCACTTGTTCCATACCCACCAACCTTTGTGTAAAAAAAGTACTATTGCAACGTTTAAGAATCATTTAGATTTAGACAGGTACATGGGTAGGATGCATTTAGAGGGATATGGGCCCAACACAGGCAGGTGGGACTAGTGTAGATGGGACATTGGTTGGCGTGGGAAAGTTGGGCCGAAGGGCCTGTTTCCATGCTGTATGAGAGGGGTGAAGAGGATACGACTGAGGTAGGAATGGTGCTTGATTATGTTGGCTGCTTTCTTGAGGCAGCGTGAAGTGTAACTGGTGTTGGTGAAAATGAAAAGTGAAAAGCTCAATGAAAATGTCACTTTTTTTTAGATGGGACTAGTGTTGATGGGACATCTTGGACAAGTTGGGCTGAAGGGCCTGTTACTGTGCGTATAACTATGACACAAGGAAGCTGAAAAAAATGTAAAAGAAACGTATTAAAACAGAATAGAAACAAACAACTACAGGTGCTAGTTAATACACAAAAGAAACACAAAGTGCTGGAGTAATTCAGCGAGTCAGTCAGCATCTCTGTAGTACACGGATGGGTGACGTTTTGGGTTGGAATCCTTTGTCAGACATTTTAAAACTTATTGGGTACGTGTTGAGACAATGAAAGGGATGTTGAGATCAGCTGCTGGCTCTCATTTCGTGTGCTCATCCCAGAACAGAAGTTCTAAGTTTTGGGAATAGTTCTATCCAAGACTGCAAGAACTTACAGAGAACTGTGGATGCCACCCAGACCATCACGCAAACCAACCTCCCTTTCATTGACTCCATCTACACTTCACGCTGCCTCGGCATAATCAATGACGGGCCTCACCCTGGTCACTCCCTCATCTCCCTTCTCCCATCAGGCAAGTGGTACAGAAGTGTGAGAAAGCATACCTTCAGATTCAGGGACTGTTTCTTCACAGCTGTTATCAGGCAACTGAACAATCCTACCACTACCTTGAGAGCAGTCCTTACCTCCCATCTATCTCATTGGAGACCTTTGGACTATCTTTAATTGGACTTTATCTTGCACTAAACGTTATTCCCTTTATCCTGTATCTGTGGACAGCTAGATTGTAATCATGTATAGTCTTTCCACTGACTGGACAGCACACAACAAAAGGCTTTGCACTGCACAATAAACTAAACTAAACCACATGTGCACAAATTAATGATGAAACCCCCTGATCCATTCACGGCAAGTGGAGTCAGCCTTGGCTTTGTTCCACTAAAAGCAGGAGTAACAGAAAAAGCTGCAGAGGGCAACTCCAGGCATTACAGCATTTTCCAAGGAATTTCTCATCCAATTCCCCAAACCATATGTTCTTGCAACATGCACTGTAATTATAGCAGAACTGGGGAACTTTTCAGCCTTCTAAGAACTCAAAAAATCTCAGCAGCCCATATGGGCCAGCACCAAAAGATGTCAAGGACTGGGAAAGTTCAATTCATAAGTTGATAAGTTACAGGAGCAGAACTAGGAGCAGAATTAAGTCATCAGAGCAGAATGACCCCATTGAGTCTACTCCGCCACTCGACCATGGTTGATCTATCTTTCCCTCTCAACCCCATTCTCCTGTCTTCTCCCCATAACATATTGACAACCTTACTAATCAAGAACCTGCCAATCTCCACCTTAAAAATTCCCATTGACGACCTCCACAGCCGTCTGTGGCAATAAATTCCACCGATTCACCAACCTCTGGCTAAAGAAATTACTCCTCTTTATTTTAAAAGTATATCCTTTTATACTGAGATTGTGCGCTCTGGTCCAAGACTCTCCCACAAATGGAAATATCCTCTCCATATCCACTCTATCCAGGCCTTTCATTAATTGGTAAGATACAATCAATTTCTACTTGGCAACTGTTCAATATCTGAAGAAGAAGATGCAAATTAATAATCTAAACTTGAAAGAGGTGGTGGGTGAGTGGGGCTCGATAGGAACAATGGTTGGCATGGATATCATGAACCGTGAACTGTGCGACTCTATGGCTCTAAAACTCTGAGCGGCTCCATTTATTGATCTCTGGGAAAGAATGCAAATCATTCAAACAGTTGGAAATCTTAATCTATCGTTGCTCTTTAGTGCCCTCTCCGAGAGTCTCCAGTGAGGTAGATAGTAGCTCAGGACGCTCTCTAGTTGTTGATAGGATTGTTCAGTCCCGGGATAACAGCTGGGAGGAAACTGTTCCTGAATCTGGAAGTGTGCATTTTCACACTTCTGTACCTCTTGCCTGATGGGAGAGGGGAGAAGAGGGAGTGGCCGGGGTGTGACTCGTCTTTGACTATGCTGGGGGCCTTGCCGAGGCAGCGTGAGGTGCAAATGTAGCCAATGGAAGGGAGGCTGGTTTGTGTGATGGTCTGGGCTGCGTCCACAATTATCTGTAATTTCTTGCAGTTTTGGATGGAGTAGTTCCCAAACCATGCTGTGATGCACCTCGATAAAATGCTTTCCGTGGCACATCTGTGGAAGTTGGTGAGAGTGGTTAGGGATATGCCAAACGTCATAAGCCTTCTCAGGAAGTAGAGGCGTTGGTGTGCTTTCTTGACCTTTGCTATGATGTGAATGCTGTAGGCCAAGTTGCTGCTGATATTCACTCAACGGCACTTGAAGCTTTCAACCATCTCTACTTCTATGATATTGGGGTACGTATAATGCTTTGCTTCCTGAAGTCGATCCCTATCTCTTTTGTCTTGCTGACAATGGGAGAAAGGTTGTTGTCTCAACACCAGTTCACGAGCTTCTCTTGTTCCTGTACTCCGTGTCGTCATTATAGAAACACAGAAAGATAGGTGCAGGAGTAGGCCATTCGGCCCTTCGAATCAGCACCGCTGTTCAACATGATCATGGGTGATCATCTAAAATCAGTACCCCATTCCTGCTTTATCCCCATATCCCTTGATTCTTTTATCGTGAAGAGCTAAATCTAACTCCCTCTTGAAAACATCCAGTGAATTGGCCTTCACTGCCTCTGTGGCAGAGAATTCCACAGATTCGTAACTCTGGGTCAAAAAACCTTTCCTCATCTCAGTCCTAAATGGCCTACCCCTTATTCTTAAACTGTGACCCCTGGTTCTGGACATTTTCCATACATCTAGCCTGTCCAATCCTTTAAGAATGTTTCTGTAAGATTTCCTCTCATCCTTCTAAATTCCAGTGAATACAGGCCCAGTCGACCTATTCTTTCATCATATGTCAGTCCCGCCATCCCGATAATCAACCTGGTGAATCTACGCTACACTCCCTCAATAGCAATAATGTTCTTCCTCAAATTAGGAGACCAAAATTGCACACAATACTTCAAGTGCGGTCTCACCAGGACCTTTGACAACTGCAGTAGGACCTCCTTGCTCCTAAACTCAAATCCTCTTGCAATAAAGACCAACGTGTCATTGGCTTTCTTCACTGCTTGCTGTAACTGCATGCTTAAGGGCCTGTCCCACTTAGGCAATTTTGTAGGCGACCTCAGGCGACTAGGCTGTCGCCAAACGGTCGCCGGGGTGTCGCTTGTGTGGTCGTGAGTGGTCTCCAAAGAGTCGTGGTGTTTTTCTGGTCACCGCTTGAATTTCAGAATGTTGAAAAATTTTCGGCGACTGTTGGTGTGACGCCAATGATCGTAGCTTGACGATTCCTGACGTAGGTGCTGTCGTAGGTTGTCGCCGGGTTGTAGCCAAGTGACGTAGGTTGTCACCGTTGCTGTCTTCAGTGAATTCCATTGGCGGCTACATACGTCAACCTATGTCAACCGGCGTCAAAGCCGGAGGCAAAAATGACGTGAATTATCTTCAATTGTCGCCGACAGGGTCGTAGCTTGTCGCCTGTGTGGTCGCAGGTGGACGTCCTACTCATGACGATTGGGTCGCCGGTTGTCAGTAGCTTGCCCTCGCTTGACGTCGATTAGGTGGTAGGTTGTTGTAGCTTGTCGTAGGGGGGGTCCAGTCGCCGGTTTTTCGGCGACCTGCTACGACTATGACAGTCATCGGCAGTCACCTAAAAAATTGCCTAAGTGGGACAGGCCCTTTAGTACAAGAACACCCTGGTCTCGTTGCATCTCCCCTTTTCCTAATCTGACACCATTCAGATAATAATCTGCCTTCCTGTTCTTGCCACCAAAGTGGATGACCTCATATTCATTCACATTATACTGCATCTGCCATGCATCTGCCCACTCACCCAAGTCACACATTGCATCCTCCTCGTAGCTTACACTGGCACCCAGCTTTGTGAGCTTCGAGTCATCCACAAACTTGGAGATGTCACTTTTAATTCCCTCGTCTAAATCGTTAATATATAACTGGGGTCCCAGCACCAAGCCTTGCGGCACCCCACAAGTCACTGCCTGCCATTCTGAAAAGGACCCGCTAATTCCTACTCTTTGTTTCCTGTCTGCCAACCAGTTCTCTATCCATGTCAATACCCTACCCCCAATACCATGTGCTCTAATTTTGCACACTAATCTCTTGTGTGGGACCTTGTCAAAGGCATTTTGAAAGTCCAGATGCTCCACATGCTCCACTGCTTTCCAAATGCGCTGCTATAACATTGTTAATAATCGACTCAAGCATCTTCCCCACTACCGATGGAAGGCCTAACTGGTCTATATTTCCTCATTTTCTATCTCCCACCTTTCTTAAAAAGTGGAATTACATTGGCTACCCTCCAAGCCAACTGGAACCGATCCAGAGTCGAGAGAACATTGGAAAATGATCACCAATGCATCCACGATTTCTAGGGCCACCTCCTTGAGTACTGCGATGCAGACCATCAGGCCCTGGGGATTTATCTGCCTTCAGTTCCAACAGTTTACCTAACACCATTTCCTGACAAATGCGGATTCCCTTCAGTTCCTCCCTCCCACTGGATCCTCGGTCCCCTAGTATTTCCGGGAAATTGTTTGTGTCTTCCTTAGTGAAGACAGAACCAAAGTACTTGTTTAACTGTTCTTCCATTTCCTTGTTTCCCATTATAAATTCACCTGTCTCTGATTGTAAGGCACCTGCATTTGTCTTCACTATTCTTTTCCTTTTTACATATCCAAAGAAGCTTTTAGAATCAGTTTTTATATTTCCCGCAAGCTTTCTTTCATGCTCTTTTCCCCCCCTCTTAATTAACCCCTTTGTCTTCTTCTGTAGAGTTCTAAATTTCTCCCAGTCCTCTGGTTTGCCCGCTTCTTCTTGCCAATTTATATGCCTCTTCCTTGGCTTTAACACTATCCTTGACTTCCCTCGTCAGCCACGGTTGAACCTCCTTCCCCATTTTATTTTTTCGCCAGACAGGGATGAACAATTTCTGGAGTTAGAAACATAGAAACATAGAAAATAGGTGCAGGAGTAGGCCATTCGGCCCTTCGAGCCTGCACTGCAATTCAATATGATCATCCAGCTCAGTAACCTGTACCTGCCTTCTCTCCATACCCCCTGATCCCTTTAGCCACAAGGGCCACATCTAACTCCCTCTTAAATATAGCCAATGAACTGGCCTCAACTACCTTCTGTGGCAGAGAATTCCACAGACTCACCACTCTCTGTGTGAAGAAATGTTTTCTCATCTCGGTCCTAAAAGACTTCCCCCTTATCCTTAAGCTGTGACCCCTGGTTCTGGACTTCCCCAACATCGGGAACAATCTTCCCGCATCTAGCCTCTCCAACCCCTTAAGAATTTTATATGTTTCTATAAGATCCCCCCTCAGTCTTCTAAATTCCAGCGAGTATAAACCTAGTCTATCCAGGCTTTCTTCATATGAAAGTCCTGCCATCCCAGGGATTAATCTGGTGAACCTTCTCTGTACTCCCTCAAAGGCTAGAATGTCTTTCCTCAGATTAGGAGACCAAAACTGTACACAATACTCCAGGTGCGGTCTCACCAAGGCCCTGTACAACTGCAGCAGAACCTCCCTGCTCCTATACTCAAATCCTCTTGCTATGAATGCTAACATACCATTCACTTTCTTCACTGCCTGCTGCACCTGCACGCTTGCTTTCAATGACTGGTGCACCATGACACCCAGGTCACGTTGCATCTCCCCTTTTCCTAATTGGCCACCATTCAGGTAATACTCTGCTTTCCTGTTCTTGCCGCCAAAGTGGATAACCTCACATCCATGCGGTCTTAAAATCTTCGCCATTGCATCTCCACCGTCAACCCTTTAAGTATAATTTGTCAGTCTACCGTAGCCCATTCCCGTCTCATACCTTCAAAGTCTCCTTTCATTACGTTCAGGACCCTAGTCTCTGAATTAGCCGTGTCACTCTCCATCCTCATGCAGAATTCCACCATATTACGGTCACTGTTGCCCAAGGGTCTTTGCACAACAAGATCGCTAACTAATCCTTCCTCATTACACAATACCGAGTTGAGGATGGCCTGCCCTCCAGTCGATTTGGTTTATTTGATATCTGGCCCACAACAGTGGTGCTGTCCGTAAATTTGTAGATTAAGCTGGATTAATACTTGGCTGGACAGTCGTGGGTGTTCAAGGAGCAAAGAAGGGGGCTGAGAATGCATCCTTATGGAGCCCCAGAATTGAGGATTATCATAGAGGATGATTTGTCCCCTCTCCTCACAGATTGTGCTTTGTTGGTCAGGAAGTTGAGGATCCAGTTGCAGAGATGTGTGCTAACACCAAGTTCCATGAGCTTGGATAGGATAATGGTGTTAAAACCGGAGCTGTAGTCTATGTATACAAGGCCTTCTACGCCCGCACCTCCAGACTCAGGAACAGCTTCATCCCCAGGGCCATAGTTGCTATGAACCGGTCCTGCTGAGCCGGATGGTCACAACGCATAGATCAACTTGCACTTTACCCTGTCTAAAACTGTTACATTTGTTTCGTTGGGTTGCTGTTGTCTAAATTACTTAAATTATTGCATCGTATGGGAGGCGCATTCCCAATCTCGTTGTACCCCTGGGTACAATGACAATAAAGATATATTGTATTGTATTGTATTGTATTGTATTGTATTGTCTGATGTAGATGTCTCGCTTATCCAGATGTTCCAGGGATGAGTTTAGGGCCAGGAGATGGCATCGCCCATGGACCTGTTGTGGTGGAAGGTGAACTGCAGTGGGTCAAGGCTGCTTGGTAGACTATAGTTACTACGTTCCCCAATTAGCCCCGCAAAGCATTTCATGATGTTGGATATCAAGGCCACAGGACAGTAGTCGTTAAGGCATAGGATCTTGCTATAGCAACATTTAATATACTTATAATAACTTTATACTTACCATAATAACATTTAAAAGACACAACAGGTACATGTATAGGAAAGGTTTAGAGGGGTATAGGCCAAATGTGGGCAGATGGGACTAGTGTAGATGGGGTATCTTGCTTGGCATGGGCAAGTTGGGCCGAAGGGCCTGTTGCCATGCTGTACGACTCTATGATTCTAAATGGAATTAATGTTTAAGAATGACAACCTTCCATCGGAATTTAAATATACATAAACTTTTAAGTGATGTTTGCTGGAAGCATTACTGACCATAAAATCCTTTCCCTAGAAAACTCCACCCAGTAAAAATAATGCTGAACCAAGAAAGAAAGTTCAGACAACAAAAGAACATCCTCTTCTCGACCTCCTCACCTGCATACACCTATCACTTTCCATTTATTCACAAAATGCTGGAGTAACTCAGCAGGTCAGGCAGCATCTCAGGAGAGAAGGAATGGGTGACGTTTCGGGTCGAGACCTATCTTCAGACTACCTATCACTTTCCAAGTCATTTGTCTCCCCCCCTTCCCCTCCCCCCCCCCCCTCTTTCCCCTTCCCCCTTCCCCTTCCACCTATATCCATCCCTCCAGCTTTGCAATTCTCTTCTCTCCTTATCTGACACCCTTTTGTCTCCATTTCACCTCCAGCCAGTTATGTATTGCCCAGGCCAATAACAACAACTAAGGAGGTGATTAAACAGTAATTAACTTTGAACATGGTACATCAACCTAACGTACCTAAAATGGCTGCCGCCTGACAAACGTAGCGCCGGCCGAGTCCCGCGTCACCGTCCTCTGATAGGACGGCGTTCCCAATCTACCGCGCACGCACACACCCGTGACGTTCCTGCGCATGTGGGTAAGTTAACCGTTCAGGACAGTCCCACAGCCACTCACTTACTCCACCCATCTGACAATCACTCCCCTGTATCCACCTATCATTTCCCATCCCCACCTCTCATTTCCAGCTTTCTCCCCCCATACTCCATCTCTCTGAAGAATAGTCCCAACCCAAAATGTCGTCTGTTCATTCCCTCCACAGATGCTGCCTGACCTGCTGAGCTCCTCCAGCACTTTGTGTTTTACTCGATGTTCAGCACCTGCAGTTTCTTGCGCCTCCTTCTTAATGATATCTATAACCTTTTTCTCAGACTTTACTTTCTTTTAACAAATACCAATGCAGTCAAGAAATTCCTAAGTTTACAAACCGACCCCATCCCTGGCCTGCTATATTAGAAGTATGTCGTCTGGGACATAATCATATAATTGAACATTAAAGGAAACAGTAATAGCCGCCTTGGTTACATAAAAGAGCTTTATGAAAAGTTTATTAATTTTTGCACTAAAAATAAAAAGCATGTTCCCACATTCTTTGGAAAATATTTCTTGTGGTGACTACATGTGTTTTTAATAGTAGATTGGGAGTTTGTACTCCTTGAGATATCCTCCTGTGTTGAGTAGACCAGGTATTGTCCATTCCCTGTCCACATACATCCGGGGCTCCTCACACGCTCTCTGACATTTCAAGGACTTCCCCTTCCTCGACTCCCATCTTCACCATGGACGTCCAGTCCTTCGACATCTCCATCCTGCACCAAGAAATTCTCAAGGCCCTCAGTTACTTCATAGAACAGAGACCCAACCATTTTACGTCTACTAACACTCTCCTCCACCTGGTGGAACTCGTCCTCACCCTCAACAACTTCTCTTGACTCCTCTCACTTTCTCCAAGTCAAAGGTGTGGCCATGGGCATTCGCATGACCCCAGCTATGCCCGCCTTTGTGTCAGTCTGAAGAAGGGTCTCGACCCGAAACGTCACCCATTCCTTCTCTCCTGAGATGCTGCCTGACCTGCTGAGTTATTCCAGCATTTGATGAATAAATACCTTCGATTTGTACCAGCGTCTGCAGTTATTTTCTTACACTATCTATTCTGAGAAATCCCTTTTTGTTATTATGATTGAGAGCAGACATCAATTTTACCTTAAATTTTAATTGGAGACAGAAATGAAAATTTGGCAAACTCTTTTTAAGAGGAAGGCTTGAAATGTAACTTTTGCCCTATGTGCCTTTAGCCAGCAGAGGGAGGTAGTTTCAAGTTGTTGAAAGATCCCACAGCGAAAGAGTTTCGACCGAAAAAAGGAAACAAACTGCAAATGTAACCCACAATCGTTGCAAATGTTTTACAGTGTGTATTTTTAACAGTTGCAAGCTCCCGTGTTGTTTCGCAGATGCGAAACTTTGAACAATGCAAAATAAAAATCCAAGACTTACTGTAAATAGTTTTACAATCAACAAAGAGTCACAATCCAAACATTCTTCCCGCGCTATGTTACACTTATACTTTTGCAACAATGCTGGCTGAGTAAAAAGAAATTAGAGTCAGTTTAAAAGACACAAAGTGCTGGAGGCAGCATCTGTAGAGGGAATTGGCAGACAATGTTTCGGGTCGGGACCCTTTTGTGGATATTTTGCATAATATTCTTTGCAGAATAATGTTTAACCATTTATTTTCACCATTTGTTTTAGACTGTTTTATTTTGGTTTTAGACATGAATCCCATAATAAAGGTAGAGATAAGGAAGTGCAGGTGCTGGTTTACACAAAAGGACACAAAGTGCTGGAGTAACTCAGCGGGTCAGGCAGCATCTCTGAAGCACGTTTGGAGTTGGGACCCTTCTTCAATCTCCATAATAAAGTATGGAGTACCTGAAATGAAGCAACTTCACAAGGGACTGTTCACACAGCTCGGATACAAGTCTGGGGAAATGCACCTGGTTCAAATCTAATCCTTGTCAGAGTTAAGTCTGATGCAGGATCTTAATCAGCAGCTAACCCTTCGGCGAAATGAATCCGGTGAGTTCACAACTAGCGCATTTTCCAAGCAGATTCTGGTTTGTAAGTGAATCGGTGCCCGTGCTCCTGAACTATTAGTTACCTTGGTCGTGTCACCTTGAGCACAGCACACAAGGCGAGGTGTTGGGGGAGTTCCCAGCACCTCGCCTTGTCTTTCAACAGTGGGAGGGAATGGGGAAGCTGCTGGTACATTAGACGGCGGAGGTTCAGTGGTAACTAACTGTGTCTGGTCTCCGTCATCTCCCCGCTCGTTGACTGGGCGCTGTGTTGCGTCGGTCAAAGGCGATCCCCCTCCCAGATCAACCCTCCCCATAAAAGCCTCTGCTTCATCTGGGACAGCCCCACTTTCAGAGCAGCGAGGCTCACTCACTCACACAGCGGTCAGAGATGAAGAAGCTCCTCTTTGTAGCCATCTGCAGCCTCTTTGTTTTCGCATCCTTGGACCAAGCAGAATCATCTCACTATGACAAAATAGTCATCCACAGCCGCATCAGAGGGAAAGACAAGGGGTAAGGAAGAACCTGGAAAGTAGAGGACGCACTGAGAGCTCTCCGCCGCTTGCATTAAACAACTTACAAACATTGACATTAACTTTGGGGAAACACCAAGTGCTGGAGGAACTCGGCGGGTCAGGCAGCATCTGTGATGGGAATGGGAATGGGAATGGGAATGGGAATGAGATGATGTTTAGCGTCGGGACCCTTCTTCGGGTTGATCTTGAAGTGTCCCAGTCTGAAGAAAGGGTCCCGACCCCTAAACATCGTCTGTCCGTTCCCTCCACAGATGCTGCCTGACCCGCTGAGTTCCTCCAGCACTTTGTCTTATGCTCAAGATTCCAGCATCTGCAGTTCCTGTGTTCAAATATCAAAGGTACTGTAAGGACAGGCGCTGGTTTACAACATCATTCTGTCTTCAAATTAACTTTCGGGGCTGTTTGTTTAAAGTTTTTTGAGATCGATCCTGGTTGTGGTTTGTCCGGTCCGTTCATCTCTCGTTACCAGTTACTCCCTGATTCATATTTTCGTTTTTTCTTTGTCCTTTCTATTTGCAGACCTAACGTGTGCGCCCTTCAACAAGTGATGGGAACCAAAAAGAAATATTTCAGCACATGTAGAAACTGGCATCAGAAGTCCATCTGCAGGAAAAAAGCGTGAGTTTGTTGCTAACATTACAGCAAATACATTCTCAACAGGAAGGGTAACGAACGGCTTCCATTGCCCAGAGCACAACTTTCTCACCCACAGACTGGGTGGTTGGTGGGTGGAACGAGCTGCCGGTGGAGGTGTAAGAAAATAACTGCAGATGCTGGTACAAATCGAAGGTATTTATTCACAAAATGCTGGAGTAACTCAGCAGGTCAGGCAGCATTTCAGGAGAGAAAGAATGGGTGACATTTCGGGTCGAGACCCTTCTTTAGACCTTTTCCGGAGGTGGTAGTCGATGCAGGTACGATAAGGCATTGAGTAAGGGAGTCGAGAACCAGAGAATATACGTCTAAGGTGAGGGGGGTAAGATTTAATAAGAACCCGAAGGGTAACTTTGTTACACAAAGGATGGTGGGTGTATGGAATGGGGTGCCAGAGGAGGTAGTTGAGGCAGGGACTATCGCAACGTGTAAGCAGCGTTTAGACAGGTACCTGGTGTAGGACAGGTTTGGAGGGATATGGGGCAAACGCAGACAGGTGGAACTAGTGCAGATGGGGCATTTTTGTTGGTGTGGGCAAGTTGGTTGGTGTGGGCAATGGTCCGTTTCCACCCTGTGTGACTCTTTTTAAAAAACCTGCTGGAGATACAGAATTGATCGCTCCGGTTCTAAAACAAGCAGGGGGCACTGAAGTGTGAAAACGCACACCTCCAGATTCAGGGACAGGTTCTTCCCAGCTGTTATCCGGCAATCGAGCCAGACTCGCACCAACTAGAGAGCGGTCCTGACCTCCCATCTCAGTGGAAACCCTCGAATTATCGGACTTTACCAGACTTTGTCTTGCACAAAACCTTAAACCCTTTACACTGTGATTGTAATCACTGGAATTTAGAAGGATGAGAGGAGATCTTATCGAAACATATAAGATTATTAAGGGGTTGGACACGTTAGAGGCAGGAAACATGTTCCCAATGTTGGGGGAGTCCAGAACAAGGGGCCACAGTTTAAGAATAAGGGGTAGGCCATTTAGAACTGAGATGAGGAAAAACCTTTTCAGTCAGAGAGTTGTGAATCTGTGGAACTCTCTGCCTCAGAAGGCAGTGGAGGCCAATTCTCTGAATGCATTCAAGAGAGAACTGGATAGAGCTCTTAAGGATAGCGGAGTCAGGGGGTATGGGGAGAAGGCAGGAACGGGGAACTGATTGAGAATGATCAGCCATGATCACATTGAATGGCGGTGCTGGCTCGAAGGGCCGAATGGCCTCCTTCTGCACCTACAGAATACAGATTGTCTATTGTCTATAATGATGTATAATCTTTCCGCTGACTGGATAGCAGGACACACCAAAAGCGTTTCACTCAACCTCGGTACAGGTGACAATAAACTAAACTAAAGCAAGACAGGTTCTTCATATATATTAACCCATTCAGTCCATTTAAAATAAAAATCAAAAATAAACTCTGGCAGTGGAGGAGGCCCAAGACAGAAAGGTCAGATTGGGAATGGGAAGAGGGGTTAAAATGGTTAGGACCGGGAAATCCAGCAGGGGTCTTGGCAAACACATATATTACATAATGTTATTTGAACAGCAATCAACCCATGATTTTATCGTCTATCTTAGACTCACTTTGTCACACATCGAGATAAGCAATCAAATTCAAAGGAAAAGAAACAAGTGTAGACAGAGTAATAGTCAATTGCTGGTCCCTTGGTAGAGGCACAGATCCTAAGTCAGTACCACTGCACAGGGCCAAACCATAAAGAGATTGTAGTTGTGACAGTAACCTTGTGGAATCCAGGGTCAATATCAATCACCTGTTGTGCAAACAAGGAACTGCAGATGCTGGTTTACACAGAAGGATACAAAGTGCTGGAGTAACAACGGGTCAGAAAGCATCTCTGGAGAACATGGATAGGTGGTGTTTTGGGTCAACATTTCCTCAGACTCACAGGTGACGTTACGGGTCGAGACCCATCTTCGGACCTGAAACACCACCTGTCCATGTTCACCAGGGGTGCTGCCTGACCTGCTGAGTTACCCCAGCAATTTGTGTCCTTTTGTTAATCAAAATGGAACATGTTGGTTGGTGTGGGCAACTTAGGCAGAAGGGCCTCTTTCCACGCTGTGACTATGATTATGACTGTTGATGGGCGTGATATGCAAAAATAAATAAAAATGATGGACACACAGGATTTCTTCTGTGGCTTTTTAAATGAATTCATATGTTTTGTAATCATGTGATCAAAACTCAAGGATGGAAAAGGTTTAGAGGGATATGTGCCGAACATGGGCAGTGGGACCAGTATAGATGGGGCATAGAAACATAGAAATAGTGCAGGAGGAGGCCATTTGGCCCTTCAAGCCAGCATCGCCAATCGTTGTGATCATGGCTGATCATCCACAATCAGTAACCTGTGCCTGCCTTCTCCCCATATCCCTTGATTCCACTACCCCCCCCCCCCCCCCCCCCCCCCGAGCTCTATCTAACTCTCTTTTAAATTCATCCAGTAAATTGGCATCCACTGTCTTCTGTGGCAGAGAATTCCACAAATTCACAACTCCCCTGGGTGAAAAAGTTTCTTCTCACCTCAGTTTTAAATGGCCTCCCCTTTATCCTTAGACTGTGGCCCTTGGTTCTGGACTCCCCCAACATTGGGAACATTTTTCCTGCATCTAGCTTTTCCAGTCCTTTTATAATTCTATACGTCTCTATAAGATCCCCTCTCATCCTTCTAAACTCCAGTGAATACAAGCCCAGCCTTTCCAATCTTTCCTCATTTGCCAGTCCTTCCATCCCAGGGATTAACCTCGTGAGCCTCTGCTGCACTGGCTCAATAGCAAGGATGTCCTTCCTCAAATTAGGAGACCAAAGCTGCACACAATACTCCAGATGTGGTTTCACCAGGGCCCTATACAACTGCAGAAGGACCTCTGTACTCAAATCCTCTCGTTATGAAACCCAACATGCCATTAGCTTTCTTCATTGCCTGCTGTACCTGCAAGCTTACTTTCAGTGACTGGTGTACAAGGACATCTTAGTCAGTATGGCTGAGTTGGGCTCAAAAGCTTGTTTCCACGCTATATGACTATTATCCCAAGGAAAGACTTTATTTTAGAGATACAGCGCGGAAACTGGCCCTTCAGCCCAATGAGTCCGCGCCGACCAGCCTACACACTAGGGACAAGTTACAATTTTAACAAAGCTAATTAAACTGCAAACCTGTATGTCTTTGGAGTGTGGGAGGAAACTGGAGGGGCTGGAGAAATCCCACACGGTCACAGGGAGAACATACAAACTCCGTACAAACATACAGACAGCACCTGTAGTCAGGATTGAACCCTTGTCTCTGGCGCTGTGAGGCAGCAACTCTACCGCTGCGCCACTGTGCCGTTCTGAACCGTTGGGGTTCATCCAAGGGTTGCATCTGGTAGGATTGGTAGCCAAAAAATAATAGTCAACTACAGTCAACTATAATTATCTTTAGCGCAGCCTTGCTGTGAATGGGCTGAAAAGTGTTGAAGGTGGAAAATGGGAACTCAGCTGGAAGCACTTCAAACTAAGCTGGTGGGTACATGGAACAAGCTGCCAGAGGAGGTAGCTGAGGCAGGTACTATAACAACATTTAAAAGGCACTTGGACAGGTACATGAATAGGAAACATTTAGACAGATATGGGCCAAATGAGGGCAGGTGGAACTAGTGTAGATGAAGTGGCTTGACCAGCAATAGACAATAGGTGCAGGAGGAGGCCATTTGGCCCTTCGAGCCAGCACCGCCATTTAATGTGATCATGGGCAAGTTGGGCTGAATGGCCGGTATCTGTGCTGTATGACTCTATTACTATTGGAGGCATAGAGTCCTAGGGTAGGGGTATGTGGAATGAGATGCCAGAGAAGGTAGTTGAGGTAGGTACTCTTAGTCTAGTTTAGTTTATTGCCACATGCACTAACGTACAGTGAGTGAAAAGCTTTTGTTGCGTGCGAACCAGTCAGTGGAAAGACAATATATGATTACAATCGAGCCATTCACAGTGTACAGATACATGATAAGGGAATAAGGTTTAGTGCAAGATAAAGCCAGTAAAGTCTGATCAAAGATGGTCTGAGAGTCTCCAATAAGGTGGATAGTAATTCAGGACTGCTCTCTGGTTATGGTAGGATAGTTCAGTTGCCTGATAACAGCTGTGAAGAAACTGTCCCTGAATCTGGAGGTGTGCGTTTTCACACTTCTGTACCTTTTGCCCGAAGGGAGAGGAGAGAAGAGGGAGTGGCCAGGGTGCGACTGGTCCTTGATGATGCTGCTGGCCTTGCCGAGGCAATGTGAGGTATAAATGGAGTCAATGGAAGGGAGGTTGGCTTGCGTGATGGTCTGGACTGGGTCCACAATTCGCTGCAATTTCGTGTGGTCTTGAATGGTGCTGTTCCCGAACCAAGCTATGATTCATCCTGATAAAATGCTTTCTACGGTGCATCAGTAGAAGTTGGTGAGAGTTGTTGGGGACTTCCAAAGCCTTCTGAGGAAGTAGAGGCGTTGGTGTGTGCTTTCTTGGCTGTGGCTTCAATATAGGTGGTCCAGGAGAAGTTGTTGGTGATATTTACTCTTAGGAATTTCTACTTTGGCACTGTTAATGCACACTGGGGGTATAAACAAAATGCTGGAGTAACTCAGCGGGTCAGGCAGCATCTCTGGAGAGAAGGAATGGGTGACGTTTCGGGTCGAGACCCTTCTTCAGAACAGGGTCTGAAGAAGGGTATCGACCCAAAACGTCACCCATTCCTTCTCTCCAGAGATGCTGCCTGACCCGCTGAGTTACTCCAGCATTTTGTGTCTACCTTCGATTTAAACCAGCATCTGCAGTTATGTTTCCTACGATGCAAACTGGGGTATGCGTTTTCTTCCTGAAGTCGATCACTATCTCCTTTGTCTTGCTGACATTGAGAGAAAAGTTGCTGTCTTGACAAGAGGATCTCAATCTTCTTCCTGTACTCCATCTCGTCATTATTTGATATCCGGTCCACAACGGTGGTGTCGTATTTAAAAAGCACTTGGACAGGTACATGGCTCTTTAGTCAGAGGGTGGTGAATCTGTGGAATTCTTTGCCACAGAAGACTGTAGAGGCTGTCAGTGGATATTTCTAAGACAGAGATAGATAGACGTATGATTAGTACAGGTGCCCGAGATTATGGGGAAAAGGCAGGAGAATGAGATTGGGAGGAATATATAGATCAGCCATGATTGAATGGCGGTGTAGACTTGATGGGCCGAATGGCTTAATTCTACTCCTATCACTTATGGCCGAGCAGCTTGTGTACGTGGTATATTACTTTATGGCTCTAGTCAGTGTGGAAGAGACTGGCGTGGAGGAGTTTTCTATTACTGATGTTCCCAGTGAATGGGAGAAGTGTGTGTGCGCAATGGAAAGCAGAGCTCTTGGTTCGATCCTGATCTCTGGTGCTGCCTGCGTGGAGTTTGCACGACTGCATGGGTTTCCCACTGCTGCTCTGGTCTCTTCCCACGTTCCAAAGACGGAGGTGGCGATAGGTTAATTGGCCTCCGTAAATTGCCCAGTGTGGGTGTGGAATAGGTCAGGGAGTTGATGAGATGACTCACGCAAACCTCCACAGATGCTCTGGGGATAGCATACTGTCAAGATGCATCACTGCTTAGTTTGGCAACAGCTCTGCCCAAGAAATTGCCCAAGAAATTGCAGAGAGTTGTGGATGTAGCCCAGTCCATCAGATAGACCAGACGCCTCACCAGTGAGTCCATATATATATTTTTAACAGCCTCTGGCGTTCCAGAGAAAAGAATCCAAGTCTGTCCAACCTCTCCCTGCAGCTAATACTCCCTAATCTAGGCATCATTCTGCTAAAGTAAATAGGAAGGAACGGTAAATGCTAGTTTAAACCGAAGATAGACACACAAAGCTGGAGTACCTCAGCAGGTCAGACAGCATATCTGGAGAAAAGGAATAGGTGACCTTCAGACTGAAGAAGGGTCTCGTCTGAAACATCACCTATGCTTTTCTCCAGATATGCTGTCTGACCCGCGGAGTCACTACAGCTTTTTGTGTCTATCGCCCTGGTAAATCTCCGCAGGACCTCTCCAGTTTAAACTATACGAAATAAAGTATTTTCAAAGTGTTAAAATGGTTGGACATCTCAGTAACAGCAATCGTAATATAATCGGCTTTAAAATAACTTTGGAAAGGATCAAAGAAAATTCGATCGTGAAAATATCTGGAAGTGAACCAAGTGATTGGTTTAATGGGTCCAACGCAGGTGCCCTGGAAACTCAGAGTGGCCAAAAGAACAGCAGGTGAGCAATGGCAAGCCTTCAAGGTGTACGCGGTGTGGTTTAAGCCAGGCGCGCCTTCCATCCAGTGGGAAAAAATGAGTGCTCAAAGTTGCAGCTCTGTAGGTGACAAAGGTAATAGATAATAGGTAATAAAACAGATAAACGAGAGGGGGAGAGAGGACAGAGATAGAGGGGTGAGGAGGAGAAAGAGAGTGGGAGAGAGAAAGGACAGAGAAGAAGGGGGGAGAGGGGGGAGAGAACAAGATAGGGTGAGAGAGGGAGGAGGAGTGGAGAGGGGGAGAGTGGATAAGATAGCGTGAGAGGGAGAGGGAGGGAGAGAGACAGAGAGAGAGAGAGAGAGAGAGAGAGAAAGAGACCTGTTAACTCCAGGTGAGTATGTTTTGCATGAATAGTATTGGTGAACCTTGGGAAGGACCACGTTAGTTTTTGTATTGAGAACCATGGGTTAAATAAGTTATTGAAAGGAAAGATTATTGGACGGAGTTCTTTAATGAAGGGTGTTGGAGCAGCAATTGTGAATGTGAATCATCATATGATGTAGTGGGGCAAGGCATTTAGTACGCGGTGACACATGGAAGCACTGATGAAAAGGTCAGGGACCTGAAGCATCGACTGTCTCTCTCAGCTTGAGCTGAATATTCCCAGCATTTTTTCACCGAATGCTCATAGGTCTTTGAAGATAACAGCTTAAGATGAGACCATAGAGCAGTGCAGCACAGGAACAGGCCTTTTGCCAGTGCCAAACATGATGCCAAGACCATTGAGTCAAAGAGTCATTCAGCAAGGAAACAGGCCCTTCAGCCCAACTTGCCCAGGCTGACCAAAATTTGACGAAGGATATTCTTGCTATTGAGGGCGTGCAGCGTAGGTTCACTAGGTTGATTCCCGGAATGGCAGGACTGTCGTATGTTGAAAGGCTGGAGCAATTAGGCTTGTATACACTGGAATTTAGAAGGATGAGGGGGGATCTTATTGAAACATATAAGATAATTAGGGGATTGGACACATTAGAGGCAGGAAACATGTTCCCAATGTTGGGGGAGTCCAGAACAAGGGGCCACAGTTTAAGAATAAGGGGTAGGCCATTTAGAACGGAGATGAGGAAGAACTTTTTCAGTCAGAGAGTGGTGAAGGTGTGGAATTCTCTGCCTCAGAAGGCAGTGGAGGCCAGTTCGTTGGATGCTTTCAAGAGAGAGCTGGATAGAGCTCTTAAGGATAGCGGAGTGAGAGGGTATAGGGAGAAGGCAGGAACGGGGTACTGATTGAGAGTGATCAGCCATGATCGCATTGAATGGCGGTGCTGGCTCGAAGGGCTGAATGGCCTACTCCTGCACCTATTGCCTATTGTCTATTGATTCCAGCATCTTATGAAGCAGTTAGACAGGTACATGGATTGGACGGGTTTGGAGGGATATGGACCAAATGCAGGCAGGTGAGACTCGTGTAGCTGGGACATGTTCGTTGGTGTGGGCAAGTTGGGTCGAGGGGCCTGTTTCCACACTGTATCACTCTATGATTCTATGACTCTCTCTGCACTTTCTTGTGTCTCCACACAACTACAATGCAGCCTTCTGCCCAACTTGTCCCATCTACACTAGTCCCACCTGCCCGCATTTGGCCCTTATCCCACCAAACCTCTCCTAAGCACGTACCTGTCCAAATATCTTTTACAAGTTGTTAATGTGCCAGTCACAACTACTTCCTTTTGCAGTAGAAACGAGGGACTGCTGATGCTGTTTTACAAACTTAGACATGTCACATTTAATCCCCTCGTCTAAATCGTTAATATATCCCAGCACCAAGCCTTGCGGCACCCCACTAGTCACTGCCTGCCATTCTGAAAAAGACCCGTTAATTCCTGCTCTTTGCTTCCTGTCTGCCAACCAGTTCGCTATCCATGTCAATAATCTACCCCCAATACCCTGTGCTCTAATTTTGCACACTAATCTCTTGTGCGGGACCTTGTCAAAGGCTTTTTGAAAGTCTAGATACACCACATCCACTGGCTCTCCCTTATCCATTCTACTTGTTACAACCTCAAAAAATTCCAGAAGATTAGTCAAGCATGATTTTCCCTTCATAAATCCATGCTGACTTTGACCGATCCTGCTTTCCAAATGCGCTGCTATAACATCTTTAATAATCGACAAGCATCTTCCCCAATACCGACGTAAGGATAACTGGTCTATAATTCCCCATTTTCTCTCTGCCTCCTTTCTTAAAAAGTGGTTACCCTCCAGTCCGCAGGAACTGATCCAGAGTCGAGAGAACATTGGAAAATGACCACCAATGCATCCACGATTTCTAGGGCCACCTCCTTGAGTACTGGGATGCAGACCACCAGGCCCTGGGGATTTATCTGCCTTCTGTCCCAACAGTTTACCTAACACCATTTCCTGACAAATGTGGATTCCCTTCAGTTCCTCCCTCCCACTAGATCCTCGGTCCCCTAGTATTTCCGGGAGACTGTTTGTGTCTTCTTTCCTGAAGACAGAACCAAAGTACTCGTTTAACTGTTCTGCCATTTTCTTGTATCCCATTATGAATTCACCTGTCTCTGACTGTAAGGGACCTACATTCGTCTTCACTAATCTTTTCCTCTTTACATATCTAAAGAAGCTTTTGCAGTCTGGAAAACATGGATAGGTGACGTTTTGGATCGGGACTATGCCCACCACTCTCTGAGTGAAAAAGTTACTTAGTGGGATCCTACAAAATCTTTTTCCTCTCACCTTAAACCTCTATCCCCTTGATTCCCCTACCCTGGATAAAATACTCCGTGCATTCACCCTATCTATTCCCCTCATGATTTTATACACCACAGTAAGATCACCCCTTAGCCTCCTGCGCTCCAAGGAATAAAGTCCTAGCCTGCCCAACCTCTCCCTGTAGTTCAGGCCTAAACTGCCCACAGTCAAATGTGATTTGTAGGAAGAACGGTTGCAGCACAACCTTTATCAAGTTATCTATGTTGTTTGGGATTTGTGGAACAACTTTTCCTGCAAGCTAATCAGGAAAATGAGCTACCCAGAAAGTAATCTTCACAAAATGTATTTTTTTAAATCATCTATTTCCAGCCTACTGGTTAGTTTGTATTGTAGCAGTTAAGCAATATCTTGTCCCAAGAGTGAGAAGATGCCTACATGGCCATGATCAGATAATTCAGTCCGAAGTTGTATCATGTACTTACAGTTATGTTTCTTGATTCTCCAACCAATGACTTTGGTTAAAACAAAGTGGGCAGTGGTAGAGGTGCTGCCTTACAGCGCCAGAGACCCGGGTTTGATCCTGACTACGGGTGCTGTCAGTGTGGAATTTATAAATTGACTCTGTGATCGCGTGGGTTTCCACTGGGTGCTCCGATTTCCAAGTTTTTTTGTAGGAAGTGGGATAACATAGAACTTGTGTGAATGGGTGACCGATGGTCGGCATGGACTTGGTGGGCCGAAGGACCTGTTTCCATGCTGTATCTTTAAACTAAACTAAAACAAAGTGCAGGACGAACTCAGGCGGGTCAGGCAGCATCTGCAGAGGGAATGAACAGACGATGTTTGGGGTCGAGTGGAAAGCCTAATCTTGGGAGCAGGTTCGGCAGAGATTGAGAAATTGTGAGAAAGGAATGGTTTCCTTGTGAGAGGCAGGATGGGAGTAAGAGTAGTCCAAATAACTGTGGGGGTTAATGGGCTTGTTGTAGACGTTAGTCAATACTCTGTCCCTTGTGATGCCGACCGGGAGATCAAGAAAGGAGAGAGAGGTATCAGAGATAGTCCAGGTGAATTTGAGGGCAGGGTGGGTGATTGGCAGATGAGAGGAGATAGTGACAAAGGCTCGATTCACTTGTCTCCATTGACTTTGGTTGCTGTCCAAAGTCTCATTGAGAATTGGGTCTTGGCACAAAGCCCACATTGACCTCTGATGAGATGGTTATTTGGACACGCTTGGATTGTTTTCTTTGGAGTACTGGAGGCCAGTCTGAGGTTGTATCACGTACTTACAGTTATGTTTCTCCAACCAATGACTTCTGTTAAAACAAAGTGGGCAGTGGTAGAGTTGCTGCCTTACAGCGCCAGAGACCCGGGTTTGAACCTGACTACGGGTGCTGTCAGTGTGGAATTTATAGATTGATTGCGTGACCGCGTGGTTTTCCACTGGGTACTCCGGTTTCCTCCCACATTCCAAAGATGTGCAGGTTTGTAGGTTAATTGGCTTCTGTAAATTGTCCTTAGTATGTAGGATAGTGCTAGTGTACGGATGATTGTCGGTCAGTGCAGACGATGTGGCCAAAGAGCCTGTTTCTGTGGTGTAGCTTTAAACTAAACTAAACTAAACAGTGCTGGAAGAATTCAGCGTGTCAGTCGGCATCTGTGATGGGAATGAACAGACAACGTTTGCTATGAAGTTGCTATGAGGTTGCAGAGTGACTTGGGCAGGTTGTGTGAGTGGGCGGATGCATGGCAGATGCAGTTTAATGTGGATAAGTGTGAGGTTATCCACTTTGGTGGTAAGAATAGGAAGGCAGATTATTATCTGAATGGTGTCAAGTTAGGAAAAGGGGACGTACAATGAGATCTGGGTGTCCTAGTGCATCAGTCACTGAAAGGAAGCATGCAGGTACAGCAGGCAGTGAAGAAACCCAATGGAATGTTGGCCTTCATAACAAGAGGAGTTGAGTATAGGAGCAAAGAGGTCCTTCTGCAGTTGTACAGGCCCCTAGTGAGACCGCACCTGGAGTACTGTGTGCAGTTTTGGTCTCCAAATTTGAGGAAGGATATTCTTGCTATTGAGGGGGTGCAGCGTAGGTTTACTAGGTTAATTCCTGGAATGGCGGGACTGTCATATGTTGAAAGACTGGAGCGACTAGGCTTGTATACACTGGAATTTAGAAGGATGAGAGGGGATCTTATCGAAACGTATAAGATTATTAAGGGGTTGGACACGTTAGAGGCAGGAAACATGTTCCCAATGTTGGGGGAGTTCAGAACCAGGGGCCACAGTTTAAGAATAAGGGGTAAGCCATTTAGAACAGAGATGAGGAAAAACCTTTTCAGTCAGAGAGTTGTGAATCTGTGGAATTCTCTGCCTCAGAAGGCAGTGGAGGCCAATTCTCTCAATGCATTCAACAGAGAGCTAGATCGAACTCTTAAGGATAGCGGAGTCAGGGGGTATGGGGAGAAGGCAGGAACGGGGTACTGAGTGAGAATGATCAGCCATGATCACATTGAATGGCGGTGCTGGCTCGAAGGGCCGAATGGCCTCCTCCTGCACCTATTGTCTATTGTTTCGGGTCCGGTCCCTTCTTCAGACTAATGGAGTTGGGGAGAAAGATGGATGATAGAGGTGGGGGTGGGACAAAGCCTGGCAAACGGCATCACAAGTAAACAGAACAGCAAAGAAGGTATATGGTGTGCTTGCCTTGATAGGTCGGAGCATTGAGTATAAGAGTCAAGAAGTCATGATGCCGCTTTCTAGGAATTGCGTTCTGCTCCATTTTGAGTATTGCATGCAGTTCTGGTCGCCCCATTACAGGAAGGACGTGGAGGGCTTGTAAAGGATGCAGAGGAGGTTTACCAGAATGTTGTGTGGATTAGGGGGTATTAGCGAGAGGGAGAGGTTGGACAGACCTGGATTATTTTCTCAGGCACATCAGAGCTTTAGGGCAGGAGGCGAAAAATGTGTGAGATACGTTTTTTTGTACACAGAGGGTGTTGGGTGCCTGGAAGCTTTTAGTGCGGGGAATAGAGGGATATGGATCAAGCAGATGGGATTAGTTGAACTTGGCATCATGTTCGGCACAGACATTGTGGGCTGAAGGGCCTGTTCCTGTGCTGTTTTACGTCCTATATAAATTATTGGTGATTGTAAGGGGGGGGGATGATTGGCAGATGAGAGGAGACAGCTCTTAAGGATAGCAGAGTCAGGGGGTATGGGGAGAAGGCAGGAATGGGGTACTGATTGAGAATGATCAGCCATGAATTGTGATCAGCCATTGAATGGTGGTGCTGGCTCGAAGGGCTGAATGGCCTACTCCTGCGTCTATTGTCTATTGACAAAGGTTCGATTCTCTTGTCTCCATTGACTTTGGTTGCTGTCCAAAGTCTCATTCAGAATCAGGTCTTGGCACAAAGCCCACATTGACCTCTGCTGAGAAGGTTATTTGGATTGTTTTCTCTGGAGTACTGTAGGCCGAGGGGAGACCTGATAGACGTGTATGTTTGCAGCTACTCAGACGAACATATGGATCTTGGTCTTACAGACCACAGTCTTGCGATTCCATCTCTGCCTAAGAAGTCTTTACGAAACGGAACTCTGCAGCTCGTTGAATATAATATCACATCCCAAGTGTCCAGCTGTCTTGTAAAACTGCTTGGAAAAGAGTCTTGCTTTTCCAGATGGCTTCCTTCTAAAAGTGCAGAGGCGGGTTCCAAAAGTCTCTGTGTTGCAAAAGACTGCCTGTGCTGAGCACAGATGGCTTACCAAGTAATTAAACAGATCGTTTCTATGCAACCACATAACCTTTATTACATTCAATGCAAAGGCCTATTAATCAACAGAGTGTGACTGTGTCAGTCCAAATGCAAACTAAGAGAAAGAATGGTCCCCTTTTTTCTCAGAAGAGTCACGACCCCAAACTATCCATGTTCTCCAGAGATGCTGCACGACCTACAAAGCAGCCACAGCCAGACATAAAAACTGTTTTTTTCCACGAGTGATAATTCTGCTCAATAACTAAAGTCTGTAGTCTCTTTTTTGCTCTGGTTTATTTTCACCCACATGTTTAGACCATAATGGTGTATCCTTATTGTTTTGATGTGGTTATGCTTTATTCTTAATTGTTATCTCTATGTTTGTGTTGTCATTTGTGAGCGGAGCACCTAGGCATTTTCCTTGTATATGCACATACTTGGCCAATAAACTTATTCATTCATTCATTCAAGTTACTCCAGCACTTTGTGACTTTTTTTTAGTCAGAATATTGGGACCTACCTTTAGAAAGGAGATGAGGAGGAATTTCTTCGGCCAGAGAGGGTTGGCATGGATAGGATTGAATAGTTTGCAAAACAAAGCTTTTCACTGTATCTTGGTACATGTGTGACTTGATTGTATTTATGTGCAGTATTGTAGGTCTAGTGAGGAGGAGGATGGTGAATCTGTAGAATCCATTGCCCCACAGATCGGCTGTGGAGGCCAAGTCATTGGGTACTTTTAAGTCAAGGGTCATACAACGTCAAGGGTTATGGGGAGATGGCATAAGAATGGGGTTGAGAGCGAAAGATAGATCAGCCGTGATTGAATGGCGGAGTAGACTTGATGGGCCGAATGGCCTAATTGCACTCCTATTATTAATGAACGTGAAGTTTGTAAACCAGCATCTGCAATTCCTTGTTTCCAAATATCGATTACTTTTTTTAAAAATTAATTTTATTTTTTAAATTTTACACAAATTTACACAGGACACCAACAAACAGTACACAACATATATATCCCCCTCGTCATCCCCAAGGCTAAAAAAAAAAAGTCTTTGTGTTCAAATGTTACATGTTAGCAACAGCAGCATACAAATATAAATAAATGATTATGACTGTGTAGACAATATTTTCAGTTAAAGGAAAAATCTTTGGTAAAATCTATAAAATGGTTCCAGGTCAGAACAAAGTTTCTGCGGGCCTTGCACCGTTTATACCTAATCTTTTCCAGGGATAAAAATGAGAGCACCTCCTTTAACCACTGCAAAAAGGATGGAGCTTTTTTTGACTTCCAGTTAAAAAGAATAAGCCTGCGAGCAAGCAATGATGCAAATACTAAAGCATTTGCTTGTAAATTTGTACGCTTACAGTTTGGGGGTGGTATTCCAAAGGCAGCTGTGTGCAAATCAAGATTTATAGTCTGTCTGCAGATATGGGAGAATACCTCAAATATATTTCCCCAGTAGCTGTTGAGAGAGGGACATGTCCAGAACATGTGTCCTACAGAGGCTGGGCTATGGCCACATCTAGGGCAGCCAGGATCTGTGATAGAAAAGATTCTGGCAAGTTTGTCCCTTGAATAATAAAGATGGTGAAGCACTTTAAATTGGATCAACCCATGGCGTATACACAGCGACGAGGTGTGTATACGAACCAAGCTCTCTCGCCACGCCTCATCAGAAAGCTCTACACCCAAATATCGATTACTGCTCTTTTATGATTGCTGGGGTTAAATCAAAGACCGCTTTACAAAAACACCAGGGTGAGGATACTTCGAACATGAAGACTGCAGTGGTTCAAAAGGGCATATTGCCACCACCTTCTCAAATATAATGTACCGCTTGCCTCTGACTTCGAAGCACCACTGCTGAATTTGCAGTGTTTGTATGGACTGTCATCCTTAATTTTTAAGATCCTGTAAAAGACATTCCAGCCAAAGGCGGCACAGGGGTGCAGCAGGTAGACACGCTGCCTCACGATCCAGAGACCCGGGTTCAATTCCAACTTCTGGTGTTGTCTGTGTGGAGTTTGCACGTTTTCCCAGTGATCACGTGAGTTTCCTCCAAGTGCTTTGGTATCCTCATAGATGTGCAGGATTGTAGGCTAAATTAGCTTCTGTAAATTAGCTTTGTCCTGTAAAAAAATACACAGTGGGTTTGCAATTTAGTGAATAGCTTCATACACTACTGTACAATTAAGTATCTTCACATTAAACTGAGTGCTAAGTAAATAAGTGGTGGGATGTGGGAGGAAAAGGAGAGATGAGAGATATTACAGAGGTGTATAAAATCATGAGGGGAATAGATAGGGTGAATGTAGTCTTTTACCCAGAGTAGGGGAATCAAGAAACATAGGTTTAAGGTGAGAGGGGAAAGATTTAAAAGGAACCTGAGGGGCATTTATTCACAAAATGCTGGAGTAACTCAGCAGGTCAGGCAGCATCTCAGGAGAGAAGGAATGTGTGACGTTTCGGGTCAAGACCATTCTTCAGGTCTGAAGAAGGGTCTCGACCCGAAACGTCACCCATTCTTTCTCTCCCGAGATGCTGCCTGACCTGCTGAGTTGAACCTGAGGGGCAACTTGTCACACAGAGGGAAGTGGGTGCATGGAACAAGTTGCCAGAGAAGGTAGTTGAGGTAGGTACTACAACATCATTTAAAAGACAGGTACAGGGATAGGAAAGGCTTAGAGGGAAAAAAAAGACATTGAGTGTGAAAGTAACTCAGTCGGTCAGGCAGCATCTCTGGAGAACGTGGATAGGTGATGTTAGGGGTCGGAACCTTTCTTCAGACTGATGGTGGTGGGGTAAAGCCTGGTGAGTGATAGGTGGATACAAGTGGGGGGGGCGGGGGGATTATTGGCAGGTGGGTGGATAAAAGCCAGAGATGAAAAGACAAAGTGTGAGATAGGAGAGAAGAGGTACCAATTGTGAAGCCAGAGGAAGGAATATAGTTGGAAGGGGAAAGGGGAGAGATGGGTACGAGTCCTGGTAAGGCACAGGGTAAAGGGGAGGGGGGGGGGGGAGTTTGTATGTCGATCATTACCTAAAATTAAAGGATGCAATGTTCCTACCATTGGTAAGCTTTCCAAGCAAAATATGAGGTGCTGTTCCTCCAGCTTGTGTGTGGTCTCACTCCGGCAATGGAGCAAATGTGGGCCAATGAGACTAACCAAGTGGAGGAATCTTGGTTGGCATGGGCAGGTTGGGCCGAAGGGCCTGTTTCCATCTTCTAAGTTTCTGTGTATGATTATGAGCTATTTTTATGTCCTCTGCACATAATATGTGTGATAGGAAAAAAAACTGCAGATGCTGGTTTAAATCGAAGGTAGACACAAAATGCTGGAGTAACTCAGCGGGTCAGGCAGCATCTCGGGAGAGAAGGGATGGGTGACGTTTCGGGTCGAGTCCCTTCTTCAGGCTGAAGAAGGGTCTTGACCCGAAACGTCACCCATTCCTTCTCTCCTGAGATTCTGCCTGACCCGCTGAGTTACTCCAGCATTTTGTGTTGAACATGTGTGATATTTAGTTTTGTTTATTATTTTCGCGCATACCAAGATACAGTGAAAAGCTTTTTTATTGCCTGCTATCCAGTCAGCAAAAAGACCATTTATGATTACAATCAAGCCATCCACAATGTACAGACAGGATCAAATATATAATGTTTAGTGCAAGATAAAGTGCAGTAAAGTCCGATTAAAGATAGTGTTTGGGCTCCAATGAGGTAGTTGGTAGGTCAGGACTGCGCTCAATTTGGTGATAGGATGGTTCAGTTGCCTGATAATAATAGTGTTTACGGTGGCGCAGCGGTAGAGTTGCTGCCTTACAGCGAATGCAGCGCCGGAGACTCAGGTTCGATCCTGACTATGGGCGCCGTCTGTACGGAGTTTGTACGTTCTCCCCGTGACCTGTGTGGGTTTTCTCCGAGATCTTCGGTTTCCTCCCACACTCCAAAGACATACAGGTATGTAGGTTAATTGACTGGGTGAATGTTAAAAAAAATTGTCCCTAGTGGGTGTAGGATAGTGTTAATGTGTGGGGATCGCTGGGCGGCGCGGACCCAGTGGGCCGAAGGGCCTGTTTCCGCGCTGTATCTCTAAAATGTTTTTTTTTTTAAATCTAGTTTAGTTTAATTTAGAGATACAGTATGAAAACAGGGCCTTCAGCCCACTGACCAGCGATCGAACACTAACACTAACACTGACACTGGGGTCAATTTACAATTTCTACTGAAGCCAATTAACCGACAAACCTGCACGTCTTTGGAGTGTGGGAGGAAACCAAAGCACCCGGAGGAAACCCACACGGTCACATAGAGAGCATACAAACTCCATACAGACAGTACCCGTAGTCAGGATCGAACCTGGGTCTCTGACGATGTAAGGCAGCAACTTGCATAATTTTCCAAAGGAAGTCCCAATTGAGAAGTAAATGTGGCCGGTGTCTCACAACGCCCAATTCCTCACAATAACTTTGAATTGTCTGGAATGTGTTCGATCAGTGAACCTAATCACCAGAGGTTACACAAACAGCTCAAAGGAGAATCATTTGTTTGCACTTCTGAGCACTGACGTTTTTTGTGCGTGATACTTAACAATTACTTATTTGTCTCGCAGCTGAGTTATCTTGCAGCTGTCTTTTCTTCTGATCAGGTTAGAGGTTGTTCTGTTTTCGGCGTATGCTCGTGTGTGTAACTAAAGGGTCTGATTGGGCTTTGTTGTGTTCAACCAGCTCCCACCTGCAGGCCATGAGTTGAAGTTGCTTTGTAGCAATGTAACCCGATTCACGAACACTCCTTGTGCAATCAAAATGGTCATGTGAATTCTACTTAACTTACATTTCCCATTGTCGTATCCAGACAATTCGAATCTATAGATGTGTTATCTGATGAAATTCCGACTGCCTCCACCATAGACATCACACTCAATAGTTCCTCTATGACTTAAGTGGTTCAGTGGAATGACTCATTCACTTTGAACTTTAGAATAACTTGTGCAGGGTCTGTTTTAGTTCAAGTATAAAAGATGTCTGGAATAATCAACAGTGCTGGATATTATCTCTTTGTGTTAGGGGGCCACTTCAAGTGAAATTCTCAACTTGCTTTGAGGATATTTTTGCTTGGTCGCATAAACATTGGAAATCTCGACTGCCTTTGTGACATGGATAACATTTACCAACTGGGGGAAATCATCCTGCATCACGGAGACACAGAGTCAGAGAGTCACAGAGACATAGTCACAGTCAGAGACACAGAATCATAGTCACGGAGACACAGAGTCACGGAAACACAGAGTCAGAGAGACATAGTCACATAGTCACAGAGACATAGTCATAGAGACAGAGTCACGGAGTCACAGAGACACAGTCACAGAGACACAGTCACAGAGACACAGTCACAGAGACACAGTCTCAGAAAGACAGAGTCACAGAAACACGGAGTCACAGAGACATAGTCATAGTCAAGTCAAATCAAGTCAATTTTATTTGTATAGCACATTTAAAAACAACCCACGTTGACCAAAGTGCTGTACATCTGATTAGGTACTAAGGAAAAAAATGAAACATACAGTAGCACGCAAACAGTTCACAGCGCCTCCTCAATGAGCCTCAAACGCTAGGGAGTAGAAATAGGTTTTGAGCCTGGACTTAAAGGAGTCGATGGAGGGGGCAGTTCTGATGGGGAGAGGGATGCTGTTCCACAGTCTAGGAGCTGCAACCGCAAAAGCACGGTCACCCCTGAGATTAAGCCTAGACCGCGGGATAGTGAGTAGCCCCAAGTCGGCCGACCTGAGGGACCTGGAGTTAGAGAGGGGGGTTAGAAGATTTTTGATGTAGGGGGGGGGAATGTCCATTTAGGGGTTTATACGTGAATAGGAGGAGCTTGAAGTTGATTCTGTACCGTACAGGGAGCCAGTGGAGAGAGGCCAGAATCGGGGTGATGTGATCCCTTTTACGGGTACCCGTCAGGAGTCTCGCTGCGGCATTTTGGACCAGTTGCAGGCGGGACAGGGATGATTGGCTGATCCCAGTGTATAGGGAGTTGCAGTAGTCTAGGCGGGAGGAAATGAAAGCGTGACACAGAGTCACGGAAACAGAGAATCAGAGAGTCAAGGAGACATAGTCACAGTCAGAGACACAGAGTCATAGTCACGGAGTCACAGAGACACAGAGACACAGTCAGAGTCACAGAGACATAGTCACGGAGTCATACAGCGTGGAAACAGTCCCTTTGACCTAACTTGCCCATGCCGACAAACATGCCCCATCTACACTAGATCCCACCTGCCCACGTTTGCCCATATCCCTCTAAACCCATCCTATCCATGCACCTGTCCAAATGTTTTTTAAACATTGTGATCGTACCTAACTTAACTACCTCCTCTGGTGGCTCGTTCCATAGACCTTCCACCCTCTGTGTAAAAATGTTGCCCCTCAGGTTCCTATTAAATCTTTCCCGTTTCACCTTAAACCTATTCCCTCTTGTTCTGGATCCCCCAACTCTGGGTAAAAACTCTACATTTACCCTATCTATTCCCTATCTGTGGCTGTAATATTTATTAAAGTTAAGTACGATAATTTCGGGCAACATCTTTTCTGAGGGTTCTTAGTTCTTGATTCTCCAAAATATTCCAAATGGAATTTAAACTGGAGGTGGCGGAGTGTGGACTTAAGCAAGAATGGATTCTTGGAGCAGAAGAGCTACTTTAAATGTAGTTGCATCTGGTTAAAGGGCCTGTCCCACTTAGGCGATTTTTTAGGCGACTGCTGGCGACTGTCAAAGTCGTAGCAGATCGCCGAAATTTTCTTTTACCCGACGACAATGACCACGACAATGCCGAGTCAGGTCGAGATTACAGTGTCTTCTGAAACATCGCAAAATTCCCACACTGTCAATGCTTCTCCGGCGTCCTAATTTTCGCTGAAATCACTGACAAGTCAGCAAGTACTTGAGAGTTTTGAAATATAACATCTTGCCCGGGTTACTTGAAAACCAAGCTTCACGGTAACAAGACATAAAACTGGATTGACTTCCAGTTTACTAATCGCAGTATTAAGAAATTTAATTTTAAAAGTGGTTAAATGGATTTTTGTGAAAAGTGTGTGGGCATTCTTTGAAAATGTACGGGAGATGCATATCTGGTTTCTGGGTTGCATATCTGGGTTTGGAGCCCACTTTAAATGTAATCGCTGATGGCCATAAACATCGTGAAAATTCCCACGCTTACCTGACCGTCAAACTGTCGCCTCCAATCTACCTGTCAAATGTCCTGACGGTAAATAAATTGGTTAAACACAAGTATTTTATAGTATCTTGAAATGACTTTACTTATTTTAATATTATGTGCTTCTAAATGCATCTGCGACAACCTAGCAAACCTGGGGACAGCAGGCGACAGCGCCCGCAATAAGCAACGATACCTGGCGACAAGCCAGCTGTCGCCGAGAAATTTCACTCCGGTTGATTTCTCAGCGATGCGCTGAGATCCACTACGATTCTTGGAAGACTCCTCACGATCGTGCCCGCGAAACCCCGGCGAACTGACGGCGACAGCCTAATCGCCGGCAGTCGCCTTAAAATCACCTAAGCGGGACAGGCCCTTAAGTAACTATAGTAGGGTGAAAACTATTCCATGCTTTAGTTGTGCGAGGGTAGAATGAATTGCTATATATTATCTGTCTTGGTAGCTGGGATCTCGAATTGAATCGAATGCCCTTATCTGCTCCTGATTGGTTTGGGTTTGGTGTAGATTTGGTCATCTATGTCGAGCTGATTCTGATTTCGACCATTTAACATTTTGTAAAAGCAGGTCAAACGCTGGGCTGTACGTCTGTCTTGGAGCAGGTTCCACCCCAATGAATTTAGAAGTTTGGAAACACTCGCTTCTCGCTCATCGGTATTTGTAACTAATCAAGCTGCCTGTCTTTGGACACGTTTGTTGGAAGAAATGTTTCTATTTGTGTATGGGTCCCATACTGCAACTGCCTAGTGTACATGAGGTCTAACTAAGAAGGGTGAAGTATAACTTCTCCTTGATAGAAGTTGAACAATGATAAAAGTTGCGTCTCAGAAAATTTAGGACACCTGTTGCTTTCACCTTTGCATGATGAGTCTGACCAGGGTATATTTAACAGTGCTACAAAGTGATAACAGGGTAGGGGAATACTAAACCCGAGGACATACAGTCGGTTTAAGGTGAGAGGGGAAAAGATTTAATAGGAACCTGCTTAGATACTCCTGCACTTTGTGTCTTTTTTTGTAAACCAGCATCTCCAGTTCCTTGTTTGTCTTTTTTGAAGCTTCGTGCAATGTCTTTACTCTCGGAAATAAACACAAAGTGCCACAAATCAGTGGGTCAGGCAGCATCTCTGGAGAAAAGGATGGGTAACTTTGTGGGCCAGAACCCTTCTGAAGGTCTGTTAAATAGTTCTGACCCAAAATGTCGCCCATTATTTTCTCCACAGATGCTGTCTGCCCTGCTGAGTTACTCCAGCACTTTGTGTCTGTCTTTGGTACATACCAGCATCTGCAGTTCCTTCCTGCACACTTTCTATGCTCTTGGATATTTTTGGGTTATTTACCCCTGTATTTAATGTTTATAAGTGATAGGAGAAGAATTAGGCCATTTGGCCCATCAAGCCTACTCCATCATTCAATCATGGCTGATCTATCTCTCCCTCCTAATCCCATTCACCTGCCTTCTCCCCTCTGACACCTGTACTAATCAAAAATCTATCTATCTCCGCCTTAAAAATATCTCCATTGACTAGTCTCCTGAGCCTTCTGTGGCAAAAAAATCTGCAGATTTGCCATCCTCTGACTAACTAAATTTCTCCTCATCTTCTTCCTAAAAGAACGTCCTGTAATTCTGAGGCTTTGTACTCTAGTTCTAGCCTCTCCCACTGGTGGAAACATCCTCTCCATATCCACTCTATCCAGGCTTTTCACAATTCAGTAGGTTTCAACGAGGTCCCGCGTCACCCTGCTAAACTCCAGTGCCGTAGTGCTCACCCTATGTTAATTTGCTTTTGCCTGCAGACTCGTCCTGTATGAATGTTGCCCGGGATACATGAAGCTCGATGGTGGGCGAGGATGTCCAGCAGGTAATTAAATGCTACCATGTTAGATATTTAGCTTGGTCCATTCGGAGTGAGACTGGTCGAGCAATCTCTGCAATGTTGTCATCTTGCACAAGGATGTTCTATTCTGAGAAATCCTTCTTGACTATTAGAAAAGCTCGGCTCTTGGTTGATTGAACGATACAGCATCGTTCCGACCCGAAACGTCACCTATCCGTGTTCTCCAGAGATGCTGCCTGACCCACCGCCTTACTCCTGCACTTTGTGTCCTTCAGCACAGAAGCAGGCCCTTCAGCCCACCGTGTCCATTGATTACCCATTCACATTAGCTCTATGTTATCCCACTTTCTCATCCAACACACTGGAGGCAATTTTACATAGGACCAAAGACGTACAGGTATGTAGGTTAATTGGCTGGGTAAATGTAAAAATTGTCCCTAGTGGGTGTAGGATGGTGTTAATGTACGGGGATCACTGGGCGGCACGGACTTGGAGGGCCGAAAAGGCCTGTTTCCGGCTGTATATATATGATATGATATGATATGATATGATAATTGTGATCTGTGGCAGTTGTTATTTCCCTCTTGTAACACGGGACATTGCTATTTAACACAAGAGGAACTTTTGCTTTAACCGTATTATTTTCCCACTCAATCAAAACACTCCTCAATCTCATTCACCTGTTTTTTTTAGAGATACACCGTGGAAACAGGCCCATTGAGTCTACGCCAACCTGTTCACACTAGTTCTATCCTACATACCAGAGACAATTTACAGAAGCCAATTAACCTACAATCCTGCATGTCTTTGGAATGTGGGGGGGAAACCGGAGCACCCGGGGAAAACCCACATGCTCCCAAGGAAAACATGCAAACTCCACACACAAGGTTGTCATCGGACCTGGGTTTCTGGGGCTGTAAGGCAGCATTCTATACATTGTCACATAACCTCTACAGTTCCAAACTCCAGGCCCTTTGCTATGAAGGCCAGTAAGCCACTTGCTCCCTTAAATGTTAAGTCAGTCTGAAGAAGCAACCTGACCTGAAACGTCACCTTTCCATATCCAGATGCTGCCTGACCCACTGAGTCACTCTAGCGCTCTTGGTCATCCCACGGAATAGGAAGTTGTATTGGGACTGGAGAAGAGGTGACCGAGTCCTTTATAAACAGAGTTTGCTAGAGTCACACAGCACACAAACCGGCCCATCGGCCCAACTTGCCCATGCCGACCAAGATGTCCAATCTACTCCATTCCGATTTGCTTGAGTTTGGCCCATATCCCTCTGAACCATTCCTATCCATGTACCCGTGAAAGTGTCCTTTAAATGTTGTTATTATACCAGCCTCAACTATCTCCTCTGGCAGCTTGTTGTACAATTGAAACTGCTAAAATTATGTGCAGGAAGGGACTGCAGATGCTGGTTTACACCAAAGATAGACAAAAAATGCTGGAGTAACTTAGCGGGACAGGCAGCATCTCTGGAGAAAAGGAATTGGTGACGTTTTGGGTCGAGACCCTTCTCCAGACTCACGACTTCTTCAGAGACTTTCTCCCTTCAGTCTGAACAAGGGTCTCAACCCAAAATCACATCTGTTAAAATTATGCTCTTGATCCTAATGTTTCTCCGTTTTGTGTCGTCCTAAAATGATTGTCTTGACTGAAATGTTTCCTCCTTTATGTTTGCAGTCTCTCCGATCGACCATGTCTACGGTACATTGGCCATTGTAGGTGCCACAAACACGCAGAATTATGCCGACAGATCAAACCTCAGACGAGATATCGAAGGCCAGGGGACCTTCACGATCTTTGCCCCCAGTGACGAAGCTTGGATGTTGCTCAATGCTGTAAGTCACTTCAAAATTACCTCCGCCCTGGGGTGGCTCAGTGGCTCAGCGGCTAGAGTTGCTGTCTTACAGTGCCAGAGACCCGAGTTCGATCCTGACTAGGGGTGCTGTCTGTATGGAGTTTGCACGTTCACCTTGTGACTGTGTGGGTTTTCACCGGGGGTTCAAGTGTGTTGGCTACTTGGCTTCTGTAAATTGTCCCATAGAACAGGTGTAAACGGGTGATCGGTGGTCTGCACAGACTCGTGGGCCAAAGGGCCTGTTACCAAGTGTATCTCTAAACTAAACTAAACCAAAGGAAACCTTGCTACAACAGAGCAATTGTATTAGTGCAAAGGGGAGGTTGGTAGCTGAATAAGGACAGTCAATTTGAACAGCTGTGGCTGTGAATTCCACCGCCGGGTGATAGAACTAATCAATAGGTTCACTAAGTGCCATTCCCTCCCATTCCCACACCGACCTTTCTGTCCTGGGCCTCCTCCATTGTCAGACTAAGGCCACGCGCAAACTGTAGGAACAGCACCTCATATTCTGCTTGGCTTGGAGGATGATGCCAGGACATAGGGTGGTACAGCGGGTAGAGATGCTGCATTGCAACCCCAGAGACCTGGGTTCAATGCTGACTACAGGTGCTGTCTGTACGGAGTTTGTACGTTCTCCCTGTGACCGCGTGGGTTTTCTCCGGATGTTCCGGTTTCCTCCCACACTCCAAAGACGTACAGGTTTGTAAGTTAATTGGCTTTGATAAAAGTGTAAATTGCCCTTTGTATGTAGGATAGTGTAGTGTATAGCGTGATCACCGGTCGGAGCGGATTTGGTAGGCCGAAGGGCCAGTTTCTGTGCTGTTTATCACAAGTCTCTAAAGACCAGAGGGCTTGGGAGAGGTTGGGCAGGCAGGCTAGGTGCAGCGGTAGAGTTGCTGCCTCACAGCGAATGCAGCGCCGGAGACTCAGGTTCGATCCTGACTACGGGCGCCGTCTGTACGGAGTTTGTACGTTCTCCCCGTGACCTGCGTGGGTTTTCTCCGAGATCTTCGGTTTCCTCCCACACTCCAAAGACGTACAGGTATGTAGGTTAATTGGCTGGGCAAATGTTTTTAAAAAATTGTCCCTAGTGTGTGTAGGATAGTGTTAGTGTGCGGGGATCGCTGGGCGGCGCGGACCCGGTGGGCGAAGGGCCTGTTTCTCAAATCTATACTATCAATGTATCTGTCTAAATGTTTCTTAAAAGTTGTGATAAGGCCTGCCTCAACCACCTCCTCCAGCAGTACATTCCACATACCCACCACCTTTGTGTAAAAACATTGCTCCTCAGGTTCCTTTTAAATCTTTCCCCTCTCACCGTGAACCGATGTCCTCTGCTTATTGATTCCCCTACCTTGGGTAAAAAACTCTGCATTCACCCTATCTATTCCCCTCATGATTTTATACACCTCTATAAAATCACCCTCAGCCTCCTGGGCTGCAATGAATAAAGTCCTCGCCTACCCAACCTCTCCCTGTAGCTCAGGCCCTTGAGCACTGAAGGACACAAATCCATAGTTGGGAAGTGAGATTATAAATTCGAGGTGCAAGGGTATACTTTGGTATTGCGCATGGTGGCGCAGCGGTAGAGTTGCATCCTCACAGCGGGTTCGATCCAGACCACAGCTGCTGTCTTTGTGGAGTTTGTACGTTCGCCCTGTGACTGCGTGGGTTTTCTCCGGGTGCTCTGGTTTCCTCCTGCATTCCAAAAACGTACAGGTTTGGCTTCGGTAATTGTTGGTCGGTGCAGACCTGATGGGCCGAAAAGCCTGCTTCACAGCTTACTATCTGCAAAGATTCAAGGGCCTGAGCTCCAGGGAGAGGTTGGGTAGCCTAGGATTTTTTTCCTTGGTGTGCAGGAGGCTGAGGTGTCATCCTACGGAGGTATGCAAGATCATGAGGGAAACAGATAGGGTGAATGTGAGTCTTTTACCCAAAGTAGGGGGATCAAGAAGGTTTAAGGTGAAAGGGACAAGATTCAATATGAAACTGAGGGACAAATTTCTTACACAAAGGGTGGTGGGTATATGGAACGTGCAGCTGGAGGAGATGGCTGAGGTATGTACTATCACAATGTTTAAGAAACATTTAGACAGGTACATGGATAGGAAAGGTTTAGAGGGATATGGGCCAAACACAGCCAGGTGGGACTAGTGTAGAGAGAGCATGGGCAAGTTGGACAACAGTTAGCTCAGGCCCTCGTGTCCTGAAGGATTTACATCCATAGTTGGAAGTGAAAGTATAAATTCGAGGTGGAAGGGAATATTTGAGTAACGGGTATTGTGTTTGTTGACTAACAGGAGGTGCGCAGTGCACTGCTGAGCAACGTGAACATCGAGCTCCTCAACGCTTTGCATTACCACATGGTGGATCACCGCTTGCTAACCAAGGACATGAAGAACGGAATGACTGTGCCCTCCATGTATAGTGACCTCAACTTGCTCATCAATCATTATACAAATGGGGTAAGTCTGTGCCCATTACTGTCTTAGGTCTAGGTTTATCATTGTCACATGTACCGAGGTACAGCAAAAAGCTTTGTTTTGCATGCTATCCACTCGGACCCCCGGAACTATTCGTGTAGGGAAGAACTGCAGATGCTGGGTGAAATCGAAGATAGACACAAAATGCTGCAGTAACTCAGTGGGACAGGCAGCATCTCTGGAGAGAAGGAATGGATGACGTTTCAGGTTAAGACTGAAGTTTCGGGTCGTGAATGAGTCTGAAGAAGGGGCTTAACCCAAAACGTCATCCATTTCTCTCCAGAGATGCTGCCTGTCCCGCTGCGTTACTCCAGCATTTTGTGTCTATCCTCGGAACTATACATTGGAGACCCTCGGACTGTGTTTAATCGGACTTTACTGGACTTTATCTTGCACTAATCCCCTTCATCATGTATCTGTACTCTGTGGATGGTTTGTTTGTGATCATGTATTGTCTTTCTGCTGACTGGTTTGCACGCAACAAAATGTTTTCACTATACCTCGGTACAAGTGACAATAAACTAAACTAAAGTAGATCGGACAATACTATACATGAATACAATCAAGTGAAACTCAAATACAATAGGTTGAGCAAATTGGAATATGCAGACAGCAGAATATGGTTCTCAGCATTGTAGCGCACCAGTTCCAGAGACAACGTCCAATGTCCGCAATGGGGTGGAGGTGAATCGGACAGTATCCTAGCTTATGGAAGGACCGTTCAGAAGCCTGATAACAGAGGGGAAGAAGCTGTTCCTGAGTCTGGTGGTGCGCGCTTTCAAGCTTCTGCTGCGGCTTAAAAGGCCCGTTAATGCAATAAAATGCAGTCAAATATATAAATAACAGGACCAGGTGGACCCGTTGGAGCCCAAACCTCTCCTGCATTGGTACAGCACCCTCTCCTAACCCCCCCTCCCCTCCCTCCTCCCCTCCCCCCCCACCAACCCCCCCCCCCTCCCCTCCTCCTCACTCCGTCCCCCTCAACACCCCTTATCCCCCCCTCTCCCTCCCTAGGAGATAGAATTAAACTTCAAAATGTGAATAACTTTAAAAATATAACAAAGATTTCAAAGAAAAATTCTTCCAGTAGCACCAAGACATGACGGTGTAGTTCAGGAACAAACAAACAAACAAACGAGAGTTTTAGTATATGGATAATCATAATACTAGGTAACCACAGTAGTACAAAACCAAAGTTGATAGTGCAACCAAAGACACAGTCCATAGAAGATCATAGTTGGTGATGCAATGATTGATTAGGGATGTATAAAGGGTCTCAGATCTGAAACATTATTATTTCTTTCTTTCTAAAGAAGCAACCTACTTGTTGAGTGTCCAAAGCTGTATTTTTTAGCATGATCTTTCAGAATTCCCAGGAAATGTTTATATATATATATATATATATATATGAATGAAAAGTACAAATAATGTTCAATGTATATATGTGTGTGTGAGCTCTGAACTTTTTGTTGTTCATTATGGGTTTTACAGAGTACTTTGTTTACATATCTGTTGTGCTGCTGCAAGTAAAATTTTTATTGTTCCGTTTTGGAACATATGACAATAAAACACTTGACTAATCTGACTTTATATTTTTCCTTTGCAGATAGTTACAGTGAACTGTGCAAGAATAATCTATGCAAACCAAATTGCCACAAATGGCATTGTGCACGTCATCGACCGGGTTATTACGGCCATTGGCAGTAACTTGGAAGAGACAATTGAGGCGACTGATGAACTTTCATCTTTCAGGGTAAGTTAACGTGTGGTAGATGGTCCATGTTCAATGTGTAGGAAGGAACTGCAGAACTTGGTTTACACTGAAGATAGACACCAAATACTGGAGTAACTCAGCGGGACAGGCAGCACCTCTGGACAGAAGGAATGGGTGACGTTTCGGTTCGAGACCCTTCTTCAGACTTCAGACTTAACATTCAGATACCTGTTAAGTATCTCTATAGTGCAGGTTCCGCCAGCAATTCTCCAGCAACTGGTTGTCCAACACCTCCTTTGATCCGGACAAAATTACGAGAGTTCTCTTGAAATCCCCCTGGAAGTCCCCCTGAAAATGTGGCACCTAGGCCGGGTGAGATGGCCGATCTCGATCTCATCGGGACTTCTGCGGCCAGACTTGTCCCCTGTGGCGGGGGGCTCTGGAACTCCGGACCGGCTGGAGCCAGTAGATCCGTTCCCATAGCCGACTTCTGTGGCCATCTTAGCGCCTCAGCCACCTTGGCGGAACACTCCGCTACCGTTGGACTTCTCTCGAATTACCAATGACCTTTGAAAGGCAGCATTGAAAAAACATTAGGTTTAGGTAAAGGTTTATTATTGTCTCGTGTAGCAAAGTACAATGAAAAACTTTGGGGAAGCGCATTGGTGCAGCGGTAGAGTTGCTGCCTCAGTGTGCCAGGAACCCAGGTTTGATCCTGATATGGTGCTTTAGATTTCTTTTAGATTTAGATACACAGCGCAGAAACAGGCCCTTCGGCCCACCGGGTCCGCGCCGCCCAGCGATCCCCGCACACTAACACTATCCTACACCCACTAGGGACAATTTTTACATTTGCCAAGCCAATTGACCTACATACCTGGACATCTTTGGAGTGTGGGAGGAAACCGAAGATCTCGGAGAAAACCCACGCAGGTCACGGGGAGAACGTACAAACTCCGTACAGACGGCGCCCGTAGTCAGGATCGAACCTGAGTCTCCGGCGCTGCATTCGCTGTAAGGCAGCAACTCTACCGCTGCGCCACCGTGCCGCACTTTCTGTGTAGCGTATGTACATTCTCCCTGTGCTCCAGTTTCCTCCCGCATCACAAAGACGTGCGGGTTTGTAGGTTTAAGAGCTTCTATAAATTGTCCTCAGTGTGTAGGATAGAACAAGTGTATGGGGGATTGCTGGTCGGCATGGACTCAGTGGGCCGAAGGGCCTGTTCCCATGCTGTGCCTCTAAACTAAACTAAACTAAAACATAGTTTTGCATGCTATCCCATCAGATTAGACAATATTATACATAAACACAATCAAATCAAACTCAAGTAGAATAGGTAGAGCAAAGGGGAAGATACAGAGTGCAGAATATAGTTCTCAGCATTGTAGTGCATCAGTTCCACAGACAAAGTCCAATGTCCACAATGGGGTAGAGGTGAATCTGACAGTATCCTAGCATATGGAAGGGCCATTCATAAGCCTGACGCTATACAGAGGGAATTGTATTAATTATAAATGTTGATATTAAGGAGTTAAGCTCAGGAGTTCACATTTATTTTATCGCAAATGTGTTTGAATGTTTGTACAAAAATGGGTAATTTAGTTTAGATTAGAGACACAACATGGAAACAGGCCCTTTTGCCCACCAAGTCCACACCGACCATAGATCACCTGTTCACACTAGTTCTATGTTATGAACGGATTAAAAGTACCATTAGCAAATTTGCGGATGACACAAAGCTGGGTGGCAGTGTGAACTGTGAGGAGGATGCTATGAGGAAACAGGGTAACTTGGACAGGTTGTGTGAGTGGGCAGATGCATGGCAGATGCAGTTTAATGTGGATAAATGTGAGGTTATCCACTTTGGTGGTAAGAACAGGAAGGCAGATTATTATCTGAATGGTGTCAAGTTAGGAAATGGGGAAGTACAAAGAGATCTGGGTGTCCTTGTTCATCAGTCACTTAAAGTTAGCATGCAGGAACAGCAGGCAGTGAAGAAAGCTAATGGCATGTTGGCCTTTATAATAATAATAATAATATTCATTTATTGTCATTGCAACGAGTACAACGAAATTAAAAAATAGCCAATCCTGACAATCCAGACAAGAGGAGTTGAGTACAGGAGCAAAGAGGTCCTTCTGAAGTTGTACAGGGCCCTAGTGAGACCGCACCTGGAGTACTGTGTGCAGTTTTGGTCTCCTAATTTGAGGAAGGGCATTCTTGCTATTGAGGGCGTGCAGCTTAGGTTCACTAGATTAATTCCCGGAATGGCTGGACTGTTGTATGTTGAAATACTGGGGCGACTAGGCTTGTATACACTGGAATTTAGAAGGATGAGAGGGGATCTTATTGCAACATATAAGATTATTAAGAGTTTGGACACGTTAGAGGCAGGAAACATGTTCCCAATGTTGGGGGAGTCCAGAACAAGGGGCCACAGTTTAAGAATAAGGGGTAGGCCATTTAGAACGGAGATGAGGAAAAACTTTTTCAGTCAGAGAGTTGTAAATCTGTGGAATTCTCTGCCTCAGAAGGCGGTGGAGGCCAATTCTCTGGATGCTTTCAAGAGAGAGCTAGATAGAGTTCTTAAAGATAGCGGAGTCATGGGGTATGGGGAGAAGGCAGGAACAGGATACTGATTGAGAATGATCAGCCATGATCACATTGAATGGCGGTGCCAAATGGCCTACTCCTGCACCTATTGTCTATTGTCTATCCCACTTTTTCATCCACTCCCAACACAATAGAGGCAATTTACAGAGGCCGATTAACCAAGAAAGCCGCACGTCTTTGGGACATGGGAGGGAACCAGCACACCCGGAGGAAACCCACGCAGTTACAGGGAGAACCTATAAACCCCACACAGACAGCACCCAAAGGTCAGGATTGAACCTGGGTCTCTGGCGCTGTGGGGCAACAGCTAAAACTCCAATGGATACAACTCAATGGTTAAAATAAGAGAAATGCGACAATGTAAATGAATACAGATAAACTAGAAACTGCAGATGCTGGAATTTTCAACAAAAAAATAAAGCTGGAGGAACTCAGCGGGTCAGGCGGCATCTGTGGAGGGAATGGACAGACGACGTTTCGGGTCGGGACCCTTCTTCAGACTGATGGAGTAGGGGGGAGAAACCTGAGAAAGGTGGGGGCGGGGCAAAGCCTGGCGAGTGATAGGTGGATACAGGTGAGGGGGGGATTGGCAGATGGGTGGAGTGAGTGACAAAGGCTGGAGATGAAAAGGAGACAAAAGGCTGTTGGATAAGGAGAGAAGAGGAGGGGTGGAATGTAGAACTGGAGGGAGGGATGTGGGTGGGAGGGGAGGGGGGGGGGGTTAAAAGGGAAATGGGGGCCTTGGGGATGGGAGATGAGTATACGGAGCTAGGGAGAGGGGCAGAATTTATTGGAGGAATTTTTTTTTCAAACTATCCCATTTCTCGTAAGATGAACAAAGGTAATACATTGGAATGACACAAAGTGCAGGAGTAACTTAGCAGGCCAGGCAGCATCTCTGAAGGACATGGATAAGCGACCTTTCGGATCGAGATCCTTGTTTGGACCGTTTGCAGGAGTGGGGGGAAGGAAAGCTGGAAGAGTTGTATCTGCATTCTAAATTTCATACATTAATAAGCTTCCTACTGGGGCAAGGCTGCACTCGGTCTTGGCATCTGCTAGGTGCTAAACTAACGTAGTTAAAGTGCATATAAGAAAATAACTGCGGATGCTGGTACAAATCGATTTATTCACAAAATGCTGGAGTAACTCAGCAGGTCAGGCAGCATCTCGGGAGAGAAGGAATGGGTGACGTTTCGGGTCGAGACCCTTCTTCAGACTGTGCGGGCAGAGCTAGGACATATAGGTCACCTTGTCTTCAATTAACCTGTTGGGCCAGTTTGTACAGTCACAAGACCAGTTAAAAATCTCTTTTACTTTCTACAGGCCTTTAAAATATAACTAACACTTCGCGTTCGTAGTCTTCTTTCATAGTTCCAGCTATTAATTTGTTCTGCTCTTTATGGGCATAAAGTGTTTTTTAACTGACTTGTTCAGAAGCAACTGGGAAAAATGCTACACAAAGTGCTGGAGTAACTCAGCGGGTCACACAGAATCTGTGGATAACATGGATAGGTGGCTTAATGTGTAGGAAGGAACTGCAGATGCTGGTTTAAAACGAAGAGAGACACAAAAAGCTGGAGTAACTCAGCAGGACAGGCAGCATCTCGGGAGAGAAGGAATGGGTGACGTTTTGGGTCGAGACCCTTCTTCAGACTGGTTAGGGATAAGGGAAATGAGAGATATAGGCGAAATGAGAGATATAGGCGAAGATGTAGAGAAATAAAGAATAATGAATGAGAGATATGCAAAAAAGTAACGATGATAAAGGAAACAGGCCAATGTTAGCTGTTTGTTGGGTGAAAATAAGAAGCTAGTGTGACTTGTGTGGAGGAGGGATAGAGAGGGAATGCCAGGGCTACCTGAAGTCAGAGAAATCAATATCCATACCACTGGGCTGTATGTAAGCTGCCCAAGCTAAATATGAGATGCTGTTTCTCCAATTTGCGTTTACATAGAAACATAGAAACATAGAAAATAGGTGCAGGAGTAGGCCATTTGGCCTCACTCTGTCAATGGAGGAGACCTAGGCCAGAAAAGTCAGTTTGGGAATGGGAAGGAGAATCAAAGTATTTGGCAACCGGGAGATCAGGTAGGTTCAGGTGGGCTGAGCGAAGGTGTTCAGCGAAACGATCGCCCAGTCTACGTTTGGTCTCGCTGATGTATTAGAGTCCACATCTTGAACAACGGATACAGTGGATGAGGTTGGAGGAGGTGCAAGTGAACCTCTGCCTCATCTGAAAGGGCTGTCAGGGTCCCTGGACAGAGTCGGGGGAGAAAGTAAAGGGACAGGTGTTGCATCTCCTGTAGTTGCAGGGGAAGGTACCTGGGGAGGGGGTGGTTTGGGTGGGTGATGTTTCAGGTCAAGACCCTTCTTCAGACTGAAGAAAGAGAAATGAGATGTTAGACAGTCTGAAGGATAGCCCCAATCCAAAACATCGCCTATCCATATTCTCCGGCGATGCTGCCTGACCCGTTGAGTTACTCCAGCACTTTACGCCTTTTTTTTGTTGTAAACCCGCATCTGCAGTTCCTTGTTTCATTAGAAACATCTAAGGTTAGGTTTATTATTGTCACTTGTACGAGGTGCAGTGACAAGCTTTGTTTAGCCTGCCATCCAATCAAATACTATACATCAATACAATCAAATCAATCGTAAGTAATCTTTTACCCAGGATAGTGGAATCAAGTACCAGAGACATAGGTTTAAGGTGAGAAGGGAAAGGTTTATCAGGAACCTGAGAGGCAAATTTGAGGGGCAACTTGTTCCATTTATCCACCACCCTCTGTGCGAAAAAAATTACCCTCAGGGTCCTATTCAATTTCTCCTCCCTCACTATAAACCTATGTTCTCTAGTTCTTGATTGCCTTACTCCCTGAGTAAAAGACTGTGCATTCACCCCATCTATTCCCCTCATGATTTTACACACCCTTTATAAGATCACCCCCCAGCCTCTTGTTCCATGTGTACACCACGCTCTGTGTGGAAAAGGTTGCTCTTCAGGTTCCTATTAAATCTTTCCCCTCTCACCTCAAACCTATGTCCCTTGGTTCTAGATTCCCCTGCCCTGGGCAAAAGCCTACTAATGTCAAGGACTGTAAATAGTAATGCGCTCTGTCCAAATCGCCTCTCTCTTTAGGCTGCTGCAGCTGCTTCCGGACTCTTTGGAATCCTTGGCAAAGGTGGACACTACACAATCTTTGCTCCAACCAATGAAGCTTTTGATAATGTGCCACGGGAGGTTCTGGAACGCATCCTGAGTGACGACGTGGCGATGAAAGGTAAGTTGATTATTGCATGGCAGAGGTTAACAGAGTTAGCCAGGATGTCAAAGGTAACGGGATGAAGGCAGGAGAATGGGGTTGAGAGGGAAAGGTAGATGAGCCATGACTGAATGGTAGAGCAGACTTGATGGGCTGAATGGCCTGATTCTGCTCCTATCACTTGTGGTCTTGTATAATTTTTTAGGATCAAAGGATTAATTTATAACTTGACCAAGTGGACCCGTTGGGCCCAAACCTCTCCTGCATTGGTGCAGCACCCTGTCCTCCCCCACTCCCCACTCTCCTCAACCCCCCCTCCCCTCTCCCTTCTCCCCCACTCCCCCCTCCCTCCTCCCCTCCTCTCCTTTTAAACTTTAAAATGTGAATAACTTAAAAAAGATAAGACTGATTTCAATAAAACTACTTGCATTATCACTAAAGTGACAATGGTGAGGAAGGCGGGCCTAAAATTGTCGCGCTATCGTGTACCGTTTTGGCTGAAGTTCAGTCACAAACAAGATAACAAACGAGAGTTTTAGTATATAGATTGTGACCATTGGATTTAATTGTGAGAAACATCATCATCATATAAATTGTCTGATGGCCTTATGGTGGTGGAATAATGAATGTGTGAGTATGCTGAACTGAACACAAAGTGCTGGAGGAACTCAGCGGGCCAGGCAGCATCTGTGGAGGGAATGGGCAGACAACGTTTCGGGTCAGGAATCTGAAAACTGCTCGAGTCCTGATCCAAAACACCGCCTCGTCGTTCCAACCAGGGGTGCAGCCTGGCCCGCTGAGTTCCCACAGCACTTTGTGTTAACGAAAGTTAATTTGGACTATTCTTGTTCTTTGCTACAAATACCTTGAGAATGACGAGCGACAGCACTCAGATAAATGTACAACAATCGACAGTACAATAAATTAATATGATTAATTATATGATACGATAGGACTTTATTAATCCCAGGAGGGAAATTGATCTGCCAACAGTCATAAAACAGAAGATACATGAAACATGAAACTAAAGTGACGAGTGGAAAAGATTGGGGATGTGCAAAGATTGGGGGGAGTGGGGGGGTGTCAGTCTACCCCACGACAGAAGAGGTAGACTATCCCACCACACATTCATTATTCCACCACCATAAGGCCACCAGACAATTTATATGATGATGATGTTTCTCACAATTAAATCCAATGGTTACAATTATAAATTAACAGGCGTTGTACAGTTTGATAGCCACAGGGAAGAAGGATCTCCTGTGGCATTCTTGGTGGAACCAGTCTGTTGCTGAAGGTGCTCCTCAGGTTGACCAGTGTGTCTACAATGGAGCAATGACCGAAGTCCGTGGTGCAGCTTAACATTTAGCGGAGTTGAAGGTGAGAGTGGGGGTGTGAGTGTTGGTGACGTTCCGTTCTCGTCTGACCCTCGGCCCCTTTATTCCAGCCATGCTGAATTACCACATCCTGAACACCGTCCACTGCTCGGAAGCGATCATGTCCGGTGCGGCCTACGCCACCTTGGAAGGAACAAACATCGAGATCGGCTGCGAAGGTGACAGCCTGACTGTGAACGGAGAGAAAATGGTCAACCGCAAAGATATCGTAGCGACCAATGGTGTGATCCACCTAATCAACAAGGTGCTGATTCCTGACGCAGGTAAATGATGATCGATCACAGCCTGCTTAAGCAACCGGTTATAGAGTGGATGTGGAGAGGATGGTTCCACTAGTGGGAGAGTAGGAATACAGGCCAGAGCCTCAGAATAAAAGGATGAATCTTTAGAAAGGAGATGAGGAGGAATTTCTTTAGTCAGAGGGTGGTGAATCACTGTCACAAACGGCTGTGGGGGCCAAGTCAGTGGATATTTTTAAGGTGGAGATAGATTCCAGATTAGTACGGGTGTCAGGGGTTATGGGGAGAAGGCAGGAGAACGGGGTTGAGAGGGAAGGATAGATCAGCCATGATTGAATTACGGAGTAGACTTGATGGGCCGAATGGTCTAATTCTGCTCCTAGATCTTATGAACATGAATGAATGTCTGTGCCTTCCTTTCCCTTTTACATTTTGCAAAGGAACTGTTACTTTTCTAGTTTCACAAATAAATCCGCGAGCACAATAAATTTCTCCCATTAGGTTCAAAACGAGTTGAAGTTTAATTTAAAAAAGACACAAAATGCTGGTGTATCTCAGTGGGCCAGGCAGCATCTCTGGAGAACATGGATAGGAGATGTTTTGGGTCAGGACCCTTCTTCAGACATTGTAGGAGGACTGGGAGAAAGCTGGAAGAGAGGAGGGGCAGGACAAAGCATGGCAGGTGAACGCAGGTGAAGGGGAGAAATGGTTGGACACAGGCCGGAGATGAAAAGACAGAAGGTGTGAGATAAAGGGATTGAATAGCTGCAAATTGTGAAGCCAGAGGAAGGAATGTTGGTGGAGTGGGAGGCGAAAGGGGAGAAATAGATGCGAGTGATAGGGTTTTTTTTGGATGTCAACTAGGTCAATACAAGTAAAACACTAAGTCCTGGAGTAACTCAGCAGGTCAGTCAGCATCTGTGAAGGACCTGGATAAGCGATGTTTTGGCTCTTCAGACTGAAGGGATGATGTGGAGGAGAAACCTCAAAGAGAGGCAGGGGTGCAAGAAACTGAAGATGCTAGAATCATGAGCAGAACACAAAGTGGTGGAGTAACTCACCGGGTCAGGCAGTTCCATTTGGAATATTTTGGAGGACCAAGAACCAAGAAGCAGGCAGCATCTCTGGAGGAGCTGAGTTACTCTAGCACTGTGTTTTTTGTTGTAAACCAGCATCTGCAGTTCCTTGCATCCCGATGCTTTTGTTAGTGTTGTGCAGTGTTCAAGAGACTGATGGTTGTTGGGAAGAAGCTGTTCTTAAACCTGTTGGTCACATAAGCATATGAGTAGTTTAATTTAGAGATACAGCTCGGAAACAGGCCCTTCGGCCTATCAGGTCCACACCGACCAGCGATCCCCGCACATTAACACCACCCTCCAACCACTAGGGACAATTTACACTTATACCAAGCCAATTAACCTACAAACTTGTACGTCTTTGGAGTGTGGGAGGAAACCGAAGATCTCGAAGAAAACCCACGCAGGTTGCAGGGATTTCTGTACAGACGGCGCCCGTAGTCAGGATCGAACTTGGGTTTCTAGCGCTGCTAGCGCTACAAGGCAGCAACTCTACCGCTGCGCCACCGTGCCGCAATGCCGATTATACGAAAGGCAATTTGTTAAATATTTTGCAGTGACAAGGTGCAGAATTACAATTCTTTACTACGATATATAGGTATAAAATTATGAGGGGAATAGAAAAGGTGAATGTAGTCTTTTACCCAGGATCGGAGAATCATGAACCATAGGTTTAAGAAGAGGGGAGGAAAGATTTAATAGGAACTTGAGGGGGTAACGTTTTCACACAGAGGGTGGTGGGTGCATGGAACGAGCTGCCAGAGGAGGTAGTTGAGGCAGGGACTATCCCAACATTTAAAAACATTTAGACAGGTACATGGATAGGAAAGACTTAATTGTTGTTAAGATGGAAAAGATTTACAAGGACTCGAGCCTGGACTCGAGCCCCTGAGCTACAGGGAGAGTTTTGGCATACTAGGACTTTGTTCCATGTACCACAAGAGGATGAAAGTTGATCTTATAGAGGTGTATAAGATCATGAGGGGAATAGATAGGGTGAATGTACAGAGTCTTTTACCCAGAGTAGGGGAATCAAGAACCAGTAGGTTTAAGGGGAAGGGGGAAAGATTTTATGGGAACCCAACTTTATTATACAAAGTGTGGTAGGTTTGGCTGAAGGCCCTGTATTCACGCTGTATGACTTTAGTTAGGCTGCATTTAGTGTTGCATGCATTTTTGGTCACCCCCATTACACGAAGGATGTGGAGGCTTTGGACAGGGTGCAGAGGAGGTTAATGAGAATAATGTCTCCATCAGGGGTATCAGCTACAGGGAGTGGGTGGACAGGCGGATTGTTTTCTCTGGAACATCAGAGGTTGGAGGGAGACTTGATGGAAGTATCCAAAATTATGAGAGGCATGGATAGGATAGATTGTCGGAACCTTGATCCCAGGGTGTGAAAAACAAATGCTTTAAATGTGAGAGGGGCAACGTTTAAAGGAGTTGTGCATGCCAGGTTTATTTACATAAAGGGCGGTGCGTGCCTGGAACACGCTACTGGGGATGGTGGAGAAGTTTGAAGCTTTCAGGTAGGCACATGGATATGCAGGGAATGGAGGGATATGGACTATGTGCAGGCAGATGTAATTAGTTTATCTTGGCATTATATTCAGCACAGATTTTGTGTTCCTGGGTTCTACTGTTTATGTTCTGTATTCTATGATTCTATGTTTAGTTTAGTTTAGAGATACAGCGCGGAAACAGGCCCTTTCGGCCCACCGGGTCCGCGCCGACCAGCGATCCCCGCACACTAGCACGACCCTACACCCACTAGGGACAATTTTTACATTTACCAAGCCAATTAACCTACAAGCCTGTACGTCTTTGGAGTGTGGGAGGAAACCGAAGATCTTGGAGAAAACCCACGCAGGTCACGGGGAGAACGTACAAGCTCGGTACAGACAGTACCCGTGGTCGGGATCGAACCCGGGTCTCCGGCGCTCCATTCGCTGTAAGGCAGCGACTCTACCGCTGCGCCACCGTGCCCTTGCACTGAGGTTTTATGAAAGTCGGACTATCTTTAATCTGACTTTACTGGACTTTATCTTGCATTAAACATTATTCCCTTTATCCTGTATCTGTCCACTGTGGACAGCTTGATTGTAATCATGTATAGTCTTCCTGCTGACTGGTTAGCATGCAACAAAATAATAATTGTTGTTTGATATATTTTATTTTTATAATGAAATAATTTAATTTAATTAAAGAAAAAAATATTAAATACAAATTATTTGACTAAACTAAGCTAAACTAAACTGGAGAACCATAGAGTTTAAGGTGAGACAGGGGAAAGATTTAATGGGAACCCGAGGAGCAACATTTTTATACAAAGTGTGGTGGGTGTATGGAACAAGCTGCCGGAGGAGATAGTTGAGGCAGGTACTATCACAACGTTCAAGATACATTTAGACAGATACATGGGTAGCATGGGTTTAGAGGGATGTGGGCCAAATGCAGGCATGTGGGACTAGTGGAGATGGGACATGTTTGCCGGTGAGGGCAAGTTGGGCCGAAGGGCCTGTTTCCACACTGTAGGTCCCTATGACACTATGACATAGATATGCAGGGAATGGAGGGAAGTGGATGGCATGCAGGCAGAGGAGATTAGTTTACCTTGGCATCATGTTCGGCACAGACAATGCCCTGACCTATAAAAGCAAGCATACCTTATGCCTTCTTAGAGATATGAATTGTGTGGAGGTAGATAAGACCTGGTCTTGGCATTATGTTTGACACGGGCATTGTGGGGTAAAGGCCCTGTTACTGTGCTGTACTGATCAATGGTCCATGGTCTGTGTTCCATGGTCTATGGTCTATTTTCTATGTTCCATGACTATGTGCTGATGTTTTGTGGACGTCTGGGCCATTAGAGATATTAAAGTCTTGAAACACTGCTGATCAATCCTCTCTGATAAGATTTTCCTTTTTGCGTTTAAAAGCGATGCAGATCCTGGATTTGGTGAGCAGCAAGCAGTCGACGTTCTCCGACTTGGTGAAGGACACTGGACTATCTGCTGTCTTCACTGATGCCGACTACACGCTCCTCGTTCCTCTCAATGAAGCCTTCAACGGTAAACGGTCACGTCAAACTTTTCCTACACCGAGCTGCGTCACTTTCTCCATTAACGCTGGGAAAATTGCCTGATTTATTGTACTCATCTATTCCCAGCATGAAATATCTGAAAATAGGTTTGGTCCCGAAACGTCATCTGTTCCTTTTCTCCAGAGATGCTGCCTGACCCGTTGAGTTGCTCCAGCACTTTGCATTTGCCTTCGGTCTAAACCAGCATCTGTTGTTCCTTCCTATACATGACATTTCTCTGGTTGGCCTTTCGAAGTCATAAGGGACAGCCAGAAACAAGGAACTGCATATGAATCAGAATCAGAATCAGAATTACCTTTATTGTCATCCAAAAGAAACAAGTCTTTTGGACGAGATTTCATCACTCACAGTCCAACAATAAGAGCAATAAAATATGCAAATTACACACACAATCACAAACCAACACAAAACAAAAAAAGAAACATCCATCACAGTGAGTCTCCTCCAGTCCCCTTCCCACTGTGATGGAGGGCCAGAATGTCTTTTAAAAGACATGTTTAAAAAAAAGATACAAAGTGCTGGAGTAACTCAGCGGATCAGGCAGCATCTCTGGAGAACATAGACAGGTGATGTTTCAGTTCAGGACACTTCTTCAAACTGATTGTGGGGGCAGGGGGTGGAAGCTGGAAGAGACGAGGGACAGGGCAAAGCCGAGCAGGTAATAGGTGATCACAGGTGAGGCGCTGGGGGTTGATAGGCAGGTGGTTGGACAAAGGCCAGAGATTAAAACAGGTGTGAGACAAAAGGATTGAAGTGTTGTGAATTGTGAAGCTAGAGTTTAGTTTAGTTTAGAAATACAGTGTGGAAACAGGCCCTTTGTCCCACCGAGTCCGTACCAGCCAGTGATCTCCACACACTAACACTATCCTGCACGCACTGGGGACAATTTAGAATTATACCAAGCCATTTAGCCTACAAACCTGTATATCTTTGGAGTGTGGGAGGAAATCGGAGATCCCGGAGAAAACCCACGCAGGTCACGGGGAGAAAGTACAAACTCCGTACAGACAGCACCCGTAGCCGGGATCGAACCCGGGTCTCTGGTGCTGGAAGGCAGCAACTCTACCGCTGCGCCACCATGTTGGGTTGTAAGCGGAACATGAGGAGCTGCTCCTCCAGTAAGTGTGTGGCCTACGGTTGCCAACTTTCCAACTCCCAAATAAGGGACAAAAGGTGATGTCACCGCCTGTGCCCCATGTGACCTCACCCAGCCAGCGGCTACATGCTCCCGCTCCACCAATGACGGCCGCTCGGGCCGGGAGGCGGCTTGCTACTAAACCTCCATTAGGCGAACACACTCAGCCCCGCTCCCCGAACACACTCCGTTAGCCTACACTGTCCGGGCCTACAGCGGCTCGTGGGCCTACAGTGTCCAGGCCAACAGTGCCCCCGTGCCGAATACGGGACAAGGGTGGTCCTGTAGTGGACAAACAAATTTAGCCCAAAATATGGGATGTCCCGGCTAATACGGGACAGTTGGCAACCCTAGTGTGGCCTCACTCAGGCAATGGAGTAGGCCCAGGACAGCAAGATCAGTGTGTGAATGGGAAGGGGAGTTAAAATGGTTAGGTATTCCAAACGAAGCTAGTTACTCCAAACTATCTACTGCCTTATTTAAAGTAGCAGACATGGGAGAATTTGATAGGAGCACATTAATGGCTGTGAATTAGTGCTATAAATGGTTACTTTCTGCTGAGAGTAGTGTCAATGCTTGGTTAGAATGGGTTACCGACAAAGTGTATAGGATTAAAAAAAACACAAAGTGCTGGAGCACCTCAGTCGAAGGGTCCCGACCCAAAATGTCACCCATCCATATTCTCCAAAGATGCTGCCTGACCAGCTAAGTTACTCCAGCACTTTGCGTATTTTTTTGGTAAACCAGCATCTGCAGTTTCTTGCATCTAAATTTTCAGGACAGCTCTTTTAAGCACATTTGTGTATAGATTATTCACTGTAACGTGTACAGAGATACAGTGAAAGCTTGTTCTGCGTGCTATCCAGTCACTTCACACTGTTCGTGAAGGCAAGAGACCCTCTTCTGAAGCATCACCCAGAGAGTCATAGAAGCATAGACAATCGGTGCAGGAGTAGGCCATTCGGCCCTTCGAGCCAGCACCGTTCAATATGATCATGGCTGATCACCCAGAATCAGTACCCCATTCCTGCCTTCTCCCCATACCCCTTGATTCCGTTAGCAGTCACCGGGTTGCAACTTCCAAGTCTCTGAAAAGTCCGATCTTGGCTCAAGGCGATGTGCAGTTTCTTATTTCCTCACATTAAGGCCTGGCGGCACTGGATGGATGAAGTAAGGGGTAGGCCTGGCCCAGCGCCATGCCATCAGCTCCTACCACCGCCGCTCCGCGCAGGATAGTGATTCTTCTACCATTGTCACACGTGGACAATGTGTTTCTGCCTGGATTTAGGGGGCATTCGTTGCACGGACTTGGATTGTTTTCTCTGGAAAGGCGGAGGTTGAGGGGAGACCTGTTAGTAGTATATAAAATGATGAGAGGCATAGATAGGGTAGACAGTCCCTTTATCCCAGGGTGGAAATGTCAAAGACTCGAGGGTTTACAGGGAATGAAGGGATATGGATCACATGGAAGCAGAGGAGATTAGTTTCACTTAACACCATGTTCGGCACAGACATTGTGGGCCGAAGGGCCTGTTCCTCTGCTGTACTGTGCTGTGTTCTATGTTAGTGATATCACAGTCAATACAGGTCTCTTCTTTGCTTTTCTGACTTTCCCGTTTTAATGTAACACCTTAAAGTGCTGAAGTAACTCAACGGATCGAGCAGCATCTGTAGAGAACAGGAAAGGTGATGTTTCGGGCCAGAGTAGTCCTAAGAAGTAGTCTTAAGTCCCGACCTGAAACGTCACCTCTCCATGTTCTAAGGAGATGCTGCCTGACCCACTGAGTAACTCCAGCACGTTGTGTCTTTTTTTTTTATAAACCAGCATCTGCAGTCCCTTGTTTTACTTCTTAATGTAACATCTTCCCTGTCTTTCCACAGAGGAGATTATGGCTTTCGATCAGAGAATTCTGAAAGTAATGCTACGCAACCATATTCTGAAAGTGAAGGTGGTCCTCAATCAACTGTACAACGGCCAAATGCTGGAAACTCTCGGAGGGAAATTCCTCAGAGTCTTTGTCTACCGCACTGTAAGTATGGGAGGCCAACATTTCCACATGCGATCCCCAGAGCGTGCACAGCAAGGATTAAAAACAGGACAGGCACGGTGGAGCAGCGGTAGAGTAGATGCCTTACAGCGCCAGAGACCCAGGTTCGACCCTGACTACGGCTGCTGTCTGTACACAGTTTGCATGTTCTCTATGTGATCATGTGGGTTTCCTCCAAGTGCTTTGGCTTATTCCCACATCTCAAAGACGTGTAGGTTTGGAGGAACAGCACCTCATATTTCGCTTGGGCAGCTTGCAGCCCAGCGGTATGAACATTGACTTCTCCAACTTTAGATAGTTCCTCTGTCCCTCTGTTCCCCACCCCCTTCCCAGTTCTCCCTCTATCTTCCTGTCTCCACCTATATCCTCCCTTTGTCCCGCCCCCCTGACATCAGTCTGAAGAAGGGTCTCGACCCGAAACGTCACCCATTCCTTCTCTCCTGAGATGCTGCCTGACCGACCTGCTGAGTTACTCCAGCATTTTGTGAAATAAATACCTTCTATTTGTACCAGCATCTGCAGTTATTTTCTTACACTAGGTTTGTAGGTTAATTGGTTTCGGTAAATTGTCCCTAGTCTGTAGGGTGGAACTAGTGTGAACAGCTGATCGCCGCGGACTGGTGCGGACCCAGTGGGTCGAATGGACCGTTCCCAAGCTGCGTCTCTAAACTAAACAAACTAGTTTCTGAGGAAGAAATAGATCATAGTCACGTGTTAATGGACGAGGGATTTCTGAAGCTACTGAAGGATGGAGGGTGGAAAATTGGATTTGAAATGAAGAAATTGAGAACAAGGCTTGGTGGTTACAGGCCAGACAGTATGTTTCGAGAAACAGCATGGAAACATGCCCAAGTACATACCACCCATCGACCATGCACTCACTAGTTCTACGTTCTTGCACTAGTGGTAATTTACAGAGGCCAGGTAACCGATAAACCCACATGTCCTCGGGATGTGGAAGGAAACCAGAGCACCCGGAGGAAAGCCACACAGTCCCAGGGAGAAAGTGCAAACTCCACAAAGACAGCACCCGTAGTCAGGATCGAACCCGGGTCTCTGACACTGTGAGGCAATGGCTCTATCGCTGCACCACTGTGCCGCTGGGTGCTCTATGTGCACCATCCTGTGACAGGTTCAGTTCGCTTGGCTGCTCTTCCTCTTCACAGATCTGCAGGGTCGATCACACTGTGGGGAAGAACTGCAGATGCTGCTTTAAATCGAAGGTAGACACAAAACGCTGGAGTAACTCAGCGGGGCAGGCAGCATCTCTGGAGAGGAGGAATGGGTGACGTTTTGGGTCGAGACCCTTCTGCACACTGATTTTTTCGGAGGGAAGGAGGAATCACAGAAGGGGAGCAGTGAGAAAGGAGGGGAACTTCTTCAAAGTAGACCTACCTTGAGGAGATTTCACAGTGGAGCGGACAAAATGTACTGTAGTGATACCCGTCCATCACACTGGGTTTGCTTTGGACACTGGGGCAGAGCCTTCCTGTAATGGAACTCTTAGTCCTTGACTCTTGACATTACGTCCCATCTCCTCCTCACCGCAGACTGCATGTGTTGTGTTCAAAAGATCAGGAACACTGACATATGTGACTTCCAGCTAGCTCCTCATTTCTGCTCTGCTGATGTTGGCAACGAGTTGGTCCAGAACCATAAGCTACCAAAGATTGACACAATGTGTTGGAGTAACCCAGCGCTGGAGAAAAAGGATGCGGGGCAGGCAGCATCTCTGGAGAGAAGGAATGGGTGAATTTTTGGGTCGAGACCCTTCTGCAGACTGATTTTTTCGGAGGGAAGGAGGAATCACAGAAGGGGAGCAGTGAGAGAGGACGCTGCTGAACTCTTGGAGAGAGGAGGGGAACGTCCTGTGGAGAAAAAGGATGGATGACGTTTTGGGTCGGGATTCTTCTTCAGACTGGAACTCATCATTTTTCCTCCAGAGATGCTGCCTGACCCACCGAGTTACTCCAGAACTTTGTGTCTATCTTTGGTATAACATTTAACTCGAGCACCTACAGTTCCTTGTTTCTACCATGAGCGAACAATTGGCCCAGGTTTGGATATGGGTTAACCAGTGATTTACTTTAGACTTTAGAGATACAGCGCAGAAACAGGCCCTTCAGCCCACTGAGTCCACGCTGTCCAGCGATCACCCCGTACACTGGTACTATCCTACACACCAGGGACAGTTTGCAATTTTACCAAAGGCAATTAACCTGCAAACCTGTATATCTTTGGAGTGTGAGAAGAAAACGGAGCACCCGGATAAATCCCATGCAGTCACAGACTTGGGCATGTTTCCATGCTGTACAAACTCCGTACAGACAGCATCCATAGTCAGGATTGAACCCTGGTCTCTGGTGCTGTTAGGCTTCAACTCTACCGCTGCACCACCGTGCTTTAGTTAAACCTATAAATATCTAGTTATCTCATGACATTTACTTGCCAAGTTTATTTAAAAAAAACACAGACATGTGGAAGGGTACATGGATTGGAAAGGTTTAAAGAGTTACTAGACCAAGTGCACCTGTTGGGCCCAAACCTCTCCTGCATTGGTGCAGTACCCTCTCCTCCCCAACTCCCCCTCCTCTCTCCCCCCCACTCTCCCCCCCCCCACTCCCCCTCCCCTCTTCCCCCTCCCTTCTCCCCACTCCCCCATCCCCCCCTCCCCTCTCCCCCCACTCCCTCTCCCCCTCCCTTCTCCCCATCCCCCTCCCCTCTCCCCCACTCCCTCCACCCCCCTCCCCTCTCCCCCCCTCCCTCCACCCCCCTCCCCTCTCCCCCCCTCCCTCCACCCCCCTCCCTTCCTCCATCCCTCCCTCCCGTTAATGCAATAAAATGCAGTCAAATATGTAAATAATAATCATAATACTAGGTAACCATAGCAGTACAAAACCATAGTTGATAGTGCAACCATAGACACGGTCCATAGAAGATCATAGTTATTGATGATTGATTAGGAGTGTATAAATGGTGTCAGATCTGAAACATTATTATATATTTCTTTCTAAAGATTGAGTGTCCAAAGCTGTATTTTTTAGTATAATCTTTCAGAATTCGCAGGAAATGTTTTATATTTATATATAGACCAAGTGGACCAGTTGGGCCCGAACCTCTTCTGTATTGGTGTAGGACCCTCTCCTCCCCCCCTCTCCCTCCTCCCCCCATTCCGCCATCTTCCCCTCCCCCCCCCCCACTCCACCCCCTCAACCCCCCTTATCCTCCCCCCCCCCTCGCACCCCCCCCTCAACCCCCCTTATCCTCCCTCCCTCGATCCCCCCTCACTCCCCCCCTCCCTCCCTCGCTCCCCCCTCCCAGGAGATAGATTTAAACTTTAAAATGTGAATAACTTTTAAAATATAACACCGATTTCAATGAAACTTCTTCCATTAGCACCAAATGTGAGTAAGGTGGGCCTAAAATTGTCGCGTACCGTTTTGGCTGTAGTTCAGGAACAAACGAACAAAGAAACAAGAGTCTTAGTATATAGATGAACCAAACATGGGCAAAGGAGACGAGCATAGATGGGGTATCTCGGTCCAGGTGGGCAAGAATCAAGAGTGTTTAATTGCCATATGTACCAAAAATGAAACAATGACATTCTTGATCGCAGCAGCACAACAGGTCTCTAAGCACATTACTCATAAATAACATAATTATACAAAATAAAACCATTCAATAAATTAGAAATAACCCCAATATTAGTGCAAAACAAAAGCCTAAAGTCCCTAATGCAACCAAGAGAGTTTGTAGTATAGTTGGGCTGAAGGGCCTGTTTCCATGCTGTACCAGTCTATGACCTGATTGCTCTATGAATGATAATATTATGTGATTAAGAAAACTGGTGAAATAAAAGCTTTTCAAGTACAACTTTTAAAATGTTATGACATTAGGGGGCAGAAGGGCTCTTAATTTACCAAAAGTCTGCAATAAAAACTGTGCAGAAAACACATTGCCAATTGGAATTTTTAATTCAAAATAGTTTCTTCAGTCTTGTATTTTAGTTTAGTTTAGAGATACAGCACAGAATCAGTCCCCTAGGCCCACTATCTCCGCACACTAACACTATCCCACACATACCAAACCCATTAACCTACAAACCTTTGGAGTGTGGGAGGAAACCAATGATCTCGGAGAAAACCCACGCAGGTCTCGGGGAGAACGTACAAACTCCTAACAGACAGCACCCGTAGTCAGGATTGAACCCGGGTTTCTGGCCATGAAAGGTAGTAGCTCTACCCACTGCACCACAAATTATTTCTGCAACAGACATTTTTCTTCGTTAAGTAAATTTGGTAGGAGTTTATTGAATTGTATGCATCTGAACAATTTTGGACTGGTTGATTACTGCAGTTATTCAAAGATTTAATTCAATTCCTTGGTCAATTGCTTTGCAAATCCAGACCAGATTTCATTACATAAAGGGGCCCACTCCAAATGCTATTGCATTCAAGACTCTTATCACGCAGTGCTGGAGGAACTCAGTGGGTCAGGCAACATCTGTGGAGGGAATGTACAGGTGACGTTTCGGGTCGGGACCCTTCTTCTTACTGGTGGAGTTAAGGAGGGGGGGGGGGGAGTGGAACAGAGAGGTGGGGGCGGGACAAAGCCTGGGGAGTGATAGGTGGATGCAGGCGAGGGGGGTGATTGGCAGATGGGTGGAGTAAGTGGCAAAGGCTGGAGGTGAAAAGGAGACAAAAGGGTGTCGGATAAGGTGAGAAAATGTGAAGCCAGAGAGAGGGATGTGGGTGGACGGGAATGGGGTGAAGGGAAAGAGGAGGGATGCAAGGGACTTGTTTTTGTAAGATTGAAAGATACAGCATGGAAACGGGATTTTCAACCCAGCGGGTCCACGCTGACTATCGATCACCTTGGATCCTGCACATCTCCTTTAAACTTTGTCCCTCTCAATTTAAAGCTATGCCTACTAGTGTTTGACTTTTCCATCCTGGGTAAAAGGTTCTGACTGTCTACCCTAAGTGTGCCTCTCATAAATTTATATACTATCAGTCTCCCCTCAACCTCCGGCATTCTAGCGAAAACAATTCAAGTCTGTCCTTTGCAGCTAATACCCCCTAATCCAGGCAGCATTCTGGTAAACCCCTCTGCACCCACTCTCTCCAAAGCCTCCGCATCCTTCCTGTAATGGGGCGACCAGAACAGCACACAATGCTCCAAATGCGGCCAGACCAAAGTCCTCTAAAGCTGTAACATGAGTTTATATTTGTTTTGCGGCAGGCAGTTTGCATTGAGAATTCGTGCATGGTGAGAGGCAGTCGGGAAGGACGGAACGGAGTGCTCCATACCATACGAAAGGTCATAATGCCCTCCGAAAAATCAATGATGCAAATACTGCAAGAAGACTCTCGCTTCACGTAAATATCCAACTGTTCCATGTGGAGTAAACCCTTCAGCCTGCTCGTGAGATGCTTCCGGCTCAATTGCTTCATACGAGGGCACAAAGTGCTGGAGTAACTCCGCGGGTCAGCCAGCTTCTGTGGAGAATACAGCCAGCTGACGTTTTGGGTCGGAATCCTTCAGGCTGATTAGTCTGAAACGATAAGTCTACAATTGGACCGCGAAAGGTTTCTGACCTGAAATGTCACTCATCCATGTTCTCCAGAGATGCTGCCTGACCCACTGAGTTAATCCAGCACTCTGTGTCCTTTTGTAAACCAGCATCTGCAGCTCCTTGTGTCTACATTTGCTTCAGGTGTTGGACACAGATTTGTGTGGTAACGCGGACTCGGACAATAGACAATAGATGCAGGAGTAGGCCATTCGGCCCTTCGAGCCAGCACCGCCATTCAATGTGATCATGGCTGATCATTCTCAATCAGTACCCCGTTCCTGCCTTCTCCCCATACCCCTGACTCTGCTATCCTTGAGAGCTCTATCTATCTCACTCTTGAATGCACTCAGACAATTGGCCTCCACTGCCTTCTGAGGCAGAGAATTCCACAGATTTACAACTCTCCGACTGAAAAAGTTTTTCCTCATCCCAGTTCTAAATGGCCTACCCCTTATTCTTAAACTGTGGCCCCTTGTTCTGGACTCCCCCAACATAGGGAACATGTTTCCTGCCTCTAACGTGTCCAACCCCTCGGGTAAACATGCCCACCCTCCCACTCAGTGTAGACATCAATGTTTCATTGGAGTCAAAAGGGACAGCATAGAACACAGAACAGCACAGGAACAGGCCCTTCTACCCACAATGTCCAAGCTAAACATGATGACAAGATAAAATAATCTCTGCCGGCACATGATACCTATCTCCCCATTCCCTGCATATCCAAGTGCCTATCTAAAAGTCTTTTAAATTCCACTATTGCATCTGCTTCAACCATCACCCCAGGCAACATATTCCAGGCATCTCTTTAAAAAACTTGCCCCGCACACCACCACCTTTATACCTTGCCCCTCTCACCTTAAAGCTATGCCCTTTAGTATTTGATTCTTCCATCCTAGGTAAAAGGTTCTGACTGTCTACCCTATCTCTGCCTCTCATTATTCTATGAACTTCTATCAAGTCTCCCCTCAATCTTTGGTGTTCCAGAAATAACAATTTCCAAGTCTGTCCAACCTCCTCCACCTGTAGCAAATACCCTCTAATCCAGGCAGCATTCTGTTAACATTAGCTAACTCTACCAATTAGTTAAACTGTGAGCCATAGTTAGTAGGTTGTTGTTGGATTGTCTTAATGGGAAACTGGCTTGAGTTTTCGGGAGAAGGTGGATGGGTAGTGATTAATTTTCTTTGGCGTGTCGGAGGCGGAAGAGTCGGGAATCAGAAGTGTTTCATTGTTATATGCACTGAAAATGGTACAATGAAACTCTTACTTGCAACAGCACCACTGCCCTTTAAACCAAACTCTCATTGATAACATAATAGACTTTAATGAGGTGTATATGTCATGAGGGGCATAGATAAAGTGAGTTCTCACAATCTTAGGTTCAGTTTTAGGTTTATTATTGTCACGTGTACCAAAGTACAGTGAAAGGCTTTGTAGTGCATGCTATCCAGTCAGGTCAGGTAATACTATATATAAATACAATCAAGATAAACTCAAGTACAATAGGTAGAGCAAAGGGGAAGACACAGAGTGCAGAATATAGTTCTCAGCATTGTAGAACATCAGTTCCAGAGACAAAGTCCAATGTCCGCAATGGGGTAGAGGTGAATCGGGCAGTGCCCTAGCTTATGGAAAGACTGTTCAGAAGCCTGATAACAGAGGGGAAGAAACTGTTCCTGAGTCTGGTAGTCTTCTTCCCCAGAGTAGAGGATTTAAAATGCACAGAGTCATTTAGAGGCCACAGGCTTAAGGTGAGAGGAGAGCGATTTAAGAGGAACGTCAGAGGAAAATGTTTCTGGAATGAGCTGCCAGTGGAAGGTATAGAAGTGGATATAATTATGAGTTTTAAAAAACATTCGGACAGATATATGGATAGGAAGAGTTTAGAGGGATATGGGCCAAATGCAGGCAAATGGACTAGCCCAGCAGGTGAACTTGGACGGCCTGGATAAGATGGGCCGAAGGGGCTGTTTACGTAATGTACAGCTCTGTGACTCTAAGTGAATAGATACAACATTCTTGGTAACACAAAGGCAACGGAAACTGAGCTGATTTCGGCCCTCAATAACGATACTCATATCAGAATGTTTCTACTTTGTGTCTCCGGTATATTTGTTGCTGTCTTTGAATCTAACCAAATGCTCTGTTTACTTTCCCTGTCAGCATTTTCCTGACTCTCATAGAATCCGTTGGGTTGACTGAGCTGCTTACCGAGAGAGGGGACTGGACATTGTTCGTGCCCACCAACGACGTATTTGAAAGCCTTACAACAAATGAGTTGGAGGAGTTGACAAGTATGTGATCGTCTTTAACCATCTCATTGAGCCATGCCAGTTTTTTTTAAATTCAAGCACTGGATTTAAGACTTTGCAAACAAGGTTTTTGAGAGAAATGATGTTGGTTCTTCATGGAACTGGAGTAGACCCGCTGAGCTTTCGGGAGAGGTTGGGGCAGGCTGGGACTTCATTCCTTGGAGCGCAGAAGGCTGCACCTGGAGTATTATGTTCAGTTTTGCCCGCCCTGCTATAGGAATGATGCAATTAAGCTGGAAAGGGTGCGGAGAAGATTTACGAGGATGTTGCCAGGACTCGAGGGCCTGAGCTACAGGGAGAGGTTGGGCCGGATGGGCAAGGATCTTATTCCTTGGAGCGCAGGATGAGGGGTGATCTTACAGGGTAAAACCATGTGCGGAATAGATAGGGTGAATGCGCAGTCATTTACCCAGGGTAGGAGAATCAAGAATTAGATGGTGTAGCGTGGCAAGATATACCAAGGGCCACATTTATTTCCAGTGTTGGCCGTGTCTTTTAAATGCTGTTATAGTACCTGCCACAACTATCTCCTCCAGCACCTTGTCCCGTATACCCACTGCTCTCTGAAAAAGTTAACCCTCAGGTTCCTATTAAATCTTTCCTCCCCTCCTCATCTTAAAGTCTGGTTCTTGAATCACCCATCCTGGGTAAAAGACAGGGTTATTTGCCCTATCTATTCCCATCATGATCTTATACACCTTTAGTTCTTGATTCCTCTACCCTGGGGAAAAGACACCTCCATGAGTGCACCCCTCAACCTGCTGTGCTCCAAGGAATTGAGTCCTAGCCTGCCCAACCTCTCCCTGTAGCTCAGGCCCGTGAATCCTGGCAACACCTTCGTTCATGGGGTGACACGGTGGCGCAGCGGTAGAGTTGCTGCCTTACAGCGCCAGGAATCCGGGTTCGATCCTGACTACGGGTGCTTGTCTTTGTGGTGTTTGTACATTCTCCCCATGACCTGTGTGGGGTTTCTCAGAGATCTTCGGTTTCCTGCCATGCTCCAAAGGCGTTCAGGTTTGTAGGTTAATTGGCTTGGTATAAATGAAAATTATCCCTAGTGTGTGTGGGATCGAGTTACTGTGTGGGGATCGCTGGTCGGTGCGGACTTGGTGGGCCGGAGGGCCTGTTTCCGTGCTGTATCTTTAAACTTAAACTAAACTAAATCTTTTCTGCACTCTTTCCATCTTAACAATATATTTCCTATACCAGAGACAGCGTTCCCATATTTCTTTCCAAAATGAAAGCATAAACAGATTACGGACAACTTTAGATAGTTCCTCTGTCCCTCTCTTCCCCTCCCCCTTCCCAGATCTCCCACTGTCTTCCTGTCTCCACCTATATCCTTCCTTTGTCCCGCCCCCTGACATCAGTCTGGAGATGGGTCTTGACCCGAAACGTCACCCATTCCTTCTCTCCCGAGATGCTGCCTGAGTTACTCCAGCATTTTGTGAATAAATACGCTGTTCAGTACGATCTTTCCAGCGTTCCAGTCCACACCAAGATCAGATTAGGCGCTGATTCATTTGTATGATGTGCGGATTACGGGCTTGTTTGCACGAGGGACCATTCCAAACAACCATTGATGAGGTGTATTGGAACATTCTGACAATGGGGTGATCTGCAGCTGAGCATCAGCTCTTGTAGTTTGGAGACCATCAAGGCATTGAAATGGGTGCAAACATATCTTAAAGCCATACAGCATGTACACAGGCCCTTAGGCCCACTCAACCATGCTGACCATGACTCCCCCCCCCCACATCAAAAATCTTCTAACCCCCCTCTCTAACTCCAGGTCCCTCAGGTCGGCCGACTTGAGGCTACTCACTATCCCGCGGTCTAGGCTTAAGCTCAGGGGTGACCGTGCTTTTGCGGTTGCAGCTCCTAGACTGTGGAACAGCATCCCTCTCCCCATCAGAACTGCCCCCTCCATCGACTCCTTTAAGTCCAGGCTCAAAACCTATTTCTACTCCCTCGCGTTTGAGGCTCATTGAGGAGGCGCTGTGAACTGTTTGCGTGCTACTGTATGTTTCATTTTTTTCCATTGGAACCTAATCAGATGTACAGCACTTTGGTCAACGTGGGTTGTTTTTAAATGTGCTATACAAATAAAATTGACTTGACTTGACTTGACTTGACCAAGATGCCCCATCCAAGCTATTCCCATCACAGCACAGTGGTGCACCTGGTAGAGTTGCTGCCTCAAAGTAACAGAGAACCGGGTTCGATCCTGACTACTGTCGGTGTGGAGTTTGGACGTTCTCCCGTGGCTGTGAGGATGTTCTCCAGGTGCTTCAATTTCTTCCCACATTCCAAAGACATAAAGGTCTGTAGTTTAATTGGCTTCTGTAAATTGTCCCTAGCGTGTTGGATAACACTTGTGTACGATCATTGGTCAGTGCAGACTTGGTGGGCTGTTTCCACGCTCCTTCTCTAAAAGTAAAACTACATTTGCCCTTGTTTGTTTGTTCCATATCCCTCTCAACCTTTGCTATCCAGGTAACTGTTCAATTATGTTTTAAATTTGTTATAGCCCCTACCTCAACTACCTCCTCTGGCAGCTCGTTCCATACATCCACCACCCTTTGTATGAAAAAGTTACCCCTCAGGTTCCTCCTAAATATTTTCCTCTTCACAAACCTATGTCCTCTGGTCCTCGATTTCCCTCAGCTGGGCAAGAGACTCTGTGTGCCTATTCCTTTCATGACTTTGTACACCTCTATAAGATCACCCCTCATCCTCCTGCGCTGCGAGGAATAGAGTCTCATCTGTTGCCAGTCCTGATTTGTCTTGGTTGTTTCTCAACTCCAGTTCTTCCCCCCCCCCTACTTTCATAACCATGCAATCATAAGCCTTATGAGCAGAATTAAGCCATTCGACCCATCAAGTACAGTCCACCAATCATGGCTGATCTATCTTTCCCTCACAACCCCATTCTCCTGCCTTCTCCCCATAATCTTTGACATCCGTACTAATCAAACATTTGTCATTCTCCGCCTTAAAAATACCCACTGACGGCCTCCACAGTTGCCTGCAGCAATGAATTCCACAGATTCACCACCCTCTGACTAAAGAAATTCCTCCTCATCTCCTTTCTAAAGGGACATCCTTTAATTCAGCGTAAAAAGTCCTTCAGACTTTTGGTCTGAAGAAGGATCCTGACCCGAAATGTTGCCTATCCATGTTATTCAGAGATGCTGCCTGACCCGCTGAGTTACTCCAGCACTTTGTGTCTGTCTTTGGTATAAACCAGTATCTGCAGTTCCTTCTTATAGCATTCTGGTAAACACTGTACTCAAGCTGGTAACATTTGCATTGCCCGGCCGTCTGCACTGCCCGGCCGTCTGCACTGCCCGGCCGTCTGCACTGCCCGGCCGTCTGCACTGCACTGCCCGGCCGTCTGCACTGCCCGGCCGTCTGCACTGCCCTGCCCGGCCGTCTGCACTGCCCGGCCGTCTGCACTGCCCGGCCGTCTGCCCCTTCACTCTGGGAGATCATTAGATTGAAACTTGTGTTTATTTTTCACAGGCGACAAAAACGCTCTCCGGCATATCCTGTTGTATCACCTCCTCAAGGGAGTTTACATTGAGGACGGCATTGAATATGGAGTCACTAACGTGTTGAAGTCATACCAAAGCAGCAGAGTCATGATAAAACTGGTAAGCTTCATGTGTGAACCTTCAGTGGATGCATGTTCCACCCCTGACATGTGTGTTCCTTTCCCAGTTATATATCTAGGTTTAGGTTTGGGTTGATTATTGTCACCTGCACTGAGGTACAGTGAAAAGCTTTGTTTTGCATGCTATCCAGTCAGATCAGCTACGCTAGTTCAGTTTAGTTTAGTTTATTATTGCCAATTGTACCGAGGTACAGGGAAAAGCTTTTTTGTTGTGCATGCTATCCAGTCAGTGGAAAGATGATACATGATCACAATCAAGCCGTCCACAGTGTATGAATACAGGATAAAGGGAATAACATCCAGTAAAGTCCGATTAAAGATAGTCTGAGGGTCTCCAATTAGGTAGATGATATATTTTGTCCTGGATTTAAGTTTAATATATTGTCACGTGTACTGAGGTACAGTGAAAAGCTTTGTTGTGCATGCTATCCAATCAGATCAGATAATACTGTACCTAAATACAATCAGTTCAAACTCAAGGAAGAGCAAAGGGGAAGATACAGAGTGCAGAATATAGTTCTCAGCATTGTAGCGCATCAGTTCCACAGACAAAGTCCAATGTCCGCAATGGGGTAGAGGTGAATCGGACAGTACTCTAGCTTATGGAAGGACCGTTCAGAAGCCTGATAACAGAGTGGAAGAAGCTGTTCCTGAGTCTGGTGGTGCACGCTTTTAAGCTTCTGTACCTTCTGCCGGGTGGGGGCGGGACGAAGAAAGAATGACCTGGGTGCGACAAATCTTTGATTTTGTTCGCTGCTTTTCCGAGGCAGCGTAAAGTGTAGTTGAAGTCGATGGTCTGTAACTGTGTGTCGGAATGGAAAGTTCAGAAGTTTTGGCCAACGAATGCCCCATTTAGTGTAATTTAGTTTATTATCGTCATGTGTACAGAGGTACAGTGAAAAGCTTTTGGCGCGTGATAACCAGTCAGCGGAAAGACAATACATGATTTACAGTGCACAGATGATAAGGGAATAACATTTAGTGCAAGGTAAACCCAGTAAAGTCCAATCAAAGATAGCCCGATGGTCAACAATGAGATAGATAACAGTTCAGGACTGCTCTCTAGTTGCGGTGGGATGGTTCAGTTGCCTGATAACAGCTGGGCAGTCCCTCATGCGTTGATTAAATCCCCTTTAATTCCAGGTGAACAACACCATGTTGGTGAATAACGTGAAGACCAAGGAGACTGATCTGTTGGCCAATAATGGTGTCGTCCATGTTGTCAACTCTCTACTCTTTCCAAAAGGTAAATTCGCTGCTCTCTGTTTGATGGTTGCTAGAAATTGGGGGATAGTTCTGAGTGGTAAACTCGGGAAGGGATGTGTTGTGAAATAAATCCTTTCAACCTCCCTGCCGCCACTCGACCTCTATCTGTCTTACTGCCCATTTCAGAGTGACGCTGAGCATTATCTGAGATTCCTTCAACTGGCAGCTATTTGGCAGGTGGTCACCAACTTTCTTTATCTGAAGTTAACTCAGATTTCCTGCCAAGGTCATAATATATGATCAAAAGATTTCCGGAGGAGGTTTAACCTTGGTTGGTTGTGATAGATGCCAGGGAGGGGACCAGCCACCATTGGCTCGTACTGTATGTGCGGAGGGATCTTGCGGTCCAAGGTCATAACTCCCTAAAGCATACAACACAATAGATAAAGTTGTAAACAAGTCATATGTGATGCTTGCCATTATTGGTCAGAGGGACATTGAGTGTCAGAGCTGGGAAGTCATAATGCAATAGACAATAGACAATAGGTGCAGGAGTAGGCCATTTGGCCCTTCGAGCCAGCACCACCATTCAACGTGATCATGGCTGATCATTCTTAATCAGTACCCCGTTCCTGCCTTCTCCCCATACCCCCCGACTCCGCCATCCTTAAGAGCTCTATCTAGCTCTCTCTTGAATGCATTCAGAGAATTGGCCTCCACTGCCTTCTGAGGCAGAGAATTCCACATATTCACAACGCTCTGACTGAAAAAGTTTTTCTTCATCTCTGTTCTAAATGGCCTACCCCTTATTCTAAAACTGTGGCCCCTGGTTCTGGACTCCCCCAACATTGGGAACATGTTTCCTGCCTCTACTCACTATCCCGCGGTCTAGGCTTAAGCTCAGGGGTGACCGTGCTTTTGCGGTTGCAGCTCCTAGAATGTGGAACAGCATCCCTCTCCCCATCAGAACTGCCCCCTCCATCGACTCCTTTAAGTCCAGGCTCAAAACCTATTTCTACTCCCTAGCGTTTGAGGCTCATTGAGGAGGCGCTGTGAACTGTTTGCGTGCTACTGTATGTTTCTTTTTATTTTCCTTAGTACCTAATCAGATGTACAGCACTTTGGTCAATGTGGGTTGTTTTTAAATGTGCTGTACAAATAAAATTGACTTGACTTGACTTGACTTAATAATCTTATACGTTTCGATAAGATCCCCTCTCATTCTTCTAAATTCCAGTGTATACAAGCCTGGTCGCTCCAGTCTTTCAACTTATGACAGTCCCGCCTTTCCGGGAATTAACCTAGTAAACCTACGCTGCACGCCCTCAATAGCAAGAATATCCTTCCTCAAATTTGAAGACCAAAACTGCACACAGTACTCCAGGTGTGGTCTCACTCGGGCCCTGTACAACTGCAGAAGGACCTCTTTGCTCCTATACTCAACTCCTCTTGTTATGAAAGCCAACATTCCATTGGGTTTCTTCACTGCCTGCTGTACCTGCATGCTTCCTTTCAGTGACTGATGCACTAGGACACCCAGATCTCGTTGTGCATCCCCTTTTCCTAACTTTTCCTAACTTCCTATAAATGCAGCTTTATAGGACGTTGGTCAGGCTGCATTTGGAGTTCTGGTCACCACGTTACAGGAAGGATGTGGAAACTCTGGAGAGGGCAGGGGGGTGGGGGCTTACCAGAATGATGCTAGCAATAGATGCTATTAGTTATAAGGAGAGGTTGAATAGACTTGGATTGTTTTCCCTCGAACATTGGAGGCTAAGGTGAGATCTGATAGAAGTTTATAAAATCATGAGTGGCATAGATAGGGAAGAAATGTCAATGACTGAAGGGCACAGCTTTGAGGTGAGAGGGGCAAAGTTTGGAGGAGATGTTAGGGGGCAGGTTTTTTAACTCAGAAGGTGGTGGGTGCCCGGAACCTGCCCACAGTAATGATTCATGCCAAAGAGTGCTTTAACAACTTTAAAATTGTGCTGCCTGTCTCAATGATAAAGATATTAATGATGAAACAATCTTAATAATGATCTACATTAATGAATGAAAGTCATTACTGTGTATGTATAATCTACATCCTCAGATCTGCCCGTTGGAAGTGACTATTTGCAGAGAATTCTCACAAAAATCATCAAATATTTTGAGATAAAGGTAAGATTCTTAAATTTAACTTGAACATCGAATGATTGAAACCCCCAAATGCATTCCACAATATTTTAATTAGTGGTACTTTTTTTGTGTTGGTACAGCTTGGCACCTTTTCTAAAAAAGATAAATGGCATTATCATTTGCTGGCAAAGCATTTATTACTAGTGCTTACAGCACATTTTAGTCCTCAAAAAGAGGGCTGTCGATTATAGACAATAGACAATAGACAATAGGTGCAGGAGTAGGCCATTCGGCCCATCGAGCCAGCACCACCATTCAATGTGATCATGGCTGATCATTCTCAATCAGTACCCCGTTCCTGCCTTCTCCCCATACCCCCTGACTCCGCTATCCTTAAGAGCTCTATCTAGCTCTCTCTTGAATGCATTCAGAGAATTGGCCTCCACTGCCTTCTGAGGCAGAGAGTTCCACAGATTTACAACTCTCTGACTGAAAAAGTTTTTTCTCATCTCTGTTCTAAATGGCCTACCCCTTATTCGTAAACTGTGGCCTCTTGTTCTGGACTCCCCCAACATTGGGAACATGGTTCCTGCCTCTAACGTGTCCAACCCCTTAATAATCTTATATGTTTCGATAAGATTACTAATAATTTAAGCTGCTTATAGATATAATGGAAAGATGTGCCTTTAAATATAGTCAATATTTATTACAAGGAGAGTGTCCTCTGGTTTGCAAAAGAGACCAATGGTCCGTTGAGTAGATGCTTACCGTAACATCAACAAAGGAACATACTCTGTGCATGAGATAAAGTTATAGAGTCACACAACACGAAAAATGGGGCCCATTGGCCCAACTCATCCATGCCGACCAAGATGCCCCATTAACACTAGTCTCACCTGTCCCAGTTTGGCCCATATCCCTCTAAAACTTTCCTATACATGTACCTATCCAAATGTCTTTTAAATGCTGTTAGAGTCCCTGCCTCAACTACCTCCTCTGGTAGCTTGCTCCATACACCCACCGCCCTCTGTGTGGAAAAGGTTGTCCTTCAGGCTCCTGTTAAAATTTTCCCCTCGCACCTTAAGCCTATGTCCTCTGGTTCTTGATTCCCCTACCGTGGGTAAAAGACTGTACATTCACGCTATCTATTCACCTCGCGATTTTATACACCTCCATAGGATCATCCCCTCAGCCTCCTGCGCTCCAAGGAATAAAGTCCCAGGCTGCCCAACCTCTCCCTGTAGCTCAGGCCCCTCGAGTCCCGGCAACGTTCTTGTAAATCTTCACGGCACTCTTTCCAGCTTTACTCTTCACTCTGTCATCAATTAGCGTCTATTTACAAATTGTTAAAATGAATAAAACCAACTTCAGACAGATGTAAGTGCTATAGGTTTTCATTGAGCAGTAATTAATGTGTACCATAGTTACATAAAATCTCTTTTGTCTCCTTGTTTCCCATGAAATAGTTCATCCCAGGTTATACCTACACTGAGATGAAAATACCCATCTTCAGTAAGTCCTTTAATCCTTATCTGCTGTCATGAATGTTAAAAATTATTTTTAATGTCATTAATGTTTTTTCTTTTCAAATATGTATGCTTTTGTTGAAATTAATGGCTTAAGTACAAAGAGTAAAAATACAGCAGAACAATAAAACAATGTATGAGTGGATGAAGTTGTCAACTGAGTGTTCTGCTGTTGAAGTCGTTGTTTTACCGAGATGTCAAGCCTGCAATGTCTCGTGAGTTAAAGCAGGAATATTTTAAACTGCATTGATTCTGAGAAAATCTGTCACATTAGGGTCCTGTTGCAAACAGATTCCTGGGCCCATGTCAGCCATAATTAGGTAGGACCTAGTCAACAAATCAAGTCACCACCTAGTCTGGTCTCCACCTGGAGGCGTGGGTTCGGATCCCACTTCTGACACCAAGTTCTTGTCCCATTCAATCACCATGAGTCAAGCTGAAACATAAATTCTTTATTGCGTGCATGCTCAGAGGATACAATACATCGTTCTGTCGTCTCCGCGCCGAGTTCCCTCTGACCTCCTGGTGGCTGAATCCCACCCTACCAACAGCTGGTTAGCATATAGAAAAACCCGGACTGGATCAGGAGCTGGATATACATCATAGAACACAGACACGATCAGGTCAGTTAATATGACTGATCCACAAAATGGGTGGCGCAGCGGCAGAGTTGCAGCCTTAGAGCGCTTGCTGCGCCGGAGACCCGAGTTCGATCCCCACCACGGGTGCTGTCTGTGCGGAGGTTGTGCGTTCTCCCCGTGACCTGTGTGGGTTTTCTCTGGGATCTTTGGTTTCCTCCCACACTACAAAGACTTACAGGTTAATTGGCTTGATGTATGTGCAAATTGTCCCTAGTGTGTAGGATAGTGCTAGTGTATGGGGATAGCTGGCTGGCGTGAACTCGGTGGGCCGAAGGGCCTGTTTTCGTGCTGTTTCTCTAAAGTCTAAATTCCAAATACTTCCATCAGTGCAGTGCCCTGAGATGGTCGCAACACGTTCTACGAAACATTGGCTCGCTATGGAGGGAGTGGATGTTGCAACGATTCCTGCTCCCTCTGATTCACCCCAGTTGCCTCTGTGGCCCACATCTGGGTGTTTGCCACAATCCACCGAGATACCAGATCTTTGATCTTCAGAGCAGTGGTGTCCTTATAAATCACTGGGCATTTTGTCTTCTGGCGTAGCCTTGCTGGGAGTACCATGTGAAGGCTTTGATTCCATGAGCAGCTTCTAATTTCTGTTTGCTTTCCTGACACGTGCAAGGCTGGTGATTACTGTGTGTGCACAGCCAAGCATGTGAGTACAGTCTGGGCCACAGGTGTGGTCTGAATGCTTTTACACTTGTCTTTGTCATTGGGATGGAGTAAAAGGTTTGCTAATAACAGTTCACAGTGAATGGCAGGGCCCTGGGGAATGTTGTAGAGCTGAGGGATCTAAGAATGCAGGTACATAGTTCCCTGAAAGTGGCGCCACAGGTAGATAGAAGATAGGCACAAAATGCTGGAGTCACTCAGCAATCGGGCAGCATCTCTGGAGAACATGGATAGGTGATGTTTTGGACCGGAACTCTTTTCGTCACCTATTCTTTTTCTCCAGAGATGCTGCCTGACCCGCTGAGTTACTCCAGCATTTTGTATCTATTTTCGATATAAACAATATAATAATAATATATTCCTTTATTCGTCCCACACCGGGGAAATTTACAGCAAAGTGGATAGCAAGAGAGCAAGAGATCATTCATTATAAATAAAAGATATATAAATTGTCATCAGTTTTCTGTGTGTTCTTAGCTGTTATTGTTGACTCGTCTGCTGGGAGCAGTGCTGGTTGTGCAGTCTCACAGCAGCGGGAAGGAAGGACCTCCTATATCTCTCCTTCACGCAATCATATAAACAAGCATCTGCAGTTCCTTCCTCCATGGGTAGATGGGGTGGTCAAGAAGGCTTTCAGCACATTAGGGTTCATCAGTCAGGGTACTGAGTATAGAAGTTGGGACATTATGTTGCAGTTGTACTAGACATTGGTGAGACTGTATTTGGAGTATGGTGTTCAGTTTTGGTCACCATGCTACAGGAAGGGTGTCATTAAGCTGATGGGAGTGCAGAGCAGATTTACGAGGATGTTGCCTGGACTCGAGGGACCTGAGCTCTAGGGAGAGGTTGGGCAGGCTAGGACTTTATGCCTGAGGGGTGATCTTGTAGAGGTGTATAAAATCATGAAGGGAGCTGTTAGGGTGAATGCACAGAGTCTTTTACCCAGTGTAGTGGAATCAAGAACCGGACGACATAGGTTTAAGGAGAGAGAGGAAAGCTTTAATACGAACCTGAGGGACAGCTTTCTACACAAAGGGTGGTGGGTATATGGAACGTGCTGCCGGAGGAGGTAGTTGAGGCAGGTAGGTGACAGGGGAAAGATTGAATACGAACTTGAGGGGCAATTATGTCACTCATAGGGGAGTGGGTATATGGAATAAGCTGCCAGAGTGGCGGCACAGTGGCGCAGCGGTAAGGCTCCTGCCTTAAGTACCAGAAACTCAGGACAATCCCGACCTTGGACGCTGTCTGGCTTTCCTCCAGGTGCTCTGGTTTCGTCCCACGTTCCAAAGACGTGTGAGTTTGGCAGGTTAATTGGCCTTTGTAAATGGTCTCTAGCGTGTAGGATAAAGCTAGTGTATGGACGGGCGGTGTGGGCTCGGGGTGCCAAAGGACCTGTTTCCACGCTGCATCTCTAAGCTAAACTAAAAGGAGGTAGTTAAGGTGGGTGCAATAACAGCATTTAATGAACACCTGGACAGGTACATGGATAGGAAGGGTTTAGAGGGATATGGGCCAAACACAGGCAAATAATAATAATAATAATAATGCATTACATTTATATAACGCTTTTCAAACACTCAAAGACGCTTTACAGGGATTACTAGAACATAGAGAAGTGAATAAATAGATAAATAAGTAAACGAACAGAAAAAGGAGACAGAAGGTGAGGTGACGGTCAGTGGTTGAAGGCAGTGCTGAACAGGTGAGACTTCAGTGATGTTTTGAATGTGGTGAGTGAGGAGGAGTCTCTGACGGTTTGGGGTAGTGAGTTCCATAGGGTGGGAGCAGCGATGGAGAAAGCCCTGTCCCCCCAGGATCTGAGTTTGGTCCGGATGGGGGGGGACAGGAGATTGGCAGCAGCAGAGCGGAGGGTGCAGGGTGCAAATGGGACTATTTGCGGAGGGTGCAAATGGGACTATTTTGGACAGAGCATCTTGATTGGCATGGACAGGTTGGGGCAATGAGGCTGATTCTGTGCCGTATGACTCTATAATTCGTACATTTATCCTGGGGATAAACAAAGGACAAAGGGATTACTTTTGAAAAAGACCCACCCAATTGCCCTTGAGAGACCTATAAACTGTTGAGTAACGCGTTTATCCGTTGGCCTTTTCCATCAAATTAAAATCTCATGATTTGAAGAGTAATTTAAAGTCGATGATTAACATTACTGTGAGCCAAGTACAATGACAAATTCTACAAACTAACCAAACTGAAATGATAAGGAGCTGTTTAAAAAAAAAAAAAAGAAAGACAATAGACAATAGACAATAGGTGCAGGAGGAGGCCATTCGTCCCTTCGAGCCAGCACCGCCATTCAATGTGATCATGGCTGATCATTCTCAATCAGTACCCCATTCCTGCCTTCTCCCCATACCCCCTGACTCCGTTATCCTTAAGAGCTCTATCTAGCTCTCTCTTGAATGCATTCAGAGACGAGTGAAAGCCAAGTTCCCAGGCATTAATTTTTGCTTTTGCTCCAGCCAATTGGCATAGAAGATTATAACGGAAGATGCCAGTTAATCTCTGAAGCCAGATTCAGTTAGGACTTTATATAATAGCCATTTATATTTGTTCATAAGTCATAGGAGCAGAATTAGGCCATTCGGCCCATCGAGTCCACTCTGCCATTCGATCATTCCCACTCAACCCCACTATCTTTCCCACTCAACCCCATTCTCCTGCCTTCTCCCCATTAAGTTAGGGCAATCTTAACTTGGAACACCTAAAATAGTACAGCCAAACAATAATCATTCAGAGATGAGAAAAGGAAGCAATGGAAGAAAAGGAAGAAAAGGAAGACAAGTTTTCTTGACAAGATATTTCTAGATCTAATTGAATAACAGCACGGTGGTGCAGCTGGTAGAGCTTTTAGACTTTAGACGAGATGCAGTGTGGAAGTAGGCCCTTCAGCCCATCCTATATACTAGGGATATATATTTTTTACATCATACTGAAGCCGATTAACCTACAAACCTGTGCGTCTTTGGTATGTGGGTGGAAACCGGAGCACCCAGAGAAAACGCACGCAGTCACAGGGAAAACGTACAAAATCCTTACATACAGCACCCATAGTCAGGATCAATCCCGGGTCTCTGGAGCTGTGAGGCAGCAACTCTACTGCTGCTGACCTTTTACTTTGAAAAATCAAAAGCTGGTGCCTCACAGTGTCAGAGCTCCTGACTGCCAGTGCTGTCTGTGTGGAGTTGGCACGTTCCCCCTGTGACTGCGTGGGCTTTCTCCCGGTGCTTTTCAGTTTCCTACCACCTCTCAAAGCCATGTGGGTTTGTGGGTTAATTGACCCTCTGTAAATTGGCCCAACTGTGCAGTGAGTGGACGTGGGATAACATAGAACTCATGTGGACAGGCGAGCGATGGTCAGCTTGGTCTCGGTGGGCCAGATGACCCGTTCCCATCTTTGACTCAATCAGGAAACAAGGAATGACAAGAATGGGAACAATGCAGAACTAAAACACGTACAGAATCGAGAGGCTTGTCACACAGTGGCATGAGGGAAACAAAATATCCTAGATGTTACTCTTACCAGGGAAAGCAATTTAATCCATGAAAGGAGTGTTGGAGTAACTCAGCAGATAAGGCAGCATCTCTGGAGAACATGGAGAGGTGACGTTTAATCCATGAAGTAGTGTATGGCATGGACAGCATGGAAGCTTCTTTTGGCAAAGGGAAAGGTGGTGCAAGACCAATTGTTTTTCCATTTGACGTTAAGTCACCAAGAGAAGAAAGTGCCTGAAAATGTAGATGAAATTAAACTGCAAAGTAGTTTAATTCAGAGAGCAAGTTGTTGGAAGTACAATGAAAGAAAGTTCACCTCAGATTATATGCAGAGAAATGTGCGAAAGAGTGGTTTAATAATCTGGTACTTTTCTTCCAAAGTTTAGTTCTGATTAGACCCAAATTCTGAAGTGCAGCACGATCAGGCCACAGTGTTTCTTTAGTGCGGGGGTGAAATTCTGCCGCTTGCTACAAGCAACCACCATGTGGCTTTGGGTGGCACGGTGGTGCAGCTGTACAGTTGCTGCCTCACAGCGTCAGAGACCCGGGTTCGATCCTGACTACGGGTACCATTTGTACTGAGTTTGTACGTTCTCGCTGTGACCTCGTGGGTTTTCCCCGGGTGCTCCGGTTTCCTCCCACATTCCAAAGACGTGCAGGATTGTAGGTTAATTGGCTTCTGTAAATTATCCCTAGTGTGTAGGACAGAACTAGTGTGAACAGGCGATCGATGGTCGGCATAGACTCGATGGGCCGAGGGGCCTGTTTCCACGCTGCATCTCTAAAAAACAGATGAATGAGATTGAGAAGTGCTTTGATTGAGAGGGAAAATAATACGGTCAAAGCAAAAGTTCCTCTTGTGTTAAAATTGCAATGTCCCGTGTTACAAGAAGAGAATAACAACTGCCACAGATCAGAAAATGTGAGGGCACTGGGCCAGAAGTAGCTGTGTTTCAGTCCCAAACTGAATGGATTAGCAAGAGATGTCAAAAGAAGATAAATCGACTGCAGTTACACAAGGCTCAGTAGAAGCGATGCACAAAGTCCAGAAATGTCTGTTCCCAGAACAGGAAAACTAGTGTTCAGAACTATCTGAACTGAACTTACTCTTCAGACTGATAAGCAGACTGATGAGAGATAAACAGAAAGAACTGCAGATGCTGGTCTACACAAAAGGTCACAGTGCTGCAGTAACTCAGCAGGTCCAGCAGCATCTCTGGAGAACATGTATAATGATATGTACATGTCATCTGACATCTGAAGAAGGGTCTCGACCCGAAACGTCACCCATTCCTTCTTTCCAGAGATGCTTCCTGTCCCATTGAGTTACTCCAGCTTTTTGTGTCTATCTTCGGTCTAAACCAGCATCTGCAGTTCCTTCTTACACATGTGCAATGACATTTCAGGTTGAGACCCCTTCTTCAGAATGATTGCAATGCGGGGGGTAGTGAAAGAAAGCTGGAGGAGGGGAGGGAGCAGGACAAAGCCGGGCGAGTGATAGGAGGATACTAGCATAGAACTAGTGCATGGTAGTATAAGAAAATAACTGCAGATGCTGGTACAAATCGAAGGTATTTATTCACAAAATGCTGGAGTAATTCAGCAGGTCAGGCAGCATCTCGGGAGAGAAGGAATGGGCAATGTTTCGGGTCAAGTCCCTTCTTCAGACTCCTTCTTTCCCGAGATGCTGCCTGACCTGCTGAACTAGTGCATGGTGATCATTGATCAGCGTGGACTTGGTGGGCTGAAGGGCTTGTTTCCACGCTGTATCTCTAAACTAAACTAAACTAAATCTCCATACTTCCAACGAGACAAATTACAGATTGCTGGTAAACTGGTGTAAGTGGTGAATGATTGATGTGTTCTTGTTTCAGGGTGCTTGCCTTTAAAATCATATTGTCCTTGCATTTACAGCTCATATTTTCAAGTTCAATACTCAACCAAATATTACAAGAGAGATTGGAACAACCATTACTCGAGTGAATCCGTATGGTAGATACACACGCACTCTGTTTGCAACAACCCCTTCTTTCGTTCCCAACTAATCTTCTCCTTATTGTACCCATCTCTTGAAGCCAATGAGGCACAGGCCCTGTGGAGGTGCAAGAAACAGAATTATTTTTCTTTTTTTCAACTTAACGTTAAAATTATTACGGTCAATAGACAATAGACGATAGGCAATAGGTGCAGGAGTAGGCCAATCAGCCCTTCGAGCCAGCACCACCATTCAATGTGATCATGGATGATTTGGTCGCATCCAAATGGCAGATAATGGACAGACCTGATCACTTAATCTGTTCTCTGTCTCATGTCTTGGCAGGGATTTGACTTTTATTAACCATACCATAAACAGTGGTGCAGCAGAGAGCTGCTGCCTCCCAACGTCAGAGACCCGGGTCCAATCCTGACCTCGGGTGCTGTCTGTGTGGAGTTTGCACGTTCTTCCCATGACCACATGGGTTTCCTCCGGGTGCTCCTGTTTCCACCTACATCCCAAAGATGTGCGGGTTTGTAGGTTATTATCATATCATATCATATATATACAGCCGGAAACAGGCCTTTTCGGCCCTCCAAGTCCGTGCCGCCCAGCGATCCCCGTACATTAACACTATCCTACACCCACTAGGGACAATTTTTACATTTACCCAGCCAATTAACCTACATACCTGTACGTCTTTGGAGTGTGGGAGGAAACCGAAGATCTCGGAGATTGGCCTCTGTAAATTGCCCCTAGAGTGCAGGGAGTGGATGGGAAAGTGGGGTTACATAGAACAAGTATGAACGGGTGATCGGGTGGTTGATGGTCAGCCTGGACTCGATGGGCCAAAGGGCCTGTTTCCATGCTGTATCTTTCAATCACTCATTCAAAAAGGCATGATTTATCATCTTATTTCCCTTGCCTATCGGGAAAGGAGCTAAAGATATTTAAGGAACAGAAGAAGATTGTGTAAACACAAGAAACTGTAAATGCTGGAATCTTGTGTAAAGCACAAAGTGCTGGGATAACTCAGCGGGTCAGGCAGCATCTGTGGAGGGAATGGGCAGATGATGTTTTGGGTCGGGTCTCTCCTTCACAATGTTTCAGAAACATTTGGACAGGTGCATGGATAGGACAGGGTTAGAGGGATAAGGGCCAAATGTAGGCAGTTGGGATTAGTGTAGTTGGGACATGTTGGTAGGCGTGGGCAAGTTGGTCCGTGGGGCTGGTTTCCACGCTGGATGACTCTATGACGATGACACTGAATGGGTTGGGAAGGTCACAGAAGGGGAGAGGGTCTGGGGAGTGGTGTTGCTTAAAGGTGTCCTATTCGTTGAGTTCTTGCTGGGCGTGCCCCTTAGTTGAGCAATCCAAGGCTGATTTCTCCACACTTTTCCACAGTCCTGTACCTTCCTTAACTTCAAATCCTTGACTCTGAGAGATGCCATTCGATCCATGCAATGGCATCTCATTCCATAATCCCCCTCCCTGTGGAACGATCTCCGCTAACCTTTTCATCCTTACTCACAATACTCGGTTGACCATAACATTCCCAACCCATCCCTACCTGCAAGTACATAGCGACCTGAGTCGGCGACTTCGTAAGCGGTTGGAATGACGTTGAGCATGTCTGTGGATTGCTAATATTTGCACGTAGCATTAGCAATTGGCGACGGTGAGACATACTTGTAATAGTGTGTATGCTGTACTAGCAATGGCGATGCAACGCGTACTAGTAATAGTGTGTATGTTATATTAGCAATGGTAACGCATCTTTGCAATAGGGTGTATGTTATATTAGCAATTGGTGACAGTAAGGTACCCTTGCAATATAATGTATGTTATATTAGCAATTGGTGATTATTTGAAATAGTGTATTTGCTAAAGAGTAAACCCTCGCTGTAATGGTCTACAGGTGGATGGGAGGGGATGGTGTCCGTTATTGCCGATTGTCCACTATAACCAAGTAAGGGGGGGTAAAGTTTAACCCAAGGCCAGGGGGGAAAGAAACATGGCGTTGAGAGGGAGGGGGCAATTAAACAAGCGGGTATTCGCAGGCCGGGGAGCGGCAGAGCCCGCGGCCCCACACGCTATGTGCCAGGTACTCACGGCATCTTCATGCTGCCCGCTCTCTCCACTCTCCACTCCTGTTACCGGAAGCTCCCATAAAATTGGGTAACTGATGGTAGTGCGATGGGGGTGAGGGGGGGGGGGGAGGGGGGGAGGGAGCTTCTATAACCAATATATAGAGGTCCGCTATTGCAAGAGTTTACTGGATTAGCAATTGGCGATGGAAACGGTACTTGTAATAGTACGTTTACCATATCAGCAATTGGCGACTGAAACACATACTTATAAAAGTAAGTTTGATATATCAGCAATTGGCAACTGGAATGTGTACCTATAAACGTGTGCACGCTTTATTAACACAAATGTAGGGGTGCTTTTTAAGGAAATGGTCCCTCGGTATACCAACACTAAACACATCGATTTATGAAATGTGGTCTTCTGTGCAACGGAGTGAAGTCCCAAACTGAAAGTGACTTTTAATTGCCAGTTGGCAAAACAATTCTCACCCAACAATGTGATCAGTAATGCTCCCAGCATGTTTCTCGTTGATCGCGCCACCATCATAATTCCTACCACATTCCAGCGGGGTTTTCCTTGCATCCGCAGTTCAGGGAGACCGCAGCAGGGAGATGACACCCATGGGTGGCATTGAGGGACAGGGTGGACTGTAGAACAACGAGTATCAGTCTCTGCCGTAGTACTGTCCAGATACATGGGGAGGCGATGGTGGGAAGTGTAGCTGGTGGAACCATTATTGGGTTGGCACTGACGTGGAGAATCGGCACAACATCATTACCCCACGTCTTAGATGTGAAGCAGAAGAATCGATGAAAACTGAGGAGGAATTTCTTTAGCCAGAAAGTGGTGAATCTGTGGAATCCATTGCCACAGACAGCTGTGGAGGCCAAGTCATTGGGTTATCTTTAAAGCGGTGATTGATAGGTTCTTAATTCATAGGGGTGTCAAACGTTGCGGGGAGATGGCAGGAGAATGGGGTTGAGAGGGAAAGATAGATCAGCCACGATCGAGTGGCAGAGTGGGCTTGATGGGCCGAATGGTCTAAATCTGCCTCTATGTCTTATGGTCTAATGAACCTTGTTGTATCTGTCCACGAAGCTCACCCAGGTCTTCAGTTTTGGATCATGGTAGTCCTCGGGTACATGTCCACATCAGAACTGAAAAAGTTACCTGCAAACCTTGTGGCGTGTCTCGCTGCTAAACTGTTGTGATTCCTGCCCCTCAGTACAGCCCAATATAGATTTTTATTGAACATCATCATTTGCACTTTGGGTGCCTAGAAATAGGCAAGGAACTAGGTTTATTGGCTTGGCACAGTGACAAGTGTTGTCCTGTCTCCATGATGTGGAATTCATTGGAGTGTAAAGTCTTGCATCTTTTCCTGCCCCTTCAAATGCTTAACTACATCCCCGTCAGCTTTCTGGAGAATTCAACAACTGGGAGTATTAAGAAGGCCACGGCAAGTCATGGAGATGTACAGCACCGGAACAGGCCCTTTGGCCTACCTTGTCCATCCCGACCAAGTTGGCATACTGGTCCCATTTGCCTGCATTTGGCAGAAATCCCATTAAACCCTTCGGATCCATATATCTGTCCAAATGTCTTTTAAGTCATTATTGTATTGGCTTCTACAGCCTCCTCTGGCAGCTCGTTCCAGATACGGACTACCCTCTGAGTGAAAAGGTTGCCCCTGAGGTCCTTCTTAAAGTTCTCCCTTCTCACCTTAAGCCTGCGCCCTCTAGTTTTAGTTTACTCTATCTGCCCTGCGGAAAAGACTGTGAGCGTTCACTTTATCCACGCACCTCAATAAGGTCACCCCTCAGCCTCCCATGCTCCAAAGCAAAAAGTCCCAGCCTATCCAACCTCTCCCTGTAACTCAAGCTCGCAAGCCCAGGTAACATCCTGGTGAATCTCTTCTGCACCCTTTCCAACTTAAAAATTAATTACCTTGAACTTAGATCGTTGTGTTTGAGACCTGTTGTTATTTGAACTTATGTAGAATCTGCCCCTGTTAAGCATAAGATTGCAGCTGATCTTTAAACTGAAACCAGTTCCATTTATGTAATTTGGCCTCGGAATAAAGAAATCCAGTCCTGTTTTACATATTTACATAGAACATAGAACAGTACAGCACAGGAACAGGCCTGTCAGCCCACAATGTCTGTGCTGCACCAGATGCCAAGTTAAACTAATCTCCTCAGCCTGCATTGTGATCCATATCCCTCTATTCCCAACATATCCACGTGCCTATCTAAAAGCCTCTAAAACACCACTATCGTATCTGCCTCCATCACCACCCCCGGCAGCGCACGTTCCCATCACCCACCAACCTCTGTGTCGTAAAACCTGTCCCGCACATCTCCTTTAAACTTTGCCTCTCTTACCTTAAACATTTTAGCTTCAATGTACCCCAGGATTACTACTGACTGAAGACAGGAACTACCTACAGAAGCAAACATTCCATTTGAAATGGGGTAGTGTCTGTTTATAAAACGGTGGGACGTGAAATATACAAAAGCCATGTCATTCAAGTGCCTTCCAATTTCAGTCAAACAAACTCCTTTGCTTGTTGTTTTGAAGATGTGTTTTTTTAATTTTTGCATGACTTGAACGCGAAGAGGTGGATTTGGTTAAATAACGCCTCGAATATCTTTGCTTCCCAGAAACTGAGGTCAGAGAATTTACGAGAATTGTGACAACTAAACCGGAAATAAATGTAATCAGAGGAAGGATCACACATAGCGGTGAGTCGGTGATTATTTATCTTTAAAAAATAATTATTTAATGGTTGCTCTGGGAAGGCTGATGTTTAATACTAATGAGTAAATTGTTTGAGCCCTTTTTTTGTATCGCTGCAGTATATATGATACGATACGAACGTTATTTATCCCAGCAGCGAAATTGATCTGCCAACAGTCATAAAAACACAAAATACATGAAACGTGATGAGTGGAAAGTATTGGGGATGTGCAAAGATTGAGGGAGGGGGGGGGGGATTCAGTCTACATCTAGCCCACGGCAGAAGGGACAGGAGTTGTACAGTTTGATAGCCACAGGGAAGAAGGATCTCCTATGGCGTTCAGTCCTGCATCTTGGTGGGACCAGTCTGTTGCTGAAGGTGCTCCTCAGGTTGACCAGTGTGTCATGGAGGGGGTGAGCTGTATTGTCCAAGATGCTCCACAGTTTGAGGAGCATCCTCCCCTCCAAGACCACCTCCCATAAATCCAACTCCGCCCCCATGACAGAGCCAGCCTTCGTGCAGCCCAGGTACCATTGAGGTCCCTGTATGTTCATTCCATCACAATGAAAGGCAGGATGGTGTGCTTCTTGGGAGAATACTTACAGTAATGGTATTCTGCTGCTGGCTAGGGTGATAGAGGCCACAGATTAATCGGCGCAGTTGAAACATCAAGATTCAACTGTCTTCTCAATGTTGTTATTGCACCTGCCTCAACTACCTCCTCTGCCAGCTCATTCCATATACCCACCAGCCTGTTGCCATGCTGTATCTCTAAATTAAACATCCAGGTGATGCCAGTGTAAAGAGACAGTCCCACAACTATTTGTCAAGAGTGTTTAATTGTCATATGTACCGGCAATTGAACAACAAACGTCTTACTTGCTGGGCGGTACAGTAACGCAGCGGTAGTTGCAGCCTTCCAGCTCCAGAGACCCAGGATCGATCCTGACTACAGGCGCTGTCTGTACTGAGTTTGTATGTTCTCCCTGTGACCCCGTGGGTTTTCTCCGGGTGCTCCGGTTTCCTCCTACATTCCAAAGAGACAGGTTTGTAGGTTAATTGGCTGCGGTAAGAATTGTAAATTCTAAATTGTCCCTAGTGTGTAGGATAGTGCTCGTGTATTGGGATTGGTGATCAGTGTGGACTCGGTGGGCCGAAGTGACTGTTTCTGCCCTGTACCTCTACAAAACAAAGCTAAACTAAACAAAACTACTTACAGTGTCTCAACAGGCCTGTAAATACAGTGCACATAGATAAATATATAATAAATGCAAATTCAATACATTTATTACGACTGCAATACTAGTTATTACTGGTACTAAAAAAACCCCACAAAATCCTTAGTTTAACAAAAGATCAACATTAGATGCCCCACAGTAGATCATAGTTGCTGAGGTTAGTGTTGTGCAGTGTTCAAGAGCCTGAAGGTTGCTGGGATGAAGCTGTTCTTGACCCTGGGGGTCACGGTTTTCAAGCTCATGTACCTTCATCCCGATGGTAGCAGCGAGATGAGAGCGTGGCCAGGGTGGTGTGGGTCTTTGATGATTTTTTATTAGATTTAGAGATACAGCGCAGAAACAGGCCCTTCGGCGCACCTGGTCCGCGCCGCCCAACGATCCCCGCACATTAACGCTATCCTACACCCACAAGGGACAATTTTTACATTTGCCCAGCCAATTAACCTACATACCTGTACGTCTTTGGAGTGTGGGAGGAAACCGAAGAACTCGGAGAAAACCCACGCAGGTCACGGGGAGAACGTACAAACTCCGTACAGACGGCGCCCGTAGTCAGGATCGAACCTGAGTCTCTGGCGCTGCATTCGCTGTAAGGCAGCAACACTACCGCTGCGCCACCGTGTCGTGATGATGGCTGTCTTCTTCAGGCAGCATCTATTGTAGGTCCTTTCGAGGAGGTCAGTGCCGGGCAGTGTCTAATGAGGTTTAACAAACTATTGACATCTGTTGCATGTTGTGAGGTGACTCGCTGATAGAGTCGGCAGAGCTGAGACTTTCCAGCTGATCTTGGGTAGGGGGCCATGCAAACATCTTCAGGCCCCCTGACCAGCAATATTGCCTGATGTAATACGATTGTTTCTTTCTGTCTCTGCCCTGTCACTCGGCGGTACCTCAGGAAGGATTGAGGCCGATGTTGAGGCTGACGACCTTGCTAAACTGATCGAAGGAGGTCTGTAATTTACTGAAAGAATACCTTAATAAATCTTGTGATTTTATGTTTAACGGTAAAGCCTAGCCTTGACTGCCTAAATAGAACACCACAAAATGCTGGAGTAACTCAGAGGGTCTGGCAGCATCTCTGGAGAACATGGATAGGTGACATTTCACAGAGTGCTGGAGTAACTCAGCGGGTCTGGCAGCATCTCTGGAGAACATGGATAGGTGACATTTCGGGTCAGGATCCTTCCTCAGATGGCGTAATGGGTTTCATTTAAGAAATTCCTTCCTCTACCTCCCCACCACCAATACACTCCACCCAAAGCAGCTTAGATATTTTGCATTGATGAAAAAGCTTTCTCATCTGTTGAAAATCAGACTGACACATGGCAGCATCTGACTGGCAATTTTTTTAAGACAAAGATTTTTAAGATTAACCTTTCTTAAGGTTACAATGAAAGGTTTATTTCTTTTGACATTTTAGATAGAGAATGGTTCCATCTTTTTAAACATTTTCTGGGCAAAGTGGTTCTATTTATATAGAACAACACAGCATAGGAACTGCCCCTTCAGCCCACAATGTCCGTGCCGAATATGATGCCAAATCTAACGAATCTCCTTTGTCTGTGCGTGATACTTACCCCTCCATTCCCTGCAATATCCACGTACCTATATAAAGCCTTTTTAACCTCACAGCTGTATCTGCCTCCATGCAGCGCATTCCAGACATTCACCATCCTCTGTGTAAAAACCTGCCCCGCACATCTACATTAACCTTTAGCCCTCTCACCATAAAGCTCTGCCCACTTGCCTTTGACATCTCCACCTTAGGAAAAAGGTTCTGACTATCTACCCTGTCTATGCCACTCACAATTTTATATACGTCTGTCAGGTCTCCCCTCAGCCCCCGATGCTCCAGGGAAAACAATTCATTGCACCTCCAGCCTTTGTCATTTCCTCCACAGATGCTGCCTGACCCGCTGAGTTCCTCCAGCACTTTGTGATACAGTCATACAGCATGGAAACAGGCCCTTTGGTGCAACTTACCCATACCATCCAAGACGGTCAATCTGAACTGTCCCATTTGCCCACTTTTGGCCCAAATCCCTCTAAATCGTTCCCATCCATGTGCCCGCCCAAGTGGCTTTTAAATGTTTTTATATTACCTGCCTCAATAACCTCCTCTGGCAGCTCGTTCCATATGCCCACCACTCTCTGAGTAAAAAAATTGCCCCTATTAAATCTTCGCCCCCCTCAACTTAAACCCATGTCCTCTGATTCATGATTCCCCTACCCCGGTAAAAGACTGCGTTTATCCAATCTATTCCCCTCATGATCTTATACAACTCTATAAGACTACCCCTCAGCCTCTTGTTCCATGTATACACCACCCTCTGTGTGGAAAAAGTTGCCCTAAGATCACCCCTCAGCCTCCTGCACTCAAAAGACTAAAGTCCTAGCCTGTGATCCAAAAAAAAGTGACCTTTGTGTTTTGCACACTTTATTTTCAACTAGCAAAGATGAAAATCCACTAACTCTAGCTAAATAAGTGGGGAAGTGGTTATGTCCTTGTGAATATTCTGTGCTGTGGACAGTAGAAGACACCTTGGAGATCTGCTAACATACATCACTCACTTTGTGCTTGGATGCAGTGTTATTAAAATTGCAGGGATATGGCACATTATACTGAAGAACAGTATTGTCTCATGCCCCTATGAACAAAATAGAGTGCGCCTCTCGTAAAGTAGAATTTGAAATTAGCTGAAGAGGTTTCAATGTTGAATTTAGACAATAGACAATAGACAATAGGTGCAGGAGGAGGCCATTCAGCCCTTCGAGCCAGCACCGCCATTTAATGCGATCATGGCTGATCACTCTCAATCAGTACCCCGTTCCTGCCTTCTCCCCATACCCCCTCACTCCGCTATCCTTAAGAGCTCTATCCAGCTTGAAAGCATCCAACGAACTGGCCTCCACTGCCTTCTGAGGCAGAGAATTCCACACCTTCACCACTCTCTGACTAAAAAAGTTCTTCCTCATCTCCGTTCTAAATGGACTACCCCTTATTCTTAAACTGTGGCCCCTTGTTCTGGACTCCCCCAACATTGGGAACATGTTTCCTGCCTCTAATGTGTCCAATCCCCTAATTATCTTATATGTTTCAATAAGATCCCCCCTCATCCTTCTAAATTCCAGTGTATACAAGCCTAATTGTTCCAGCCTTTCAACATACGACAGTCCCGCCATTCCGAGAATTAACCTGGTGAACCTACGCTGCACGCCCTCAATAGCAAGAATATCCTTCCTCAAATTTGGAGACCAAAACTGCACACAGTACTCCAGGTGCGGTCTCACCAGGGCCCGGTACAACTGTAGAAGGACCTCTTTGCTCCTATACTCAACTCCTCTTGTTATGAAGGCCAACATTCCATTGGCTTTCTTCACTGCCTGCTGTACCTGCATGCTTCCTTTCAGTGACTGATGCACTAGGACACCCAGATCTCGTTGAACATCCCCTCTTCCTAACTTGACACCATTCAGATAATAATCGGCCTTTCTATTCTTACTTAATTTGATCCAGAATGATGGATAAATCCCTTTCTGTTCCAAGAGTAATTATGATTCCAAGTCATTTTGATCGAGCCTGAAATGAATTGAGGAAACACATTTAAACCAGCTTCTTTAGTAGAAACATAGAAAGATAGAAAATAGGTGCAGGAGTAGGCCATTCGGCCCTTCAAGCCAGCCATTCAATATGATCATGGCTGATCATCTAAAGTCAGTACCCCGTTCCTGCTTTCTCCCCATATCCCTTGATTCCGTTATCCATAAGATCTACATCTCACTCTCTCTTCATATAACCATAGCATTTTAAGAACTTGGTCTGCTTCCCTCAGTTCCTAGATTGATGTTTAAATAAGCACTGCAAGAAGATCTTGGCATGTTAAAATTATTCTCTTTGCTCCACCTAACCCATTACTGAGAAATTATCCTGAGATACCATCATGTAAACATTGCATGCAATGTTCTCAAACCCTTCTGCCTGGTGCTTAAGTCAAGACATTGATCTGAAACTGAACGTGTTGATGTAACAGTGAAAGTAATGCTGTTTGAGTGTAATATGTGTGTGGTTCCCGGTGGTACAAGCAGTGAGAATGTTGGAGGTTCATCATTGACATGTATCTTGTCAGGAACCCAGTACTCCAAGTTCTCCAGGACCATAGAGGGTGATCCCAATATGCTTGATGAAGTGGAGATTCAAAAACTCCTTCAAGGAGGTTAGTGAGTTGGTGGCCCTATCCTTGCAACCCAACGCATGGAAATGTAGGATCTCCAACCTCAGCCCACTAATCGCCTGTGTCCCTCCCTGTTTGCCTTCCTACCTGTAGAGTTAACATAGCCTTTTATGTTTGCTGCCTGGACATTCAAAACCAAGAAACAGCATTTGAAGGAAAAAATCCTCAAAGACTATTGCGATTGCTTGCCAAGTTCTTGGATGTCGAATGTCAAAATCTAGCCTGGAAATTGTTCAACTTTCACTAACCGTTCCGAGGACGGGGTTCGTTATATGTTCCACTGTTCTTTCTGTATCAATCCTTTGATCTTTGGGAAGAATATCTTCTTTCCTTCATTTAATTTATAGTGCATGGGAATGTTTTTTGGTTGACTGCCAAGCGTGTTTTCTAATGGTGACTGACAATCAAACATACCTGGCTGAGGCCAGGAGATATGCTGCTTGACACGTTGCAGGGGATCTACAACTCAAGCAATGTTACAACTGGTACTGGAGATGCACTCCAAGTTTGATATCGGACTAACAGCATGGAAGATTGTGAAAACCATTAGTGTTAACAGTGTTGGCTATTTAGAGTGAATGTAGAGATACTCGTACATATCTGATGAAAACCTACATCTTACATCCTACTTATTAACATTTTCTACAATCTAATATATCTGACAAAACTCATGGTTCAATGGTTCTTCATTATCTCTTTATTATGTATTACGTTACAGTGAAATTCTTTTTGTATGCGTACAGTTCAGTGAATTATTGTTATGCGTAAACACAATCCCAGATTAAGTGCTTAATGCATGGAAACAGCCCACTGAGTCCGCGGGCAAGAGTCGCCAGGTTTTGCTGCCATTTCCACAAGTCTCTGCTACCGCTGGTCATAAATGCCCATTGCAGCTGTCTGGATTATCCCCTGAACCGTCGTCCCTCTCCTCGCCCAACCCCCTTCAGCCTTCTTGAACCAGGGCCGACCTCGGGAGCGTGGAAGGCCAGACCCTGGATCCACGTGTCGGCCCTTTGTTCTTGCGTTGCCGACACCCTCCACCCTCGGAATCAGTGCCTTCCTTCTTATCAGTTCCACTGCCCGATCGAGGGTCGTTCTGCCAGCCAGTGACCATCACATTCTGGTTAACAAATAAGTATCCCCACCACGCCCCCATTCCAATGTTGCAGTTTGCGAAAACCTTCAGGCAAACTGCTAATAACACTGACCTAATTTAGAAATGACACTTAAAGCTTCCACACAGTTTGGTCGGTCTAATGTGTGTGAAGGAACTGCAGATGCTGGTTCAAATCGAAGATAGGCACAAAATGTTGGAGTAACTCAGCAGTGCAGGCAGCATCTCTGGAGAGAAGGAATGGGTGACCTTTCAGTTTGAGACCCTTCTTCAGACGGAAGAAGGGTCTCGAACCAAAACATCACCCATTTCTTCTCTCCAGAGATGCTGCCTGCCCCGCTGAGTTGCTCCAGCTTTTTGTGTCTATGGTCAGTCTAATGAATGCATAAAGAGAATAAATATATAAAGTAATGCATTTGCAGCCTTAACCTTTTTAGACTTACCCAAATCAAAGAAAATTCAGATCAGACACAGAAAACTTGCCCATCCACTAATCATCAATGAGTAGTCCATATATTTTCATTTCCATCCACTTACTTGGAATTAAATGTATTTTCTTAAAGAAACTCCGAGAAGGATTGCTCATTTTAACAGCAGAATATCAGGTGGGTTAAACTTGATTATTTATTATAAGGATGGTGGGAATGCTGTTACCTGCCACCAGTCATGTTTAACAATGTCTAACACAGTGCCTAATGCTTCACTGACAACACTTTGGCTGGAGTCGTTACGTCAAAGAATTGCAGCAGTTTTTACATTTTTGCAGAAAATGAATTAATACGAATGGCATCCTGAAGGGTCACGGAGTCAGAGTTTAGAGAATCGTGAAAGGCCTGGATGGAGTGGATTTGGGGAGGATGTTTTCACTAGTGGGAGTGTCTCGGACCAGAGTCAGTGCCTCAGAATAAAAGGAGGTACCTTTAGAATGGAGATGAGGAGGAATTTCTTTAGTCAGAGGGTGGTGAAACTGTGGAATTCATTGCTACAGACGGTTGTGGAGGCCAAGTCAATGAATATTTTTAAGGCACAGATTGGCAGATTCTTGATTAGTACAGGTGTCAGGTGTTATGGGGGAAGGCAGGAGAATGGAGTTGAGTGGGAAAGATAGATCAGCCATGATTGAATGGCCGAATACACTCGATGGGCCAAATGGCCTAATTCTGCTCCTATAACTTATGAACTTATGAACTAGCAATGAAGTGTGAAAACAGTCCCTTTGGCCCACCGAATCCACGCCGACAATCCCCCCATGCACTAGTTCTATCCTACACTCTAGGGACAATTTACAGAAGCCAATTAACCTACAAACCTGATGTATTTGGGATGTGGAAGGAAACTGAAGCACCCGGTGGAAACCCACATGGTCACAGGGGGGACGTGCAAACTACATACACACAGTACCCATAGTCCGGATGGAACCCACGTCTCTGGTGCTGTGAGGCAGTAACTCTACTGCTATGCCAAGTCATTGACCAATGTAGCACAGAAATAGGCCCTTCGGACCACCTTACCATGCTGACCAAGTTGGCACACTGGGCTAGTCCCTTTTGCCTGTGTTTGGCCCAGATTAAACAAAACCCTTCCTTTCCATTTATCTGTTCAAATTTCTTTTAAAAGTCACAGTTGTATCCATTTCTTTCACTTCCTCTGGCAGCTCATTCCAAATATGGAGTACCCACTGAGTGAAAAAGTTACCCCCTGAGATCCCACTTAAATGTCTCCCCTTTCATCTTAAGCCTGTGCCCTCTAGGTTTAGAACCCTCTACCCTGGAGAAAAGACTGTGAGCGTTCACTTTATCCATGCCCCACTTGATCTTGTACGTGTCAACGAGAGAGGGAGAGAAAGAGAGAGAGAGCGAGATAGAGAACAGATGGTGGTTTACCAAAAAAGTCACAAAGTGCTGGGGTAACTCAGCGGGCCAGGCAGCATCTCTGGAAAACATGGATCGGTGATGTTTCGGGTGGGGACCCTTTCTCAGACTTCTTCAGAACAGGGATCCTGACCTGAAACGTCACCGAAACATGATCCCCAGAGATGCTGCCTGACCCGCTGAGTTACTCCAGCACTTTGTGTCTTTCCAATGAATAGCTTTGTTTTGCATGCTATCCAATCAGATCAGGTAATACTATTCGTAAATATAATCAAGCCAAATGCGTCGACAATGGGTCGAGCAAAGGGGAAGATACAGAGTGTAGAATATAGTTCTCAGCATTGTAGCGCATCAGTTTCAGAGACAAAGTCCAATGTGTGCAATGGGGTGGAGGTGAATCGGACACCACCCTAGATGATGGAAGAACGATTCAGAAGCCTGATAACAGAGGGGATGAAGCTGTTCCTGAGTCTGGTGGTGCGCGCTTTCAAGCTTCTGTAATTTCTGCCCAACAGGAATGGGGAGAAGGAATGGCCGGGGTGGGATTTTTCACTGTACCTCGGCACGCGTGACAATAATAAACCTAAAGCTGAAGCAGTCTAAAGTCACAGACCCTTTAAGGATCGGCACTGACTGTGCTTGTACCCTATTTTCCGTCGCATGTTTGATTACGGCGTCTAGCCTAACACTGCTTCACGCAATGACTCCACATGTCTCCTTCTCTGCTGCCTTCAATGTTGTTAACGGCCCTCTTCATGAGGGCCTTGTGTGCATGTGCTTCACACCAGATGCCCATTCCAGCACTAATGTGCCTGTAACACGAGAGCGGTGTTTCCCAATTACTATATCCCAGGTACCTGCACAAGTATCAGTTGTTGGGTCAGAATTTACATGTGTTTCTACCTGTAAATCATTTCTCCTTTGCATCTGTCGATAGGTAATCTGTGACAACTCAAGCTGCCGCTATTATTTACTGGAGTGCAGTCACTTTAATTCAGTCTCCACCACTCCCTGAATACCCCAGGCATTTACTTACTCCTACATTAAGGAATGTTCATTTCCTTCCCCAGCATCCCTGGGGAGGAAAGAATTACAGTTATATATCCATAGAAATAAGGATAAATTACTTCCTTAGTTCCTGATCTCAATGGAGTCATCCAGCACGGAAACCGGCCCTTCAGCCCAACACGTCCAGGCCGACCAAGATGCTAAGCTAGTTCCATTTGCCCACGTTTGGCCCATATCCCTCTGAAACTTTCCAATCCAAATGTCTTTCAAATTTAGTTTAGTTTAGTTTAGAGTTACAGGGTGGAAATGGGCCCCTCAGCCCACCGAGTCCGCACCGACCAGGGATCCCTACACATTAACACTACCCTGCACTCACTGAGGACAATATTACATTTATGCATTTAAACCAAGCCAATTAACCAAACGTGTATGACTTTGGAGTGTGAGACAAAACCGAAGATCGCGGAGAAAACTTACGGGGAGAATGTATTAACTGCATACACACAAGCACCCTATAAATTTTGCTATATAAATGTTGTTATAGTGCTCAACTACCTTCTCTGGCAGCTCATTCCATATAACCAACACCCTCTGTATGAAACATGTATACCTCGTTCTTAATAAACCTTTCCCCTTTCATCTTAAGCCTATGCCCTCTGGTTCTTGATTCCTCTCCCCTGGATAAAATACTCTGTGCATTCACCCTTTCTATTCCCCTCATGATTTCATACACCGCTACAATATCACCTCTCATCCTCCTGCACTCAAGGAATAAAGTCCTAGACTGTTCAACCTCTCCATCTTTTAGATTCGTAGAGATGTACAGTACAGACAGGCCCTTGGGCCCACTTTGGCCATGCCGATCAAGTTGGCATACTGGGCTAGTTCCATTTGCCTGCATTGAGCCGATATCCATGCAAACCCTATCATCCATCCGTTCAAATGTCTTTTGAAAGTTGTAATTGTGCCCATTCTTTTAACCTAGAAGCTTGAAAGCGCACACAACCAGACTCAGTAACAGCATCTTCCCCTCTGTTGTCAGACTTCTGAATGGTCCTTCCATAAGTTAGGGTACTGTCCGATTCACCTCTACCCCTTTGTGGACATTGAACTTTAGTCTCTGGAATTGATGCGCTACAATGCTGAGAACTATATTCTGCACTCTGTATCTTCCCCTTTGCTCTACCTATCGTACTTGAGGTTGACTTGATTACATTTATGTGTGGCTTAATCTGATCTGTTTGGATAGCATGTAAAACAAAGCTTTTCACTGTACCTCGGTACTCATGACAATAATAAACCTAAACTTAAACCTGATGGGATTTCGGGATTCTGCTGTCCCAGCTATTATCAGGCAACTGAAGGATCTCATCAACACCAAGAGAGCGGTCCAGACTTCCCACCCACCTCATTGGAGACCCTTGGACTATCTTTAATTGGACTTTACTAGACTTTATCTTGCACTAAACTCTATTACGTTTATCATGTCTCTGTACACTGCGGACTGCTTGATTGTAATCACGTAACATTTTCCGTTGACTGATCGCATGCAACAAACAAAAGACTTTCACAGTACCTTGGCACATGTGACAAAACTAAACTAAACTAAACATTTGTGTGATTTCCACATCCAGCTGGGCTGAGGAGGTCACGGCACGCAAGAAAACGGATACAACGTAAAAGGAAACCTGTTCGTGCTTGAAGACGAGGCGTTTTGGTCACCTGAACATCCAACAAAAGACTTTAAGTTAAGGTCAAGGCTGGCCTAAAACTATTTCAGATGATTAACATGTCATTTTGCACATGTCTCGACATTCCTATCAGTTCCCATGAATGTCGTGTAACCAAAAAATATAATAACACAAAACTCCCAATCCCTACTTGTTTTTGCAGTGATTTACCCGTCTGTTTTAGATTGATATAATTTGTAAATTAAATCAGGGATATTATAAAATGTAAAATGAGTATTCTACTAAACAGTGATTGATTTAGACCACTTACTCCAAATAATAGCAGTTTCTTTTCTTCTGTAGTTAAAAACATGACCTAACTGGGGGAAAAAATATATCTTCCATTTTGATCAGTGGTAGAAAAGGCATAAACACAGCAGGAATCTGCACGAGAACATATCAATTTGCTTAAAAGGTTGAAAGTTAGTTTATCTTTTTTATTTGTTTTCATTTTTGAAGTTGGGCTTAATTGTGGGGGAAGCTGGTTAATGGATTGTAGCTGATACCCTGATAAAGTTAAGGTTAAAGGTTAGTGTCACTGCTTCTTCTAATGAATCTTTGGGTTATTTTTAACATGCATTTTGTATTAAGGCAAAGCTTTGCAGCTCACATGCACAGATTCAGGCTGCTTTAACTTTTACAAGTTGAGTTGTACTAATATTTTTTCCAGACTTTTACTCTAAAGGTTTTTGTATCAATGAAAGACTTGTTCTTTATTCCTGCACTTTGCAGCTTGAATACTGCCTTGATACGTTTTTTAGGAAACCTTTCATGGTGCCTACATTTTATGGAAAAGGTGCTGACCTCGGTACTTTCTTTTGTATTTTATGGAAAAGATGTTGACCTTGGTGCTTTCTTTTGTATTTTTCTTCCAGAAACAATTATTCATTAAAAGAATGTTTCCTCACGTCTGGTTTTTAACGTTTGCTTTCTTGCAGTTGTCTATTTAATCGTAGTCATGAGCCAGAATGTCCAATCTGATAATCAGTGGGTTCTTAAGTTCATAAGTGATGGGAGCAGAATTAGGCCATGCGGCCTATCAAGTCTACTCTGTCATTCGGTCATGGCTGATCTATCTTTCCCTCTCAACCCCATTAAGGTCATGTCATGTGATAGGAGCAGAATTAGGCCATTCGACGCATCAAGTCTACTTCATCAAATCAATCATGGCTGATCCATCTCTCCCTCCTAACGCCATTTTCCTGCCTTCTCCCCATAACCCCAGGCACCCATACTATTCAAGAATCTACCTCCGTCTTAAAAATACACAATGACTTGGCTCCCATAGCTGCCCTGTGGCAATGAATTCCACAGATTCACCACCCTCTGACTGAAGAAATTCCCCATCTCCTTTCGAAAGGCACGTCCTTTTATTCTGATGCTGTGCCCTCTGGTCCTAGACTCTCCCACCAGTGGAAACATCCTCTCCACATCCACTCCATCCAGGCCTTTCACTATTCGGTAAGTTTCAATTCTGTCCCCCCTCATCCTTCTAAACTCCAGCGAGTACAGGCCCAGTGCCAACAAACGCTCATCATCCATTAACTAAATCATCCTCGGGATCATTCTCCCAAACCTCCTCTTGACCGTCTCCAACGCCAGCACATCATTCCTCAGAGACGGGTTTTGCCCTTAAAATCTGACCCAGAATGTTTGTTGCCTGGCATAGCATTGTTGATCTGATAGAATCTCACCATGGATCAACCATGCTTCTCTCTGACTAAATCCGGCCTGATGTAATCCCACAGTGTGTTTTAGAGTCACAGAGTGACACAGCATGGAAACAGGCCCATCAGCCAAACTTGTCCATGCCAACCAACATGCTCCACCTACACTCGTTCCACCCGCCTGCATATGGGCCCATATCCCTCTAAACCTTTCCTACCCATGTACCTGTCCAACTGTCTTCTCAATGTTGTTTTTGTACCTGCCTCAACTACCTCCTCTGGCAGCTCATTCCATATACCCTCCAGCCTGTTGCCACGCTGTATCTTTAAACTAAACATGCAGGTGATGCCAGTGTAACAATCCCACAACTATTTGTCAAGAAGGTTTCATTGTCATATGTACCAGCAACAGAACAAAACTGTAGCTTAACAGGTCTGTTTAGTGCAACCAAAGACACAGTCTATGGAAGATCATAGTTGCTGAGGTTAGTGTTGTGCAGTGTTCAAGAGCCTGATGGTTGCTGGGAAGAAGCTGTTCTTGAACCTGGAGGTCACGGTTTTCAGGCTCCTGTACCTTCTTCCCGATGGTAGCAGCGAGATGAGAGCGTGGCCAGGGTGGTGTGGGTCTTTGATGATGCTGGCTGCCTTTTTGAGGCAGCGCCTCCTGTAGATCCCTTCGACGGTGGGGAGGTCAGTCCTGTGATGGACCTTTGATGGTGCGGAAGTCAGTATCCATGATGGACTGGGCAGTGTCCACCACTTAAGCACGGTGGGGATAAAATTGTTCTATCACATGCGCATATTATTGAAAATCCTCTTATCAAGAACAGAAAATGATGGCAACACAGTAAGTCAGACAACATCGGTAGGAGGACTAACAGTACCTTTCAGGTCAAAGACCCTTTATCAGAAGGGTGAGAGGAATCTGGACACCAGGAAGTTAACGTGTAAAACCTGATGACCTATTTTGATCATATCCTGGTGCCTCAGAACGAATGAAAACCTATATAATGAGGTTTAAATACAGCTTTGCTTCAACATCACTATCAACATTGACAACACAAGTTTCTAGAGTGGTAACGTAGGCCTACTGTATACTTGCTTTCATAGGTCAGGGCATTGAGTAGAAGAGTCAGGAAACCAACTTGCAGATTTACAGGACTTTGGTTCGGCCACATACAGAATATTGCATGCTGTACCAGCCATGCAATTACAGGAAGGAATGGGGGGCTTTTGAAAGGGAGCAGAGGAAGTCTATCAGAACGCTGCCTGGATTAGAGGGTATCAATACAGGAAGAGGTTGCACAGACTTGGGTTGTTTTCTCTGGAAGGCTGGAGGTTGTGGGGAGACTTGACAGCATGATATAAAATTATGAGAAGCATAGATAGGGTAGACAGCCAGAACCTTTTTCCCAGAGTGGAAATGTCAAAGATGAGAGGACTTAGCTTTAAGGTGAGAGGGGGATAGTTCAGAGGAGATGTGCTGGGAAGCTTTATTTTACAGAGTGGTGGGGGCCTTGAACACGCTGCCAGGGGTGATGGTGGAGGCAGATATGATAGTGGCATTTACCAGACTTTTAAGTGGGCTGATGGATATGCAAGGAGTGGAGGGATATGGATCACATGCAGGCAGATAAGATTAGTTTAACGTGGTATCATGTTTTGCACAGACACTGGGCCGAAGGGCCTGTTTCTGTGCTGTACTGTTCTATGTTCTATGTTTTAAGTGACTGACGCCACAGTCAAACTGCATCCTGTTCTCGTGTGACAATCAGTTATCATACAATCTGTGGGAATGTTGATTCGGAAAGGCAGGATCATAGCTCATTTCTAATCCTTTAACTTAAATAGATTTATGAAGGCTTGAGGGGTGACCTTATTGACGTGTCCAAGATCATGAGGGGCATGGATGAAGTGAACGCTCACAGTCTTTTTCCCAGGTAGAGGATTCTAAAACTAGAGGAGACAGGCTTAAGGTGAGAGGGGAGAGATTTAAGATGAACCTCAGGGGCAACTTGTTCACTCAGAGGGTATTCCGCATCTGGAATAAGCTGCCAGAGGATGCTATCGAAAAGGATTCAGAACAGAACAGAAGGGAACAGTAGGGGATAAGAAAAGATCCTTTGGCCCACGTTACCAGTGTTGAACATGATGCGACTTGGGTGGGGGAGGGATGGAGAGAGAGGGAATGCTGGGGTTACCTGAAGTTAGAGAAACCAATATTCATACTGCTGGGTCTCTTAAATGCCACCTGGTATCTGCCTCAAACACCATCCCTGGATTCAATTATAACATTTAATAGACATTTGGACTGATATATGGATAGGAAAGGTTTCGAGGGCTGGGGGCCAAATGCAGGCAAATGTTAGCCCAATACTCTAATTTGGTCAGCCTGGACAAGGTGGGCCGAATGGCCTGTCTCGGAGTTGTACAGCTCCGTGAGTCTGTTGACAGAAAATCGGTTTTAGGCACAGTTTTCTAAGCTTCTGAATCTGAGCTTGTTATTCAGGAGAAATGGGGAAAAGGAATAAGGAACTGCAGATGCCGGTTAATACACAAAAGGACACATTGTGCTGGAGTAACTCAACAGGTCAGGAAGCATCTCTGGAGAACATGGATAAGTGATTATAGGATTATAATATTACGGGGATCACTGGGCGGCACGGACTTGGAGGGCCGAAAAGGCCTGTTTCCGGCTGTAGATATATGATATGATGATATGATATGATATGATATATAGGATTATAGGATTATAGGATAATGTTAATGTACTGGGATCACTGGGCGGCACGGACTTGGAGGGCCGAAAAGGCCTGTTTCCGGCTGTATATATATGATGATGATGATGATGATGATGAAGTTTTGGGTCGAGATTCTTCTTTAGACCCCTGGCATTGTTCAACTAACTATCTGAAGTACAGTGAAAAGCTTTTTGTTGCGTGCTAACCAGTCAGCGAAAAGACTATATGAAGAGTTTTCTTAAGAGCTAGTTCACATGTAGGTAGCTGTTTTTTATATACGGAGTTATTTATTGTCCTTAGCATAAGCTGGTATATTCAGTTAGATAGTTAGATAATACTTCGGCTTTGTGCTTGGTTTTCTTAGTTGAGCGCATATGCTGGAGTTACAGCACAAGTACTTTGTGTTTTAATTGTAATTTACATGATTACAAATCGAGCCATCCCACAGTGTACAGATACTGGATAAAGAGAATAACATATAGTGTAACATGAAGTCCAATAAAGTCAGATTAAAGATAGTCCGAAGTTATATTCCATGTGTTGGGAAAATGTTTATTGTATTTACAAAGGCTTTGACCCTAATATAAATGACTACTTGTTAAGACAGACATCTGTTATTAATGGAGATATAGAGTATCAAGGACAATGAAGTTATGTTGAGCCTTTCTAAAGCACTGGTCCTGGCACAGTTGGGCATACTTTGCACAGGTGACTACCTCACTGGAGGGAGGATTTGGAAGCGTTTGAGAGGATCCAGAATAGATTAATGAAGGTCGTTCCTGTGATGAGGGATAAGGACTTGCAGCAGGTTCGTGAATGGTAGGGCTTTGGGAAGTGTTGTAGAGCAGAGGGATCGAGGAATGCAGGTTCATGGTTCCTTGAAGATGGCATCGCAAGATGGCATAGGGTGGTCAAAAAGGCTTTTGGCACATCGGCCTTTATCAGCCAGTGTATAGAGTGCAGAAGATGGGAAGTCATGTTGCAGCGAGAGAAGATGTTGGTGAGGCTGCATTTAGAGTATTGTGTTCAGGTCTGGAGTATTGTTAAGTTGGAAAGGGTACAGCGAAGATTTACGAGGATGTTGCCAGGACTCTAGGGTTTGAGCTATAGGGAGAGGTTGAGCAGTCTGGGTCTCTATTCCATGGAGGGCCAGAGGATGAGGGTTGATCTAATAAACGTGTATAAAATCATGAGAGGAATAGATCTGCACAGAGTCTCTTGCCCAGTGTAGGGGAATCGAGGAGTCAGGGGACATTGGTTTAAGGTGAAGGGGGATAGATTTAATCGGAAACTGAGGGGTAACTTTTTCAAGCAATGGGTGGTAGCTGTCTGGAACGAGCTGCCAGAGAAGGTAGTTGAGGCAGGGACTATTGCACCATATAAGAAGCAATTAGACAGATAGGACAGGTTTGGAGGGATATGTGCCAAATGCAGGCAAGTAGGACGAGTGTGGATGCGACATGTTGGCCGGTGTGGGAAAGTTGGGCCGAAGGGCCTGTTTCCACACTGTATGACTATAACGGATTAGACAGGCTAAAAACATGTTCTTTAACGAGAAGGAGGAGAGGAGAATGTAATTAAAAGTAACTGCAGATGCTGGTTTATACCAAAGATAGACACAAAGAGCTAGAGCTTAAGGATAGCGGAGTCAGGGGGTATGGGGAGAAGGCAAGAACGGGGTACTGATTGAGAATGATCAGCCATGATTACATTGAATGGTGGTGCTGGCTCGAAGGGCCGAATGGCCTACTCCTGCACCTATTGTCTATTGTAACTAAGGGGGTCAGACAGCATCTCTGGAGAACATGGATAGGTGACATTTTGGGTCAAAACCTAGCTCTTGAACTGGCCTTGGAATCCAGGTGAGTTCATGGTCGGGGGATAGGCGAGGGCTGGTGGAGTCAATGGCTTGTGGACGGAGAGCGGGCAAGGGTGGCGGTGGCAGCGGCAGCGGCAGACACAACCTGGCGGTGAAGATCAGCAGGTCAGTCCGCTGTAACCGAAATCCGTTATAAAGAGGCTTAACTGTATAACGAGGGTTTACTGTATTTGGCCAATATCACTCTAAATCTTTCCGATCCAAATATCTGTCCAAAATGTGTAGGAAGGAACTCCAGATGCTGGTTTATACCAAAGATAGACACAAAATGCTGGAGTAACCAGGGGTGCAGTGCTGCCAGAGCTCACCGGATCGCCGCTCCGGCACCTCTGTAAAATAAAAGCCAAAGTAAACAGCGGGGAATTTTAACCAGCGGGGAATTTAACACCGGCCGCTCTGGCACCAGTGACAGCTCCGGCTAAAAAATTAACACTGCAACACTGGGAGTAACTCAGCGGGACAGGCAGCATCTCTGGAGAAAAGAGACAGGTGACATTTTGGGTCAAGACCCTTCTTCAAAAACATCACCCATTCCTTTTCTCCAGAGATGCTGCCCGACTCGCTGAGTTACTCCAGCATTTTGTTTCTATCTTCCATATATCTGTCCAAATTCCGTCTTAAAAGTCATAATTGTATCCACTTCCACAGCTTCCTCTGGCAGCTCGTTCCAGATACGGACCACCCTCTGAGTGAAAACGCTGCGCCCTGAGGTCCCTCTTCAATCTCTCCCCTCTCACCTTAAGCCTGTGCCCTCTAGTTTTAGAATCCTCTACTCTGAGAAAAAGACTGTGCGCGTTCACTTTATCCGTGACCTTCATGATCTTGTACACCTCAATAAGGTCACCCCTCAGCCTCCTACGCTCCAAAGATAAAAGTCCCAGCCTATCCAACCTCTCCCTGTAGCTCAAGCCCACAAGCCCAAGTAACATCCTGGTGAATCTCTTCTGCACCCTTTCCAACTTAACGACATCCTTCCTGTATTCGAAAAAGGCCAATGAGTTTAATATCCTCCTCTTCTGGAAATAGTTTTTGACTTAATGTCATGATATGACTCAGACTGCCCATTCTCCCATGCAGAAATTTCAGAATCTATTTGATTGAACTCCTTCTGCAAACGACTGCCTGTCCCGTCCTCGAGCTGTGGGATTAATTAGTTCTCTCTTCTCATGCTCCCTCCAGGTCACTGTGAAAGGATTCCTCCTCTAAGGAATATAAATATCCTCTCGCCAAGACATTTGCAACCGTAAGAAATGATTTAAGCTCCACGCTTCGATGAAGTTTCATCCGTGAGAAAACAAAAGCTTTGTCTTCTCGACAGTGTTATAACTTTTTAGTATGGTGTTTGGTAGAAACATAGAAACATAGAAAATAGGTGCAGGAGGAGTCCATTTGGCCCTTCCAGCCAGCACCGCCATTCATTGTGATCATGGCTGATCATCCACAATCAGTAACCTGTGCCCGCCTTCTCCCCTCATCCCTTGATTCCACTAGCCCCCAGAGCTCTATCTAACTCTCAAGTCCATCCAGTGATTTGGCCTCCACTTCCCTCTGCGGCAGAGAATTCCACAAATTCACAACACTCTGGGTGAAAAAATTCCTTCTCACCTCAGTTTTAAATGGCCTCCCCTTTATTCTAAGACTGTGGCCCCTGGTTCTGGACTCCCCCAATATTGGGAACATTTTTCCTGCATCTGGCTTGTCCAGTCCTTTTATAATTTTATATGTCTCTATAAGATCCCCTCTCATCCTTCTAAACTCCAGCGAATACAAGCCTAGTCTTTTCAATCTTTCCTCATATGACAGTCCCGCCATCCCAGGGATCAATCTCGTGAACCTACGCTGCACTGCCTCAATTAGAAGGATGTCGTTCCTTAAATTAGGAGACCAAAACTGTACACAATACTAGATGTGGTTTTACCAGGGCCCTATATAACTGCAGAAGAACCTCTTTACTCTTATACTGAAAACCTCTCGTTATGAAGGCCTACATGCCATTAGCTTTCTTCACTGCCTGCACGCCAACTTTCAGTGACTGGTGTACAAGGACACCCAGGTCTTGCTGCACTTCCCTGTTACCTAACCTGACACCAGTGAGATAATAATCTGCCTCCTTGATTTTGCCGCCAAAGTGCATAACCTCACATTTATCTACATTATACTGCATCTGCCATGCATGTGCCCACTCACTCAACCTTGCCAGGTCACCCTGCAACCTCCTATCATCCTCTTCGTAGTTCACACTGCCACCCAGCTTTGTGTCATCTGCAAACTTGCTAGTGTTATGTCTAATTCCTTCATCCAAATCATTAATATATAGGTATTTATAGGTAAATTGTTGCGGCCCCAACTCCGAGCCTTGCGGCACTCCACTCGCCACTGCCTGCCATTTATTCCTACACTTTGCTTCCTGTCTGCCAACCAATTCTCTATCCATGTCAACACTCTACCCCCAATACCATGTGCTCTAATTTTGCTCACCAATCTCCCGTGTGGGACCTTATCAAAAGCTTTCTGAAAGTCTAGATACACTACATCCACTGACTCCCCTTCATCCATTTTACTTGTCACATCCTCAAAAAATTCCAGAAGATTAGTCAAACATGATTTCCCTCTCATAAATCCATGCTGACTTGGACCAATCCTTTTACTGCTATCCAATTGCACCGTTATTACCTCTTTAATAATTGACTCCAGCATCTTCCCCACCACCGATGTCAGGCTACTGGTCTGGAATTCTCCATTTTCTCTCTCGCTCCTTTCTTGAAAAGTGGGATAACATTAGCTATCCTCCAATCCACAGGAACTGATCCTGAATCTATTGAACATTGGAAAATGATCACCAATGCATCCACGATTTCTAGAGCCACCACCTGGGATACAGACCATCAGGCCCTGGGGATTTATCAACCTTCAGTCCCATTAGTCTACCCAATACTATTTCTCGCCTAATGCAAATTTCTTTCAGTTCCTCTATCCCCCTAGATCCTCTGTCCTCTAGTACATCTGGTAAAGCCTCTCCAAGTCCTAGAAGATTAAGATTGACGGGATCTTAGTAGTATGGATTGATAACTGTCAGAGGGTTGTGGTGGAAGGATGTTATTCAGGCTGGAGCACTGTGACCAGCAGAGTGCTGTATGACATTGTGGCTCCAAATCAGCGACTGTGAGCCATGTTTGTAAATGATGGATCCTTCATTCATTTGTTCTGTATCTACACTATATCACCATCTATTTCTCTCATTTCCCTTTCCCCTGACTCACAGTCAGAAGAAGAGTCTCGACCCGAAAAATCACCTATTCCTTTTCTCCAGAGATGCTGCCTGTCCCGCTGAGCATTTTGTGTCTATCTTCAGTTTAAACCAGAATCTGCAGTTGCTTACTATACATTTTATAAATGACAGGTTCCATAACATTAGAAACTACTTTCTATCATCTCGTATAAGAAAATAACTGCAGATGCTGGTACAAATCGAAGGTATTTATTCACAAAATGCTGGAGTAACTCAGCAGGTCAGGCAGCATCTCGGGAGAGAAGGAATGGGTGACGTTTCGGGTCGAGACCCTTCTTCAGACTGATGTTCAGACTATCATCGGTCCAAAAACGCTCACCAAATCCACCCAAAACTTCATCCTCAATATTGATGGTCTCCCAGTATCCACCTCCCCTCACATCCAGAATCTTTGATCAAACCCTCTCCTTCGACAAACATATCAAACACATCACAAAGACAGCCTTCTTCCACCTCAAAAACATTGCCCGTCTCCGTCCATGCCTCTCCTCCACAGCTGCAGAAACCCTCATCCACGCCTTCATCACCTCCCGTCTGGACTACTGCAACAGCCTCCTCTATGGCGCACCCTCAAAAATCATCAGTAAACTTCAATACATTCAAAACTCCGCTGCCCGTCTACTCACCCACACCCCGATCCGTGACCATATCACCCCCGTCCTTTACAAACTCCACTGGCTCCCCATCCTCCAGAGAATCCAGTACAAAATCCTCCTCATGACCTACAAAGCCCTCCATAACCTGGCCCCATCCTACCTGACCGACCTCCTCCACAGGCACACTCCCACCTGCACCCTCCGCTCTGCTGCTGCCAATCTCCTATCCCCCCCACATCCGGACCAAACTCAGATCCTGGGGGGACAGGGCTTTCTCCATCGCTGCTCCCACCCTATGGAACTCACTACCCCAAACCGTCAGAGACTCCTCCTCACTCACCACATTCAAAACATCACTGAAGTCTCACCTGTTCAGTACTGCCTTCAACCACTGAAGGTCACCTCACCTTCTGTCTCCTTTCTCTGTTCGTTTACTTATTTATCTATTTATTCACTTCCCTATGTTCTCTAAATCCCTGTAAAGCGTCTTTGAGTATATGAAAAGCGCTATATAAATGTAATGCATTATTATTATTATTATCATCTCTCTGAGTAATGATTCTGGTGTGTTTTTTCTCCTCTGAGAGTCCGGGGCAGCACAGTGGTGCAGCAGTTGAGTTGCCGCCTTACAGTGCCAGAGTACTAGGTTCGATCCTGACTTCGGGTGCTGTCTGTACGGAGTTTGGATGTTCTCCCTGTGACCGTGAGGGTTTTCTCCCACACTCCAAAGACGTGCGGGTTTGTAGGTTAATTGGCTTCTGTAAAATTGTAAATGACCCCTTATGTGTGGGATTGTGCTCGTGTACGGGGTGATCACTGGTTAGTGGGCCGAAGGGCCTGTCTCCACGCTGTAACTCGTCAACTCAGTCGGGCGAACGACGACAAACAGAGGCAGCAGAAGCAGAAGCAGCTTCATAACTTCTGCTGCCTCAAACGCAAGAAGAAGAAGAACTCTAAAGTCTAAAGTAAAGTTATTTATAATACGTTTATGTCAGAGATCTGACACATAATCTCAGAACAAATGTTTCTGTCGAAATGCGTAAATTGACATAGTTTAGGAAAAACTTTGACCGCTACTGGAGACATGTGGAGACATCCAAGTGGTTTATGTTTAATTACTGATTTCCCCGAAGTTGCTTCTGTAAAACACATTTTTGAATAATTTTGTTTCTCAGGATACAATTTAATCATTGAAAATGAAGTTTTAGGACGTTTCCCACAGGGAGTAGAAAATAAAATAAATTCTGAATAAAATTCCTTCCATCAACACTTGCTTTGTTCCCAATGATTGGGGGAGCGGCACGGTGGCGCAGCAGTAGAGATGGTGCCTCACAGTGCCTGAGACCCGGGTTCCATCCTGACTACGGTTGCTGTCCCTGCAGAGTTTGCACGTTCTCCCTGTGTGTGAGTTTCCTCCGGGTGCTCCGGTTTCCTCCCACATCCCAAAGACATGCACGTTTTGTAGGTTAATTGGCTCTCTGTAAATTGCCCCTTAGTGCTTAGGATAGAACTAGTATACGTGTGATCGCTGGGCGGCACGGACTCGGTGGGCTGTATCTTTAAAATTAAAACTATTTGGCCGGATACCACTTAATTTTTAGACAGTGGTTCGGAAAATAACTACCCATTGTCACCCCGATCATTCCTTCTTCTCCCCTGTTCCGTCAGATTCTAAAACCAGAGGGCACAGGCTTGTGGTGAGATGGGAGGGACTTAAGTGGGACCTCAAGGGAAAGTTTTTCACTCAGATGGGTAGACCGTACCTGGAACAAGCTGCCAGTGGAAGCTAGAGAACCGGATACAATTAAAACTTTTAAAAATCCATTTGGACAGATATATGGACAGGAAGGGTTTAGAGGGACATGGGGCAAATGCAGGCAAATGGAACTAGCCCAGTATGCCAACTTGGTCAGCATGGATGAGGTGGGCCGAAGGGCCTGTTTCTGTGACTCCATAAGCAAACTAAGGGTTATTATCTTTCTTTATTTCACTTTACAATTAAGTATGAATTAATTCACACGTTTAACATATTTCTAAGTGAATTCGTTTTTATTTGCAGTTATCTTAAAAAATATTTATTTGAAACTAACAAAATAGAAATACGGTCTATTGAAATAACTTTAACGGCATTGAGGGATGGTGAAAAGGGCTTCTCAGAGAGAATGAGATGTCAGAAGCCTTCAAGGGAAAGAATGTAAGTGTGTAAGTAGGGTGTACAGTAGAGAGCACACTGACTGGTTGCATCACGGCCTAGTTCGGTAAAGGCCCTGTCCCACTTAGGCGACTTTTTAGGCGACTGCCGGCGACTGTCAAAGTCGTAGCAGATCGCCAAAATGTTCTTTTACCCGACGACAATGACCACGACAATGCCGAGTCAGGTCGAGATTACACCGTCTTCGGAAACATCGCGAAATTCCCACGCTGTCAATGCTTCTCCGGCGTCCTCATTTTCGCTGAAATCACTGACAAGTCGGTAATTACTTGAGAGTTTTGAAATATAACATCTTGCCTGGGTTACTTGAAAACCAAGCTTCATGGTAACAAGGCATAAACTGGATTGACTTCCAGTTTACTAATGGCAGTATTAAGAAATTTAATTTTAAAAGTGGTTAAATGGATTTTTGTGAGAAGTGTGTGGGCATTCTTTGAAAATGTACGGGAGATGCATATCTGGTTTCTGGGTTGCATATCTGGGTTGGGAGCCTACTTTAAATGTAGTCGCTGATGGCCATAAACATCGCGAAAATTCCCAGTCTTACCTGACCGTCAAACTGTCGCCTCCAATCTACCTGTCAAATGTCCTGACGATAAATAAATTGGTTAAACACAAGTATTTTATGGTATCGTGAAATGACTTTACTTATTTTAATATTATGTGCTTCTAAATGCATCTGCGACAACCTAGTAAACCTGGGGACAGCAGGCGACAGCGCCCGCAATAAGCAACGATACCTGGCGACAAGCCAGCTGTCGCCGAGAAATTTCACTGCGGATGATTTCTCAGCGACGCGCCGAGATCCACTACGATTCTTGGAAGACTCCTCACAACAGCCTAGTCGCCAGCAATCGCCTTAAAATCGCCTAAGTGGGCCAGGCCCTTAACTCAAACGCCCAGGAACGAAGAAGACTACAGAGAGTGGTCGACACTGCCCGGTCCATCACAGGTACTGACCTCCCCACCATCGAAGGGATCTACAGGAGGTGCTGCCTCAAAAAGGCAGCCAGCATCATCGAAGACCCACACCACCCTGGCCACACTCTCATCTCGCTGCTACCATCGGGAAGAAGGTACAGGAGCCTGAAAACTGTGATGTCCAGGTTCAAAAACAGCTTCTTCCCAACAACCATCAGGCTCTTGAACACTGCACAACACTAACCTCAGCAACTGTGATCTTCTCTGGACTGTCTTTGTTTGCACTACGGAGTTTGCCATTTTTTCACAAGTACTGACGTTATTCATTCATTGCATTTTTGTTTGTTATATTTTATCTGTGTGCATTGCGTTTACAAACCTGTTATGCAGTTAAAAGCTTTAGTTGCGTGCTATCCAGCCAGAGGGAAGACTATACATGATTACAATCAAGCCTTCCACTGTGTACAGATACAGGATAAAGGGAATAACGTTTAGTGCAAGATAAAGTCCAGTAAAGTCCGGTTAAACAGTCCGAAGTGCTCCTTTGAGGTATATGAGGAGGTCATGGCCGTTCTCTAGTTGGTGATGGGATGGTTCAGTTGCCTGAACAACTTAACAACTGGAACTGCAGCAAGTAAGAATTTCACTGTTCCGTTGTCAGTAGATAAGGGACTAAAAATTAAAAAATAGCGGCGCTTAAAGGCTGACCTATTGAGGGAGTATTGGAATGAAGGGGAAGTATAATCAAGTACTCCAGAATGATATGGGTCACTGCCAATTTACACCCACACATCCTCTGTTAGCTAACTTCCTGGAACCAGCACAAACTTTCTTTAAAATACCACAGAGGTGAACAGTGCAGTAAAAAGTCACATTTTATTTTAATAAATCCCAAACGTCTTTAAGTTCATTTCATTTGCCAGCACAAAAGCAGACTCCAGAAACAGAAATAATATTCTATCTTAGTGCGGCACAACAGCGGTAGAGTTGCTACCTTACAGCACCGGTGACCCGGGTTCGATCCTGACTATGGGTGTTGTTTGTATGGAGTTTGCACGTTATCCCTGTGGGCTGCGTGGGTTTCCTCTGGGTGCTCCGGTTTCCTCCCACATTCCAAAGGCTTGCAAGTTTGTAGGTTAATTCACTTCTACAAATTACCCTGAGTGTGTAGTATAGTGCTAGTGTACGGGATGATTGCTGGTTGACATGGACTGGGTGGGCCAAAGGACCTATTTCCATGCAGCATCTCTAAATTAAACTAAACCTTTTTTGTAAACTAGCATCTGCAGTTCCTTGTGTCAACATAATCAAAGACTCATCCCAGCCCGATCGTTCCCTCTTCTTCCCAATCCCATCGGGCAGAAGGTACAGAACACAACACCACACTCAGGAACATTTCTTCCCCTCTGCTATCGGGCTTCTGAATGGTCCTTCCATTAGCTGCAGTATAAGAAAATAACTGCAGATGCTGGTACAAATCGATTTATTCACAAAATGCTGGAGTAACTCAGCAGGTCAGGCAGCATCTCGGGAGAGAAGGAATGGGTGACGTTTCGGGTCGAGACCCTTCTTCAGACTCCATCTTACAGCTCCTTTGAGATTTAGTTTAGTTTAGTTTGGTTTCAAGATACGGTGTGGAAACAGGTCCATTGGCCCTCTGAGTCCGCACTGACCAGCGATCACCGTACACTAGCACTTTCCTGCACACCAGGGAAAGTTTATAACATTTTTACCGAAGCCAATTAACCTACAGGCCTGTATGTTGTTACAGTGTGGGAGAAAATTGGAAAAGGAGATGAAAACCCTTGCAGGTCACAGGAAGAACGTGTAAACTCCTTACAGATAGCACCCTAGTCGGGATCAAACCGGGTCTCTGGCGCTGCAAGGTAGTAACTTTACCCTTGCGCCAGGGCATCTCAGATCCACTGCTTTAATTTAAAGGAAAGAAAATAAGTTCTGTTCAACTGCACCTTGATCCCCAAAAACCATCTGCCAGAACATTTAACCACTGTTTCATTATGCCTGTTGAACTATTGCCCTCCCCAACAACTTATATTACAACTCGAAAGACATCCCAAGGAGCTTCACAAAAGGAACCGTAATGACACAAGAGAAATAATGTAACGGGAAACAAGCTGTAGCTTGAGAAGAGGAGGTTGAAAGAGGAGGCGGTGAGACATTTGTGAAATATACAGAGCGAAATGCAGGGAGGAAGGTTTTATGGAGAATTGCAGGATTGTGGAGAAATGCAGAAATGTGTCACCATAGCGGCGTGGAGGTAAAGCTACTGCTGACAGTGCCAAAGACCCGGGCTTGATCCTGACCATGGGTGCTTGCCTGTACAGAGTTTCTCCCCATGACCTGCGTGGCTTTTCTCCGAGATCTTCGGTTTCCTCCCACATTCCAAAGATGTACAGGTTTGTATGTTAATTGGCTTGCTATAAACGTAAAAATCTAAAATTGTCCCTAGTGTGTGTAGGGTAGTGTTAATGTGTGGGGATCCCTGGTCGGCGCGGACCCGGTGGAAGAAGAGCAACAAAAAGAGATCCGTGAGTGACAGGTAGACACAAAATGCTGGAGTAACTCAGCGGGTCAGGCAGCATCTCGGGAGAGAAGAAATGGGTGACGTTTCGGGTCGAGACCCTTCTTTAGACCTTGAGTGACAGGAATCACTATCGATCACAGTTGATAAATAGATAAAATTATGCATGGAAGAAAAGACAGACAGAAAAGCCATGAAGCAAATGCAGGTTTATGAAAAGTTCAATGGAATTAGAGAAAGCTTTCAGTTTGTAGTACGTTGTGTTTGTAAAACATCAATAAAAACCCACAATTATGACAAGAAAGGATTCTGTTAACATGATCATTTAAAATCAGTTACAATAAGACGTAATTAACATGTCATAGTTTGTTCTCCCCAGTTCTCTTTCCCCGCTGTATCTCTAAACTAAACTAAACTAAACTACACATTTGTCCCTGTACCTCCTCCCTTGCCTCCATCTGGGGACCCCAGCCGTCCTTCCAGCTGAGGCAAAGGTTCACATGCACCTCCCCTAACCTCATCTACTGTATCCAGAGTTCCCGATGTGGCCTCCCATATGTCGGCGAGACCAAGCCTGGACTCGGCGACCGTTCCACTGAACACCAAGGCCTGTCGGATCTCCTGTTTGCCAACCATTTTAACCTCCCTTCCCATTCCCACACTGACCTTTCTGTCCTGCACCTTCTCCATTGCCAGAATGAGGCCAAATGCAAACTGAAGGAACAGCACCTTATATTCCACTTGGGTAGCATACAACCTTATGGTATGAACGTTGAGTTCTCCAGTTTTAGGTCATTAACCTACAAACAACCCATTCTTCCATGTGCCCCACCTGGACTCGCACCTATTTCTCCCCTCCCCCTCCCCCTCCCTTTCCGCCTACATTCCTTTCTGGCTTCACAATTTGCAACCCTTTTATCCTTATCTCACAATGTTTGTCTTTTCATCTCTGGCCTTTGTCCAATCAGCGGCCTATCAACCGCCCCTCCCCACCTGTGTCCACCTACCTTTGTTCTGTCCCTCCTCTCTCCATTTTCTCCCCCCCTCCCACCGTAATCTGTCTGAAGAAGGTTCCCAAACTTAAATGTCACCGATCCATGTTCTCCGAGATGCTGCCTGACCTGCTGAGTTACTCCAGCACTTTGCGTTTTGTTTTGTATATCAGCATCTGCACTTCCCTGTGACTTCTTACACATTTGAACACAGAACACAGAACAGTACAGCACAGGAATGGGCCCTTCGGCCCACGATGTCTGTGCTGAACATGATGCCGTTAAACTGATCTCATTTGCCTGCACATGATCCACATCCCTCCACTCAATGCCGATCCATGCATCTCTCCAAAAGCTTCTTAGACCCCACTATCGTATCTGCCTCCACCACCACTCGTGGCAGCGTGTTCCGGGCACCCACCACCCTCTGTGTGAAAAACATGTCCTGCACATCTCCTTTAAACTTTGCCCTCTCACCTTTGCCCTCTCACCTTTGCCCTCTCGCCTATGCCCTCTCACCTTTGCCCTCTCGCCTTTGACATTTCCAACCTGGCAAAAAGGTTCTGACCATCTATTTGATAGTTGTACGTATTATACCTATCAAGTCTCCCCTCATTTTAGTTTATTATTGTCACGTTTACTGAGGTACAGAGGAAAGCTTTTTTAGAGTAAAGACTGTACATGATTACAAAGATACACACAAAATGCTGGAGTAACACAGTGGGACAGGCAGCATCTCTGGAGAGAAGGAATGGGTGATGTTTCGGGTTGAGACCCTTCTTCAGATACCTGTGAGGACAATTAATCTGTCCATTGCGTACAGATACACGATAAAGGGAATAATGTCCTGTGCAAGATAACATCCAGTAAAGTCCGATTAAAGATAGTCTTAGGGTCTCCATTGAGTTAGATGGGATGTCAGGACTGCTCTCGAGTTGCTGGTAGGATTGTTCAGTTGCCTGATAAAGCTGGGAAGAAACTGTTGCTGAATCAGGAGGTGTGCATTTTCTCACTTCTGCACCTCTCGCCTAACGGAAGAAGGGGGAAGAGGGAGTGACCGGGGTGAGGCTCAAACTTGATTATGCTGGTGGCCTTGTCGCGGCAACGTGAGGCGTAGATGGAGTCAATGGAAGAGAGGTTGGTCTGTGTGATTTCACTGCAATTACTTGCGGTCTCGAATAGAGCTCTGACGTTCCAGAGAAAGGTTTGCTGCTTAGTTACAGTCCATTCTTTGTATTTCTGACTTCACATTTGCTTGGAACAGCTCAGCTGGCAGCCTCTCGCAAGGTAGCACATTATCAGATTAGCTCTGCAGTGCCAATATGCTCGGTTACTGCATGGACCATTTAGTAGACTCTGGAGTACCAAAATCTTCTACTGGAGAGAGAACCTTGCAGTAGTTTCCATCCAAAACTATTTTCTGCAGCCATAAAATTCAAACCCTTTAAAAGTTGACAGATTATTTCCTATTTTTTACTTTTTAGCCCATCTGCTTTGTAAACCCATCCATCCATATGTCCACATATAATTGTTCTCTCGTTCAGGGCTAGAAGGCACAGCTCTAAAGCAAGATGATCAAAGTTTAAAGGGGATGTGTGGGGCAGTTTTTTTTAACAGAGGGTGGTGGGTACATCGAACGCATTGCCAGGGGTGGTGGTGGAGGCAGATACAATACTGACCTTTGAGAGGCTTTTGGATAGAGATGGTTTTAGATCACATGTGATCCATATCCCTCCAATCCCTGCATTTCCACATGGATATTAGGTCATGAGTAGAATTGGGCCATTTGGCCCATCAAGTCTACTCCACCATTCAATCGTGGCTGATCTATCTCTCCCTCCTAACCCAATTCTCCTGCCTTCTCCCCATGACCTCTGACACCTGTACTAATCAAGAATCTATCTATCTCTGCCTTAAAAATATCCACTGACTTGGCCTCTACAGCCTTCTGTGGCAAAGAATTCCACAGGTTCACCACCCTCTGACTAAAGACATTTCTCCTCAACTCCTTCCTAAAAGAAACGACCTCTCGTCCTAGACTCCCCCACTAGTGGAAGCATCCTCTCCGCATCCACTCTATCCAAGCCTTTCACTATTCTGTATGTTTCAATGATGTCCCCTCTCATTCTTCTAAACTCCAGCGAGTGCTGACAAATGTCCATCATAGGTTAACCTACTCATACCAGGGATCATTCTTGTGGACACCATGCGTGGAATGGAGAGATATGGACCACGTGCAGGCAGAGGAGATTAGTTTAACTTGGCATCTTGTCCGGCACAGACATTGTGGGCTGAAGGGCCTGTTCCTGTGCTGCTCTGTTCCATGTTCTTTGTAACTTTGTAGAACAGGACCGGATATTTTTAAATTCTGAGGCCAAATGGCATAAGTGGAACTGGTTTCAGTTTAAAGGTCATCTGCAATCTTATGCTTAACAGGAGCAGATTCTAAATAAACTTCACAAAGCAAACCTCTTTGCAATACATCATGATAAATTGTGCTTCTTTTGGATGGAATTCACTAAATAATATTATAGTACCTGCAGAGGGCAGGAAGCTGTATTTAAAAACATGCAAACACAATGCTGGATGCTGAGTGGAAATAAATCATATAAAACCAAATGGAATCTCTTTGCTCATCTGTGTGCTTAAGTTGTTCCATATGTACAGCGTTTTGGAATGTTTCAGTGCTTGATATTTTGTCTATGGATTTCAGAGAAAGGAACACGTTCATATTGTAAATGCAACTGCCGACAAAGCTAAGTCTTGGGTTTGACATCAGCACTTTGAACTTAATGGCGGTAAACAAGGAAAGTGACATTCAGTCGACGGTATATACACATTTAAGAAATAACTAGACCAAGTGGACCCGTTGGGCCCAAACCTCTCCTGCATTGGCGCAGCACTCTCTCCTCCCCCCCTCCCCCCTCCCCCCCACTCTCCCCATCCCCCTTCCCTCCTGCTCTCCCACTCCCCCTCTCCACCCCCTCCCTCCACCCTCCCTCCCCCCCACTCCATCCCCCTCAATCCCCCTTATCCTCCCTCCTCCTCCCCTCCCTTCCTCCCCCATCCCTCCCCCCTCCCTCCCCCTCCCTCCCCCTCCCTCCCTAGGAGATAGATTTAACCTTTAAAATGTGAATAACTTTAAAAATATAACACCGATTTCAATTAAACTTCTTCCATTAGCACCAAAGGGACGACGGTGAGTAAGTTGGGCCTAAAATTGTTGTGCTATTGTGTACCATTTTGTCTGCAGTTCAGGAACAAACAAACAAACAAACAAGACTTTTAGTATATAGATGCATGTGGATTTATTGTCAAGTCAATAGGACTTGTCAAGTCAATCAGCATCCTGACTGATCAAAAGAGTCAAGAGTCAAGAGTAGATACAAAGAACTGGAGATGCCAATTTACAACAAAAACAAACAAACAAACAAAGTACTGGAGTAACTCAGCAGGTCAGGCAGCATCTCTGGAGAACATGGACAGGTGACGTTTGGGAAAAGAACAAGGGTCCTGACCCAAAACGTTACCTATCCATGTTCTTCAGAGATGCTGCCTGACCCGCAGAGTTACTCCAGCACTTTGTATCCTTTTTTCAAGAGAGTTATAAATTTATAACTGTTATCTGTATTGGCAACTTGCTGCACTTTTATCGGCCCATTAATGCGATAACATAAATAAACAAACAATAATCAAAAATACAATAAATTTACAAAAGTATTAATAACAAGCAACCAGACCATGACACTGCAAAACTACAGTCCACAGTGCAACCAAAGACACAGTCCATAGAAGATCACAGTTGCTGAGGTTAATGTTGTGCAGTGCCTGATGGTTGCTGGGAAGAAGCTGTAGGTCACCTGGAGGTTTTCGGGTTGTTTAGATCATGAGGGAGAGGTACAGAGTCTTTTTTACATGGATAGGGGAATCAAGACCCTTCTTCAGACTCAAGAAGGGCCTTCAGTCTGAAGAAGGATCCCATCCCGAAGCTTCACCTAACCATGTTCTCCAGGGATGTTGTCTGAGCCGTTATGTCACTCCACCACTTTGTGCCTATTTTTGTAAAGCACCATCTGCAGTTGCTTGTCTCTGCTTGTCCATTTAGATGGGTTAGCTGTGATTAGTTTATTGTATTTTTTTTAAACAATTATTATGTATTTATCCACGTATTCCGTTGGTGGGCCTGTTAAGCTGCAGCAAGAATTTCATTGTTTTGTTGTTGGTACATTTGACAATTAAACACTTTTAACTTGATTTCAACTGCTCCTACCTTGTGGGTCGGGGTAGAATCTGGACCGAGGTGAGGGGATCTGGGGAGAACTTTACAAAGAGTATTAATATGGGGCAGCACAGTAGTGCAGCGGGTAGAGCTGCTGCCTCACAGCGCCAGAGACCCGGGTTCGATCCTGACCTCGGATGCTGTGTGGAGTTTGCACGATCTCCCTGTGACTGCGTGGGTTTCCTTCGGGTGCTCCGGTTTCCTCCCACATCCCAAAGAAGTGCGGGTTTGTAGGTTAATTGGCTTCTGTAAATTGCTCCGAGAGTGTGGGATAGAATCAGTGTACGGAGTGAATGTTGGTCGGTGCAGACTCGGTGGGCCAAAGGGCCTCTTTCCATGCTGTATCTCTAAACTAAACTAAACAAACCTAAACTAAACTAAACTATAAATGAAACTAAACTATTAGTGTAGATTGAGGATAGACACAAAGTGCTGGAGTAACTCAGTGGGACAGGCATCTCTGGAGAGAAGGAATAGGTGACATTTTGGGTCGAGACCCTTCTTCAGACTAAGAGTCAGGGGGGAGGAGGGCACAGATAAGGGGTAAGTGTAGATAGATGTGCAGTGAGGACTGGGGCCTGTTTCAATGCTGTACACCTCTATAACTCTAGGAACCTTGATCATAATAATCATTTCCACCTGTGATGGACATACAGTATGGGTTAGCATTACAACACTGTATGGAAATAGACATTTCCTCTTCTTCAGTCTGTAGAAGGGTCTCGACCCGAAGCGTCACCCAGTCCTTCTCTCCCGAGATGCTGCCTGACCCGCTGAGTTACTCCAGCATTTTGTGTCTACCTTAGACATTTATTTCTATGTTTAAAATGTAGAAAGATCATAGATTTACGATATTCCAGCTGATTCTGAAATCACTGAATTCTACCACACCTTTTGCCACTTTTGATACATTTAACCACAAATGTTACGCCAATCTTGGGGGAAATAATTCGGAAAGTCTTCCTAATTGTATTCAAAACAGTGCTGTAAATTTGATGAAGAAAAGGAAGAAGTTCATTTCATTTCATTTTTTCTCTGCTTATGTTGTTAATTGCCGGTAGGGAGATCATTGTTTCCTTGGAGAAAAATATTATTTATTATCTATTGGGGTTAAGAGGGAAAGAAAAATTGTCCCTAGTGGGTGTAGGATAGTGTTAATGTTACGGGGATCGCTGGGCGGCACGGACTTGGAGGGCCGAAAAGGCCTGTTTCCGGCTGTATGTATATGATATGATATGATATGATATGATAGAACAGCCATGATCGAATGGCGGAGTAGACCTGACGGGCTGAATGGCTTATATCACTGCTCCTAAAACTTATGAACATGACTCTAATAAACAGGTGTAGAGCAAATCCATAGAGATAATTAGACATCTATTTTCCTGATTCATTGAAAAGACTGTCAATTTTGTGTAATAATTTATGTGCAGAGGGAGATTATTTCATAGTTAAATATGCTATAATTCCATAATTACAAACAGATTTGGAGCAGATTCTTTTTTCACTGCCAATAATGGAATTATGAGCTGCAAAGCACAAAGAAACCATTATACTTTTAATCCATTATTATGAACCCTTCACTTTAAATCAACTGTGTCCATAATATTTCAATTTGTTTTTGCAATGACAGCGAATAAAATAATATTATTTTTTCCATTCCCTCCACAGATGCTGCCTGACCCACAGTTCCTCCAGTACTTGGTGTTTTGCTCAAGATTCCAGCGTCTGCAGTTCCTTTTGCCTCCATCTGACCACCGAGGTTGGTCAGCAGTAGAGTTGGCTCAGCGGTAGAGTTGCTGCCTTACAGCACCAGAGACCCAGGTTCGATCCTGACTACGGGTGCTGTCTGTGTGGAGTTTGCACGTTCTCCCCGTGACCTGCATAGGTTTTCTCCGGGATCTCCGGTTTCCTCCCACACTCCAAAGACATACAGGTTTGTAGGTTAATTGGCTTGGTGAAATTGTAAATTGTCCCTAATGCGTGCAGGCTAGTCAATAGTCAATAATAGTCAATAGTCGTTTATTTGTCACATACACATAAATGTGTAGTGAAATGAAACATTACCCGCAGTTGAAACACTAAGACCAATAAGAATAATCAATAAAAATGCAATAACACATACAATCATACACTAACACCAAACAAAAGAAACATCCATCACAGTGAGTCTCCTCCAGTCCCTTCTCACTGTGATGGAAGGCCAAAATGTATTTTCTCTTCCCTGCCGTCTTCTCCCGAGGTCAGGCTGTTGAACTTGCCACGTCGGGGCGGTCGGGGCTCCCGACATTGGAGCCCCCGCTGGGCGGTGAAAGGTCCACGGCCTATTCCAGGCCGCACCGGACGGTGAAAGGTCCGCGGCGGGCCGACCCAAGCCCCGCGATTCGGGGCCGGCGAACACGCTGCCTCTGCCGGAGCTCCCGATGTCGGCCCCCACCCAGGGGCCTGCGGGCTTCCGACGTCCACGCGGCCCGCGCCGGAGCCTCCGGAGACGAGTCGCAGCCGCTCCCGCAGCATCCGAAGGCAGCCAGCGCCGCAGGTGGTGAGTCCGGGCCGTGGGCTCTGCGAACCAGAGCCCCAGGTGGTCCCAGGTGCATGGCCGGTGGTAGGCCGCAACGGGAACGGAGACACGACACAGAAACAAAGGTCGCGTCTCCGTTCGGGAGAGAGAATTTTACAGTTCCCGTTCCCTCCCACCCCCCCCCCCCCCCACATAACATACAAACACTACACCATATTAAACTACAATTCATACAAAAACAACAAACAACACATAAGACAGACGGACTGCAGGCAAGCCGCAGCTGCGACGGCAGCGCTGGCTCCTCGTGTTGCGGGGATCACTGGTCGGTGCAGACTTGGGGGGCCGAAGGGCCTGTTTCCGCACTGTATCACTAAACTAAACTAAAACTAATTCCTGGTCTGTACACCTGTATCCCCCACACCTGTGTTCATCTATCACTCTCCAGGCTTTGTCCCGCCCCCACCTCTCTTTTCCAGCTTTCTCCGCCTTATTCCATTAGTCTGAGGAAGGGTCCCAACCTGAAACATCGACTGCCCATTCCCTCCACAGATGCTGCCTGACCCGCTGAGTTCCTCCAGCACTTTGTGTTTTGCTCAAGGTCCCAGCATCTGCGGTTCCTTGTGTCTCTGTCCTCTGCGGTGTTGTGTGCCTCTACAATGCAGGTAAGTTAGAAATCTCAGGTGTGACAGTGCTCCCTGCATGTTCCTGTCTGCTGTGTGTCACTAGAATCTGTCACCTCATATAGCTCGCACATCCCACACATCCATTGTTCATGGTTCAGTGGGAGAAAGGCAGAGGCAGGAGTGGGAGAAAACACAAAGTGCTGGAGGAACTCAGTGGGTCAGGCAGCCTCTGTGGAGGGAACGGACAGGCGATATTTCGGGTCTGAACCATAGTTTGACGTCAGCGAAAATCTTTTTTTCACAGCGGAACAGTGGTGCAGTGGTAGAGTTGCTACCTTAGAGCACCAGAGACCGGGCTCGATTCTGACCTTGGGCGCTATCTGTACGGAGATTGTACGTTCTCCCCGTGACCTGCATGGGTTTTCTCTGGGTGATTTAGATTTTAGATTTAGATTTAGAGATACAGCGCGGAAATAGGCCCTTCGGCCCATCGGGTCCGCGCCGCCCAGCGATCCCTGCACATTAACACTATCCTACACCCACTAGGGACAATATTTACATTTTGCCCAGCCAATTAACCTACATACCTGTACGTCTTTGGAGTGTGGGAGGAAACCGAAGATCTCGGAGAAAACCCACGCAGGTCACGGGGAGAACGTACAAACTCCGTACAGACGGCACCCGTAGTCAGGATCGAACCTGAGTCTCCGGCGCTGCATTCGCTGTAAGGCAGCAACTCTACCGCTGCGCCACCGGGCCGCCCTCTCCATGCTCCGGTTTCCTCTCACACTCCAAAGACGTGCGGGTTTGTAGATTCATTGTTTTTTGTAAATAGTCCCTAGTGTGTGGGATAGAACTAGTGTATGGGTGACCACTGGTCGGCACGGACTCGGTGGGACGAAAGGCCTGTTTCCACGTTGTATCGCTAAACCAAACTATAATAGAGTAGTTTGCTGAAATCAGACTGAGGAAGGGTCTCGAACGAAACATCTACCCATCCTCCCCTCAGATTCTCAAAGGGTGAACGTGCAAACTCCACACAGACCAGGATCGAACCCGAGCTCCTGGCGCTGAGAGGCAGTGGCTTTTCTAGCTGTTAAGACAAGTCTGCCAGGCTAATGTCTCCCCCATATTCCTCCATGAACAATCTGGTCCTGAACTCCTCCAAAACAAAGGAACTTATAATTGACTTTAGGAAAACCAGTGGAGATTACGACCCACTCTACATCAATGGGGTCTGTGTGGAAAGGGTACCAGCTTTCAGGTTCCTGGGTACACACATCGCAGAGGATCTCACCTGGTCTACCAACACCATCACCACAGTAAAGAAGGCACAGCAGAGACTCCACTTCCTGAGGATCCTCAGGAAAACCAACCTGCAGGAGAAGCTCATGTTGTCCTTCTATCGCTGCTCCATCGAGAGTGTGCTGGCATACTGTATAACCACATGGTATGCCAGCTGCTCAGAAAAGGACAGGAAGGCCCTTCAGAGGGTCATCACGACGGCCCAGAAAATCATCGGCTGCTCACTGCCCTCCCTGGAGCACCTGTTCAGCCTACGCTGCCTCAGTAGAGCAGGCAAAATAATAAAAGATCCATCCCACCCCGGCCACCGTCTGTTTGTTCATCTGCCCTCTGGTCGACGTTTCAGGTCGATAAAATCCCGAACAAACAGACTTAAGAACAGTTTTTACCCCAGGGCCATACGAGAACTGAACACTACCTTTGCACTAGGCAACACTAAAAAATCTTTGTACTTAACATAATTGTATTTAATTGTATTTATGTATTTATTTGTTTTTGCATTTATTGCATATATGTTTGTACGCACCGTCAGGATTGGCTATTTTTTAATTTCGTTGTACTCGTTGCAATGACAATAAATGAATATTATTATTATTATTATTCCAGAGAGAAGATCAGGCAGGCTCCAGTATGGTGTAAAAATCCAGAATATCGGCCCGGGATAGTGTGGAAAATATTTTGGTTCTGGCTGTATAATATATCACTTCCTTCTTTCAGAGAATAGGTTCAGAAGGGACCGCTGTTCTTTCATGAGTGTCCAGGGTTTGTTGCATATCACATTTTCTCTGCCAAAACGCCTGGAAATGAGATTCACAGGAAGCATACATCTGAAATGAGTTTAACGTTGTATTGAACCTGATGCGATGGTCTTGGAAGATATTTTAGGATGGCAGGCAGGGGAGCAATTATTTTATCATTGCTTTAACAGCTTCACCCAATCTTTTGAACAAATATTGAAAATCAGGAATAAATCAATGGATTAAATGTCAGCATATTCCCTTTAACACATTGGTACAGCGGGTGGAACTGCTGCCTCGCTGTGCCACGGATCCAGGTTCAATCCTGACCTTTGGTGCTGTCAGTATTGAGTTTGCACGCTCTCCGGGTGACTGCGTGGGTTTCCTCTGATTTCCGGTGCTCCGGTTTCCTCCCACATCCCAAAGATGTACAGGTTTAATTGTCGGTTAATTAGCTTCTGTAACTTGCCTCTAGTGCATACTGAGTGGATGAGAAAGTAGGATAACGTAGGACTAGTGTGAATGTGTGATCGGTGGTCAGTGTGGGTCATAGGTTCTTTTCCATGCTGTATAACTATTCTAAGCTAAACTAAACTAGACTAACCTAAACTAAACTAAACTAAGGTATTTATTCACAAAATACTGGAGTAACTCAGCAGGTCAGGCAGCATCTCGGGAGAGAAGGAATGGGCGACGTTTCGGGTCGAGACCCTTCTTCAGACTGATGTCAGGGGGGCGGGACAAAGGAAGGATATAGGTGGAGACTGGAAGATAGAGGGAGATCTGGGAAGGGGGAGGGGAAGAGAGGGACAGAGGAACTATCTAAAGTTGGAGAAGTCGATGTTCATACTGCTGGGCTGCAAGCTGCCCAAGCGAAATATGAGGTGCTGTTCCTCCAATTTCCAGGTGGGCCTCACTATGGCACTGGAGGAGGCCCATGACAGAAAGGTCAGACTTAAACTAAACTAAACTAGATTCCATCTTCCTGTTCTCTTCTAAATTTCCTCATTGTGTTTTCATCTTAAATAAGATGAGATGAATGAAGTTCTGACAGATGGATTTTTTGCTGCAGTACCCCAATCACCTCCAGTATCTGTATCCAAAAAAAGGCACATCCTGTTTCTAATTAAAACCGAAATTCGGGACTTGACAAAATGCAGCAGAATGGATGGAAAGATTTACATAAATGGCTGGCGGTTTAGGTGAATGGCTTTAGATGAATGGAGATGAGCAAAGCAGGCAGCAATTTCCAGATCGACAGATGTAAATGTGCATTTGATGATTGTCTCATAAGGCTGTATCGAACTTCGAGTGGTTTACAATAAAACTGGGTGCTTCATGATGATGGAACGAAGCAATGGCAGACTTACTTGCTGCAACATAACAGCCCCTTAAACGCAAAAACACACAGGTAAATATGTAATAATCGTAATACAATAAATGAATAATCTTAAATATAAATACCCATAATAGTGTAAAACCGAAATCCGTAGTGCAACCAAAGACACAGTCCATAGATCATAGCTGCTGAGGTTAGTGTTGTACAGTGCTCAAGAGCCTGATGGTTGCTGGGAAGAAGCTGTTCTTGAACCTGGAGGTCACGGTTTTCAGGCTCCTGTATCTTCTTCCCGATGGTAGCAGCGAGATGAGAGCGTGGCCAGGGTGGTGTGGGTCTTTGATGATGCTGGCTGCCTTTTTGAGGCAGCGCCTCCCTTCGATCCCTTCGATGGTGGGGAGGTCAGTACCTGTGATGGACCGGGCAGTGTCCACCACTCTCTGTAGTCTCCTTCGTTCCTGGACGTTTGAGTTAAAGGCCTGTGCCACTTAGGCGATTTTAAGGCGACTATCGGCGACAAGGCTAGCGTTGTGCAGTGTTCAAGAGCCTGATGGTTGCTGGGAAGAAGCTGTTCCTGAACCTGGAGGTCACGGTTTTCAGGCTCCTGTACCTTTTTCCAGATGGTAGCAGCGAGATGAGAGTGTGGCCAGTTCAATCCATTAAATTCGATCTATTTAAATAGATTCAATTAATTCACAAAACTTGAATTACCAGAAACAGATTGTATTGGGAACAGTTCTGCCCAAATTGCAGATTGTGGACGTAGCCCTGTCCATCGCACAGACCAAACTCCCTACCATCGACTCCATCTACATTTCACGCTGCCTCGGAAAAGCAGCCAACACAATCAAAGACTTGTCCCACCCCAGTCATTCCTTCTCCCCACTCCCGTCCATCAGAAGGTACAGAAGCTTGAAAGCGCTCACCACCAGACTCAGGAACAGCTTCTTCCCCTCTGTTATCAGGCTTCTGAACGGTCCTTCCACAAGCTAGAGTACCCTCTGATTCACCTCTACCCCATTGGATGTTGTCTCTGGAACTGATGCGCTACAATGCTGAGAACTCTATTCTCCACTCTGTTTCTTCCCCTTTGCTTTACCTATTTTACTTGAGTTTGACTTGATTGTGTTTGTGTATAGTATTATCTAAATTGATTTGTTAGAATGCAAAACAAAGCTAATCACTGTACCTCATTACACGTGACAATAATGAACCTAAACCTAAGGCTTACTGTCTGCTTGGATGCTCGGCTGCTCAAATAATGGCCCTGAATGTCCCCATAACTAGAGCTGTGGTATTGTGAGGCATTGTACCGATGACCAGTTGTTGTTCACCTATTACCTGCGAGGCCATGCCCTGATCTGTCATCTCTTCCAGCTTTCTTTCTCCCTCCCTCCTCTACGATCAGTCTGAAGGAGGGTCCTGACATGACACTTACCCTATCCATGTCCTCCAGAGATGCTGCCTGACCTGTTGACTTACTCCAGCACTTTGTGTCTTTTTTTGTCAGCCAGCATCTGCAGCTCCATGTGTCTACATAGGTTTATCATTGCTAGACGTCATGAGGGCTCGAAAATGATAGCAATTTTAGTTTAGAGATACAGCACGGAAACAGGCCCTTTCGGCCCACAGTGTCCACACCGACCAGCGATCCCCGCACACTAACACTATCCTACACCCACTAGGGACAATTTTTACATTTACCAAGCCAATTAACCTACAAACCTGTATGTGTTTGGAGTGTGGGAGGAAACCGAAGATCTCGGAGAAAACCCACGCAGGTCACGGGGAGAACGTACAAACTCTGAACAGACAGCACCCGTAGTCGGGATTGAACCCGTGTCTCCGGCGCTGCATTCAATAGAAAATAGACAATAGGTGCAGGAGGAGGCCATTCGGCCCTTCGAGCCAGCACCGCCATTCAATGTGATCATGGCTGATCATTCTCAATCAGTACCCCGTTCCTGCCTTCTCCCCATACCCCCTGACTCTGCTATCCTTTAGAGCTCTATCTAGCTCTCTCTTGAATGCATTCAGAGAATTGGCCTCCACTGCCTTCTGAGGCAGAGAATTCCACAGATTCACAACTCTCTGACTGAAAAAGTTTTTCCTCATCTCAGTTCTAAATGGCCTACCTCTTGTTCTTAAAATTCGCTGTAAGGCAGCAACTCTACCGCCGCGCCACCGTGCCGCCCCTCGCAATGGTTCGAAACATTTTGTTGTCACCTCTCTGGTCGTTTGACCGATGTGAGCACATGCTCACTCAGGGGCTCCCACCTTCCAGAACGTTCCATGGGGATTTGCACAAATTTCCAAGGAATGTTCGGCAAATTTCTTGACAAAGTCTGAAATAAAGCTTGTGATTCAAGAACAGTCTGATATTTAATATATGAACATAAAAAATAAAATAGTTTGCAATCTGTTTGGAAATTTTACATATTTATTGGCTGGAATGTCAATGCATAATTTTATAAGTGAATTTAAGAGTTATTTTTACAGCCAGATTCGCCCATGGCAGAAGCATCCACGTCGTAGGGCTGGAAACTGGAAGTGTCCTGAGCTAATTCTTCTACTATCATTGTACAAGTGATGGCTCCCACTGATTGTCGCTGGAAGCCTGCGCCCTTTTCATGACGGACGATGACAGTAATGTAACATTTGAAATATGGATGATGCACACGAACGAAGAAGAAGATGACCAGATAGGAGCAAAGAGGTCCTTCTGCAGTTGTACAGGGCCCTAGTGAGACCGCACCTGGAGTACTGTGTGCAGTTTTGGTCTCCAAATTTGAGGAAGGATATTCTTGCTATTGAGGGCGTGGAGCGTAGGTTTACTAGGTTAATTCCCGGAATGGCGGGACTGTCATATGTTGAAAGACTGGAGTGACTGGGCTTGTATAGACTGGAATTTAGAAGGATGAGAGGGGATCTTATCGAAACGTATAAGATTATTAAGGGGTTGGACACGTTAGAGGCAGGAAACATGATCCCAATGTTGGGGGGGTCCAGAACAAGTTTAAGTTCTGAATTCACAGTTTAAGAATAAGGGGTGGGGCATTTAGAACGGAGATGAGGAAAAACGTTTTCAGTCAGAGAGTTGTGAATCTGTGGAATTCTCTGCCTCAGAAGGCAGTGGAGGCCAATTTTCTGAATGCATTCAAGAGAGAGCTAGATAGAGCTCTTAAGGATAGCGGAGTCAGGGGGTATGGGGAGAAGGTAGGAACGGGGTACTGATTGAGAATGATCAGCCATGATCACATTGAATGGCGGTGCTGGCTCGAAGGGCCGAATGGCCTCCTCCTGCACCTATTGTCTATTGTTTATTAATTCCGAAATAGCAGAAATCCGGAGGGAGGAATCAGGGTGGACGGGGAGAGGGGGGAGGCGGGATGGTGGGAGAAATGGGTGTGAAGGTAGGGAGGGTGAAAGAGAGAGGAGTTTCAGAGGGGCTGTTGTTTAAAATTGGAGAATTCAATGTCTGAATTCTCCCCAATTCAATTTCCAAGCAGATGGATCTCCACCTGAAACGGTCACCTGTCCTTTTTCTCCAGAGATGATGCCTGACCTTCTGAGTCACTACAGTGCTTTGTGCCCATCTTCAATATTCATACCGCTGGGTTGTAAGCCACCCTAGCGGAATATCAGCTGCTGTTCCTTCAGTTTGCATGTGGACAGGACAGAAAGGTCAGTGTGGAAATGGGACGGGGAGTTAAAGTGGTGAGCAAAAATGTTGTCTTTTGTACAGACATTGATAACTCACAGGTATCACAAAATGGTGGAGTTAAGGGCCTGTCCCACTTAGGCGATTTTAAGGCGACTGCCGGTGACTAGGCTGTCGCCGAACGTTTGCCGGGGTGTCGCGGGCATGATCGTGAGGAGTCTTCCAAAGATCGTAGTGGATCGTAGTGGATCTCGGCGCGTCGCTGAGAAATCAAACGGTTTGAAATTTCTCAGGGACAGCTGGCTTGTCGCCAGGTATCGTTGCTTATTGCGGTCGCTGTCTCATGTTGTCCCCAGGTTTGATAGGTTCTCTTAAGATACATTTAGAAGCACATAATATTAAAATAAGTAAAGTCATTTCAAAATACCATAAAATGCTTGTGTTTAACCAATTTATTCACCATCAGGACATTTGACAGGTAGATTGGAGACGACAGTTTGACGGTCAGTTAAGCGTGGGAATTTTCGCGATGTTTTTGGCTTCAGCCATTACATTTAAAGTGGGCTCCCAACCCAGATATGCAACCCAGAAACCAGATATGCATCTCCCTTACATTTTCAAAGAATGCCCACACACTTTTCACAAAAATCCACTGAACCACTTAAAATTATTATTCTTTTTAATACAGCTATTAGTAAACTGGAAGTAAATCTGGTTTATTCCCTGTTACAGTGAAGCTTGGTTTTTAAGTACCCCATACAAGGTGTTATAGTTCAAAACTCTCAAGTACTTACCGACTTGTCAGTGATTTCAGTGAAAATTAGGACGCCGGAGAAGCATTGACAGCGTGGGAATTTTCGCGATGTTTCTGAAGACGGTGTATTCTCGATCTGACTCGGTATTGTCGTGGTCATTGTGGTCGGGTAAAAGAAAAGTTCGGCGATCTGCTACGACTTTGACAGTCGCCGGCAGTCACCAAAAAGATCGCCTAAGCGGGACAGGCCCTTAACTCAGCAGGTCAGGCAGCATCTAGGAGAGAGGGAATGGGTGACGTTTCGGGTCGAGACCCTTCTTCAGACTGATGATCCTGCTCTTAAATATACTTGGACTATCTCCAACATCTCCCTACCGTTTCTGGATCTCACCATCTCCATCACAGGAGAAAAAAACATGTCTACATTGATAACTCACAGGAATGCCAACATGTTTGACTCTGGAGGTAATAACTAAACACCTCAACAGTTTTCTTTGATTCTCTTGTAAAAACAACAGGTGTGGAACTGATGTGTAATTTATAAAGTCTTCTTGATTTCTCGTGATATCTGCCATAAACTAGATCTAACAAATCACTGCATCAACATGTGAAAATACCATCACTCATCCTTAAGTAAGCAGATTTAACATATTTTAGATCAGCAAATAATCATGAACAGGGAAAGACTTGTGGATGTCAATTAGGTGTAGACTTAACTATTTCAGTACACTGATGGCCATGTGCCACATTAATCTTGTAAGGCCGAAGACTTTAGACTTTACAGATACAACGGAAACAGGCCCTTCAGCCCACCGAGTCCACACTGACCAGCAAGCACCCTGTACACTAGCATTAGCTGACAAGGCTAATGGTGGGATAAGTATTTAGTCAGGAACAGCTTCTTCCCCTCTTTTATCAGAATGGCCCTTGCATAAGGCAGGGTGCAATCCTGATCTTCCAACCTACCTCACTGTGGACCTTGCACTTTTTCTCTGTGGCTGTAACATTACGATGCTGTAATGTTATATTACCTAGTCAGGTATTTCTCTCTTTGCACCACCTCTTGTATTTGTGTACATGTAATCTGACCTGATTTGACTGGATAGCACACAAACAAAGTTTTTCAATGTATTTCACAACATCAAAGGTTCAAAGGTTCAAAGGTCAGTTTATTGTCAAGTTTACCAATTAAGGTACAGTGAAACTCGGATTACCATACAGCCAAACTAAAAAAAAGCAACAAGACACACAACTCCATCAAAGTTAACATAAACATCCACCACAGCGGATTCCCCACATTCCTCATTCCTCATGTATAGTATTATCTGATCTGATTGGATAGCATGCAAAACAAAACTTTTCACTGTACCTCAATACACGTGACAATAATAAACCTAAACCAAAACTCTTGCACATCTTATTCCCTGTATCCCCACATCTAATTGGCTCCTGTACATTTTAGTATAGTCTCAGTTTAGTTTTGTTTATTATTGTCACGTGTACCGAGGTACAGTGAAAAGTTTTTTGTTGACTGCTATCCAGTCAGAGAAAAGACTACGCATGATTACAATCAAACCGTCCACAATGTACAGATACAGGATAAAGAGAATAACGTTTAGTGCAACTTAAAGTCCAGTAAAATCCAGTTAAAGGTTGTCCAAAATTCTCCAATTAGGTTTAGTGGGAGGTCAGGAACACGCTCCAGTTGGTGAGAGGATGATCAGTTGCCTAATTATAGCTGGGAAGAATCTGGAGGTGTGCATTTTCACACTTCTGTACCTGATGGGAGAGAGGAGAAGAGGGAGTGACTGGAGTGAGACCGGTCCTTGATTATGCTGCTGTTCTTGCTGAGGCAGCGTGAAGTGTTCATGGAGTCAATGGAAGGGAGGTTGGTTTGTGTGATAAATGAAACTAAACTATACTAAACTAAACTAAACTATACTAAACTAAACTAAACTAAACTAAACTATACTAAACCAAACTAAACTAAACTAAACTTAAACTATTCCTTTGGTGTTAAACCTCTCCCTGGCCTTGCCGAGTTTTTCGATAAATACCACCTGTGTTCCACACTCTGGACTTTTCTTTCCTCCACAGCTTGCTATCACTTTTCCTTTCACATTCTCCCGCAAGAATTTGCCCCAGCGTTTGATCAGCTGTGCTGGAGCCTCTCTTATTTGTCTTAGTGTCAACTTCCCCACTGACAAGGCCTCTGTGTGGCACCCAGGAATGTTTGGCTGTGTTAATCTGTATACAGATGAGAGCTGTTTCTGTTGATTAAAACTAAAACCGGAAATTGAATTTCAAAGGGAGGGGAATCGTCATTAAACAACAGCTTTAGTCTCATCTCTGTGAGAAATTCATCAAATTATTTTAATACAGTGATCTTTTTCTCAGCACCGGTTCTGTTCTCAATTCAAATAACTGCGGACTTTTGTTTAGTTTAGTTTTAGAAATACAGCGTGGAAACAGGGCCTTCGGCCCATCGAGTCCACGCCGTTCACACTGGTTCTATCCCACACACTCGGGACAATTTACAGAAGCCATTTAACCTACAAACCTGCACGTCTTTGGGATGTGGGAGGAAACTGGAGCACCCGAAGGAAACACATGCAGTCACAGGGACAATGAACAAACTCCGTACAGACAGCACCCGTAGTCAGGATCGAACCAGGGTCTCTGGTGCTGTGAGGCAGCAACTCTACCACTGTGCCACCATGCCACCTTAGATTTTAGACTGCACTTTATAATCTGATTCATGCAGCCTTCCTGTTGCCTGTTCAAGTATAAATATTTCAAATGAATAAATTCCATGCTTGGAGGCTGAAATAGACAAAAGGAACGAACAAACAAGGCTACTGATTCGAGAGGAAGTCTGTCAGTTTCTGACCTTTGCTGAAGGGATGGTTCTGTTGGGAATGGTGAGGACAGGCAGCTGGATAGATGTCTCATGAAAGGCCCCGTAGTGCACTGGGCTGATCTCGATAAATCAAGTAACATGTGGAAAGCTGAAATACTTGGAAGTATATAAAATGACACAACACAATGAGAGGCAGAGATAAGGCAGACACTCAGAACCTTTTCTCAAGGGTGGAAATTTCAAAGACTAGAGGGCATAGCTTTAAGGTGAGAGGGGCAAAGTTTAAAGGCGATGTGCTGGTCAAGTTCTTTTACACAGAGGGTGGTTGGTGCCAGGACAGTGCTGTCGTGGGTGCTGGTGGAGGCAGCTACAATAAGAGACTTTTGGATAGGCACATGGATATGGAGGGACATAAATTCATAAGTTCCAGGAGCAGAATTAGGCCATTCGGCCCAACAAGTCTACTCCGCCATTCAATCATTGCTGATCTATCTTTCCCTCTCAACCCCATACCCCAGACAACCGTACTAATCAAGAATCTGGCAATCGCCTTAAAAATAACAATTTGGCCTCCACAGCTGTCTTTGGCAATGAATTTCACAGATTCACCACTGTCTGACTAAAGAAATTCCTCCTCATCTCCTTTCCAAAGGTACGTCCTCTTATTCTGAGTCAAAGGCTTCTGGTCCCAGACTCTCCCACTAGTGGAAACATCCTCTCCACATCCACTCCATCCAGGCCTTTCACTATTCGGTAAGTTTCAATGAGGTCCCCCCTCATCCTTCTAAACTCCAGCGAGTACAGGCCCAGTGCCTTCAAACGCTCATCATGTGCAGGCAGAAGAGTTTAGTTTAACGGCATCATGTCCAATACAGACATTGTGGGCCGATAGGGCTGTTCCTGTGCTGTACTGTTCTATGCTCTGTGTTCTCTCATTGGGTCAGTTTCTAAGACAGTGCTTTTTTTTGTAGTCAAAAAGGTGTAGGTATGCAAATATCAATTAAAAATTAATCTGCATTTAGCAATCAATTTATTTTCATCAATATATCCCCTCTTCTGTTTTCATTTGTGACCAATCAACTTTTAATTTAATACGCCATTGACTAAAATATATCAAGTCAATGCATGCAGAAATTAAACATATTAAAATAATATAGAACATAGAACAGTACCATGCCAAACATGATACCAAGTTAAACTCATCTCTGCCTGCACATGATCTATATCCCTCCATACACTGGAATTTAGAAGGATGAGGGGGGATCTTATTGAAACATATAAGATAATTAGGGGATTGGACACATTAGAGGAGGAAACATGTTCCCAATGTTGGGGGAGTCCAGAACAAGGGGCCACAGTTTAAGAATAAGGGGTAGGACATTTAGAACGGAGATGAGGAAGAACTTTTTCAGTCAGAGAGTGGTGAAGGTGTGGAATTCTCTGCCTCAGAAGGCAGTGGAGGCCAGTTCGTTGGATGCTTTCAAGAGAGAGCTGGATAGAGCTCTTAAGGATAGCGGAGTGAGGGGGTATGGGGAGAAGGCAGGAACGGGGTACTGATTGAGAGTGATCAGCCATGATCGTATTGAATGGCGGTGCTGGCTCGAAGGGCTGAATGGCCTACTCCTGCACCTATTGTCTATTGTCTATTGTCTATATCCATGTGCCGATATAAAAGCTTCTCGAACACCACGATCGTATCTGCCTCTACCACCCTCCCCCAACAGCAGCATAAACAGCAGCGGGTTCCAGGCACCCACCACCCTCTGTGTTTCAGCGTTAACTCTCTAAGTAAGTGCATTTACTGACTTTCTGTTGCAGAACTAATATGGCGTCTATCTCCTACATGGGTCATCAGCTTGGTCACTGATTGTGTGGTTAAGTAACTCAATATCCATCAATAAGACTGAGTTGGCCATTGCCTGGCTCACCAATGTTCCTTTGTGTTTTGCTGGGAGTACTCTGCTCCGGCCTCTTCATTGTCTTTATCCAAACATGGACACAGAGCCTAATTCCAGAGCTCTGGTGAGAATGACTGCATTTGAAATCAAGGCAACGTGTGATTGCCTGCAGCCCAAAGGAACACTGGTAAACTGAGGTTGATGAGCATCAAAATGAAAACCGTCCAACTGCAGGTGTGTCTTACTCAAGATTCCAGCATTTGCCGTTCCTCGTGTTTCTTTGATGCCTCACTCCGTTAAATGGTGGCGGTCGAGTTGCTGCCTTACAGCGCCAGAGACTCAGGTTCGATCCTGACTACGGGTGCTGTCTGTACGGAGTTTGTACGTTGTCCCCGTGACCTGCGGGGGTTTTCTCCGAGATCTTCGTTTTCCTCCCACACTCCAAAGACGTACAGGTATGTAGGTTAATTGGCTTGGTAAAATTGTAAATTGTCCCTAGTGCGTGTAGGATAGTGCTCGAGTACAGGAATCACTGGTTGATGCAAACTCGGTGGGCCGAAGGGCCTGTTTCTGCACTGTATCTCTAAACTAAACTAAACTACTATAATCAGTTGGTAGACACAGAATGCTGGAGTAACTCAACAGGTCAGGCACATCTCGGGAGAGAAGGAATGGGTGACATTTCGGGTCGAGACCCTTCTTCAGACTCTTCAGATTCTTCCATCACCAGAGAACAGTAAAGGACACAGTTGGGCTGAAGGGCCTGTTTCCTTGCTGTATGACTGTGACACTATGACTGGGATTTTCAATGCTAGATTTCTTTAATACTGATCTCGCAGAAATATGGACTATCAGTTAACTATCAGTTAAATACAGAAATCAGTTAAGGCGACTGCCGGCGACTGTCAAAGTCGTAGCAAATTGCCCAAAAACTTAATTTTTTTTACCCTACGACAATGTCTACGACAAGCTACGACAACCTACCGACGTCAAGCTGCCGACAACCGGCGACTCAGTCTTCGCGACCCAGGATGTCCACTACGACAGGGACCACGACAAGCTGATGCGGCACGGTGGCGCAGCGGTAGAGTTGCTGCCTTACAGCGAATGCAGCGCCGGAGACTCAGGTTCGATCCTGACTACGGGCGCCGTCTGTACGGAGTTTGTACGTTCTCCCCGTGACCTGCGTGGGTTTTCTCCGAGATCTTCGGTTTCCTCCCACACTCCAAAGATGTACAGGTATGTAGGTTAATTGGCTGGGCAAATGTAAAAATTGGCCCTAGTGTGTGTAGGATAGTGTTATTGTGCGGGGATCACTGGGCAGCGCGGACCCGGTGGGCCGAAGGGCCTGTTTCCGTGCTGTATCTCTAACTCTAAAAAAAAAATCTAAAATCTAAAATGCAATACTTTTTATGATGTACATTTTGGTGCAGTAGGTAGAGCCACTGCCTCACAGCACCAGAGACCTGTGTTCGATCCTGACCCCGGGTGCTGTCTGTGTGGAGTTTGCACGTTCTCCCTGTGACCGTCTGGGTTTCCACCAGGTGGTCCGGTTTCCTCCCACTTCCAAGAGGCGCAAAAGTTTGTAGGTTAATTGGCCCTCTGTAAATTGCCCCTCACATGTGGATGAGTGAGTGGGATAACATAGAACTGGTTTAAATGGGTTATCGATGGCTAGAATGGACTCGGTGGGTCGAAGGGCTTGTTTCCATGCTGTATCTTTCAATGATTCAAATGATGCAAAAAGTTAAATCTCATTATATTGTTTTCTGCTCACATGACATGTACATTTATTACCAAAATTACGTTTCTCTGCAAAAACAGCACTGGTTTGAGTAATATAAAGTCACATTCCACAGCATGTTTCATACCAACCCTCTAAACATATGAACGCATATTTCCCTGGAAAAATATATTTTATTATATAGATATTATTTAGATATTTCCAAAATAGGTTTAATGTAAATAATTCCAGGAAACGTGTTATAACTCTCTCTGATTTGATTTGTAATTTGTTTAGTCAACTGCAACTTAACTGTAAATGTCCGCACGTAGAAAAAAACAAATATTTATCATCTCCAGTCGTTGGAGGCAAGTTCAAAGTATCGGTGTAACCTATTGGTGAAGTCTGCTTGCTACAGTACGTCAATGATGGAAACACCATCTACGTCTTTATACAGAATTCCATCTCCAGAGAACAGTAAAGGAAACAGCCTGAAATATCTGCCTTTTTGCAGTCTATTGGGAATGCGATCTTCCCCCAAAGAGGTGGACAGGAACTTTCCATCAGCTGTACAAACATTCTGCACCATTTCACATGAGGAATGGAGATCCATCACAAGTCTGAAGCATTTTGCTTTTAACGCTGCCCTTCAAGATCAGTTCAATCGAAGGGTGTCTGAAAATAGCATCAAGGTGCATAGAGAGTCGGGTGGGAGTTGGCGATGGGTGGGTGGAGAATGGGTGTGACACTGTAACACGGCCACCCAATTTCATACAACAGCACAGCATGGGAGCAGGCCCTTCGGCCCACAATGTCCGTGATGCCAAGCTCAACTAATCTCCTCTACCTGCATGTGATCCACAACCCCTTCATATCCATGTGCCTATCTAAAAGCCTCTTAAACACCACTATTATATCTGCCTCCACCACCACCCCTGGCAGCGCGTTCCAGGCACCCACCACCCTCTGTGTAAAATACGTGCCCTGCACATCTCCTTTAAACTTTGCCCCCCTCCCCTTAAAGCTATGCCCTCTAATCATGGACTGCCAGATGCTGCCTGACCGCCAGCACTTTGTGCCTGCTCACGGTTCCGGCATCCACAGTTGCCTTTCATACTTGGCAACAAGGAAAGTGATTTCTCACAAAGGATACAGGATGTTCAGTGACTGAGCCTTGGTCTGTGTGGAGTTCGCACGTTCTGCCTGGGGTTCCTCCCACATCCCAAAGACGTGCGGGTTTGCAGGATAGTTGGCCCTCTGCAAATTGCCCCTAGTGTGCGGTGAGTGGATGCGAAAGTGGAATAACTAGTGTGAACGGTTGATCGATGTTCGACCTGGACTCGGTGGGTTGAAGGGCCTGTTTCCAGGCTGTATCTCTAAACTCTACTGAACCAAACCAAACCCACCACACCTCTTTAAACCTCTAAGATTGTAGAGGAGACGGTGAGCGTTTTTCGTGCTTGTATTCATGTTCTTCACCCAGTTTTGACTTCTTTAAAAAGTGAATGTAATCAGTCTGAAGAAGGGTCCCGACACAAACATCACCTATCCATGTTCTCCACAAATGGTCTTAAGTTCATGTCATAGGAGCAGAATTAGACCATTTGGCCCATCAAGTCTACTCCGCCATTCAATCATGGCTGACTTATCATCCTCTCTCAACCCTATTCTCCTGCTTCTCCCCATAACCCGAGACACCGGCATCCTATTTCTTGGCCTCCACAGCCATCTCTGGCAATGAATTCCACAGATTCACCAACCTCTGGCTAAACAAGTTCCTCCTCATCTCCTTTCTAAAGGTACGTTCTTTCATTCTGAGGCTGTGCCCTCTGGTCTTACACTCTCCCCCCAGTGGAAGCTCTCCACATCCACTCTATCCAGTCCTTTCACAATTTGGAAAGTTTCAATGAGGTCCCCCTCATCCTTCCAAAAGATGCTGCCTGACCTGCTACAGTAAGTTATTCCAGCATATTGTGTCTCTCCTAGTGAAAGGGTGCATGTTGCTTTAAGCAAGTACACCGTCATTTGATCAACTGCAGTTTGGGCTGTAAAATTTGTTTGTTGATGTTTGTTGAACCTTCCTCAGGCACAAACTATTATGTTGAGCTTCTAGTGTGTGTCGTCTCTGTTTAGATCCTCGCTCACATGATTGCACATGAATAGCCAAAAAGTTTAACAGAGGTACTCTACATAGTGAAGTCTTTTCACCAAGTTAATAAGTAACGAAGGAGACTACAGAGAGTGGTGGACACTGTCCGGTCCATTACAGGTACTGACCTCCCCACCATCGAAGGCCCATCACAGGTACTGACCTCCCCACCATCGAAGGGATCTACAGGAGGCACTGCCTCCAAACATCATCAGAGACCCACACCACCCTGGCCACGCTCTCATCTCGCTGCTACCATCGGGAAGAAGGTACAGGAGCCTGAAAACCGTGACCTCCAGGTTCAAGAACAGCTTCTTCCCAGCAACCATCAGGCTCTTGAACACTGCACAACACTAACCTCAGCAACTATGATTTGTGTCTTTGTGTCAAAGACTGTGTCTTTGTTTGCACTACGGACTTCAGTTTTGCACTATTGTGGTCTGGTGACAGTATTGCTGCTGATTCTGGCCTTTGTCCACCCATTTTCTCATTAACCCCCCCCCCCCCCTCCACCCTTCACCTGTATCCACCTATCACTCCTCCAGTTTGCAAGTGGCCTCACTCTGGCAATGGAGGAGGCTCAGGACAGAAAGATCAGTGTGGGAATGGGAAGGGAAGTTAAAATGGTTAGCAACTGAGAGTTCCAGGTGGATCGAGCACAAGTGTTTGACAAAATGATTGCAGTCTATGCTTGGTCTCGCCAATGTACAGGAGGTCACATAGAGAACGCCAGATGTAGTAGATGAGGTTGGAGGAGGTACATGTAAACCTCTGCTTCACCAAGAAGGACTGTTGGGGTCCCTGGATGGAGGTGAGGGGGGAGGTATATGGAACAGGCATTGCATCTAATGTGGTTGAAGGGGGAAGTACCTGGGGAGGGGGTGGTACTGGTGGTGGTGGGATATGATACGACACGATACAATAGAACTTTATTTATCCCAGGAGGGAAATTGCTCTGCCAACAGTCATAAAACACAAGATACATGAAGCATGAAATTAAAGTGACGAGTGGAAAGGGTGTGCAAGGGTTGGGGGGGGGGGGGGTCCTTCTATCCCATGACAGAAGGGGGAGGAGTTGTACAGTTTGATAGCCACAGGGAAGAAGGATCTCCTGTGGCGTTCTGTGCTGCATCCTGGTGGAAGCAGTCTGTTGCGGAAGGTGCTCCTTCAAGCTGGAGGTGGCGAAAATCACAGAGGATGGTGTGTTGGATGCAGAGGCTGGTGGGGTGAAAGGTGAGGACCAGGGGAACTCTGACTTGGTTCCATCTGGGGGGGGGGGGGAGAGGGAACGAGAGCAGAACTGCAGAACACAGACAAAGCATGGGTGATGGATCAATCCATGACAGCAGGGGGGAAACCACATTTGCTGAAGAACAAGGAGTCACCATAGAGTGGGAAACATCATCTTGGGATCAGATGGTTAGGGAATGTATTAATGCACGCACTTGTGGGATGTTGGTGAGGGTGTGGGCGGAAGGGGGATATGATGAGACGCAAACCCTGACAGACACATGCAACTTGTTTATCCAAGTTGGCCACAGAATGCTGGTAGACAAAAAATACTGGAGTAACTCGGCGGGTCAGTCTGAAGAAGGGTCTCGACCCGAAACGTTACTCATTCCTTCTCTCCAGAGATACTGCCTAACTCGCTGAGTTACTCCAGCATTTTATGTCTACCTTCGATTTATTGCAGCATCTGCAGTTTTTCTCCTACACAAAACGCTGGAGTAACTCAGCGGGTCAGGCAGCATCTCTGGAGAGAAGGAACGGGTGACGTTTCGGGTCGAGATCCTTCTTCACCCATTCCTTGTCTCCAGAGATGCTGCCTGTCCCGCTGAGTTACTCCAGTATTTAGTGCCAATCTTTGGTTTAACCCAGCATCTGCAGTTCTTTGCAACCACATTGTTTATTCAAGTCCCTGAGTACATTGCACATGAGCTCCTGTCTCATACATACATGTCAAATGTTTACACACTCTACACGATTTATATTTCTGAATACATCAATCCTAAGCCAACATAGTGACAAAAAAAATTCAAAATGATTATGAAGAATTTTGTGGGTTACTGCGACTGCACTCGTGATAGTATTGGAATTTCCTTTGTGACAATTCATGCTGATGCCTCTAATGTTTTTAGTTAAAAGCTAATTTATTTAATTTTTATGCTCTACAATGTTAAATTATCAGTTTTATTCCAAAAATATGACTAACATTTCAAAATAAAATGTGTCAATTAAATTAGGTGATCTTGCCCTTAGTTTAGTTTAGAGATACAGCGTGGAAACAGGCCCTTCGGCCCATCGAGTCCACGCTGACCATCAATCATCCGTTCACACTAGTTCTATGTTATCCCACTTTCTCATCCACTCCCTACACACTCGGGGCAATTTACAGAGTGCCAATTAACATGCAACCCCTCTATGTCTTTGGGATGTAGGAGAAACGTGTCACAGGGAGAAAGTGTAAGACAGAACCGAACCACCTGGAGGAAACCCATGCAGTCACGGAGAGAACGTGCAAACTCTACACGCAGACAGCACCCGATGTCAGGATCGAACCCAGATCTCTAGTGCTGTGAGGTAGAGGCTCGACCAGCTACGCCACTTTTCCTCGGAGTTCTTCCCAGTTTGAAGAAGGATCCCAGCCTGAAACGTGACCTGTCCATATATCTCTTGAGACGCTGCCTGACCCGCTGAGCTACTCCAGCACTCTGTGTCTTCTCTTGTTGAGGTTAGTGTGGGCAGTGTTGATGGTTGCTAGGGACAGGCTGGGAGTAGATCAAGCATGTGTACTCACCATGAGAAGTGTTTATGGAAACATCTTCAAATTCTTCACAGGGAGTGCTGGTAAAAGTCACAAAGCTGCCAACATGATGGATCATCGTAATTCCGGAAATGGAGAATGTCTTGGGTAAATACAGGAAATGGGACAAATGACCCTATAAACAAAATGTCAGCAGTTAAAATTAATCACCTTTAAATAAAAGATAAACCGTAAATGAGACTGAAGAAGGGTCCCAACCCGATACGTCACCTATTCTCCAGAAATGCTGCACGGCCCACTGAGTCACTCCAGCACTTGTGTCTTTTTTTTTCCTAAACCAGCTTCTGCAGTTCAAAACAGTCTGAAGAAGGGTTTCGACCTGCAACGTCACCTATTCCTTTTCCCCAGAGATGCTGCCTGACCCGCTGAGTTACTCCAGCACTTTGTGTCTGTCTGCATTTCCTTGTGTGTCCAATGGTTAACAAAGTTGAAATACTGTAATCTGAAGAGAAAAGGAACACTTTTTTACAGAGGCTAAATTGACTAATTTTACTAAATTTAATAAATTTACCAGATCGATAATTTTTTCAGATAGGCTCTCAGAATAATTTCTAAAGATTTCATGGGTTTATAGGGAGTTGGTGACTTTGCAATAAAGTAAAAAAAATAAATGTTTTTTCTCGAAAAGCAAATAGAAATATTAGCATTCCTCACTGTAACCAGGGTAAAGGATTATAAAAATAGAGGGCACAGCTTAAGGTGAGAGAGAATAGATTTAAGGGGGACCTCAGGGGCAACTTTTTCACTTAGAGGGTAGTCCGTATCTAGTTTAGGTTAGTTTATTGTCACGTGTACCGAGGTACAGTGAAAAGCTTTTGTTGCCTGCTATCCAGTCAGCAGAAAGACAATACATGATTACAATCGAGCCACTTACAGTGTATAGATACATGATAAGGGAATAACGTTTAGTGCAAGGTAAATCCAGCAAAGTCCGATCAAGGATAGTATGAAGGTCCCAATGAGGAAGATAGTAGTTCAGCACTGCTCTCTGGGTGTGGTAGGACGGTTCAATTGCCTGATAATAGCTGGGAAGAAACTGTCCTTGAATCTGGAGGTGTGCGTTTACACACTTCTCTACCTTTTGCCTGTAGGGAGAGTGGAGAAAAGGGAATGTGCGACTCGTCCTTGATGCATGAGGCAGCGTGAGGTGTAGATGGAGTCAGTGGAAGGGAGGTTGGTTTGTGTGATAATAGACAATAGACAATAGGTGCAGGAGTAGGCCATTCAGCCCTTCGAGCCAGCACCGCCATTCAATGCGATCATGGCTGATCACTCTCAATCAGTACCCCGTTCCTGCCTTCTCCCCATACCCCCTCACTCCGCCATCCTTAAGAGCTCTATCCAGCTCTCTCTTGAAAGCATCCAACGAACTGGCCTCTACTGCCTTCTGAGGCAGAGAATTCCACACCTTCACCACTCTCTGATGGTCTGGGCTACGTCCACAATTCGCTGCAATTTCTTGCGGTCTTGGATGGAGCTGTTCCCAAACCAAGCTGTGATGCATCCTGATAAAATACTTTCTATGGTGCCTCTGTAGAAGTTGGCGACAGTTGTAGGGGACTTGCCGAACTTCCTAAGACTTCTAGGTGAAGGTCTGCTTTCTTGGTCGTTGCTTCACTATGGGTGGTCCAGGAGAGGTTGTTGGTGATGTTGACTCCTAGGAATTTGAAGTTTTCAACCATCTCCACTTCGGCACGGTCAATGCAAACTGGGGTATGTGTACCGCTTCATTTCCTGAAGTCGATCATTATCTCCTTTGTCTTGCAGACATTGAGAGAAAGATTGGTGTTTTGACACCAGGACACGAGGTTCTCAATCCCCTTCCTGCACTCCGTCTCATCATCATTTGATATCCGGCCCACAATGGTGGCGTCGTCTGCAAATTTGAAAAGTGAATTAGATTTGTACAGGGCTGTCCAGTCGTGGGTGTAGAAGGAGTAAAGAAGGGGGCTGAGAACGCAGCCTTGCGGAGCACCCATGTTGAGGATTATCGTGGAGGTTGATTTGTTCCCTGTCCTCACTGATTGGAGTCTGTTGGTCAGGAAAGCGAGGATCCAGTTGCAGAGATGAGCGCTGACACCAAGTCCCGCGAGTTTGGTGATGAGCTTGGATGGGAAATGGTATTAAAGGCAGAGCTGTAGTCTATGAATAGGAGACTGATGGTGGTGTCTCTCTTATCCAGGTGTTCTAGGGATGAGTGTATCTAGAATGAGCTGCCAGACGAAGCTATAGAAGTGGATGCAATTATGACTTTCAAAAGACATTTGGACGATATGTGGATTTGAAGGGTTTAGAGGGTGATTAGGTTTAGGCTATTATTGTCACGTGTACCGAGGTACAGTGAACAGCTTTGTTTTGCATGCTGTCAAATCAGATCAGATAATACTATCAGATCAAATAATACCATACATAAATGTAATCAAGTCAAACTCAAGTTCAATAGTTAGAGCAGGAAGGAAGATACAGAGTGCAGAATATAGTTCTCAGCATTGTAGTGCATCAGTTTCAGAGACAGAGTAGCTATAGAACCAATTATGAGTTTTAAAAGATATTTGGACAGATATATGAATAGGGAGGGATATGGGCCAAATGCATGCAAATGGGACTAGCCCAGAATGCGAACTTGTTTGGCATGGACAAGGTGGGTTGATGGGCCTGTTTCTGTGCTGTACAGCTCTCTGACTCTCTACTTCAATGAAGAAGACATCACATCTCTTCAGCTCCGGAGATATAATCGTACGAGTGAAAAGGGCAATTTACCAAAATGTACCAGCCACTGCATGCAAGGAACTCACACACCTCTTTAACATGGGTTAGGAGGTCAACACTTAATAGTGATTGAATGAAACAAAACTTAGAACCAACATCAGAGATGTTGGCTGTGAGCAACAGGCAGGCTACTGTATATTTGTGCTGATTTTAATTGACATTGAATCCAGAGCCGCCTCAAGCTGCAAAAACATGTTTCTTTAGTTGCTTTGTGTAAATGTTCTGGCAGGTGATTTGAATATTTTCACTCTCTACCTGAGGAAAGTGATCCTTGCAGGCGATCTGAGCATGCAGTCCTCAAGCTGAATGGAATGACCGACTAGAGACCGACTGAAGAATGGTCTCGACCCAAAACGTCACCCATTCCTTCTCTCCTGAGATGCTGCCTGACCTGCTGAGTTACTCCAGCATTTTGTGACTAGAGAACATTAATCAGTGCAGCAGAGAAACAGTCCCTTCGGCCCACAATGTCCATGCTGAAAATATAAAGTGCTTGGGAAGGAACTGCAGATGCTGGTTTAAACCAAAGATAGGCCCAAAAAGCTGGAGTAACTCAGCAGGACAGGCAGCGTCTCTGGAGAGAAGGAATGGGTGATGTTTCGGGTCGAGACCCTTGAAAATATAAATGCTGTTACAGAACCTACCTCAACGACCTCCTCCGGCAGCTGGTTCCATACACCCACCACCCTCTCTGTGAAAAGATTGTCCCTCAGGTTCCTATTAAATCTTCTCTCCTGAGATGCTGCCTCCCTGTCCGAGTCACTCCAGCACTTGTGTCTTTTTTTCTTAAACCAGCATCTGCAGTTCAGAGCAGTCTGAAGAAGGGTCGTGACCCGAAACGTCACCTATTCCTTTTCTCCAGAGATGTTGAATTACTGACCCGCTGAATGACTCCAGCTTTCTGTGCCTGTCTGCAGGTCCTTGTGTGCCAAATGGTTAACAAAGCTGTAATACTGTAATCTGAAGAGAAAAGGTACTCAACTACCTCTTCCGACAGCTCGTTCCATACACCCACCACCCTCTCTGTGAAAAGGTTGCCCATCAGGTTCCTATTAAATCTTTCTCCTCTCACCTTAAACCTATGCCTGTGGGCTCTTGATTCCCCTCTCCTGGGTAAAAGACTGTGTACATTCACCCTATCGATTCCCCTCATGATTTTGTACACCTCTATAATAGACAATAGACAATAGACAATAGGTGCAGGAGTAGGCCATTCAGCCCTTCGAGCCAGCACCGCCATTCAATGCGATCATGGCTGATCACTCTCAATCAGTACCCCGTTCCTGCCTTCTCCCCATACCCCCTCACTCCGCTATCCTTAAGAGCTCTATCCAGCTCTCTCTTGAAAGCATCCAACGAACTGGCCTCCACTGCCTTCTGAGGCAGAGAATTCCACACCTTCACAACCCTCTGACTGAAAAAGTTCTTCCTCATCTCCGTTCTAAATGGCCTACCCCTTATTCTCAAACTGTGGCCCCTTGTTCTGGACTCCCCCAACATTGGGAACATGTTATCTGCCTCTAATGTGTCCAATCCCCTAATTATCTTATATGTTTCAATAAGATCCCCCCTCATCCTTCTAAATTCCAGTGTATACAAGCCCAATCGCTCCAGCCTTTCAACATACGACAGTCCCGCCATTCCGGGAATTAACCTAGTGAACCTACGCTGCACGCCCTCCATAGCAAGAATATCCTTCCTCAAATTTGGAGACCAAAACTGCACACAGTACTCCAGGTGCGGTCTCACCAGGGCCCGGTACAACTGTAGAAGGACCTCTTTGCTCCTATACTCAACTCCTCTTGTTACGAAGGCCAACATTCCATTGGCTTTCTTCACTGCCTGCTGAACCTGCATGCTTCCTTTCATTGACTGATGCACTAGGACACCCAGATCTCGTTGAACTCCCCCTCCTCCTAACTTGACACCATTCAGATAATAATCTGCCTTTCTATTCTTACTTCCAAAGTGAATAACCTCACACTTATCTACATTAAACTGCATCTGCCATGTATCCGCCCACTCACACAACCTGTCCAAGTCACCCTGCAGCCTTATTGCATCTTCCTCACAATTCACACTACCCCCCAACTTAGTATCATCTGCAAATTTGCTAATGGTACTTTTAATCCCTTCGTCTAAGTCATTAATGTATATCGTGAATAGCTGGGGTCCCAGCACCGAACCTTGCGGTACCCCACTGGTCACTGCCTGCCATTCCGAAAGGGACCCATTTATCCCCACTCTTTGCTTTCTGTCTGTCAACCAATTTTCTATCCATGTCAGCACCCTACCCCCAATACCATGTGCCCTAATTTTGCCCACTAATCTCCTATGTGGGACCTTGTCGAAGGCTTTCTGAAAGTCGAGGTACACCACATCCACTGACTCTCCCTTGTCAATTTTCCTAGTTACATCCTCAAAAAATTCCAGTAGATTTGTCAAGCATGATTTCCCCTTCGTAAATCCATGCTGACTCGGAATGATCCCGTTACTGCTATCCAAATGCTCAGCAATTTCGTCTTTTATAATTGACTCCAGCATCTTCCCCACCACTGATGTCAGACTAACTGGTCTATAATTACCCGTTTTCTCTCTCCCTCCTTTCTTAAAAAGTGGGATAACATTTGCTATCCTCCAATCCACAGGAACTGATCCTGAATCTATAGAACATTGAAAAATGATCTCCAATGCTTCCACTATTTCTAGAGCCACCTCCTTAAGTACTCTGGGATGCAGACCATCAGGCCCTGGGGATTTATCAGCCTTCAGTCCCCTCAGCCTCCTGCGCTCCAAGGCAAAGCGTACTATGTCGATCGACATCAAGTCAAGTCAAGTTTATTTGTCACATACACATACAAGATGTGCAGTGAAACGAAAGGCCACCCACAGTCCAGCAATAAGAGCAATAAAAATAAACAATTTCACACACAATCGCGACCAACACAAAACAATCCATCACAGTGAGTCTCCTCCAGTCACCTCCTCACTGTGATGGAAGGCCAGGATGTCTTTTCTCTTCCCCTGCCGTCTTCTCCCGCGGTCAGGCTGTTGTAGTTGCCACGTTCCAGGCCGCGCCGGACGGTGAAAAGTCCGCGGCGGGCCGACCCAAGCCCCGCGATCCGTGGCGGGCAAAGACGCTGTCGCTGCCGGAGCTCCCGATGGCGGCCCCCACCCAGGGCAGGGACGTACCGAATCTCCCCAATCTTCTGAGGAAGTAGAGGCTTTGTTGGATTTTCTCTGTGCTTGCATCGATATGCTGGACCAGAAACATGCACCGCCTGTACATTGGCTGGATAGCCCACAGAACAGGGTTTCCATTGTATGGTCCGTACATGTGACAAAAAACAAACAAAACTCAATGAAGCGTTCTTGTCTTCTTATGGGGTGTGAAGCATCTGGAGGAGCGAGAAATTGGATAAACATCCTGTTTCTTCAGTCCTGTCTGCTGCATGAACAAAAAAAAGGTATAGATGTTTTCTGCTACCATGGATACGCTTGGTGGAGCGTAGAAACTGGCACGACGAAGCATGAGAGTGTTGATGTTGTGAAACATGTTACGATAGAGAGGGTGTTGGCAGAGTTGAGACGGATTAAAGTGTAAATCCTAGGACATTTTGAGGGCTCCAGTCAGAGATTTCTGTAGAAGGATACAGAGGAACTCAGCGGGTCAGGCAGCACCTCTGGAGAACATGGGCAGGTGATGTTTCAGGTTTGGATCCTTCTTCAGACCCTCACAGCAAAGTTCTCCCAGGGACAATAGTTATTTGGGGTCAGGACCCTTCTTCAGACCTTTAGCTTTTTTGACCTTAACACTCCCTCTTTGGTTTAAGGTGGTGGGGGGGAAGGGGGGGGGGGACAACTCAGAGGGTGGTAGGTGTAAGGAACGAGCTGCCAGAGGAGGTAGTTGAGGCATGTAGAATGACAGCATTTCAAAGTCATTTGGACAGGTATTTGACATTTGGATAAGAAAAGTTCAGAGGGATATGGGCCAAACACTGGATAGAAGGAATGGGTGACGTTTCGGATTGAGACCCTTCTTCAGACTGAGGTTCAGGGGAGAGGGACACAGAGACATGGAAGGGTGAGGTGTGAAAACGAGAGATCATCGGCGAGACCAAGTCAAGTCAAGTCAAGTCAAGTCAATTTTTATTTGTATAGCACATTTAAAAACAACCCACGTTGACCAAAGTGCTGTACATCTGATTAGGTACTAAGGAAAAAGAAAAGAAACATACAGTAGCACGCAAACAGTTCACAGCGCCTCCTCAATGAGCCTCAAACGCTAGGGAGTAGAAATAGGTTTTGAGCATGGACTTAAAGGAGTCGATGGAGGGGGCAGTTCTGATGGGGAGAGGGATGGGGACCAGGCACAGGCTCGGCGATCGCTTCTCTGAACACCTCCTCTCAGTCCGCCTAGACCTACCTGATCACCCGGTTGCTCAACACTTTAACTCCCCCTCCCATTCCCACACTGACCTTTCTGTCCTGGACCTCCTCCACTGTCAGAGGGAGGCCCAACGCAAATTTGAGGAACAGCACCTCCTATTTCGCTTGAGCAGCTTACAACCCAGTGGTATGAACATTGACTTCTAACTTGAAGTAACCCTTGCTTTCCCTCTCTCTTCATCCTTTCCCCTACCCTAGTTCCCCGACCAGTCTGACTGTCCTCCTGATTAAATGTTACCTTTATATGCCTCGTTGTAACCTTCCCCTCGTTAACAATGATCTATTCTACATTTTCCTTGAACTTTGTTGCCTTTGGTCTCTCGTTTTCACACCTTCACCCTTTCATATCTCAGTGTCTCCCTCTCCCCTGACTCTCAGTCTGAAGAAGGGCCTCAACTCGAAATGTCACCCACTCCTTCTCTCCTGAGATGCTGCCTGTCCTGCTGAGTTACTCCAGCATTTTGTGTCTATCTTCGGTGTACAGTTCCCTCCTGCACATGGGCCGAACACTGGCAGGCGGGACTGACTTAGTTGGCCAGCACGGACAAGTTGGGCCGAAGGGCCTGTTTCATTGCTCTATAACTCTATGACTCTAATTAACTAATCGAATGCTCCCACAAACAGAAATGAAATTACTCTGATTTGCTATGTTACTATTAAACTAAAATGGTATAACATTGTAAATTGGTATTATAAATGGTAAAGGAATTATAGTATTGGAATAATTTCCAGCAGAACCCGACCGTTTGATAATCATAGACTCTGCATAATTCCATGACTCTAGGACAGTCTTGAAGGTCAATTATTTGCAACAAACCACAGGAGGAACAGTATCAGCTTTTCCTCATCTTTGTTCTTCTTCCCCACTTGTCATTCCTTTCAAAAGAGGAAGATTTCTTACATAAAGAGTGGGAAGATTTCCCTCAGAGAATAGGTCTCCCCACGGATGCAGTGGATAGATTTTTTTCTAGCTGATAATACTTTTATTCCGCATTATGTTTACTGGGGAACCACACACAGAATCAGTATTGCTCTTGGCAGCTAGCTATATTTTTTAGACGGACAATTAGATTTCTTATTAGAGATTGGAGAGATAGAGCTCGTAAATAGGTCCTTCAGCCTGGAGAACGTCCAAACTCTGTACAGACAGCACCCAGAGTCAGAATCGAACCCGGGTCTCTGGTGCTGTGAGGCAGCAACTCTACCGCTGCGCCACCGTGGCACACCATAGATGACAGAGGATGGCTTTTATAGCAGAATTTAGATGAACTGGAAAAGTGGGCCATGGAAAGTTTAAGGTGAGAGGGGAAAGATTTAATAGGAACCCGAGGGCCAACTTTTTCATTCAGAGGCCCCATTTAAGACTTTAGACCAGAGATGCAGCGCGGAAACAGTCCCTTCGGCCCACCGAGTCTGTGCCGACCATCAATATACCTGTTCACACGAGTTCTATCCTATACATTAGCGAGAATTTACAGAAGCCAATTAATCGACTTAGATAGAGTGGATGTGGAGAGGATGTTTCCACTCGTGGGAGAGTCTAGGATTAGAGCTCATAGCCTCAGAGTTAAAGGATGTTCTTTTAGGAAGGAGATGAGGTGGAATTTCTTTAGCCAGAGGGTGGTGAATCTGTGGAATTCTTTGCCACAGACGGCTGCGGAGGCAGAATCAGTGGATATATTTAAGGCAGAGGTAGATAGATTCCTGAATATTACAGGTGTCAGAGGTGATGGGGGGAAGGCGGGAGAATGAGGTTAGGAGGGAGAGATAGATCAGCTAAGATTGAATGGCGGAGTAGACATGAAGGGCCAAATGGCCTAATTCTACTCCTTTCACATATGATCTTATGATGAACCTACAATCCTGCTCGTCTTTGGACTTTGGAAGGAAACCGGAGCACCCGGAGAAAACCCACGTGGTCACGGGGAGAACGCACAAACTCCACATAGACAGCACCCACAGTCAGGATTGAACCCGGGTCTCTGGTGCTGTAAGGCAGCAACTCTACCGCTGCGCCACCGTGCTGCCCCAAATTTCTAATCCGCATATGACTGGAGGGTTCCGTTATACCACATTAGATAAGATGATGTCAATTAAAATTTAAAAATCAATTGCTGACATTGAAAACCCGCAAACAGAAAAAGGTGGAAACTGACAGCAGGTTAGACTTTAAGTCAAATCCCCTGCTGCTGTACAGTAGAGACATCAGGAACTGCAGGTGCTGGAATCTTGAGCAAAACACAAAGTGCTGGAGGAACTCAGTGGGTCAGGCAGCATCCGTGGAGGGAATGGACAGGGGAGGTTTCGAGAACCATCTTGAGAACCAAGGGAGGATTCGTTACTGAGGCATCAGCACGATGTTTTCTTCCAGCAATGAACATCTGGTATTCTCCATCTCCTGCGGTGAAGAATTATGAATAATTTCTTTCCAAATGTCCCCACAAATATGTATTTAATATAAAGTTCCTTCCTAAGTACTAATCTGATGTCTGTAAAAAAAAGAACCACAGTCACATCTAAGAACCTATTCCATTTGCTGTTGATATGTAATGTATTTTGTTTCTCTGGTTTAAATTACGAATAGTTAAATTGTACGTTCTCGATTTTTAATTAAAAATGTGTTACTCAACAGAAATACAAAAGAAGTACGTTCATGTTATCAAATGCTGGATTGTTCCATCTTTTCTCTCATTCAGCACCTACACCCATAGATTGAGTACAAAAGTTGGGAAGTCATGTTGAGGTTGTGCAAGACGTTGGTGAGGGCTATTGTGTTCAGTTCTGGGCAGCGTGTTATAGGAAAGATGTTGTCAAGCTGGAAAGTATGCAGAGAAGATTTACGAGGATGTTGCCAGGACTAGAGGGACTGAGCTACAGGGAGAGGTTGAGTAGGCTGGGACTCTATTCCTTGGAGCGCAAGAGGATGAGGAGTGATCTGATAGAGGTGTATGAAATCGTGAGAGGAATAGATCGAGTAGATGCACAGAGTCTCTTACCCAGAGTAGGTGAATCAAGGACCAGAGGACATAGGTTCAAGGTGAGGGAGAACTTTTTCACACAAAGGTGGTGGGTGCATAGAAAGAGTTGCCAGTTAGACTGGTACATGGATAGGAAAGGTTTGGAGGGATATGGGCCAAACGCGGGCAGGTGGGGCTAGTGTAGCTGGGGCATGTTGGCCGGTGTGGGCAAGTTGGGCCGAAGGCTTTGTTTCCACGCAGTTTGACTCTATGACCCGTGACTATATGACTGAGCACAGCTCCAATGCCGTCTGTGCGATCACCAACAACATCACTCTTGTTGACTGAAGGGACTACAACAGGGGCCATTTAGAGAGGTCAATTTACCGGATAGGGAGATTAAGAACTAGAGGGCATAGGTTTAAGGTGAAATATTCTTGAACTTTCTTGAAAGGTACATAGTAGAAACAGGCGCTTTGACCCACCAAGTCCACGCCGACCATCGATCACGCATTCACACTAGTTCTGTGTTATCCCACTTTCTCATCTACTCTCCACACACCTTTTTCCGGGTGCTCCGGTTTCCTTCCACATCCCAAAGACGCACAGGTTTGTAGGTTAATTGGCCCTCTGTAAATTGCCCCTAGTGTGTAGGATAGAACTAGCGCATGGGGCGATTGTTGGTCAGTACGGACTCATTGGGCTGAAGGGCCTGTTTCCACACTGGATCTCTAAACAACAACTAAACTAAATCAGTCTGAGGAAGGGTTCCGACCCAAAACGTCACGTATTCATGTTCTCCAGAGATGCTGCCTGACCTGCTGAGTTATTCTAGCACTTTGTGTCTTCCTTTGTCAGCCAGCATCTTTAGTTCCTTGTTTCTCTGTGGGCCCAGCACTGATCCCTGAGGCACAGCACTCATCACAGGCCTCCAGTCCAGAATACAACCTTCCACCACCACCCTCTACTTCCACCCATGAAGCCAATTCTGTTTCAAGGAACTGCAGATGCTGGTTTACAAAAGAAGTCACAAGTGCTGGAGTAACTTAGCGGGCCAGGCAGCGTCTGTGGAGAACATGGATAGGTTACAAGTCAGGACCCTTCTTCAGACTCCATTTAGCTAGCTCTCCCTGGATCCCATGCGATATAATCTTCCTTTCAGCCTGTTTAAAGTTGATACGTTGTAGTTCCTCATATTTTCCTGCGGTTTTCATCTTGATTTACTATTTTCTAGTTTTGATAATCTGCAATTAAATGTGCTTATTTCCAATGGCCAAGCTATGCGGGTGAGGAACTTTTATGTGCTGCAATACCCCAGAACGTAATAACAAAAAACGTCTCGAACTCGTTGGAGAAAAAATGTTCCAAAATGACTGATGCCAAACTGTTAACAAAGTCTGTATCATGATGCCTGGATTAGAGGTTATTCCCTGCAGGGAGTGAATGGACAGACTTGGATTGTTGTCTCTGGAATGATGGAGCTTGCAGGGAGACTTGATAGGAAAGTACAGAAGTATATAAAAATTATGAGAGGCGTACTGGAGATAGTCAGATCCTTTTTCCCAGGGTGAAAATGGCGAATAGTAGAGGGCATAGCTTTGAATTTCGAGGGGCAAAGTTTAAAGGAGATGTGTGGGGCAAGTTTTATACACAGAGGGTGGTGGGTGTCTGGAACGCGCTGCCAGGGGTGGTGGTGGAGGCAGATACGATGGTGGTGTTTAAGTGTTTTTTGGATGGGCACACGGATATGCAGGGAATGGTGGGATATGGATCACGTGCAGGCAGGTAAGAGATGGTCTTGGCATTATGGTCGGCACGGACATTGTGGGCTGAAGGGCCTGTTCCTGTGCTGTACTGTTTTCTATTGTATGAAACCATCTTCCAGCTTTGAGTTGAGGAACCATCATGCATGTTTTAGTTTAGTTTATATCATATATCATATCATATATATACAGCCAGAAACAGGCCTTTTCGGCCCTCCAAGTCCGTGCCGCCCAGCGATCCCCGTACATTAACACTATCCTACACACACTAGGGACAATTTTTTTTTTTTTACATTTGCCCAGCCAATTAACCTACATACCTGTACGTCTTTGGAGTGGAGGAAGGAAACAGGCCCTTCGGCCCACCGAGTCCGCACCAACCAACGATCACCTCGTACGCTAATACTATCCTGCACACCAGGTACAATATACATTTTTTACCAAAGCCAATTAAACTGCAAACCCTCGGAAGAGGATTGGACTTTATTGCCTTCCATCACAGTGCGGGATGTGGGGAATCTACTGCGGTGGATGTTTATGCTAACTTTTATGTAGTTGTGTGTCTTGTTGCTTTTTCTGGTATGACTGTGTGGTAAATCGAGTTTCACTGTACCTTAATTGGTACACGTGACAATAAAATACCCTTTAAACCCTCTTTGTAATATTAAGGTATTAGGGTCTAGTTTTTAACTTCTGAGAAGTGCTGGTTTGTAATACGGTGCATGCCAAAACAGACAAAAACACTGCCTGGAAGTATTTACCAGACTTATATTTGACAATTTCTGAGTCTGCCTCTCTATTGAGAAGTGTCTGAATTCAAATTAAATTAAATTAAATTAAATGTAATTAATTTGAAATCTGTTTTTTAATTTTTTAGAGGTGTTAGTACATCGTACGACAGGTACAGTCACAAAACAAAAGCACCCTAAAAGTATTTAGCAGACTTTTGAAAGTTTTTGAGTATGTTTCTCTTTTGAGCACTGCTCTCCAGATTGTAACATAACAAGAGGAGTTGAGTATAGGAGCAAAGAGGTCCTTCTGCAGTTGTACAGGGCCCTAGTGAGACCGCACCTGGAGTACTGTGTGCAGTTTTGGTCTCCAAATTTGAGGAAGGATATTCTTGCTATTGAGGGCGTGCAGCGTAGGTTCACTAGGTTAATTCCCAGAATGGCGGGACTGTCGTATGTTGAAAGACTGGAGCGACTAGGCTTGTATACACTGGAATTTAGAAGTATGAGAGGGAATCTTATCGAAACATATAAGATTATTAAGGGATTGGACCCGTTAGAGGCAGGAAACATGTTCCCAATGTTGGGGGAGTCCAGAACCAGGGGCCACAGTTTAAGAATAAGGGGTAGGCCATTTAGAACGGAGATGAGGAAAAACTTTTTCAGTTAGAGAGTTGTGAATCTGTGGAATTCTCTGCCTCAGAAGGCGGTGGAGGCCAATTCTCTGGATGCTTTCAAGAGAGAGCTGGATAGAGCTCTTAAGGATAGCGGAGTCAGGGGGTATGGGGAGAAGGCAGGAACGGGGTACTGATTGAGAATGATCAGCCATGATCACATTGAATGGAGGTGCTGGCTCGAAGGGCCGAATGGCCTCCTCCTGCACCTATTGTCTATTGTCTATTGTATATTGTCTATTGTAACAACTTGCTGTAAAAATGTTGTCATTTTGTCAATTAGGTCAATGACCCTTCTCCCAACATAAACTGTTAAGAGTCAAGGGTGTTTAATTGTCATATTAACTTTGGCGGCAAGAACAGGAAAGCAGAGTATTACCTGAATGGTGACCGATTGGGAGAAGGGGAGATGCAACGTGACCTGGGTGTCATGGTGCACCAGTCATTGAAAGCAAGCATGCAGGTGCAGTAGGCAGTGAAGAAAGCGAATGGTATGTTGGCATTCATAGCAAGAGGATTTGAGTTTAGGAGCAGGGAGGTTCTGCTGCAGTTGTACAGGGCCTTGGTGAGACCGCACCTGGAGTATTGTGTGCAGTTTTGGTCTCCTAACCTGAGAAAAGACGTTCTTGCCTTAGAGGGAGTACAGAGAAGGTTCACCAGATTAATCCCTGGGATGGCGGGACTTGCATATGAGGAAAGACTGGATAGACTGGGCTTGTACTCGCTGGAATTTAGAAGACTGAGGGGGGATCTTATAGAAACATATAAAATTCTTAAGGGGTTGGAGAGGCTAGATGCGGGAAGATTGTTCCCGATGTTGGGGGAGTCCAGAACCAGGGGTCACAGCTTAAGGATAAGGGGGAAGTCTTTTAGGACCGAGATGAGAAAACATTTCTTCACACAGAGAGTGGTGAGTCTGTGGAATTCTCTGCCACAGAAGGTAGTTGAGGCCAGTTCATTGGTTATATTTAAGAGGGAGTTAGATGTGGCCCTTTTTGCTAAAGGGATCAGGGGGTATGGAGAGAAGGCAGGTACAGGTTACTGAGCTGGATGATCAACCATGATCATATTGAATGGCGGTGGAGGCTCGAAGGGCCGAATGGCCTACTCCTGCACCTATTTTCTATGTTTCTATGTTTCTATGTTTCTATATGTACCAGCAATGGGACAATAACATTCTTACTTGCTGCAGCTTAACAGGTCCATAAACACAATAACACACAGATAAATATATATTAGTTTATTTTGTTTAGTTTAGTTTAGTTTCTTGTCATGTGTACCGAGGCACAGTGAAAAGTTGTGTTTTTGCATGCTATCCAGTCAGCGGAAAGACTGTACATGATTACAATCGAGCCAACCACTCGTCCCTTCCTACCCAAACCACCCCATCCCCGGGCACTTTCCCCTGCAACCGCAGGAGATGAAACACCTGTCCCTTTACCTTTTTTCCTCATCTCAGTCCTAAATGGCCGACCACTTATTCTTAAACTGTGACCGTTGGTTCTGGACTCCCCCAACATCGGAACCATTTTTCCTGCATCCAGCCTATGCAATCCCTTAATAATTTGATATATTTCTACAAGATCCCCTCTCATCCTTCTAAATTCCAGTGAATATAAGCCCAGTCGCTCCATTCTTCCATCATATGTCAGTCCTGCCATCCCGGGAATTAAACTGGTGAACCTACGATGCACTCCCTCAGCAATGCTGCACTAACCAATAATACAATAACTTAATAATCAGTTATGCTGAGTTTGTGAGTTTGTTGGCACCAGAGACGTGGCACTTGTGTACTGCCAAGGTGAGGACTGCTGTATGATTTTACCGGATTGTATGCAAAAACAAAGCATTTCACTGCTCCTAGGTACATGTGACAATAAAATATCATTGAATTATTGAATTCAGACATTAGTAAAGCAAAGCTGTAATTTGTACTGCAAAACAAAACAATGTCCATAGAAGATCATCGTTGCTGAGGTCTGAAGAAGGGTCTCGATCCGAAACGTCACCCATTCCTTCTCTCCTGAGATGCTGCCTGACCTGCTGAGTTCCAGCATTTTGTGAAATAAATACCAACGTTGCTGAGGTTTGTATTGCGCATAGTGTTCAAGAGCCTGATGGTTGCTGGGAAATAAATACCAACGTTGCTGAGGTTTGTATTGCGCATAGTGTTCAAGAGCCTGATGGTTGCTGGGAAATAAATACCAACGTTACTGAGGTAGTGGTTTGTGCTGTGTGGTGTTATAGTTGATAGGCGGTTGTATTCATGGTGTGTGAGCTGCCAGCCTGTAGCCTGATTCTTGCATCATTACCTGGTTGGGTAACTTGGACGCCCAAGAGTGCAGGAGATCGCCGAGAGGGGTTGTCATGGGTAGACGTTGCTCGCACCATCACAGATAACGAGGTCACAGTTGCTGAGGTTTGTATTGCGCATAGTGTTCAAGAGCCTGATGGTTGCTGGGAAGAACAAACTACCCAGAACTACCCTCCACCTTTTCGCTCCCTCCCCCTATTCCTCCTCCCTCCCCCCTTCTCTGTGCCCCATTTGCACTTGCACCCATTTGCAGTCTAGTTTAGCTTAGTTTAGTTTAGCACATTGTCCATTGTTCAACATAACTTCACTCTTCAGCCTACCTGGTCCACAGCAACCAGCGATGCCCATACACTAACACTATCCTACACACACGAGGGGCAATTTACAATTTTTACCGATCCAATTAACCTAAAAACCTGGGCGTCTTTGGAGTGTGGAGGAAACCGGAGCACCCGGAGAAAACCCATGCAGGTCAGGGGGAGAATGTACAAACTCTGTACAGACAGCTCCCGTAGTCAGGATCGAACCCGGGTCTGTGGCGCTGTAAGGCAGTAGCTCTACCGCTGCACCACAGCCCCTTGTTTCTACACCTAACCCGGAGAATGACGTATTTTCCTCAACTTACATTGAGCTTTGTTGACGTAACGTATGAATATATATTCGGGGTGGCATGGTGGTGTCACAGTAGAGGTGCTGCCTCACATTGCCAGAGACATGGGTTCGATCCTGACGAGGGGTGCTGTCTGTATGAGGTTTGTACTTTCTCGCAGTGACCACAGGGGTTTTTTCCGGGTGCTCCGGTTTCCTCCCACATTCCAAAGACGTACAGATAGCTCCTCTGTCCCTCCCTTCCCCTCCTCCTTCCCAGATCTCCCTCTATCTTCCTGTCTCCACCTATATCCTTCCTTTGTCCCACCCCCGACATCAGTCTGAAGAAGGGTCTCGACCCGAAATGTCACCCATTCCTTCTCTCCCGAGATGCTGCCTGACCTGCTGAGTTACTCCAGCATTTTGTGAATAAACAGGTTTGTAAGTTCATTGGCTTTGGTAAAACTGTGAATTGCCCGCAGTGTGTAGTATAGTGCTAGTGTATGGGGTGATGGCTGGTCGGTGCGGACACGGTGGGCTGCAAGGCCTGTTTCCACGCAATATCTCTAAAGTCTAAAAAGCCAGGAGAGTCTGAAGAAGGGTCCTGAGTGAAAACATCACCTACCCATGTTCTCCAAAGATGTTGCCTGACCCACTGAGTAACTCCAGCACTTTGTGTTTTACATATGAGTCAGGATTTTAGACAATAGACAATAGGTGCAGGAGGAGGCCATTCGGCCTTCGAGCCAGCACCGCCATTCAATGTGATCATGGCTGATCATTCTCAATCAGTATCCCGTTCCTGCCTTCTCCCCATACCCCCTGACTCCGCTATCCTTAAGAGCTCTATCTAGCTCTCTCTTGAATGCATTCAGAGAATTGGCGTCCACTGCCTTCTGAGGCAGAGAATTCCACAGATTCACAACTCTCTGACTGAAAAAAGTTTTTCCTCATCTTTTTAAGACAAGGTCAGAAGGGAGCTGCAAAAACGTAGTGAGGTGTGAAAGTCAAAGGAGAAATAGGGTGGAGATGGGGCGTCTTGGTCGGCATGGGCAAGTTGGGCCGAATGGGCCTGGTTCCAGCATATACGACTCGTTGCCACTATGACTCAAGGCATATTTATCCAATATTAAATTCGGCCATGCTACAAAGAGGTTGCAATGCATTTAAAAACCTCTTTGTTTCTCAAAGAAGCAAAGACCAATAACTGGTCCATACATAATATTAGTCATGAACAATCAACAGCATGATAAATTGCTAGCAGCTGGAAAGAACATTTGCCGCACACTGACGATATTTGTTTATCCTATAATCTGTGTATTTTCCCACAAAACTGCTTGTAAGTGCAATCTCTTTAATCTTCAGCATGAAAGGTGATCAAAATGAATGATATTTGAAAATCATGAAAGTAGTGGCATGTTGATTTTATGTGTGTATTGACTCACAAATAATTTTGCCCTGAATTTGCCCACAGCGTAATCCCGAGTAAAAAAAATGGTTGTGCATCTAAAGACAAGGCCCACATTTTGAATATGGTTGTCAATTTTGGAGTTTGTCCTCTTAAAGTTACACCATCAATCCTTCCCTGATCCAGTTTTCTATCTCTACGATTGATAAGAAAACATTCTGGACGAGTGCCTGCTGTGTAAACTGCCCCAGCTTGAGGAGGCACAAGAATCCGCAGGTGCTGGAATTTTGACCAAAACACAAAGTGCTGGAGGAACTCAGTGGGTCAGGCAGCATCTGTGGAGGGAATGGACAGATGGACTTGACTTGAGAAGGATCTTTTCTCCTCTGCCTGCACCTGACCCATATCCCTCCATTCTCTGCATTTCCATGTGCCTGTCTAAAACCCTCTTACTCTCCTACCTGCCTCCACCACCACCCTTGCTATTGAGGGCGTGCAGCGTAGGTTTACTAGGTTCATTCCCGGAATGGCGGGACTGTCATATGTTGAAAGACTGGAGCGACTAGGCTTGTATACACTGGAATTTAGAAGGATGAGAGGAGATCTTATCGAAACGTATAAGATTATTAAGGGGTTGGACACGTTAGAGGCAGGAAAAATGTTCCCAATGTTGGGGGAGTCCAGAACCAGGGGCCACACACAGTTTAAGAATAAGGGGTAGGCCATTTAGAACGGAGATGAGGAAAAACTTTTTCAGTCAGAGAGTTGTGAATCTGTGGAATTCTCTGCCTCAGAAGGCAGTGGAGGCCAATTCTCTGAATGCATTCAAGAGAAAGCTAGATAGAGCTCTTAAGGATAGCGGAGTCAGGGGGTATGGGGAGAACGCAGGAACAGGGTACTGATTGAGAATGATCAGCCATGATCACATTGAATGGCGGTGCTGGCTCGAAGTCACCTAATAATGGAAATTATACTACAGACAGACAAGTAACAAAGCTGATCCACTGTACAAGAGCTCCACTTCAACCAATGGCGTCTTCTAATCAAAGCCCCAGGGCTGCTAAATTGAAGCTTTCAAGGTTACAGCTGGGCTTATCACAAAAATTAAGCAAAATGATTCAACATGGCAGGCAAACATACTCCAGCTGCCTTTGGTTAAATGTGAAGAAATAAAATTGGAAAGAACAGATTTTTGCTAATCAAAAATTGACAAATGTTTGCAATAAATCAGAAGAGACAATAAAAGTCAATAACTTCAAAAGTCAAGAGTGTTTAATTGTTATGTGTACTAGCAAAGTTTTTCGAAAGATAAGTCCAACAACTGCAGAACTATTGACACAAGGAACTGCAGATGCTGGATTCGTGAGCAAATGTCAAAGTGCTTTCAAAACTCAACGGGTCAAGCAGCATCCGTGGAGCTAATGGACAAGCGAGGTTTTAGTTCAGGACCCTTTAGACTTTGGACTTCAGAGATACAGCGTGGAAACAGGTCCTTCGGCCCACTGAGTACATCTGGCCAGCGATCCCCGCAGACGAGCACTATCCTACACACTAGGGACAATTTACAATTTTACCAAAGCCAAATAACTGACAAACCTGTATGTCTTTGGAATGTGGGAGAAAACAGGAGCACCCTGGGGGAAACACACGCGGTCACGGGGAGAACGTAGAACTCCGTACAGACAGCACACATAGTCATGATCGAACCCGGGTCTCTGGCGCTGTGAGGCAGCAACTCTACCGCTGCGCCACCGCGCCGCCCAAACTTCAGACTAGTTCGGACGTAGCATCTGCAATTTCTAAGTGTCTCGATGGTGAAGTCATGTTGAACAATGGACAATGTGCTACATAAACATGTTGCAGTGGTTATGTTTGGGATTGTAGCCAGGCAGTATTTGATGTAAAACTATTTACACACCACGCATGAGGCACTAAAAACTGATCATCCCAGTCTGAAGAAGGGTGTCAACGTGAAACGTCGCCCATTCCTTCTCTCCTGCGATGCTGCCTGACCTGCTGAGTTACTCCAGCATTTTGTGAATAAATACCTTCCAGTTGAACTGTGTCGGTTTTGTAATCTAAACATAGACCGCAGCATAGGACAGGTTTGGAGGGATATGGACCAAATGCAGGCAGGTGGGACTAGTGTAGCCGGGACATTGTTGGCCGGTATGGGCAGGTTGGGCCGAAGGGCCTGTTTCCACACTGCATCATTCTAAGGCTCTATGACACCCTACGTTGCACAACTGGAAGAGCTTCTGCCTCACCACACCAGAGACCCGGGTTCGATCCTGACCTCGGGTGCCGTTGGCGTGCTGTTGGCACATTCTCCCTGTGACTGCGTGGATTTCCTCCAGGTGCTCCGGTTTCCTCCTATGTTCCAAAGTTGTTCGAATCTGTAGATTAATTGGCCCCTATGAAACAGAAGTTGCCCCGAGTGTGTAAGGAGTGATCGGGAAAGTGGGATAATGTAGAACTAGTGTGAACGGGCGATCGACGGTAGGCGTGGACTAGCTGGGCTGTGTGGCCTATTTCATAGCATCACACGGCACGGAAACAGGCCTTACTTCGGCCTAACGTTCATGCCAACCAAGATGCCCCATCCCAGTTATCTGCATTTGGCTGAAATTCCTCTAAACATTTCCCAGCAATGTACCAAGTGTCTTTTAAATGTTATCATTGTACCTACCTCATCTGGCAGCTGGTTCCATACACCCACCAACATCTGCATGAGAAAGTTGCCCCTCCGATTCCTATTAAATCTTGCCCCTCTCGTCTTAAACCTGTGGTTCATGATTCCCCTACTCTGGGTTAAAGACTCTGTATTCACCCTATCTATTTCCTTTATGATCTTATACACCTCCATAAGATCACCCTCGGCCTCCTGGGCTCCAAGGAATAAAGTCCTAGACTGCCCAACCTCTCCTTGTAGCTCAGTCATAGACAATAGACAATAGGTGCAGGAGTAGGCCATTCGGCCCTTCGAGCCAGCACCGCCATTCAATGTGATCATGGCTGATCATTCTCAATCAGTACCCCATTCCTGCCTTCTCCCCATACCCCCTGACTCCGCTATCCTTGAGAGCTCTATCTAGCTCTCTCTTGAATGCATTCAGAGAATTGGCCTCCACTGCCTTCTGAGGCAGAGAATTCCGCAGATTCACAACTCTCTAACTGAAAAGGTTTTTCCTCATCTCAGTTCTAAATGGCCTACACCTTATTCTTAAACTGTAGCCCCTTGTTCTGGAACAAGGCACTATCTAGCTCTCTCTTGAATGCATTCAGAGAATTGGCCTCCACTGCCTTCTGAGGCAGAGAATTCCACAGATTCACAACTCTCTGACTGAAAAAGTTTTTTTTCATCTCCGTTCTAAATGGCCTACCCCTTATTCTTAAACCGTGGCCCCTTGTGCTGGACTCCCCCAACATTGGGAACATGTTTCCTGCCTCTAACATGTCCAACCCCTTAATAATCTTATACGTTTCGATAAGATCCCCTCTCATCCTTCTAAATTCCAGACTTAGTCATAGAGTCATACAGCACTGAATCAGGCCCTTCCGCGAAACTTACCCGTGCCGACCAAGATACTCCATCTACACTAGTCCCATTTGCCTGCATTTGGCCCATATCCCTCTAAACATCCTATCCATGTACATGTCCACATGTCTTTTAATGTTTTTTCAAGTACCTGCCTCAGCCACCACCTCTGGCAGCTGAGCTTCTCTCCTGAGATGCTGCCTGACCTGCTGAGTTACTCCAGCATTTTGCGAAATAAATACCTTCGATTTGTACCAGTATCTGCAGTTATTTTCTTACACGAGGTATTGCTCCTGATTCCTCAGAGATCCTGCAGGGTTCTGACAGTCCAATTCCAGGACTTGTCCCATCCCAGCCCATCCCAGCTGCGTCCAGTCCCCCGGAAGGGCCCCATTTGCTAACCTCTCCTGTGCAGGGGCCGGCCAGAATTGCCAAGGCCCCAATGAAGAGCCAACTTGGAACTTCATAGTTAGCAGAGTCTAAGAAAACCTCAGCAGAACTCAATAGACAATAGACAATGGACAATAGACAATAGACAATAGACAATAGGTGCAGGAGGAGGCCCGTTTTCTTGCGTTTATGTAATTGAACCAGTTTATGAAATCAGAATAAAAGGTCTGAATAAAAGGATGCACCTCAAGAAAGAAGATGAGGAGGAATTTCTTTAGTCTGACGGTTTTGTTTTAGTTTAGTTTAGTTTATCGTCACGTGTGCAGTGAAAAACTTTTTGCTGCGTGCTATCCAGTCGGCGGAAAGACTACATGATTACATGATTACATCCACAGTGTGCAGATACAGGATAAAGGGAATAATGTCAATAACGATCAGTGCAAGATAAAGTCCAGTAAAGTCCGATTAAAGATATTCCTGCCACACTCCAAAGGACGTACGGGTTTGTTGGTTAATTGGCTTGGTATAAATGTAAATTATCCCTAGTGTGTGTAGAATAGTGTTAGTGTGCAGGGATCGCCGGTCGATGCGGACTCGGTGGGCGGAAGGGCCTGTTTCTGCGCTGTATCTCTAAACTAAACTAAACTCTCTCTCTTCACATCCATGCCTTTCAGTAAATTGCTGTGCTGCAGTCTAAGTTTTTGTTTAAATTTCCCCAACATCTCCCAAAACTATCTGGCCTACTTCGATGGACGAAATACACTGACTGATAAACTGCTGACAATCACCTCTCACTGGCTTGACTTTGCCCCATCCCCACATCTCATCCAGCTTCCTCCCCCTACGACGACTTAGTTGTCAAACTTTAAAGGAGATGAGCCGGGCGAGTTTTGTTGCACAGGGGGCCTGGAACACGCTGCCAGGGGCGGTGGTGGAGGCAGATACCATAGTGGTGTTTAGGAGACTCTTGGACGGGCACATGGATGTGCAGGGAATGGAGGGATACGGATCACGTGCAGGCAGATGAGAGGTGGCCTTGGCATCATCTTCAGCACAGAAAGGCCTGTTGTTGACCTGTTCCGTTCTATTTTCTTTGTTCTATGCTCTATTCTACTTGCCAGGTGTCCTGCACGCACCCCTTTTCCAGCTTTCTCCCCACTCTTGCCCCCCCCCCCTATTCCATCAGTCTGAAGAAGGATCGCGACCTGAATCATCTTCTGTCCATTTACCTCCACAAATGCTGCCTGATCCGCCGAGTTCCTCCAGCACTTTGTTTTCAGTTCAAGATTCATGCGAGCTTTGTGCTCACTATTCACACCCAGTGCGTGCAAATACCCCAAGTTAGTCCTGGAATCTTCCAGAGAGTAAACTCAACATTCAGATCATTTGTGTGGTCTGGTGTTTTGCTCAATGCCCACCGCAGTTTTATTTCTTCTTGTTCCCACAGGCCTGGTTTCAGTTACACTTCAGTCTGAAGACTGAAGAATGGTCCCAACCCGAGATCACCTCTCCACCTCCTATGCTCCACTTATGTCCCATTCTAAGATAGACACAAAAAGCTGGAGTAACTCAGTGGGTCAGGCAGCATCTCTGGAGAATAGGAATAGGTGAGGTTTCGGGACGAGACCCTTCTCCAGACGGAGAATCGGGGAAAGGGAAGCGAGAGATATGAAAAGTTACATGGAGCAAATTAATGAAAGATATGCAAAAAGCCAGCAACGATGATCAAGGAAAGGTGGAGCCCACACTGGTCCATTGTTGGCTGCAGGCTAGGTGATAACGAGTTATACAGACAGTGAAACTCAACAGGATGACGGTGAAACTAGTGAAACTATGACTAGGATGGGGAGGCATGAAGACAGAGGAGATACAAGGGTTGCTTGAAGTTTGAGAAATCAACGTTAATACTGCTGGGTTGTGAGCTGCCCAAACGAAATATGAGGTGCCGTTCCTCCAATTTGTGTCGGGCCTCACCGTCTTCTTTTTCTTTCGTGTCCATCGCCTACGTTTCAAATGTTACATCGCTGTCATCATCCGTCCTGAAAAGGCCGCAAGCTTCCGGTGACAATCAGTGGGAGCCTCACTTGTACTGTAGATGATGGTGGTAGCAGAATTAGCTCAGGACACTTCCAGTTTCCAGCCCCGCGACGTGGATGCTTCTGCTGTGGGACCGGCCTCACTGTGACAGTGGAGGAGGCCCAGGCCAAAACGGCCAGAATGGGGATGGGAAGGGGAATGAATGTGTTTGGCAGCCGGGGGAACAGTTAGGCCAAGGCGGACTGAGCGGAGGTGTTCAGCCAAACGATCGCTCAGTCCGCGCTTGGACAATCCAGACTCCAGGTCTTGGCAGCATCCACGCAAAGCATCCCTGCACCCTTTCCAGTTGCCATTGGATTTTAGAAACCTTGTTGCGCTCAGAGTCCTCAACAACTGCTTTCTTGCTTGGTTCTGTTCCTTGGAGTGCAAGAGGCTGAGGGGTGATTTTATTGACGTATAAAATCATGAGGGGAATAGACAGAGTGAATGCACGGAGTCTCTGACCCAGGGTAGGGGAATCAAGAACCAGAGGGCACAGTTTAGTTTAGTTTAGGGATACAGCGTGGAAACAGGCTCTTCGGCCTATCGAGTCCGCGCCGACCAGCGATCTGCTTCTTCTTCTTCTTGCGTATGGCGTGCACAGCCTAAAGTTGTGGGCCAAGGGTAGACATCCAGGCCAGGGCAGCATCAGTTGCTGGGTGGATGGACTTGATGCCATCGGGGTAAAGCCTCAGTGAGCAGTCATTCATGGTGTGAGGGATGGTCTGGTCTGGATATCCGCAGTCGCAAGCAGGGCTGTCTGTCATGCCCCACTTGTACAGGTGATGGGCTGTCCTTGCATGGAGGGTGCGGATCCTGTTCAGGGTTAGCCACTGCTCGCGATGTAGGTCAAATCCCGGTGGTTTCACTGTGGGTTTCTGTGATGACCTCTCCGTTGTCGGCGTTGGCATCTTTCCAGGCTCTGCACCACTCAGTCTTGGGGTCAAAGTCTTCCAGGGATTTGGCTGAAGACCAGAAGGGTTTGCGGGACTTCAGCCACATGTTGGGCAGATTGTTCAAGTCAGCATGGATGGGAAGGTCAGGGTTAGTCTCGATGGTGCACCAATCTTTCAACATCCTCTCCCTTCTGCATATGCTGGGAGGGGCGATGTGAGAGAGGACAGGGAGCCACTGCAAAGGTGTTGACTTAAGCGTCCCTGTGATGACCCATATTCCAGAGTTAAGGACAATGTCAACTCGTTTGGTGTGGCAGCTATTAGCCCAAGCTTTTGGGCAAAACTCGGCTGTTGACTAGACGAGGGCTCAGCTTGCGTACCGCAAGGTGGGTGTGTGCATTGGATCCCCAGCTGTTGGCTGCAAGTTCCATGATGATGTTGACCCTTGCTTTCAGATTATCAGCCACGCTCTTCAGGTGTTCACGATAGGTGAGGTTGCGGTCCAGTGTGACTCCTAGCTACTTGGGGAATTCTATTTAGAATTAGATGACTTGAACTTCACGCACTCCAGCAGGAAGGCATGGACTCTCCTTCGCCATCTTGGTTCGGCTGCCCCTGCCCGGTACAACCCCCCCAAGGCGTCAGCAAATGCTGCAGCTTCTCGTCCGCTGGCAAACTCGAAGGTCACCGCTTCCAAAGAAACCTGACAAGAAGTGAGACGGATCCTCACAACGTCCATCTCTTCTTCACCATCCTCAAGCCGCCTTTCTCATCCATACACTCCAGTTGATGTGGACAAAGGCCTGTCTCCCACTAAAGCTGGGAAAGCAGCAGGAGTTGTTGGGATGTACCCGGAATTTCTGAAGAACCTTGGCCCCCAAGGACGCAACTGGCTGGCTGCTTTTTTCACCCATGTCCATCGTAGAGGAATTATCCGTAAGGCCTGGAGAGAGTCTAAGGTCATCGCCATCCACAAGCCTGGGAAACCTGCTGATGATCCAGCTAGTTATCGACCCATCTCCCTCTTGTGCTCTCTGTAAGTCTCCGTCTCCTACAAGCTGTTTGAACGTCTCCTGCTTGCCAGGATTTCTCCATTCGTAGAACCTGTTCTGCCCAGAGAGCAAGCTGGCTTTAGACCTGGTAGAAGCTGAGCAGATCAAGTCCTTGCCCTCACTACCAATACAGCGGCTGGCTTCCAACGTGCCCTGAAAACTGGTGTTGCTCTCATCGATCTGTCATCAGCATATGACACCGTGTGGAGACATGGCCTGGTGCTGAAAACTTCCAGAATCTTGAAGTACCAAACCACCATGAGTGACCAGCGATCATTCGTTCCCACTCGTTCTAGAAACATAGAAACATAGAAAATAGGTGCAGGAGTAGGCCATTCGGCCCTTCGAGCCTGCACCGCCATTCAATATGATCATGGCTGATCATCCAACTCAGTAACCTGTACCTGCCTCCTCTCCATACCCCCTGATCCCTTTAGCCACAAGGGCCACATCTAACTCCCTCTTAAATATAGCCAATGAACTGGCCTCAACTACCTTCTGTGGCAGAGAATTCCACAGATTTACCACTCTGTGTGAAAAAAAACTTTCTCATCTCGGTCCTAAAAGACTTCCCCCTTATCCTTAAACTGTGACCCCTTGTTCTGGACTTCCCCAACATCGGACCAATCTTCCTGCATCTAGCCTGTCCAACCCCTTAAGAATTTTGTAAGTTTCTATAAGATCCCCCCTCAATCTTCTAAATTCCAGCGAGTACAAGCCGAGTTTATCCAGTCTTTCTTCATATGAAAGTCCTGCCATCCCAGGAATCAATCTGGTGAACCTTCTCTGTACTCCCTCTATGGCAAGAATGTCTTTCCTCAGATTAGGAGACCAAAACTGTACGCAATATTCCAGGTGTGGTCTCACCAATGCCCTGTACAACTGCAGCAGAACCTCCCTGCTCCTATACTCAAATCCCCTCGCTATGAATGCCAACATACCATTCGCTTTCTTCACTGCCTGCTGCACCTGCATGCCTACTTTCAATGACTGGTGTACCACGACACCCAGGTCTCGTTGCATCTCCCCTTCTCCTAATCGGCCACCATTCAGATAATAGTCTGCTTTCCTGTTCTTGCCACCAAAGTGGATAACCTCACATTTATCCACATTATATTGCATCTGCCATGCCTTTGCCCATTCACCTAACCTATCCAAGTCACGTTGCAGCCTCCTAGCATCCTCCTCACAGCTAACACTGCCACCCAGCTTCGTGTCATCCGCAAACTTGGAGATGTTGCATTCAATTCCCTCGTCCAAATCATTAATATATATTGTAAATAGCTGGGGTCCCAGCACTGAGCCTTGTGGTACCCCACTAGTCACTGCCTGCCATTCTGAAAAGGACCCGTTTATTCCTACTCTTTGCTTCCTGTCTGCCAGCCAGTTCTCTATCTACATCAATACTGAACCCACAATACCGTGTGCTTTAAGTTTGCATACTAATCTCTTATGTGGGACCTTGTCGAAAGCCTTCTGGAAGTCCAGATATAACACATCCACTGGTTTTCCCTTATCCACTCTACTAGTTACATCCTCGAAAAATTCTATAAGATTCGTCAGACATGATTTACCTTTCATAAATCCATGCTGACTTTGTCCAATGATTTCACCACTTTCCAAATGTGTTGCTATCCCATCTTTAATAACTGACTCTAGCATTTTCCCCACTACCGATGTTAGACTAACTGGTCTATAATTCCCCGTTTTCTCTCTCCCTCCCTTTTTGAAAAGTGGGCTTACATTAGCTACCCTCCAATCCTCAGGAACTACTCCAGAATCTAAAGAGTTTTGAAAAATTATCACTAATGCATCCACTATTTCTGGGGCTACCTCCTTAAGCACTCTGGGATGCAGTCCATCTGGCCCTGGGGATTTATCGGCCTTTAATCCATTCAATTTACCTAACGCCACTTCCCGACTAACCTGGATTTCACTCAGTTCCTCCATCTCATTTGACCCCTGGTCCCCTGCAATTTCCGGGAGATTATTTATGTCTTCCTTAGTGAAGACAGAACCAAAGTAGTTATTCAATTGGTCTGCCATGTCCTTGTTCCCCATGATCAATTCACCTGTTTCTGACTGCAAGGGACCTACATTTGTTTTAACTAATCTTTTTCTCTTCACATATCTATAAAAGCTTTTGCAGTCAGTTTTTATGTTCCCTGCCAGTTTTCTTTCATAATCTATTTTCCCTTTCCTAATTAAGCCCTTTGTCCTCCTCTGCTGGACTCTGAATTTCTCCCAGTCTTGCTAATTTGTACGCTTCATCTTTTGTTTTGATACTATCTCTAATCTCCCTTGTTAGCCACGGATGGACTACCTTCCCTGATTTATTCTTTTGCCAAACTGGGATGAACAATTGTTGTAGTTCATCCATGCAGTCTTTAAATGCCTTCCATTGCATATCCACCGTCAACCCTTTAAGAATCAATTGCCAGTCTATCTTGGCCAATTCACGTCTCATGCCCTCAAAGTTACCTTTCTTTAAGTTCAGAACCGTTGTTTCTGAATTAACTAATCTTCTATCCTACACGCCAGGGGACAATTTTACAGAAGCCAATTAACCTACAAGCCTGCACGTCTTTGGAGTGTGGGAGGAAATAAAGAGCACCTAGGGAAACTCCACACATACAGCACCCATAGTTGAGACCGAACCCGTGTCTCTGGCGCGATGAGGCGGCAACTCTCCCACTGCACCACCGTGCCACCCGTTTTCATGGAGTTTGTTGGTTGCAGAGGTGTGCCGCGATTGTGAGCAAGAATACGATTTATAAAATGGTGACTTGACAAATGGACCACAAGGCTTCATTATCAACAACTCCAATCTGCAGGGTTCAGTGTTGAGGTGGATAGAAAATTGGTTGGCGGACAGGAAGCAAAGAGTAGGAATAAGCGGGTCCTTTTCGGAATGGCAGGCAGTGACTAGTGGGGTACCGCAAGGCTCAGTGCTGGGACCCCAGTTATTTACAGTGTATATTAATGATTTGGACGAGGGAATTTAATGCAACATCTCTAAGTTTGCGGATGACACGAAGCTGGGTGGCAGTGTTAGCTGCGAGGAGGATGCTAGGAGGCTGCAGAGTGACATGGATAGATTAGGCGAGTGGGCAAATGCATGGCAGATGCAATATAATGTGGATAAATGTGAGGTTATCCACCTTGGCGGCAAGAACAGGAAAGCAGAGTATTACCTGAATGGTGAACGATTAGGAGAAGGGGAGATGCAACGTGACCTGGGTGTCATGGTGCACCAGTCATTGAAAGCAAGCGTGCAGGTGCAGCAGGCAGTGAAGAAAGCGAATGGTATGTTGGCATTCATAGCAAGAGGATTTGAGTTTTGGAGCAGGGAAGTTCTACTGCAGTTGTACAGGGCCTTGGTGAGACCGCACCTGGAGTATTGTGTGCAGTTTTGGTCTCCTAATCTGAGGAAAGATGTTCTTGCCTTAGAGGGAGTACAGAGAAGGTTCACCAGATTGATTCCTGGGATGGCAGGACTTTCATATGAAGAAAGACTGGATAGACTAGGCTTGTACTCGCTGGAATTTAGAAGACTGAGGGGGGATCTTATAGAAACATATAAAATTCTTAAGGGGTTGGAGAGGCTAGATGCGGGAAGATTGTTCCCGATGTCGGGGGAGTCCAGAACCAGGGGTCACAGCTTAAGGATAAGGGGGAAGTCTTTTAGGACCGAGATGAGAAAACATTTCTTCACACAGAGAGTGGTGAGTCTGTGGAATTCTCTGCCACAGAAGGTAGTTGAGGCCAGTTCATTGGCTATATTTAAGAGGGAGTTAGATGTGGCCCTTTTTGCTAAAGGGATCAGGGGGTATGGAGAGAAGGCAGGTACAGGTTACTGATCTGGATGATCAGCCATGATCATATTGAATGGTGGTGCAGGCTCGATGTTTCTATGCAGCCTCACAAGGACAAGGTTCATCCCTTTCCAAAGAGAACAAAGTCCACAATAATCACATCAATGGGGTTCTGGCTACATTTTCTCATGCAACTTGCTGCGTTTCGGCAGATCCATAAACTGGATCACTGTGGACAATTGGCAAGATCTCACACTCATGAAGGTTGCTTGCAAATGAATATGGACAATCTGTTATCAATCCCCTGTGGGCTGGGTTCAATTGGCATGTACATTCATTCCTCAATTGAAGCTGAGCATGATCTGGGGTTACAGAGAGCTCTCTGTAAGTCTCCGTCGGTTTATGCTTTGCATGCTTTTACAATCTAAAGAGAATCTTGACGGAGGGGGGGTACAAAGTATTACCACGCAGTCTGTAGGATTTACAGGCTATTGGCTGGCTCGGGGCATCGCTGCCAATGTTTACGCTATCCTTCGGCTGTTAGGAGTGCAGAGTGAAACTAGAAAAGCACAGGGATTTTATGGGATTTGAAATCAATCCATTGACATGTCCTTCCATTTCTTACAGTATTCACAGGTCAGGACCTCTGCACCATCTGCCTGGTGATGCAGCAGTAGTGTTGCTGCTTTACAGCGTCAGTTCGATCCTGACTACGGGTGCTGTCTGTACAGAGTTTGTACGTTCTCCCCGTGACCTGTGGGGGGGTTTCTCCGAGATCTTCGGTTTCCTCCCAAATTCCAAAGACGTACAGGTTTGTAGATTAATTGGCCTGGTACAAAACGTAAAATTGTCCCTCGTGCGTGTAGCATAGTGTTAATGTGCAGGAATGTACTGGTTGGTATAGACTCGGTGGGCCAAAGGGCCTGTTTCCGCACTGCATCTCTAAACTACACTAAACTACACTACTTATAGTATGTTCCATGTTCTAAGCACCCTATAGAGGCTTTCTAGATGTTTTTACATTTTATATTTTATAGCATATAACAATTTATAGTTTATACCCTCTGTTACCTTTTGATTTCCAGAGGCATTTGATAAAGTGCCATGTCAAAGATAATTGCAGAGAATAACATTTCAAGGCTCAGAGTTAAGATATTGGCAAGGTTGAATACTGGCTGGATAATGAGGAACAGAGGAGAACCATAAATGGGTCTTTCTCTTGTTGACAAGATGTTATGTGAAACCTTGTCTTAGAATTTGTTTTGTTTAGTTTAATTTAGAGAAACAGTGCGGAAACAGGCCCTTCGACCCACTAAGTCAGCACCCACCAGCAATCTCCGTTCACTAGTACCATCCTACACACACACTAGGGACAATTTACAATCTTTTCCGAAGATGTATGTCTTTAGGATGTGGGAGAAAACTGGAGCACCCTGAGAAAACTCACGGGGATCGTACAAACTCCGTACAGACAGCGCCCGTAGTCAAGATTGAACCAGGGGCCACAGTCTAAGAATAAAGGGGAGGCCATTTAAAACTGAGGTGAGAAAAAACTTTTTCACCCAGAGAGTTGTGAATTTGTGGAATTCTCTGTCACTGGATGAATTTAAAAGAGAGTTAGATAGAGCTCTAGGGGCTATTGGAATCAGGGGATATGGGGAGAAGGCAGGCACAGGTTACTGATTGTGGATGCTCAGCCATGATCACAATGAATGGCGGCGCTGGCTCGAAGGGCCAAATGGCCTCCTCCTGCACCTATTTTCTATGTAACCTGGGTTTCTAGCGCCTTAAGGCAGCAACTTTATTGTTGTGCCTCCCACTTATATAAATGATTTGGCCAACGGCATTGGATGAAGGCTAAATCTGTTGAGGACACAAAGATTGGTATAATTGTAAATTGTGAAGATGTCATCAGAAGAGTATAAAGAGATATGGAGAGATTAAGTGAATGGTTTAAGATCTGGCAGAGTGTAATAGGGTGTAAAATATAAAATTTTCCTTTTTGGCATGGGAAAATGAAACAGGATATAGAATACAGAGCTTTATTTGTCATTCGGTACCGAACGAAATTACATAGCAGTCACACAAAAAAAAAAAAAGAACACAAGACACATGACCCCAACACAAACATCCATCACAGTGACTCCAAACACCCCTTCACTGTGATGGAGGCAACAAAACTTCCACTCTCTTCCCCCCCGCACCCACGGATAGACAGCTCGTCCCCGACCGACCCGCACAGTCCCCGCAAGGGGATGGGAGTCCCCACGGCCGAGCCGCACCGGGCGCTGAAACGACCCGCGGCCGAGCCGGGCGATGGAAGGCCCCGCGGCCGAGCCGCACCGGGTGCTGAAACGTCCTGTGGCCGAGCCGGGCGATGGAAGGCCCCGCGGCCGTGCCTCAAAGAGGGGTGGACATGTTGTTTTTAATGAGGAAAGATTGATTGGGCTGGGCTTGTCACTGCTGGAGTTTAGAAGAGTGAGAGGTAACTCACAAAGTGCTGGAGTAACTCAGCGGGTCAGGCAGCATCTCTGGAGTAGGTGGATAGGTGACATTTCTGTTCTCAGGACTCATCATCAGACCCAAAACGTCACCTTTCGATGTCCTCCACAGATGCTGCCTGACTCGCTGAGTTCCTTCAGTACTTTGCGCTTACTCAAGATTCCAGCATCTACAATTTTTGGTGTCTCCTGGCGGATAATTTAACTGGAAATCCAATATTCTGAGATAACGTGCTGATGTGATGGAGACATTTATCCTTGTTTTTAGTTAAGTTTTGTTTAGAGATACAGGGCAGAAACAGGGCCTTCGGCCCACCGAGTCCACACTGACCAGCGATCACCCGCACATTAACACGATCCTACCCACGCTAGGAACAATTTACATTTAAACCAAGCCAATTAACCTACAAACCTGTACGTCTTTGGAGTGTGGGAGGAAACCGAAGTATCGGGTATAGGGCCCTAGTGAGACCGCACCTGGAGTACTGTGTGCAGTTTTGGTCACCAAATTTGAGGATGGATATTCTTGCTATTGAGGGCGTGCAGCGTAGGTTTACTAGGTTAATTCCCGGAATGGCAGGACTGTCATATGTGGAAAGACTGGAGCGGCTAGGCTTGTATACACTGGAATTTAGAAGGATGAGAGGGGATCTTATTGAAACATATAAGATTATTAAGGGGTTGGACTCGTTAGAGGCAGGAAACATGTTCCCAATGTTGGGGGAGTCCGGAACCAGGAGCCATAGTTTAAGAATAAGGGGTAGGACATTTAGAACGAAGATGAGGAAAAACCTTTTCAGTCAGAGAGTTGTAAATCTGTGGAATTCTCTGCCTCAGAAGGCAGTGGAGGCCAATTCTCTGAATGCATTCAAGAGAGAGCTAGATAGAGCCCTTAAGGATAGCGGAGACAGGGGGTATGGGGAGAAGGCAGGAACGGGGTACTGATTGAGAATGATCAGCCATGATCACATTGAATGGCGGCTCAAAGGGCCGAATGGCCTCCTCCTGCACCTATTGTCTATTGTCTGTTGTCTATTGTCTATTGTCTATTGTCTATTGTAAAACCGACGTGGTCACGGGGAGAACGTACAAACACCGTACGGACAGCGCCCGTAGTCGGGATCGAACCCGGGGCACTGGTGCTGAAAGCACCGTAAGGCAGCAACTCTACCACTGCGCCACTGTGCTGCCCCAGCAGAATCATGAACGAGAAGTCTTGTTTTGAAAATAAGGGGTCACCTACTTAAAACAGAGACAATGGCAAACGTTTTCACCCAGAGCTTGTGAGTCACTGAAGATCTCTTCCTTGAAGCCTGGAGTAATCAGATCTTTGGGGAATTTTAAGCAGAATAGATTCTTGGTAAGCACGGGGGTGAAAGATTACCAGGAGCTGGCAGAAATGTGGCATTGAAGCTCCAGTCACATGATGCATCAGCTGACTAGATGGGTGCAGTTTCGGAACCAAGAATGAGAGGACGCAGGTTTAAGGTGATGGGGGAATGATTTAATCGTAACCCGAGGGGTAATTTTTTCGGAGGGTGGTGGGTTATGGAACGAGTTGCCGGAGGAGGTAGTTGCAGGTAGCATTGCAGCGTTTAAGAAACATTTGGACAGGTACATGGATAGGACCGGTTTGGAGGGATATGGGCCAAACGCAGGCAGATAGGACGAGTGTAGATGGGGCATGTTGATCAGTGTGGATAAATTGGGCTGAAGGGCCTGTTTCTGTGCTGGATGCCTCTATGACTTTATGACATGGTGGTGTAGGAAAATAACTACAGATGCTGGTTCAAATCGAAGGTAGACACAAAATGCTGGAGTAACTTAGCGGGTCAGGCAGCATCTCAGGAGAGAAGGAATGGGTGACGTTTCGGGTCAAGACCCTTCTTCAGACTGATGTCAGGGGAGGGTGCGGGACAAAGATAGGATGTAGTTGGAGACATGAATACAGTGGGAGAACAGGGAAGGGGGAGGGGAAAGAGAGGGATAGGAGCTATCTGAAGTTAAAGCAGGTTAAGACACCTGTTCACCATTCATGCGTTCCTATATTAGTGGGACAATATAGCTTAACGAGTCATACCACTGTACAATCTTGTTTAGTTTTGTTTAGTTCATTGTCACATGTACTGAGGTACAGTGAAAAGCTTTTTGTTGCGTTTACAGCAGAAAGACTGTACATGATTATAATCAAGCTGTCCACAGGGTGCAGACACAGGATGAAGAGAATAATGTTTTGTGCAAGACATGGTCCAGTAAAGTCCGATGAAAGATAGTCCGAGGGTCTCCAATGAGTTGGATGGGAGGTCAGGACCACTCTCTAGCATCTAGACAAATTCATTAAGGCACAGCAACTTTGGAACTGGAACTCCACTTTGTTGGGCACAAAGTGCTGGAGTAACTCAGCATGGCAGTGACCCAAAACGTCACCTATCCATGTTCCCCAGAGATGCTGCCTCACCCACTGAGTTACGCCAGCTCTTTGTATTGACAAGCACCTGCGGCTCCTTGTTTCTCCTCATTGTCCCTCCAGTTTGCGTGTGGCCTTACTTTGGCAGTGGAGGAGGCCCAGGACAGAAAGGTCTGTGTGGGAATGGGCAGGGTGGTTAAAATGGATGGAAACCGGGAGATGCTCGAGGGCCTGAACAGGCATTAGCGCTGCTCATCCCGAGCAGTCAGCCTGGTGCTTGGGCATGGTTTGAACCCCCTGAATCAGGGGAAAACACTACTGAAATAATCTGACACTTGTACCATTACTAGAGCTTCACAACACGCCAAGCAGGAGGAACAGGATGAATGGAAATGGTTTCAGTTCCATTATCTATCCTTGGGGGAATCCTGGCAAAGAATGATGAACTAGAATAAATTTGGGTTAAATGATAAACAGATTTCTGCGATGAATGTTTGCCCAATGAAAGTAAAGTTGGCATTCTTTCAATCTGCACATCTGCAGATGTCTATTTCAATGAGATTATGGAGATAGAGGCAAATCTGTCAATGCCGTGAACTTCTCTATTAGATTCAGGTTTATTATTGTCATGCGTGCCAAGGTGCAGTGGAAAGCTTTGTTTTGAATGTAAATCTCTGAGGTTTCACTTGTAACATCTTGCCAACATGTGAAAGACCCAGTTGTGGTCCTCTGTTTCTCATTACCCAGCTGGGCTTCACCCCATGCCAACATCTTACCCCTCAAGCCTTGGGATTTTATTCTCTGCAATAATCTTTGGCATGGCACTTTATCAAAAGCCTTCTGGAAATCAAACGATAACTGTGGGTATAAACTATCAACCGTTTTTCTAATGTCAAGTAAGACTGGATGTGGAGAGGATGTATATGTATATATATATATATATATATATATATATGTAGGTTAATTGGCTGGGTAAATGTAAAAATTGTCCCTAGTGTGTGTAGGATAGTGTTAATAGTGTTAGTGTGCGGGGATCGCTGGGCGGCGCGGACTTGGTGGGCCGAAAAGGCCTGTTTCCGTGCTGTATATATATGATGTAATATGATATGATATGATGTTTCCACTTGTGGGAGAGTCGAGGACCAGAGGGCACAGCCTAAGAATAAAAGGACGTACCTCTAGAAAGAAGATGAGGAGGAATTTCTTTAGTCAGACGGTGGTGAATCTGTGGAATTCATTGCCGCAGTTGGCTGTGGAGGCCAAGTCATTAGGTATTTTTATGGCGAAGATTAACAACTTCTTGGTTTGTAAGGGTGTCAGAGGTTAAGGGGAGAAGGCAGGAGAATAGGGTGGAGAGTGAAAGATAGAACAGTCATGATTGAATGGTGGAGTAGACTTCATGGACCGAATGGCCCAATTCTGCATCTATAACTTACGAAAAACATCTAAAAAAGCCTCTGTAAGCTTAGAACATGGAACACACTATAGCTAGCTGGGGCATATTGTGCAGAGGTTCTTAAGAGAAGTTGGTTAATCTGACATGGATGAAATAAATGGCTGTTGGGAAGAATCTGTTCTTCATCCTGGAGGTCACGGTTTTCAGGCTCCTGTACCTTCTTCCCGATGGTAGCAGCGAGATGAGAGCGTGGCCAGGTGTGGGTATTTGAGGATTTTAGCTGCCTTCTTGAGGCAGCATCTTCTGTAGATCCTTTCGAGGAGGTCAGTACCTGTGATGGGCCTTCGATGGTGGGGTGGTCAGTACCTGTGATGGGCCTTCGATGGTGGGGAGGTCAGTACCTGTGATGGACCGGGCAGTGTCCACCATTCTCTTTAGTCGACGTCATTCTCGAGCATTCGAGTTACCGAACTAGGTCGTGATGCAACCAGTCAGTGTGTAGAATTGGGCTAAGAGATACCAGCATTGACCATAAAGGTCATCACTGCTACCCCGGGTCGAACCAGTGAGTGAAATGTTGGGCTAATAATCTGCTCGTCCAGAGAGGAAATGTTCAATACTTTAAAACTACCGAAGAACAACCAAATAAGTTGCTGAGTGAGGGAGCCCACACATGGATTCACAAAACAAAATTAAATATGTACAAGGCATTAGTCAAGCATATGTGTGCAGAATTGACAGCAGGTGGGACAGATGGTCTGTTCATGAAGTTCCTGCTTCAATAAACTTGCCTGTGGGATAAATCCTTCCCAATGATGCGAACTCAGCTGTTCATCATTGAAGCCTTTTGAAGATAGACAATAGACAATAGACAATAGGTGCAGGAGTAGGCCATTCGGCCCTTCGAGCCAGCACCACCATTCAATGTGATCATGGCTGATCATTCTCAATCAGTACCCCATTCCTGCCTTCTCCCCATACCCCCTGACTCTGCTATCCTTAAGAGCTCTATCTAACTCTCTCTTGAATGCATTCAGAGAATTGGCCTCCACTGCCTTCTGAGGAAGAGAATTTCACAGATTCACAACTCTCCGACTGAAAAAGTTTTTTCTCATCTCCGTTCCAAATGGCCTACCCTACCCCTTATTCTTAAACTGTGGCCCCTGGTTCTGGACTCCCCCAACATTGGAAACATGTTTCCTGCCTCTAACGTGTCCAACCCCTTAATAATCTTATACGTTTCGATAAGATTCTCAATACGCCCTCAATTGTCCATGCTATCCAAGTTGACATACTGGGCTAGTCCCATTTGCCAGCCCTTGGCCCATGTCCCTATAAACACTTCCTATCCATATATAGAAAATAAAACATTGAACTGTACAGCTAAGGAACATGCGCTTCAGCTCACAATATAGATGCCGAACATGATGCCAAGATAAACTAATCTCCTCTGCCTGCATGTGATCCATATCCCTGCGTATCCACGTGCCTATCTAAAAGCCTCTTAGACGCTGCTATCGTATCTGCCTACACCACCATCCCCGCAGCGCGTTCCAGGCACCCACCACCCTCTGTGCAAACATCCAGTCCCACACATCTCTTTTAAGCCTTAAACCTATGCCCTCTAGTCTTTGACATTTCCACTATGGGATCAAGGTTCTGACTGTCTACCCTATCTATGCCTCTCACAATTAGATATACTTCTATCAAGTCTCCCCTCAACCTTTCAGAGAAAACACTCCAAGTCTGTCCAACCTCTCTGTAGCTAATACCCCCTAATCCAGACATCATTCTGGTAAACCACCCCTGCACCTTCACCAAAGCATCCACATCCTTCCTCTAAAGGGGCGACCAGAATACTATAAATGCAGCCTGACCAGCAACCTATAAAGTTGTAACATGACTTCCTGACCCTAATATTCAATGTCAATAGACAATAGACAATAGACAATAGGTGCAGGAGTAGGTCATTCGGTCCTTCGAGCCACTGTGATCATGGCTGATCATTCACAATCAGTACTCCGTTCCTGCCCTCTCCCCATACCCCCCCTGACCCCCCCTGATGTCCTGACCGATGAAGGCAAGCGAATCACATGCCTCATGGCACCCAGCCAATATTCCAGAGAAACGGATGGGCAATCTTCCAAGCAAACTCTTGCAGATGTTGGAAGTCTGAAATACTAACAGGTTAGGCTGGAGCTATTCAGCATGCAAGATATATGGAGAAAAGAGTTGATGTTGTGGGTCCATTGGAAGTAGGATGTGTTAGAAATCAAACATGTTTGATTTGGTGTCACAAGAAACTGCAGAAGCTGGGGCACACTGACTGGTTGCATCACGGCCTGGTTCGGTAACTCGAATGCTCAGGAACGAATGAGACTACAGAGAGTGGTGGACACTGCCCGGTCCACCACAGGTACTGACCTCCCCACCAACGAAGGCCCATCACAGGTACTGACCTCCCCACCATCAAAGGCCCATCACAGGTTCTGACCTCCTCACCATTGAAGGGATCTACAGGGGGCGCTGCCTCAAAAAGGCAGCCAGCATCATCTTACAAGGGACATCGGGATTGTTTTTCCATTAATATTGTGTTTTTTTTAATTATTGAACTTTTTTTATTTTTTATGCTGAGTGTTTTTTAGCAATGAGTACTGTGTTTACAAACTCATTATGCTGTTAGATATAAGGATTTCATAGTTCTGTTTTAGTACATATGACAAGTATACATGCTTGACTCTTGATTTAATTCGCTGGAAAATACCATGTGCTGGAGGGTCACAGCATCTGTGGAGAGAAATGGACAGACGTTTCACGTTGGGACCCATCTTTACACTGATGGCATGTTAAACAATAATAAGCCGAGCGGAAGCAGGAATTCATTCACACTATGGAAATAGAAGGAGATATACTTCAATGCTCTACGCATAAACAAGGATCAATTCTATGAGAAATTGTCTCAAGAAGGGTCCTGACCCGAAACGTCACCCATCCATGTTCTCCAGAAATGCTGGCTGACCTTCTGAGTTACTCCAGCACATTGTACTTATCCATGTTCTCCAGAGATGCTGGCTGACCTTCTGAGTTACTCCAGCACATTGTACTTATCCATGTTCTCCAGAGATGCTGGCTGACCTTCTGAGTTAGTCCAGCACATTGTGTCTTCAATTGCATAAAATGTCATTTCAAACTAAACACAGCTTCAGAACAAAAAGAGTTTGGTTCTGACTCAACATTCCAGCATCTCATAGAGTCCTACAGCACAGAAAGAGGCCCTTCGGCCCATCGTGTCCGTGCCGCCCGTTACCAAACACAGTCTAATTTTAATCCCATTTTCCCGCATTTGGACTGTAGCCCTGAATGTTGTAGCATTTCAAGTGCCCATCCAAATGCCTCTTAAACGTTGTGAGTGTTCCCGCCTCCACCACCACCCCAGGCAGTGAGTTCCAGACTCCAACCACCCTCTGGGTGAAAAAGTTCTTTCTCACATCCCCCCGAAACCTCCCTCCCCTTACCCTGTATCTATGTCCCCTCGTTGTTGAACCTTCCACCAGTGGAAGAAGTTCCCCGCCATCTATTTTATCTATGCCCCTCATGATCTTGTACACCTCGATCATGTCCCCTCTCAGCCTTCTCTGCTCCAGGGAAAACAACCCCAGTCTGCTCAGTCTCTCCTCATAGCCGAGGCCCTTCATCCCTGGCAGCATCCTGGTGAATCTCCTCTGCACCCTCTCCAAAGCTATCACATCCTTTCTATAATGTGGTGACCAGAACTGTACACAATACTCCAGCTGTGGCCTCACCAGTGTTCTGTACAATTCCATCATTACCCCCCTACTTTTATATTCGATGCCCCGGCTAATGAAGGCCAGTAACCCATATGCCTTTTTGACCACCCTGTCCACCTGTCCTGCTGCCTTCAAGGACTTGTGTACCTGTACTCCAAGGTCCCTCTGTACCCCTGTCTTCCCTAGGGTCCTTCCATTCATGGTGTACTCCCTCTCCAAGTTATTTCTGCCAAAGTGCATCACCTCGCACTTTTCAGGATTAAATTCCACCTGCCACTGCTCCGCCCATCTGACCATCTCATCTATATCTTCCTGCAGCTTGCAGATCCCTTCCTCGCTATTCACCACCCCCCTACCTTTGTGTCATCTGCAAACTTGCTGATCATGCCCTGTACGTTGACATCCAGATCATTAATGTAGATTACAAACAGTAAGGGACCCAACACCGATCCCTGCGGCACCCCACTGGACACCGGCCTCCAGTCACAGAAGCACCCTTCTACCATCACCCTCTGCCTTCTGTCACCCCACTGGACACCGGCATCTGCAGTCACTTTTGCCTACAGCTTAAGAAAACGTTAGACTTTCTTTAGTATATACAGTGCGGATTCAAGCCCGACAACCCACTGAGTCCAAGCTGACCAGCGATCCCCGCACACTAACACTATCCTACACACACGAGGGGCAATTTTCAATGTCACCAAGCCAATTAGCCCACAAATCTGTACGTCTTTGGAGTGTGGGAGGAAACCGGAGCACCTGGAGAAAACCCTTGCAGGTCACAGGGAGAACGTACAAACTCCGTACAGGCAATACCCATAGTCAGGATCGATCCCGGGTCTCTGGCGCTGTGAGGCAGCAACACTACCGCTGCACCACCGTGCCATCAACCATCAATTGTATAAAATTTCATTCCAAACTAAATAGAGTTTCGGAACAAAAAAAAATTGTTGTTTACTCAAGGTTCCAGCATCTGCAGTTTCTTTTGGCTATAGCTTAAGAACACATGGACTTAAAATTGTAAACTCAGCCTAAAAGAATGTATTTAGATTTACGTTTGAAATTCAAAGCCATCTTTAGGGAAGTGTTTGCAATGCCAAAATACAAAGTAATCAGAAACCTAGAAACATAGAAAATAGGTGCAGGACGAGGCCATTTGGCCCTTCGAGCCAGCACCGCCATTCGTTGTGATCATGGCTGATCATCCACAATCAGTAACCCGCGCCTGCCTTCTCCCCATATCCCTTGATCCCTAGAGCTCTATCGAACTCTCTTTTAAATTCATCCAGTGAATTGGTCTCCACTGCCCTCTGTGGCAGAGAATTCCACAAATTCACAACTCTCTGGGTGAAGAAGTTTTTTCTCATCTCAGTTTTAAATGGCCTCCCCTTTATTCTTAGACTGTGGCCCCTGGTTCTGGACTTCCCCAACATTGGGAACATTTTTCCTGCATCTAGCTTGTCCAGTCCTTTTATAATTTTATACGTTTCTATAAGATCCCCTTTCATCCTTCTAAATTCCAGTGAATAATCGTTACACTCCAATAAACAATTCCAACAAACACAAAGTGCTGGAGTAACTCGTGGGTGAGTTATGGACAGGTGACGTTCCGAGACAGGACCTTTCTTCAGACTGAAAACAAGGGTGACGTTGAGAGTGGATATTTTCGATCATTCCATTGATTAAGGGAGAGTTAAATTCAAAGCTACCTCACAAATGAAAATTACAGCTCAAATATTTCAGTGTCAATGAAGACATTTAACAGACAGACAGACAGACAGACAGACAGACAGACAGACAGACAGACAGACAGACAGACAGACAGACAGACAGACAGACAGATAGATAGACAGATAGACAGATAGACAGATAGACAGATAGATAGACAGATAGACAGATAGACAGATAGATAGATAGATAGATAGATAGATAGATAGATAGATAGATAGATAGATAGATAGATAGATAGATAGATAGATAGATAGATAGATAGATAGATAGATAGATAGATAGATAGATAGATAGATAGATAGATAGATAGATAGATAGATAGATAGATAGATAGATAGATAGATAGATAGATAGATAGATAGATAGATAGATAGATAGATAGATAGATAGATAGATAGATAAGGATAGATAGATAAGGAGAGATAGAGCATGAAAGTAGGCCCTACAAATCCGAAAAGTCATCTGTCCATTCCCTCCACAGATGCTGCCTGATCCGCTGAGTTCTTCCAGCACTTTGTGTTTTACTTAAGATTCCAGTTTCTGTGGTTCCAAGTGTCACCAACTCCAACTCCCTGAGTGATCAGATAATCTGATAACGCTGCATTTCACACACAAGATGAGCTTTAAGGAAAAAAGGAGCCAAAGTGATGGAGTAGCAGCGGGCCAGGCAGCACCTCTAGAGGACATGGATAGGTGCCGTTTCGCATCGACACCCTTCTTCAGACTTTACAATGTCTCGACCCAAACATCACTTATCCGTGTTCGCCAGAGATGCTGCCTGACCCACTAAATTACTCCAGCACTTTGTGGTTGTTTTTGGCAAACCAGCATCTGCAGTTCCTTGTGTCTACATGAGCTTTAATTTAAAAAGACTTGTCGAGAGTGTACTTGTGCTAAACATAACACGATGAACTAAATCATTCTCAGCATTTTCTTGGGTCATTAAGTAACAGAAACCAACAAGCCATCAATTGCCTTCAGGTTAATAGTGATGCTATAAAAGCAGTCAAAGACATTTTACAGGGCCATGTTAAAGACTCAGTCAACTGTATCACCTCTGGTAATCTTCAACCCTATAAAACATACATTATTTATTAACTTATGTTTTAATAGTTTTCACACCACTCAATTAGTTCAATTTTTTTCTCGTTCGTTAATAGAACTAAATATATTTTTGTCAAAATCGATAGGCAAGGTGCAAAATATAAAAGTGTGCTCTTATCCCCCATTTGTTAGTTTAGTTTAGTTTAGAGATACAGCATGGAAACAGGCCCTTCGGCCCACCGAGTACACGCTGACCATCGATCACCCGTTCACACTAGTTCCATGTTATCCCACTTTCCCATCCACTCCCTACACTCGAGGAACAATTTACAGAGGGCCAATTAATCCACAAATCCACACGTCTTTGGGATGTGGGAGGAAACCGGAGCACAGGAAGGAAACCCACACGGTCACATGGAAAATGTGCAAACACAACACACAGCACCTGAGGTCAACCTGGACTCGGTGGGCCGAAGGGCCTGTTTCTATGCTCTATCTCTAAAACATCAGGAAGCTGTTGGACTGAAATCAAAACAGTCCCCAGCTGAGCACTATGCATTTCAGCAGCGTAAGCTACAGATGATACTGACTTCCTTTTTGAGGCAGCACTTCCTGTAGATCTCCTCGATGGTGGGGAGGTCAGTACCTGTGATGGACCTTCGATGGTGGGGAGGTCAGTACCTGTGATGGGCCTTCGATGGTGGGGGGGTCAGTACCTGTGATGGACCGGGCAGTGTCCACCACTCTCTGTAGTCTCCTTCATTCCTGGGGTTTCGAGTTACTGGACTAGTTCAGAATGTATATTTTGAAATAAAATATCCCCTTCATTTTAAGCAGTTAATATCTTCCTGGGCTTTTGAAAAATTATCTTTAGAATCTCAGCAGCTGATTATTTCTATTGACCCTAATGACATTGTCTAGACCATGTCTTTGCCAAAACGGTTGTTAACTCTCATCGGTCATTATTCAATGCAGAAATTCCTTCTCAGAGGTAAGATTGGATTTCCTAATATTCAGCTTTCAATACGAACCAATGTTGGCAGTGATAGGGTTGAGGAATTGTGGCGAAATATTTTACAATACAGTATTCACAATTTTTCTTTATGTTGTAATGGAAATAGTAACGTGAATCAGTGCTCCCCATCACCATTGAAAGCATCTACAGGAGGCACTGCCTCAAAACGGCAGCCAGCTTCATCAGAGACCCACACCACCCTGGCCCACTCTTGTCTCGCTGCTACCATCGGGAAGAAGTTACAGGAGCCTGAAAACCGTGAGCCCCCAGGTTCAAGAACAGCTTCTTCCCAGCAACCATCAGGCTCTTGAACACTGCACAACGCTAACCTCAGCAACTATGATCTTCTGTGGACTGTGTCTTTTGTTGCACTACGGACTTTGGTTTTTTTTCACTATTATGGTTACCTAGTTATTCATTTATCATATTATTGATTAGAACATAGAACATAGTGTAAGAAAATAACTGCAGATACTGGTACAAATCGAAGGTATTTATTCACAAAATGCTGGAGTAACTCAGCAGGTCAGGCAGCATCTCAGGAGAGAAGGAATGGGCGACGTTTCGGGTTGAAGAATGGTCTCGACCCGAAACGTCGCCCATTCCTTCTCTCCTGAGATGCTGCCTGACCTGCTGAGTTACTCCAGCATTTTGTGAATAAAGAACATAGAACATAGAACAGTACAGCACAAGAACATGCCCTCTGGCCCACTGTGTTAGTGCGTCATATCAAGACCAACTCTATCATGATCCATATCCCTCCATTCCCTGCATATCCATGTGCCTATCTAAATTCCCTTAAACACCACTATCATATAACAGTATAACAGGTATAACAGAGCTTTATTTGTCGTTCGGTACCGAAGTACCGAATGAAACTACATAGCAGTCATAGAAAGAAAAAAAGAACACAAGACACATAACCCCAACACAAACGTCCATCACAGTGACTCCAAACACCCCCTCACTGTGATGGAGGCAACAAAACTTCCACTCTCTTCCCCACGCCCACGGACAGGCAGCTCGTCCCCGACCGACCCGCACAGTCCCCGCACCGGGCGCTGAAACGTCTCGCGGCCGTGCCGGGCGATGAAAGGCCCGCGACCAAGCCTTGCGCAGCTAAGTCCCGTGGTCGAGCCGCACCGGGCGATGTAAAGTCCGCAGCCGAGCCGCACCAGCGGTGAAAGGTCCCGCAGCCAAGTTGCACCGGGCGATGTTAAGCCCCGTGGTCGAGCTGCACCGGGCGATGTTAAGCCCCGTGGTCGAGCTGCACCGGGCGATGTTAAGCCCCGTGGTCGAGCCGCACCAGCGATGAAAAGCCCCGCAGCCGAGCTGCACCGGGCACTGTTAAGCCCCGCAGCCGAGCTGCACCGGGCACTGTTAAGCCCCGCAGCCGAGCTGCACCGGGCGATGTTAAGCCCCGCAGCCGAGCTGCACCGGGCACTGTTAACTCCACCTCCACCCCCAGCAGCGTGTTCCAGGCACCCACCACCCTCTGTGTAAAAAACACGCCCTGCACATCTCCTTCCATCTTTGCCCCTCTCGTCTTAAAGCCATGCCCTCTAGTATTTGATATTTCCAACCTGGAAAGAAGGTTCTGACTGTCTGCCCTATCTATGCTTCATGATTTTATATACTTCGACCAGGTCTCCCTCCAACCTCCAGCGTTCCAGAGAAAACAATCCAAGTCCGTCCAATCTCTCTCTGTAACTAATACCCCCTAATCCAGGCAGCGTTCTCATAAACCTCCTCTGCTCCCTCTCCAAAGCCTCCATACCCTTCCTGTGATGGGGGAGACTGGATCTGTACGCAATGCTCCAATTGCGGCCTGACCACTAAAGTCCACTAAAGCTGCATCATGACTTCCTGGCTTGTGTAATCAATACCCTGACTTATGAAAGCAAACTATGATCTTCTACAAACTGAACGCGTTGATTTAAGAGAAAAATGTAGAAAAATGGAATGAGATGGTAAATGAGGAGAAAGTCTTTTGTACAGAGGGCAGTTCTGACTTGGAGCACTCAATCGGAATGTGTGACTGAGTGTGCAGACACAGTGATTAGTCAAGGTGTCAAAGGTTATGGGGAGAAGGCAGGAGAATGGGGTTGAGAGGGAAAGACAGATCAGCCATGATTGAATGGTGGAGTAGACCCAATGGGGCAAATGGCCTAATTCTGCTCGTATGTCTAATGGTCTTATGAGACTCTTATGAGGTTTATTATTATTACCTTTGTTTTGCATGCTATCCAATGATCAGATAATACGATACATAAATACAAACAAAAATCTCAAGTACAATAGGTAGAGCAAAGGGGAAGATACAGAGTGCAGAATATAGTTCTCAGCGTTGTAGCGCATCAGTTCCACAGACAAAGTCAAATGTCCGCAATGGGGTAAAGGTGAATCGGACAGTACCCTAGCTTATGGAAGGATCGTTCGGAAGCCTGATAACTGAGGGGAAGAAACTGTTCCTGAGTCTGGTGGTGCGCAGGGTGGGTCAAAGTCTTTATCTTTCGAGATACAGCGTGGAAACAGGCCCTTCTGCCCACCGAGTCCGTGCTAACCAGATCATCCCATACACTAACACTGTTCCACACACTAGGCACAATTTACAATTTTTATGGAAGGCAATTAAACTACAAACGCTGGAGTGTGGGAGGAAACCAGAGCACCCGGAGAAATCCCGTGCGGTCACAGGGAAGAGTACAAACTCCAAACAGACACCCCACACACTAGAGGGAGTTTACAGAGACCTACAAACCCACTCGTCTTTGTGAAGTGGGAGGAAACTGGAGAAAGCCCGCAAAGGCACAAAACTCCACACAGGCTGCACCCGAGGTCAGGATCGAACCCCGGTCTCTGGCATTGTGTGGTGGCAGCAGCTCTACCACTGCGCCACAGTGCCGCCCTCTTTGATTATGTCTTTGATTATGTTGGCTGCTTGTCCGAGGCAGCATGAAGTGGAGATGGAGTCAGTGGTGGGGAGTCTGGACTGTGTGATGGACTGGGCTACATCCACAAACCTCTGCAGTTTCTTGTGGTCTTGGGCTGTAACATTAAAAAAATATGATTTGCAAGTAAAAGAGTTTCCACTTACAGCAAAAGAATGAAAAGCCAGATGATGGATTTTTGTGTTGTTAGCTGAGGGATAAATATTGGCCAGGACTCAGGGAAAAATTCCTTGTTCTGTGCACGGAGACACGGATTATTTATCTGAGAGCACCTCGTTTAATGTCTCCTCGGAAAGTACTCTTTCAGTCTGAACTAAAAAACAGTTTTCAGACTGAAGGACTTTTACAAGAATGGTTTCTGGATTAAGCTGGAGGGAGAGGTTTGGCAGACTTGGATTGTTTTCTTTGGAACACCGGTGGTTGCTGGGAGACATCAAGAGTCAAGGTACAGGAGCCTGAAAACTGTGACCTCCAGGTTCAAGAACAGCTTCTGCCCTGTGTGGTGTTATTGCAATGTGCCTTTAAGACTACACAGGTCTATTGGTAGAGGGGTCATCAGAGGGCGACAGGGAGGAGCCCGGGGGAGCAGATGGCGGTCGAATAAACCCTCGCGTAAAAACACAGTCGGACTCACTGTATCTTTTTAAAGAACACAACACCAAAACAAGAACCCTGATGCGGCTGTGCTGGTGGCTGGAGACTTCAATAGGGGAAATCTCAAAAAGGTCATGCCCAACTTCTACCAACACATCACGTGTGTCACCAGGGGGGAAAGAACTTTGGACCACTGCTACACGCCGTTCAGGAAAGGCTACAAGGCCGTTTCTCTCCCTCCTTTTGGGAAATCTGACCACGCTGCCATTTTCCTGCTGCCGGAGTACAAACAACGGATAGTACGGGAAGCGACAGTGACGAGGGACGTAAAGCGGTGGGCTGACCATTCAGAGGCCATGCTGCAGGATGCACTGAGCGAAGTCGACTGGAACATGTTCCAAGCAAGTTCCAGAGACGTAAATGAGTTTGCGGAAGCGGTTACGGACTTCATTGCCACAATAGCCGATACCATCATCCCCACGGTAAGGGTCAGTATCTTCCCTAACCAAAAACCCTGGGTGGACAGGTCTATTCGCGTGGCCTTGAATGCTCGCACCGCTGCTTACAACTCCGGCCTGGCATCCGGCAACATGGACAACTACAAGGGAGAGTCCGACCGACTGCGAAGGGCAGTGAAGGATGCAAAAAAGAGGTACCGGGACAAGATGGAGTCACAGATGGAGCAGCAGGACACCAGGCGCCTTTGGCAGGGGCTACGGACTATAACTAGCTACAGGTCCAGCACCCCCTCAACCGGAAATGCCGGCTCCTCCTTAGCTGATGACCTGAACTCTTTTTACGCACGGTTTGAGACGGGTAACACCACCAGCTCGCCGTCTAAAAACAGCACCGAAGGGGTGCTGGCTAGCGAGGCTGGAGGGGGATCCACCGCCGGGGATGTGCACACATTCTCGGTGTCCGAGCATGAGGTGAGGAGGGCTCTGACGCGTGTGAACACGAGGAAAGCTGGAGGCCCAGATGGTATATCTGGGCGAGTGCTAAAGTCTTGTGCTACTCAGCTTGCTCCAGTGCTCACCACAATATTCAACCTCTCCTTGGCAAAGTCCGTGGTCCCTGCATGCTTCAAAAGATCCATCATTGTACCGGTGCCGAAGAATGCCTCTCCAGCGTGTTTAAATGACTACCGACCGGTGGCCCTCACCTCGGTTGTCATGAAATGCTTTGAGAGGCTAGTCAAGAAGCACATCTGCGCCCTCCTTCCTCGCAACATGGACCCACTACAGTTCGCATACCGTCCGAACAGATCCACGGATGATGCGGTCTCCCAGGTTCTACACACCGCTCTCTCTCATCTGGACAGCCAGGGGGGCTATGTGAGGATGCTGTTCATTGACTTTAGTTCAGCATTCAACACAATAGTCCCCAGCAGACTGGTTGAGAAGCTGCTGGAACTGGGGCTTGGCACCCCTCTGTGTGCCTGGGTCCTGGACTTTCTCACTGCCAGGCCCCAAGTGGTCAGGATGGGGGAACACACATCTAGCTCCCTCACCCTGAACATAGGATCCCCCCAGGGCTGCGTCCTTAGCCCCTTACTGTACTCCCTGTACACACATGACTGTGGGGCCAGGTTCAGCTCAAACTCCATCATCAAGTTTGCTGATGACACTGTGGTGGTGGGCCGGATCTCCAACAACGATGAGAAGGCCTACCGGGAGGAGGTGGCTGATCTGGCACTCTGGTGTCAGGACAATAGCCTCCTCTTGAATGTCACTAAAACAAAGGAGCTGATTGTGGACTTCAGAAGGGCTAAACATCCAAGGACGTACACGCCACTCGAGATAAATGGGTCTATTGTGGATAAGGTGAGCAGTTTCAAATACTTGGGAGTCCGCATCACAGAGGATCTGACGTGGGCAACGCACATTGCCGCACTGGTGGGTAAGGCTAAGCAGCGCCTTTACCACCTTAGACAACTGAGGAAATTCAGAGTGTCGCTGAGGATCCTTCATTGCTTCTACTCTGGGGCTGTAGAGAGCATCCTGTCCGGCAACATTGCAGTCTGGTTTGGGAACAGCTCTGCCCAGGACAGGATGGCCCTGCAGAGAGTAGTGCGTTCGGCAGAACGCACCATGGGAACTACACTCGTCCCCCTGCTGGACCTATACATCAGGAGGTGCAGATCCAGAGCAAGCAAGATCATGAGGGACCCCTGCCACCCCAGTAACGGACTGTTCCAGATGCTACGATCAGGCAAACACCTCCGCTGTCACGCTGTGAAAACGGAGAGGATGAGACGGAGCTTCTTCCCACAGGCCATCAGGACTGTCAACTTTTATAACCCCAGAGACTAAATTTTTGTCGACACTTTTGGGCTATGTTTAGTAACTTATTAACTTTATTTATATGCTGTAACTGTAATTCTTTTTGTGCACAACCCGCAGGCATTGCCACTTTCATTTCACTGCACATCGAGTATGTGTATGTGACAAATAAATTTGACTTGACTTGACTTGACTTGTAGGGTGCGTGAAGTGTACTTTGAGTCGAACAACTATCGTTTGGAGCTCGTTGACGGCAAAAGAGAAAGAAGAGTGCGACATGCAAGAGGACAACGCAGAGAGCCCCGGTAGGACCAAATGCTACATTTAGCATCCAGCCTCCGGAGTCCTTCGACTTTTCAAAGCCGCAAGAGTGGGCCAAATGGATACGGAGGTTCGAAAGGTTCTGTCTGGCAAGTAACTTGAATGCCAGCTCGGAAGATAATCAAGTTAACACGCTGATTTATTGCATGGGGGACGAGGCGGACGATGTTCTGCGCGGGTTAAACCTGACAGTAGCACAAAGCGGAACGTACATAGGGGTGCGTGATGGCTTCCAACGATTTTTCATAGTAAAGAAAAATATAATCTATGAGCGTGCCAAGTTCAACATGCGCAGGCAGGGAGAACATGAAACAGTGGATGCCTTTGTCACTGCGTTATATGCGCTGGCAGAGCACTGTAACTACGGGGTGCTACACGACGAGCTGATACGCGACAGGCTTGTTGTCGGACTGATGGATAAGCGGCTGTCCGAACGTATGCAGCTTGACGCAGAATTGACGCTCGAAAAGGCCGTCAATATGGCGAGGCAGAGTGAGGAGGTGAAACGGCAACAATCTTCTCTGCGAGGTGACACCAGGACAGAGACAAGTGATGCTAAATCTGTGGACAGAGTGTATAAGAGCAGTAGTAAAGGTGCCAAAAACAAACCTCACCAGGCTTATGGCCACCAACTCAAAACACACAGCGCCCAACACAGCAGGGGGAAAAGTGTACAGTGCCATAAATGTGGCAGCTCTCCGTCCCATCCAAGGCAGGATTGCCCGGCAAAGGATGCAAAATGCCATTTATGTGGGAGAAAGGGACACTACAAGCATGTGTGTAGATCACCCAAAACCGTGCAGGAAGTTGAAGAGGACGAGGATGTTATGTTCCTAGGCAGCGTCACAGCCGATGGAGAGCCATGGATGGTAAACATCGACATAAATGATAAAAACGTGTCATTCAAAATTGACACCGGCGCCGATGTTACAGTCCTACCCCACACCGTGTTTAAAGAGATCTATAGAGACAGCGATCCACCTACCCTCCGTACTGCCACTGCTGGGACCCGGGAGGAGTCCACTAGAAGTTGTGGGCGTCGCTGGGCTGTTCCTGGTGAAAGGAGAGAAAAGGGTGATGGAGGTACAAATAAGGGTGATGGAGGATGTGTACGCCACACGACACCTGCACACTGCATTGCTGGGGAGGCCTGCTATCGGCAAGCTGGAGCTTGTGGTTTGGCTAGACAGCATCACCATAGAGACACTTAAGACTAGCTACCCGAAGCTATGCAGTGGTCTCGGGGAGGTACGACAGCAGTATGCCATCAAGCTGAAACCAGGGGCCCAACCGTTCTCATTGAAGACACCCAGAAGGATTCCGTTGCCGCTGATGGGTAAAGTCGAGCGAGAACTGTCCCGCATGGAAGGCCTGGGGGTGATCACCAGGGTTGAAGAGCCTACTGACTGGTGTTCAGGCATGGTGGTGGTGCCGAAAAAGACAGGAGCCGTACGCATATGCGTCGATCTCACTAACCTCAACGAGTCGGTGTGTCGAGAAAAGTACATCCTGCCATCGGTGGAGGAAACACTGGGGATGCTGGCTGGAGCCAGAATATTCAGCAAGTTGGATGCCAACACGGGGTTTTGGCAAATACCCCTGACCGAAGACTCAGCAAAATACACAACATTCATCACACCCTTCGGTCGTTACTACTTCAAGCGGCTGCCCTTCGGCATTGCCTCTGCCCCCGAACACTATCAAAATAGGATGGTGTCAGAGGTCACGGAGGGACTCGAGGGAATCGTCTGCCACATGGATGATGTACTGGTCCGGGGCCAAACACGAGAGGAGCACGACGCTCGTCTGCATACTGTGCTGGCGAGGATCCAAAAGGCGGGCATTACGCTTAACATTGACAAATGTGACCTGTCGAAGGAAGAGGTGACATTTCTTGGTCATGTCCTCTCCTCCAGTGGCATTAGTCCTGACCCGAGCAAGACTGAGGCTGTAAGGAAGATGGAGGAGCCGACCAATGTGAGTGAGCTGAGGAGCTTTCTCGGAATGGTTAACCAGCTGGGGAAGTTCATCCCGCAGCTAGCAGAGAGAGACAAGGCTCTGCGAGACCTCCTGTCAAAGAGGAACTGCTGGCTGTGGGGCGTCGACCAGGCAAGAGCGTTTCAAGATTTGAAAAATGCACTGGTATCCCCACCTGTACTAGCCATGTACGACACGAACCGTGAATGCAAAGTCTCAGCAGACGCGTCATCTTACGGCCTGGGAAGTGTACTTCTCCAAAAATGGGATGAGGAGTGGAGACCGGTAGCCTACGTGTCGCGATCTTTCACAGACGGAGCAGAGATACGCGCAGGTGGAGAAAGAGGCCTTGGGCCTGACCTGGGCTTGTGAAAGGTTCCGCAACTTTCTCATCGGTAAACACTTCCAGATGGAGACGGATCATAAGCCTCTCCTGAGTCTGCTGGGGTCACAGGCACTGGATGCTCTCCCTCCACGGATTCAGCGTTTCCGGATGCGCCTCATGCGCTATTCTTACTCCATTTCTCATGTGCCAGGAAAGTGTCTGTGGACAGCTGATACGCTGTCGCGTGCTCCTGTGAAAATGGGGGAAACGCCTGACGAAAAGGAGTTGTTTGAGAATACAAACATCTATGTGGACATGATAATAGAGAACCTGCCGGCAAGCACTGCCTACCTGGATGAGTTGAGAGCGGAGCTAAAAAGGGACAGTGTGTGCGCACGGGTAATGCAGCTGTGTCAGGAAGGATGGCCAACGAATAGCAACAGTGAACCGGCACTCAGGCTGTACTGGGCAGAACAAGCATTGCTCACGGTAAATGACGGACTGTTACTCAAAGGGGACAGATTAGTCATACCCTCAACTGTGAGGAACGACGTGCTGACCAGACTACATGAAGGTCACCAGAGAGTGGTGAAGTGTAGAGAGCGTGCGCGACGGTCAGTGTGGTGGCCTGGACTAAGTCAGCAGCTGAACGAATTGGTCCTCAACTGCCGGACATGCAGCAAAGAGAGACAGAACCACACAGAGCCGCTGATGCCATCACAATACCCAGGCCGACCATGGCAAAAGCTGGGAGCTGACTTGTTCATGTTGGGAAGCAAGAACTACCTACTTGTGGATTATGCATCGAGATACGTGGAAATCGCTCCACTCAGCCCCACCAAGTCGACAGATGTAAGTCACCACCTCAAATCAATGTTTGCACGTCACGGCATTCCGGAGACATTGGTCACAGACAATGGGCCTCAGTTTGCCGGAACCGCCTTTGCTGCGTTTGCAAAGTCGTATGGTTTCCGCCATGTCACAAGCAGCCCGAGATATCCTCAGAGTAACGGGGAGGCCGAACGTGCAGTCAAGACAGTGAAGGGTCTCCTGAAGAAAGCGGCGGATCCCTACCTCGCTTTACTTGCATATAGAGCGACCCCACTGCAAAACGGGTACAGCCCAGCCCAACTCCTTATGGGGAGAAGGCTTCGCACTACGGTACCAACACTTCCAGCCCTGCTGAATCCTGCTCTTCCCGACAATGAAGTGGTTGCGTGGAAGGAAAAGGGGAAGAGAATCAGAGATGCACAACGGTACAACCTGCGGCATCGTGCATGGAGTCTCGACAGGCTCTTTCCCGGACAAGAAGTGTGGGTCACGGATCAAGGCGAAGCTGGAGCTGTGATCGGCAGCCACACCGCCCCCCGCTCTTACATCGTGGAGGGACCTCACGGGACGGTCAGGCGAAACCGTCGCCATCTAATTCCCATGAAACCCTTGCCGGACCAGAGTGGGGGTGGTATGAAAGAGCAACTCCCGGGTTGCATTCCAGAGCAGAGCTCAGCAGAGCCACCAAAAGAGAACATTCCAAAGCAGAGCTCAGCAGAGCCACCAAAAGATAACATTCCACAGCAGGCCTCAACAGAGCCACCAAAAGAGAACATTCCAGAGCAGGCCTCCTGTCTTCACTCAATGCATTTGACAGAACATCGAACATAGAACAGTGCAGCACAGGAAAAGGCCCGTTTGGTTCCACAATTGTCAAAAACGCACATGGTCTCTTATGAAATTGCATAAAGTAATGGACTATTTTGCAAAACTGGCTTTTGTAGAGTTAAAATGGCAGCGTATAGAACTTCTCAACTCAAAATAAGATACTGAAGGATAGGGGTTTGGCTGTGTGCAAGTAATAGAAGGCAGTGCCAACGCAGCAATGGAACAGGGACAGACAATTAAAGGGTTGGATCCACAGATGCAGCAGATTGGGTCATGTTTTCTAACAGCCTCTGATCACAGAGTCATAGAGTCATACAGTGTGTAAACGGCCCAACTTGTTCATGCAAACCATGATGCCCCATCTCGACTAGTGCCACCAGCCTGCATTTGGCCCATATCCCAGTTGCTTACAATATATATTAACGATCTAAACAAAGGAATTAAATGTGATATCTCCAAGTTTGCGGATGACACAAAGCTGAGTGGCAGTGTGCTACAAGGAGGATGCTAAGAGGTTGCAGGGTGACTTGGACAGGTTGTGTGAGTGGGCGGATGCATGGCAGATGAAGTTTAATGTGGATAAATGTGAGGTTATCCACTTTGGTGGCAAGAACAGGAAGGCAGATTATTATCTAAATGGTGTCAGATCAGGAAAAGGGGAGGTACAACGAGACCTGGGTGTGCTTGTACATCAGTCACTGAAAGTAAGCATGCAGATACAGTAGGCAGTGAAGAAAGCAAAGGGCATGCTGGCCTTCATAGCGAAGGGATTTGAGTTTTGGAGCAAAGAGGTCCTACTGCAATTGCACAGGGCCCTGGTGAGACCACACCTGGAGTATTGTGTGCAGTTTTGGTCTCCTAATTTGAGGAAGGACATTATTGCTATTGAGGGAGTGCAGCGTAGGTTCACGAGGTTAATCCTCGGGATGGTGGGACTGTCATATGAGGAAAGATTGGAAATACTTGGCTTATATTCACTGGAATTTAGAAGGATGAAAGGGGATCTTATAAAAACATATAAAATTATAAAAGGACTGAACAAGCTAATGCTGGAAAAAAAATCCTGATGTTGGGGCAGTCCAAAATCAGGGGCCAGAGTTTAAGAATAAGGGATAGGCCATTTAGGACAGATGAGGAAATTTGTTTTTCATCCAGAGAGTTGTGAATCTGTGGAATTCTCTGCCACAGAAGGCAGTGGAGGCCAATTCACTGAATATTTTCAAGAGAGAGTTAGATATAGCTCTTAGGGCTAATGGAATCCAGGGATATGGGTAAAAAGCATAAACGGGGTACTGATTTAGGATGATCAGCCATGATCGTATTGAATGGCAATGCTGGCTTGAAGGGCCGAATGGCCTACTCCTGCACCTAATTTTTAAGTTTCTATGTTTCTAAACCTATCCTCTCCATGCACCTGCCCAAATGTATTTTTAAATGTTGTGATATTACCTGCCTCAACTACCCCCTCCTGCAGCTCATTCCATACACCCACCACACTTTGTGTGAAAATGTTGCCCCTCAGGTTCCTATTAAATCTTTCCCCTCTCACCGTAAACCTGTGTCCTCTGGTTCTAGATTCCCCTACTCTGGGTGGAAGACTCTGTGCATTCATCCTCTCTGATCCCCTCGTGATATCATGCACCTTTACAAGATCACTCCTCATACCGCTGTGGTCCAAGGAATAATGTCTTAGCCTGCTCAACCTCTCCCTATAGCTCAGGCCCTCGAGTCCTGGCAACATCCTCGTAGAACTTCTCTGCAACCGTTCCAGCTTAATGGCATCGGAGACTATGTTGATTAGGACTCATTCTATCATAGAAACATAGAAAATAGATGCAGGAGGAGGCCCTTTGGCCCTTCGAGCCAGCACCGCCATTCATTGTGATCATGGCTGATCATCCATAATCAGTAACCCATGCCTGCCTTCTCCCCATATCACTTGATTCCGATAGCCCCTAGAGCTCTATCTAACTCTCTTTTAAATTCATCCTTTGGCATCTACTGCCTCCTGTGGCAGAGAATTCCACAAATTTACAATTCTCTGGGTGAAAAAGTTTTTTCTCATCTCAGTTTTAAATGGCCTCCCCTTTATTCTTAGACTCTGGCCCCTGGTTCTGGACTCCCCCAACATTGGGAATATTTTTCCTGCATCTAACTTGTCCAGTCCTTTTATAATTTCATGTGTTTCTATAAGATCCCCTCTCATCCTTCTAAATTCCAGTGAATACAAGCCCAGTCTTTCCAATCTTTCCTCAGATGACAGTCCCACCATCCCGGGGATTAACCTCGTGAACCTACGCTGCACTGCCTCAAGAGCAAGGATGTCCTTCCTCAAATTAGGGGACCAAAACTGCACACAATACTCCAGATGTGTTCTCACCAAGGCCCTGTACAACTGCAGAAGGACCTCTTTACTCCAATACTCAAATCCTCTCATTATGAAGGACCACATGCCATTAGTTTTCTTCACTGCCTGTTGTACCTGCATGTTTACTTTCAGTGACTGGTGTACAAGGACACCCAGGTCTCGTTGCTCTTCCATTTTTCCTAATCTGACACCATTGTGATAATAATCTGCCTCCTTGTTCTTGCCACCAAAGTGGATAACCTCACATTAAACTGCATCTGCCATGCATCTGCCCACTCACTCAACCTATCCAAGTCACCCTGCAACCACCTGGTATCCTCCTCACAGTTCACACTTCCACCCAGCTTTGTGTCATCTGCAAATTTGCTAGTGTTACTTTTAATCCCATCATCAAAATCATTAATATATATTGTAAATAGTTGCGGCACCATCACTGGAATAAGGAGCTGACTGTTGAATCTTGTATTCAGCACTGTTGCCATTAATGTGTCCTCTTGACCTATTCGACACTTAAAGCAGAGTTTTCTGTAAATTCGCTTTGGAACGGGTGCGACACTCCACTCGCCACTGCCTGCCATTCTGACAGGGACCTGTTTATTCCTACTCTTTATTTCCTGTCTGCCAACCAATTCTATATCCATGTCAATAACCTACCCTCAATACCATGTGCTCTAATTTTGCCCACTAATCTCCTGTGTGGGACCTTATCAAAGGATTTCTGGAAGTCCAGATACACTACATCCACTGGCTCTCCTTCATCCATTTTACTTATCACATCCTCAAAAAATTCCAGACGATTAGTCAAGCTGGATTTCCCCTTCATAAATCCATGTTGACTTGGACCAATCCTTTAACTGCTATCCAAATGCGCCGTTATTACCTCTTTAATAAATTGACTCTAGCATCTTCCTCACCACCGATGTCAGGCTAACTGGTCTATAATTCCCCGTTTTCTCTCCCACTCCTTTCTTGAAAAGTGGGATAACATTATCTACCTGTAAGGGGTTTCTGCGCCGAGCTTTCGCCCGACCTAAGGTCCCCGTGCCTTGCTCTGATCCCTTGACCAGGCCGCGCACACTGGTTCCCCGTGAGTGGTTCGACCCACTCACCCCTTACGGTTCTAGACACTGGACTTAGATGCAGGAGCTTTTATAGTGCAGAAAAATTCCACCAGACCAGATTTGAAAACCAGGGTTTAAATGAAAAAGGCTTTTATTTAGCGCTTGGGACTATTGTCCATGAATACTTATACAGTTCTATACGACATATCTATAAAACACATATTGAATCACATGAATACCTTTAACTTATGAATCATAAAACGCACAGTTCTACAAGACATATACACGAATACCTTATTCTCTGAATTCTTAAACACACAGTTCTACAAGACATATGCACGACTGTAAGATGGGGAACGTACGACACATCGCAAAATTGACCAACACATATTTCTTTACACACCCAACGTTTATTCAAACCACCCTCCCCTCTACACTAAACTATGTCCAGGATATGCAAGATCTGGGTGCATGCTCACCATGGGGCTATTACTGGGGTTACTGGCTGTTCGTTTGGCAGTATTTCTCCTCGAGTTGCGTGCCTGTTCCTCTCTCTTGCATCCGTTTTTCTTGCCTGTCTTTTCTTCCTCCTGCATTCATTTTCTTGCCTGCTTGCGTTCCTTGCAGGTTTTCTTCTTCAGCTTCTTCTTCCAGTATTTCTTCTTGAGTTTAAAACCCAAAAGTCGTGGCCAGTTATACTATTCTGACCCGTCCTATCTCCCGCCAGATCTTGGAATCTCTTTGTTTAAAAAGATATGTATGAGTTTTCTCTCTGATCTGCGCTTATGTCCGGGGATACCGGGGATGGCCAGATGGTGTTAATTGGTATTTCGTTGCAAGGTGATGGGTTTAACTGGTTTCCCATCACCTACCAGGTAGTTTTCTATGGGCTATTGTGCCCTCTTAACGAGATTAACTGTGTAGGTCGGCTTGGGGCATTGTGAGTATGCTGATGTCAGTGCCCCAGTGTCTGGACTTCGACCTGGTTTCGCAAGCTTCTGCATGGCCAATATCCATCCATTGTTCTGGCCGTGGCTTTGCAGAAACCTAGAGACTGGGCTGTAAGGTTTTTGCTTTTGTGGCTGGTCCCTTGGAAAAAACCGACCGCAGCCTTTCTCCGCTATCAGCCCCAGTCTCCCGTTTTAAATGTCCAAACTGCAGCTCTTTGGTTTTGTGTTGCTTTCAGAATGAGGGAAAACTTCTCAAATCTTACATACCCTCCAATCCACAGGAACTGATCCTGAATCTATAGAACATTGGAAAATGATCACCAATGCATCCACGATTTATAGAGCTACCTCCTTGAGTACCCTGGGATACAGACCGTCAGGCCCTGGGGATTTATCAGCCTTCAGTCCCATCAGTCTACCCAATACTATTTCTCGCCTAATGCAAATTTCTTTCTGTTCCTCTGTCTCCCCTAGATCCTCTGTCCCCTAGTACATCTGGGAGATTGTTCGTGTCTTCCTTCGTGATCAACTCTTTTGCCATTTCCTTGTTCACCTTAATAATTTCACCTATTTCTGCCTTAAAGGGATCCACATTTGCCTTTACTAATCTTTTTCTTTTCACATACCTAAAGAAGCTTTTACTATCCTTCTTTATATTCTTGGCCAGCTTACTCTCGCACTTCATCTTTTCACCCCTTATTTCCCTTTTTGTTACCTTCTGATGTCCTTTGAAAGTTCCCAATCCTCTGGCTTCCCGCTACTCTTTGCTATGCTATACACCTTTTCTTTTAGTTTTATACCGTCCCTAACTGTCAGCCACGGTTGCCTCTTACTCCCCTTAGAATCTTTCTTTGTCTTTGGAATGAAATGATCCTGCATCTTCTGGATTATGCCCAGACATTCCTGCCATTGCTGTTCCACCATTATTCCTGCTGGGATCATTTTCCAGTCGACCTTGGCCAGCTCCTCTCTCATGCCTTCATAGTCCCCTTTGTTCAACTGCAACACTGACACTTTTGATTTACCCTTCTCCCTCTCAAATTGCAGATTATAACTAATCATATTATGGTCAATACCTCCTAGCGGTTCCTTTACCTTGAGTTCCCTTATTAAATCTGGTTCGTTAGACAACACTAAATCCAGAATTCTCTCTGGTAGGCTCCAATACAAGCTGATCTAAGAATCCATCTCGGAGGCAAACTCGCTTCCTTGGGGTCCAGAACCAACCTGATTTTCCCAGTCTACCTGTATATTGAAATCTCCCATAACCACAGTAGCATTACCTTTGTTACATGCCAATTTTAACTCCTGCTGTAACTTGCACCCTATATCCAGGCTACTGTTTGGGGGTCTGTAGATAACTCCCATTAGTGTCTTCTTACCTTTACAATTCCTCAATTCTATCCACAGCTACTCTACATCATCAGTCCCTATATCACCCCTCGCAAGGGACTGAATTTCATCCCTCACCAACAGAGATACCCCACCTCTTCTGTCCACCTGCCTGTCCTTTCTAAAGGACGTCTAACCCTGAATATTCAGTTCCCAGTCTAGATCCTCCTGCAGCCATGTCTGTAATCCCCACAATGTCATACCTACCAATCTCAAACTGAGCCTCAAGCTCATCCACTTTACTTCTTATACTCGTGCATTAGTAAATAATAATTTTAATCCATCACTCACCTCACCTTTCACATCGATTCCTTTTTCACTTGGCCATACTCTCCTTTCTGCCCCGTTAATTCTGGAGTCTTTCTTAACTTTTCCTTTCCTCTCTTTCCCTTTAACTCCATCCTTGTATTTCCAATTTGTCTCCTCCGCCCCACTATTTAGTTTAAACCCACCCGTGTAGCAGTGGCAAACATTCCTGCCAGAATGCTGGTCCCCCGCCTGTTAAGGTGCAACCCGTCCCTTTTGCCCAATTCACCCTGACCCCAAAACAGATTCCAGTGGTCTCGGGATGTATTTACGCTACCAGAAACCTCAAAGAATGAGAAAACATAGTTATTTATGAGCTGGGCTGAAAGGTCGTGATCTTCCAAGAAGATGAACTGTACTTTGGAAAATATTTTCCACTGTTTTGGAAACAATCTACTTAGCTCTGACATCTCGAGGCCACGTCTATGAGAATGAAGCCACTTCCACATTCCAGCGGAACCAGTTCAAATATTTATTGAAGTATAAATATAGGCAGATCAAGAAAATGAAAATAAGTGTCTAGTTCAGTGTTACCTAGAACATAGAACAGTGCAGCATAGGAACAAGCCCTTCGGCCCACAATGTCCGAGCTGAACATGATGCCAAGATAAACTAATCTCCTCTGCCTGCACATGATCCATATCCCTCCATCCCTGCATATCTATCTGCCCACCTAATAGCCTCTTAAATGTCACTATCATATCTATTTCCCCCACTACCCCTGGCAACGTGTTCCAATCACCCACCACCCTCTGTGCAAAAAGCTTGCCCCGCCTATCTCCTTTAAACTTTGTCCCTCTCGCCTTAAACCTATGCCCTCTAGTATTTGATATTTCCACCCTGGGGAAAAGGTTCTGACTGTCTACCTTATCTGTGTCTCACATTATTTTACATGCCTCTATCGGGTCTCAACCTCAACCCTGGCATTCCAGAGTACAGATAGACTAGGCTTAAACTCGCTGGAATTTGGAAGACTGAGGGGGGATCTTATAGAAACATATCAAATTCTTAAGGGGTTGGAGAGGCTAGATGCGGGAAGATTGTTCCCGATGTTGGGGAAGTCCAGAAACATGGGTCACAGCTTAAGGATAAGGGGGAAGTCTTTTAGGACCGAGATGAGAAAACATTTCTTCACACAGAGAGTGGTGAGTCTGTGGAATTCTCTGCCACAGAAGGTAGTTGAGGCCAGTTCATTGGCTATATTTAAGAGGGAGTTAGATGTGGCCCTTGTGGCTAAAGGGATCAGGGGGTATGGAGAGAAGACAGGTACGGGTTACTGAGCCGGATGATCAGCCGTGATCATATTGAATGGCGGTGCAGGCTCAAGGGGCCGAATGGCCTACTCCTGCACCTATTTTCTATGTTTCTATGTTTCTAATTCAACCCACTCCCTGTAACTAATGCCTCTTAATCCAGCATCACTCTGGTAAACGTCCTCTGCATCCTCACTGAAGCCACCACATCCTTCCTGTAATGGGGCGACCAGAACTGCATGCAATATTCCAGATGCGGCCTGGCCAAAGTCCGAGAAAGCTGCATCATGATTTCATGACTCTTGCGCTCAGTGCCCTGACCGATGAAGGCAAGAGGCAGAGCACATGATATCGGATGCGGCCTGCAGTGGCGGAGGACACCGACAACATCACCAGGCCAGGCCGACCCCTGCACCTCCAACCCAGTGCCGTCACCAGGACAACAGGCCTTTACGGCCAGGATAAGACGACTCTGAACTTGAAGGGTACAAAATGTCACTGGAAACGTGTCGCCTCTTGTGTACTGCCTCGGTGAAATCTTGTGTACGGCCCCTATTCCTACTCTCTTGTACTTAAGTATAAATACGCCTGTAAGATTGTTACCAAACTAAATTTGGTTACATTCAGTGCTCTATTTTGTAGACAAAAATGTGCCGGTGAGCACATGAAATAAAAATTAAATACATGTTTCAACAACTTTTTCCATCAATAAACCCAACTTTGGGGATACTTTAACATGTAATATAATAAGTGAACTCTAATGCAAAACAAACGTCACTTATCCAGGTTCTCCAGAGATGCTGCCTGACCCACTGAGTTACTCCGGCATTTGTGCTTTCTTTTGTAAACCAGCATCTGCAGTTTATTGATTCCACCTTTCAAGATTGATACTGAACTGTATGCAAAAAAATGTCACTGTACCAAGGTACATGTGACAATGAAGTAACATTGAACCATTGAACATGCAGAAGATCAGTCTGTGTTTCTGAAGACAGATGAACTAAGCCTTCAAGGCAGAAGGGTGGTCAGCCCTGATACAGGCCGAAGCAAGAGTCCGATCAACGAGCAGATTTTAACATTCAAAAGTAATCAGTGTAGGTTCACAAAATGATCAATAGGACAACAGGAAGGTGTAGCCAAGGGATGCACAGTCTCTTGCCCAGAGTTGGGGACTCGAGAACCTGCGGACATAGGTTTGAGGAGAGGAGGGAAAGATTTAATAGAGCCTGTATCCACGTTGTATCTCTAAACTAAACTAAGAATCGAAAATTTGGAGAGTCATAGTTATATAGCATGGAAACAAGCCCTTCGGTTCATCTTAGAAACAGAAGCATAGAAACATGGAAACATAGAAAAATAGGTGCAGGAGTAGGCCATTCAGCCTTTCGATCCAGCACCGCCATTCAATATGATCATGGCTGATCATCTAAAATCAGTACACCATTCTAGCTTTTTCCCCATATCCCTTGATTCTTTTAGCCCTAAGAGCTAAATCTAACTCTCTCTTGAAAACATCCAGTGAATTGGCCTCCACTGCCTTCTGTGGCAGAGAATTCCACAGATTCACAACTCTCTGGGTGAAAACAAAAATCCTCATCTCAGTCTTAAATGGCCTACCCCTTATTCTTAAACTGTGACCCCTGGTTCTGGACTCCCCAACATCGGGAACATTTTCCCTACATCTATCCTGTCTAATTCTTTAAGAATTTTATGTTTCTATAAGATCCCCTCTCATCCTTCTAAATTCCAGTGAATACAAGCCAAGTTGACCCATTCTTTCATCATACGTCAGTCCCGCCATCCCGGGAATTTACCTGGTGACCCTACGCTGCATTCCCTCATTAGCAATAATGTCCTTCCTCAAATTAGGAGACCAAAACTCCACACAATACTCCAGGTGCGGTCTCACCAGGGCCCTGTACAACTGCAGTAGGAACTCCTTTCTCCAAAACTCAAATCCTCTCGCATTGAAGGCCAACATGCCATTAGCTTTCTTCACTGCCAGCTGTACCTGCATGCTTACTTTCAGTGATTGATGAACAAGCACACCCAGGTCTCATTACACCTCCCCTTCTCCTAATTTGACACCATTCCAATAATAATCAGCCTTCCTGTTCTTGCCGCCAAAGTGGATAACCTCACATTTATCCACATTATACTTCATCTGCCATGCATCCGCCCACTTACACAACCTGTCCAAGTCACCCTGCAACCTCTTAGCATCCTCCTTGTAGCACACTGCCACTCAGCTTTGTGTCATTTGCAAACTTGGAGATGTCACATTTAATTCCCTCGTCTAAATCATTAATATCTATTGTAAATAATTGGGGTCCGAGCACCGAGCCTTGCGGTACCCCACTAGTCACTGCTTCCTGTCTGCCTACCAGTTCCCTATCCATGTCAATACCCTACCCCCAATACCATGTGCTCTAATTTGGACACTAATCTCTTGTGTGGGACCTTGTCAAAGGCTTTTGAAAGTCCTGATACACCACATCCAGTGGCTCTCCCTTATCCATTCTACTTGTTACATCTTCAAATATTTCCGGAAGATTAATCAAGCATGATTTCCCTTTCATAAATCCATGATGCCTTTGACCGATCCTGTCACTGCTTTCCAAATGCGTTGCTATAACATCTTTAATAATCGACTCAAGCATCTTCCCCACTTCCCCACTCTTAAGGCTAACTGGTCTATAATTCAATTTTCTATCTCCCACCATTCTTAAAAAGTGGAGTTACATTGGCTACCCTCCAGTCCACAGGAACTGATCCAGAGTCGAGAGAACATGATCACCAATTCAATCCACGATTTCTAGGGCCACCTCCTTGAGTACTCTGGGATGCAGACCATCAGGCCCTGGGGATTTATCTGCCTTCAATCCCAACAGTTTACCTAGCACCATTTCCTGACTGATGCGGATTCCCTTTAGTTCCTCCCTCCCACTGGATTCTCGGTCCCCTAGTATTTCTGGGAGATTATTTGTGTCTTCATTAGTGAAGACAGAACCAAAGTACTTGTTTAACTGTTCTGTCATTTCTTTGTTTCCCATTATAAATTCACCTGTCTCTGATTGTAAGGGACCTACGTTTGTCTTCACTAATCTTTTCCGTTTTACATATCTAAAGCAGCTTTTAGAGTCAGTTTTTATGTTCCACGTAAGCTTTCTTTCACGGTATCTTGCCCATACCGACCACATGTCCCATCTGCAAGAGTCCCCCCCCCGCCTGCATCTGGCCCATATACCTCTCAACACGTCCTGTCCGTGTACCTATCCAATTGTCTCTTCAACGTTTCAATACTACCTGCGTCAACAACCTCCTCTGGCAGCTCGTTCCCCACACCCACCCCGAAACTAGAAGGTAGTTTGCACATTAGGAACAACTGTTTAGTCAGGAAAAGGAAAAATCATTTTTGTTTATGATCCTGATAATCATAACAAATTACAGTTCGTGGTAGGCATGTTGGAATTAATTATGTGAAACTGCAATGGAATAAACTCATTCGGAAGAATTTCGGAAGCAAGACCTTGTTGTCAACAGCTGGAGTTGTTCACATTACAGCAGCTGCAGTACGGTAAATTACTGCTACTTTAAGGTTTGTTGTGATAAATTCATGTGCAAAAGAATTGCTCTGAAGAAAAGATGTGAGCTTACAAGATATAAACTCCACTTGTAAGAGAGCTGCAGAGATTTCTCTGAACTTTCTTGGCAAAGCTCCAGAACTCTTTACTTTACTTTAGACCTTAGAGATACAGGGCGGAAACAGGCCCTTCGGCCCACTGACTCCATGCTGACCACCGATTACCCCATACACTAGCACTATCCTACACACTAGGGACAATTTACAATTTTACGGAAGCCATTTAACCTACAGACCTGCGCGTCTTTGGAATGTGGGAGGAAACCAGAGCACCCGGAGGGAACCCACACAGGTCACGGGGAGAATTTGCAAACTCCATGCAGACTGCACCCGTAGTCAGGCTCGAACCTGGGTCTCTGGCGCTGTGAGGCAGCAGCTCTACCCGCTGCGCCACCGTGCCACCCTGAGGTTTCTTGGCACGGCACCATAACTCCCTTTTTAGTGGCAGCACAAGTAGATAGAGTGGTATTATCTGATCTGACAGGATAGCATGCAAAACAAAGCTTCTCAATGTACTTCGGTACACGTGACACTAATCTGAACCTAGTTACAACACTAATTCTGCATGTCACTGCTCCAGGCCAATGCCTTAGTGATTTATAACTGATGCGTGGATGGGTAGCGGGAAGACGGAAGATAAACATGAATTCTCTTGTACAAAGCCTGCAACTGGAACAAGAGGAATCTCCGCTGCAGGCTGATGCTCCCTCAGTCACGGAACGAGATTGCCATGGGCAAGGGGTCTTTGATCACCTTGAATCACGGACGCCAGTTTAGGTCCCCTGAGGTTGACCTGCCCTTCAATGACTGACCCTGAGCCTGAAATCCACTCTCCCGCCCCATTCCCCTTCCCCAATTTATTGATGAGGGTCATAGAGGGTGTTGACGATGATGCATATTGTATCACTGATACAATTTTGAATTATAAAAGGCATTTGGACAGACATGTGTATAAGAAGGGTTTAGAGGGATACGGGCCAAATGCAGGCAAATGGGACTAGCCAGGTATGGCAACTTGGTCGGTATGGACAAGGTGGGCTGAAGGGCCTGTTTCTGTGCTGTGCAGTTCTATGATTCTACAACTAGTGTATCCCCCCCCCCCTCCCCCCTCCTTATGTGTAACAGGGCTGCCCAGTGGCGGAGTGGTAGAGCTACTGGCTTACAGCGCCAGAGACCTGTATTCGATCCTGACTACGGGTGCTGGCGGTATGGAGTTTGTACATTGTCGCTGTGACCGCGTGGGTTTTCTCCGGGTGTTCTGGTTTCCTCCCGCACTCCAAAGACGTACAGGATAGTTGGCGTGGAGCAAGTGAGTCAAAGGGCCTGTTTCCACGCAGTATCTTTAAGGTCTAAAGTCTAAAGCCTACAGTGTAGAGAACTAGATTGTTCATGGATGCTCACCGGATCCACATACGGTCTCAGTAGGACTGGTGGAGTCATAGATACATAGACAATAGGTGCAGGAGTAGGCCATTCAGCCCTTCGAGCCAGCACCGCCATTCAGTGTGATCATGGCTGATCAGTCGGGGTGGGGTGGGGGGGGAGGGGGGAGAAAGCTGGAAAAGAGAGGTGGGGGCAGGACAACACCTGTCAAGTGATAGGTTGGAAAAAATACCATAGAGAATGCTGGAGGAATTCAGCGTGTCAGGCAGCATCTGCCTAGAACATGGATAGGTGACGTTTTGGGCCGGGACATCTTTGGAATGATGGAGTTGGGAGAGAAAGCTAGAAAAGGAGGATGGGGGTGGATAAAGCCTGGGGAGTGATAGGTGGATGAGGGTGAGGAGGTGATTGGCAGATGGGTCGACAAAGGCCTTTACTAAAATAGCACTGGTCTTATCTGCGATGTTTCAATCTCCAATCCTCGTGACCCCATGTCTTGCACAAGTGATTGCATGTATGAGTTTTTGTAACGAGTAACTGTTCGAACAACTGCAGACAAAATACAATTTATTGCAAAATTACTGCCCCCAAGGCAGTATATATTAGTGGAAACATCCTGGCAAATGCAAGTGTTTGAATGTTGTCAGGCTGGATAGGGCACTGAGAAGATTTACGAAGATGTTGCCAGGAACAGAGGCTCTGAGCGACAGGGAGAGGTTGAGCAGCCTGGGACTCCTTGGAGCGCAGGAGGATGAGGGGTGATCTTGTAGAGGTGTATAAAATCATGAGAGGAATAGATCGGGTGGATGCAGAGTAGGAGAACCGAGGACCAGAGGACAAAGGTTCAAGGTGAAGGGGAAAGGATTTAATAGAAATCTGAGGGGTAACTTTTTCTCACAAAGAGTGGTGGGTGTATGGAACAAGCTGCCAGAGGAGGTAGTTGAGGCAGGGACGATCCCAATATTTAAGAAACAATAAGACAGGTACATGGGAAGGAGAGGTTTAGAGAGATATGCGCCAAACACAGGCAGATGGGACTAGTGTAGCTGGGACATGTTGGCCGGTGTGGGCAAGTTGGACCAAAGGGCCTGTTTCCGTGCTCTATCACTCTATGACTCTACGTACAGAAGTCAAGAAAGTCAAGAAAGTATCCATAAGCTGAGATTCAACGAGCCACACAAAATTAGGAAGATCTGCTTAACTCACAAATGCAAATGTTACATTAGCAAGAGAGTATTGGCATTCATTAAGTGTTTTGACATTCATACGTGTGCGCGTGATGGAAAGATGTTTTTCTAAACATTTCTGCCTGGAAATTAGTTTGTGTCAAGCTATGTTTTTTGTGTGCCACAGGGGCCAAATTTTATAAATAATGGCCATAGTAAATAAACTAACTTAATGGATTGCAAGCTCTCGCTCTGTTCTGTTATCCAAGCAACTGACAGTACACAATAACTTGAGTTATCCCAGGCAAGTACCAGACTCCTTTAGATCTCTTTGAAGTTAGTAAATGGTAACAAAGACGTAATGGTATGCTTGCCTTCTTATGTCAGGGGATAGAGAATAAGAGTCAGGAAGCCATATTGCAGCTCTATAAGTCTTTGGTTAGGCTGCATCTGAGGTATTGCTTGCAGTTCTGGTCGCCCCTCTACATGAAGGACGTGGAAGAGGTTTACCAGAATGACTTTAGATTAAAGGGTATTAGATATAAGGAGAGGTTAGACAAACATGGAATGTTTTCTCTGGAGGGGGTCAGAGGTTGAGTGGAGGCCTGATAGAGGTCTTTAAAATTCTGAGCGCCATTCGTCAGTTAGGGCACTGTGTATAGATGTTGGGATGTTATGTTGCAGTTGTACGGAACATTGCTGAGACCACACTTGGAGCATAATGTTCAAAATGTTGACTTAGATCAACAAATGTTCGAAATTGTCCAATGGTTCAATCATATTTAATTATCACATGTACCTAGGTACAGTGAAATTCCTTATTTAGTACAAATCTGGAGAGGTAAAAATGTGGAACTGCAAATGCTGGTTTACAAAAGAAGACACAAAGTGCTGGAGTAACTCGGTGGGTCAGGTAGCATCTCTGGAGAATATGGGGTGATCTTTGTTTAGCATTAGAGTTCACTTATTATATTACATGTTAAAGTGTCACCATAGAAACATAGATGCAGGGGTAGGCCATTCAGCCCTTTGAGCCATCACTGCCACTCAAAATGGCTGATCATCCAAAATCAGTACCCCTTTCCTGCTTTTTCCCCATATCCCTTGATTCCTTTAGCCCTAAGAGCTAAATCTAACTCTCTTGAAAACATCCAGTGAATTGGCCTCTACTGCCTTCTGTGGCAGAGAATTCCACAGATTCACAACTCTCTGGCTGAAAAAGGTTTTTTTCTCATCTCTGTCCTAAATGGCCTACCCCTTATTCTTAAACTGTGACCCCTGGTTCTGGAATCCCCCAACATCGGGAACATTTTTCCTGCATCTTGCCTGTCCAATCCTTTAAGAATTTTGCATGTACCAATTATATTGGTGTGAACCAGTTTATATACCAATATGCAGGAAGGAACTGCAGATGCTGGTTTACCGAAGATAGACACAAATGTCACCAATGTTGGGTATATTGATAGAAAAAAGTTATTGATAAATGTATTTTATTTCAAATTTTAAAATGTGCCCGGCACATTTTATCTCCCCTATTTTAATTCATACCATATTTTAATTCATACCATATTAAATCTGTTTTCTAACAAAATGTCTTTGCCACATTGAAATATGTTACAAATTCTACTTTCAAGAATTTTGGGATAGCCTTGCAGTTAATAACTCATTGACAGATATTGTTACTGCAAATTATATCCGGCCAACAAAAATTTTGGGAAATGAGAAATGAGAAATTAGATCCCAGCCAACTTTTAACCTAAAAAACAAATCCCACTTAATCCGTTACCATTTAAAGTTAGCCAAAATGTCATTCTTGTGTCGAATTAACTGTGGCCACAAGAAAACTATTGGAAGACTACCGAGCAATATTGTATTTCTGTTGCATCTTCTTCTTTCTATCAGAAGTTTATGTATAATTTACAGATAATTTATGTGTAATTTGTTTTTGTGGGTTGTCTGAGCCTATGATGCTGCTTTGTTAAATTTAGTTTAGAGATACAGCGCGAAAACAGGCCCTTCGGCCCACAAAGTCAGCATCGACCAGCGATCCCCGCACATTAACACTATCCTACACAAACTAGGGACAATTTCCGCTTATACCAAGCCAATTCACCTACAAACATGCATGTCTTTGAGTGTGGGAGGAAATTGAAGATCTCGGACAAAAAAACCCACGCGGTCACGGGGAGAACGTACAAACTCCGTACAGACAGCACCAGTAGTCGGGATCGAACCCGGGTCTGTAAAGCAGCAACTCTACCGCTGTGCTACTGTGCTGCCAAGCAAGATTTTCTTTGCTCCTGTACCTCACTGTACCCGTTGATATGACATTGATCTCAAACTGGAACTTAGGCCACTGGTGTGTTATCCTACTTTCTCACCCACTCCCTGCTCTCTTGAGGCAATTTACAGAGTGCCAATTAACATGCAAAACTGCACGTCTTTGGGATGTGGGAGGAAACCGGAGCACCCGGAGGAAATCTACTGGGTGACAGGGAGAACGTGCAAACTCCACACACAGACAGTAACTGAGGTCAGGGTGGAACCTGGGTCTCTGGCGCTGTGAGGCAGCAGCCCTGCCCGCTGTGCCACTGTGCTGCCACAGTGCACCTGGAGGTCAGGGAGTGCGTTAAAGAAGTGGCACTTGTGGCGCATCAGTAGATTTGCTGCCTCACAGCGCCAGAGACCTAGGTTCAATCCCGACCGCAGGAGTTTGTATGTTCTCCCTGTGCGGGTTTTCTCCGGGTGCTCTGGATTCCTCCCACACTCCAAGGACATGAGGGTTTGTAAGTCTGAAGAAGGGTCTCGACCCGAAACGTCACCCATTCCTTCTCTCCTGAGATGCTGCCTGACCTGCTGAGTTACTCCAGCATTTTGTGAATAAATACCTTCGATTTGTACCAGCATCTGCAGTTATTTTCTTATACATAGGGTTTGTAAGTTAATTGAACTAGGTAAAATTGTGTAGGAATTTGGTAAAATTGTGCATTGGACAGTGCTAGTACATGGAGCGATCGCTTGTCAGCACGGACTCGGTGGGCTGAAGGGCCTGTTTCTGCGCTTTAGTTCTAAAGCCTAACGTCAGTGTTTGACCTGCCCCACTGGTCCAAATATAAATGCAGTGAGGAAATGCCTGTGAACTAAAGCTGTCAGTCGTTGCTGCTTGGCCTAACGCTGAGATGCCTGCGGACATTCCAGCTGCTTGCTAATTGAGCGTGATTCCTCTTTGGTTGTGCGTGCGTGTTCAGGTAATGATGATTCACAACGTGTCCGTGCAGTCGCCACAGCTTGAGCGAACTTTGCAAATCCTACTTTCTTGCTGCTGCTTATGAAGACAAGAGGATTAAGATGACACCAGCTACAAGCTGAAAAGAGCCAGAGAAGATTTACGAGGATGTTGTCAGCACTGAGCTACAGGGAGAGGTTGGTCAGGCTCGGACTTTATTATAACAGCATTGAAACATTTGGATATTTTAACTTGATTTAACCCTTAGAAACCGTGCAGACCACGTGCAGTGGGAGTATTCACAAACTTCTTTAATCATGCCCTACTCAGATCTGAGGCACCCATCTGCTTCAAGAAGACCACTATAATCCCAGAGCCAAAGTAAAGCAAGACCTCATGCCTAAACAACCACCGTCCAGTGGCCTTGACATCCACCATCCTGAAATGTTTTGAGACACCAGTTATGGAACGCATTAAATCCAGTTTACCAAGCAGTCTTGATCCACCGCAGTTCTCAGCTCCACGGACAGAGCTAGATAGAGCTCTTAAGGATAGCGGAGTCAGGGGGTATGGGGAGAAGGCAGGAACGGGGTACTGATTGAGAATGATCAGCCATGATCACATTGAATGGCGGTGCTGGCTCGAAGGGCCGAATGGCCTCCTCCTGCACCTATTGTCTATTGTCTATTGACATTGCCATCGCCCTGGCTCTAAACACATCCCTGGAACACCTGGATAAGAGAGACACCTACATCAGACTTCTATTCATACACTACAGCTCTGCCTTTAATACCATTATACCATCCAAGCTCACCACCAAACCCATGGAACTTGGAGTCAGCACTCATCTCTGCAAATAGATCCTCCACTTCCTGACCAACAGGCCCCAATCAGTGAGGATAGGGGACAAATCATCCTCCACGATAATCCTCAACATGGGTGCTCTGCAAGGATGCGTTTCTCAGCCCCCTTCTTTACTCCTTGTACACCCACGACTGTGCAGCCACGTACAAATCTAATTCAATCTATAAATTCTCGACGACGCCACCATTGTGGGCCGGATATCAAATAATGATGAGACGGAGTGCAGGAAGGGGATCGAGGAACTCGTGTCCTGGTGTCGACACAACAACCTTTCTCTCAATGTCAGCAAGACAAAGGAGATAGTGATCGGCTTCAGGAATCGAACCAACTTCAATATGCAGTGACGGCACTGAAGTAGAGATGGTTGAAAGCTTTAAATTCCTAGGAGTAAATATCATCAGCAACTTGTCCTGCGCCAAAAATATCAAAAAAATGGCCAAGAAAGCACACCAATGCCTCTACTTCCTTAGAGGTCTTAGGGAGTTCAGCATGTCCCATAGAACTCTCACCAACATCTACAGATGCGCCATAGAAAGCATTTTATTGGGATGCATCACATCCTTGGGTTTGGGAAGAGCTCCATCCAAGACCGCAAGAAATTGCAGAGAATGTCAAGTCAAGTCAAGTCAATTTTATTTGTATAGCACATTTAAAAACAACCCACGTTGACCAAAGTGCTGTACATCTGATTAGGTTCCAATGGAGAAAAAAAAATGAAACATACAGTAGCACGCAAACAGTTCACAGCGCCTCCTCAATGAGCCTCAAACGCTAGGAAGTAGAAATAGGTTTTGAGCCTGGACTTAAAGGAGTCGATGGAGGGGGCAGTTCTGATGGGGAGAGGGATGCTGTTCTAAACTTTATCCCTCTTGCCTGAAAGCTAAGCCTTCTAGTCTTTGACATTTCAGCACTCAGGGAAAATTTTCTGATTGTATACCCTTTCCACAAAAGGACTTTGTCATTTGCAATCTATATAATATTCACAACAGCATGACAATCCTGGCAAAATATAAAATATTACTACTCATGCAGAAAGTCTTCGAACAATATTTCAGTCTCCGCCTGTTCTATTTAATTATCTCTAAATGCTCCCAATTGTCCTTTGGTCCTTCATGGAGAATCTTGGAGGGCGATTAAATAATTTGAAGTTAAGATTGCCTTTGTGATCATCTGTTTATTTTTGTCAAACGCTTGTGAGCAAAAACAGCAGCACATTTCAGGGTTTTGTCACGGTGACCGTTGACATTTACACTGCCAAATATCCTCTTTAACTTGTCATCAAATTTTTGTGAAAATCTTTCTCTGGAACGATGCAGTGGCCTAACTTATTCCTTGACCTCCAGCTTCAAGAACAGCTTATTCTCAGCAGCCATCAGGGTCTTGGGAGGAGTTGGCTGCGCCTAACGGCTGCGGCTCTCTGGCAGTCTGTTGTCTTTTTTTCTTTTTTTTTGTTTGTGTCGGTGTTGGGATGGTTTTTGTTTCTGTTTTTGGCTGTGTATGTGTGGTGGGGGTGTGTGGTGGGGGTGTGGGGTGGGGTGGGGGGGTGGGGCGGGGGGAAACCTTTATTTTATTAGGTCTCTTCCCCGGGGCGCGGCTCGGCTGCGGGCCTTAACATTGCCGGCGCAGCTCGGCTGCGGGACGTTTCAGTGCCCGGTGCGGCTCGGCTGCGGGCCTTAACATTGCCGGCGCAGCTCGGCTGCGGGACGTTTCAGTGCCCGGTGCGGCTCGGCTGCGGGCCTTAACATTGCCGGCGCAGCTCGGCTGCGGGACGTTTCAGTGCCCGGTGCGGCTCGGCTGCGGGCCTTAACATTGCCGGCGCAGCTCGGCCGCGGGACGTTTCAGTGCCCGGTGCGGCTCGGCCGCTGGACTTAACATCGCCCGGTGCGGCCGCGGGACGTTTCAGTGCCCGGTGCGGCTCGGCCGCGGGACGTTTCAGTGCCCGGTGCGGGTTGGCCGCTGGACTTAACATCGCCCGGTGTGGCTGCGGGACGTTTCAGTGCCCGGTGCGGCTTGGCCGCTGGACTTAACATCGTCAGCGCTGTTCGGCCGCGGGACGTTTCAGTGCCCGGTGCGGCTCGGCCGTTGGACTTAACATCGCCCGGTGTGGCCGCGGGACGTTTCGGTGCCCGGGGCGGCTCGGCCGGGGGGCCTTCCATCCCCTTGCGGGGGCTGTGCGTGTCGTTTGCCTCGGTAGGGGTCGAGCTGCCTGTCCGTGGGTGCGGGGGGAAGAGAGGGGAAGTTTTGTTGCCTCCATCACAGTGAGGGGGTGTTTGGAGTCACTGTGATGGATGTTTGTGTTGGGGTCGGGTGTCCTGTGTTCTTTTCTTTTTTGCTGTATTTTGTGTGACTGCTGAAATTTCGCTCGGTGTTGTGCCGAGTGACAATAAAGTGTTGTTATGTTATGTTATGTTATGTTATGTTGAACACTGCGCAACACTAACCTCAGCAACTATGATCTTCTATGGACTGTGTCTTTGGTTGTACTGCGGACTTGTACGGCCTGAGGGCTCCAGTCGCAGGGCCAGGACTTACCATCTTGGAGCTGGCCGACTTTCGGAGGCTGCAGCTTTACCTCCGGAGGCTCGGCCACGGGCCCTGTGGACTGCAACATCGGGAGCTCGCAGGTCCCTGGCTGGCGACCGCTCCAGCCGGAGTGGCTTCGACCACCCCGTCGTAGGGCTTGATCGACCCGCTTGCAGGACCGTGGCCCGGCGCGGCTCGGCCGCGGGATTTTCCATCGCCCTTCACGGGTCGGCCGCGGGACTTTCCATCGCCCGGCGCGGCTCGGCCGCGGGGCCTTCCATCTCCTTGCGGGGGATGCGCGAGTCGGGAGCCTCGGTCGCCTCGGCAGAAGTCGAACTGTCTATCCGTGGGAGAAGCACGGGGGAAGAGAGAAGATTTTTTTTGCCTTCCATCACAGTGAAGGGGTGTCTGGAGGAGTCACTGTGATGGATGTTTGTGTTAAAATTGTGTGTCTTGTGTCTTTTACTCTGTACTGTTGTGGCTGCGTGGCAAATTATTTTCGTTCAATTCATTTTGAATGACAATAAAGGTAATTCAGATTCAGATTTGGTTTTGCACTATTATGGTTACCTCGTATGGATATTAATTTATTGTACTATTAACCATTATGTATTTATCTGTGTGTTATTGCGTTAATGGGCCTGTTAAGCTGCTGCAAGTAATAACTTTATTATTCTGTTGCATGTGACAATTAAACAGTCTTGACTCATTATTCGGGCGGCAGTGTGGCACAACTTGGTCAGCATGAACATGTTGGGCTGAAGGGCCTGATTCTATGTTCCATGCTTTGAGTTATGTCATACAGCATGGAAACAGGCCGTTCACCCACCTCGGTATGGAATTGATGGGCCAAATGGCGTTTTTCCATGCTGTATATCTAAACTAAACTAAAACCAGCCGTGGGAAACCCACGCGGTCACAGGGAGAACGTGCAAACTCCACAGTGACAGCACCCGAGGTCAGGATCGAACCTGGGCGCTGTGAGGCAGCTGCTCTACCGGCTGTGCCACCCTACGCTATGTTAAATTACCACTTGTATTTGAACGTATTTCTTTCAGCATGACATCTAAAGTACGCCATGTCCTGCCAGACAGTTCCCTACATAGTGAGCACAGAGGCCTTGGCCAAGTCGAGGAAGAATTCAAGAACCTGTCTAATTAGAAAGACTGTCAAAAGAAATATTGCGGTGGCCAAAATAAAGATAAAGTTCTGGAGTAACCCCGCGGGTCAGGCAACATCTCAGGAGAACATGGATAGAAGGGTCCCGACCCGATATGTCACCCATTCGTGTTCTCCAGAGATGCTGCCAAACCAGCCTAGTTACTTCAGCACTTTGTGTTTTTTGCTCTAGAGTCCAACATCTGTAGTTCCTTGTGCGACGTTCAGTCATGTCAAATAAGGACTCTGCTCGAGGTTAAGATACTTCACAGGCTGGAAAGGGGAGGAGCAAAATTGCATTCTGTCTTAGAACATGCAACAGCACAGCACAGAAAAATGGTGTGCCAAACACATTGCCAAGTTAAACTAATCTCCTCTCCCTGCACGTGATCCATCACCCTCCATTTCCTGCATATCCATGTGTCGATATAAAAGCGCCTTAAACACCACTATCGTATCTGCCTCCACCACCAACCCCCGGCAGCACGTTCCAGACACCAACCACTCTCTGTGTAAAAAAAACTTGCCCCGCACGTCTCCTTTAAACTTTACCCCTGTCACCTGAAAGCTGTGCCCTCTCGTCTTTGACTTTTCCACTGGGACAAAGATTCAGACTGTCCACCATTTCCACGCCTCACATGATTTTATCTAAAACATAGAACACACGTACAGCACAAGAACAGGCCCTTTGGCCAACAAAATCTGTGCCAAACATCATGCCATGTTAAACAAATCTCATACTTCTATCAAGTCTCCACGCTACACCGATCAGCCAAAACATTATGACCACTGACAGGCGAAGTGAATAACATTGAATATCTTGTGTAAGAAAATAACTGCAGATGCTGGTACAAATCGAAGGTATTTATTTCACAAAATGCTGGAGTAACTCAGCAGGTCAGGCAGCATCTCAGGAGAGAAGGAATGGGTGATGTTTCGGGTCGAGACCCTTCTTCAGACTGATGTCAGGTGGGCGGGACAAAGGAAGGATAAAGGTGGAGACAGGAAGATAGAGGGAGAACTGGGAAGGGGAGGGGAAGAGAGGGACAGAGGAACTATCTAAAGTTGGAGAAGTCAATGTTCATACCGCTGGGCTGCAAGCTGCCCAAGCGAAATATGAGGTGCTGTTCCTCCAATTTCCGGTGGGCCTCACTATGGCACTGGAGAAGGCCCATGACAGAAAGGTCAGACTGGGAGTGGGAGGGGGAGTTGAAGTGCATACCTTGTTACAATGGCACCTGTCAAGGGGTGGGATATACTAGGCAGCAAGTGAACAGTCAGTTCTTGAAGTTGATGTGTTGGATGCGGGAGAAATCGTTCTCTGCACCCTCTCCAAATCCACCATATCCTTCCTGTAATGGGGCAACCAGACTAAAATGAAACAGAAAATGCTGGAAACAGTCAGCAGGTCAGGCAGCATCTGTGGGAAGAGAAACTGAGTCAAGTTTTTCAGGTCAACAACACTGCCTTAAAAACGGAAAGAAGGCATAAAATGTTGGGTCGAGGACCCTTTTGTCTCCTTCCGTGTTTTGCCAAAGGGTCTTTGACTGGAACCATTGACTCTGTTTCGCTTCCCACAGATGCTGCCTGACTTGCAGGGTATTTCTAGCAGTTTCTGCTGTTTTTTCAGGCACCCAGATACTTGGCAGGCACATTCACAAATCAGGTAGGAAATCACGGTTGATATGACTGCCCATTAATGCACAAAGCACTGGGAAAATTTTAAAGGTAAAAATGACTGGAAAACACACTTCAGCTGAGACATTGAATATCCTCAAAATTGAAGAATGATACAGAAGATTAAGTTTACATTCAGGTTTAGGTTTATCATTGTCACTTGTACAGAGTTACAGTGAAAAGGTTTGTTTTGCATGCTATCCAAACAGATCAGATATACCATCTATATATATTACAAAAACTCTCATATTGCATCTATATTTGTGCGTATATATATTGCATTTTTGTATGTACCCCAAATACAGCCAAAACGGTACACGATAGCGCAACAATTTTAGGACCACCATACTCACCATTGTCCTGCGGTTCAAATGGTTGTTATATTTTTTAAGTTTTTCACATTTTCAACTTTAAAAATCACTTTGTAAACTTTAATAAACTTCAGCCGTGTTCGACGTCACAATGGGAACCCAACAGCCAATGAGGGTGGAGGGCGGGACGGGATCTGATCAATGGGAGCTCGGAGGGAGGCAGGACCCGCCCGTGTTCCCCTCCATCTCCTCCAGCACCTGCTTCAACCAACGGCGTCATCGAGTCCCCTCTCCTGCCCGGTCCCAGTGCCCCGGACCATCACCGGATTGTAACCTCCAGTGGACAGCTTCTTCTCCTCCACCTCCCGCATCTCCTCCAGCGCCCACTTCAACCAACAGCGTCGTCGATGACTCCAACAACAATGGCAGCCGCTCTCCTTCTCTCCTCCTGCTCCGCCATCTTGTGCGTGTCTCCTGCCACTGCGCTGCCTGCTGGGAGGTGTAGTCCATGCTCCCACCTGGCCCCATCGCCCCAGACCATGAACGGACTACAACCCCCAGCCGGGCACACACACACACACACACACACACACACACACACACACACACATATACACACACACACATACACACACACATACACACACACACATACACACATATACACACACACCACACAAACACACACACGCACACACACACACATATACACACACACATACACACACACACACACACACATATACACACACACACACACAGACACACACACACACACACACACACACACATATAACCACACACATACACACACACACATACACACACACACGCACACAAACATACATACACACACACATACACACCTCCAGGGTAATAATAATAATAATAATAATAATAATAATAATAATAATAATAATAATAATAATAATAATAATAATAATAATAATAATAATAATAATAATAATAATAATAATAATAATAATAATAATAATAATAATAATAATAATAATAATAATAATAATAATAATAATAATAATAATAATATGCAGGAGAGCTTTGGGCCCAACGGGTCCACCCTGTTCTAGTACATGAATAAAATAATTTCAACAAACAGGAAGAGCAAAGGGGAAGATACAGAGTGCAGAATCTAATTCTAGGCATTGTCGTGCAGAGACAAATAGATTACAGATGCATGAGGGACTCAAGAGTCAAGATTCATTGTAATATGTACAATGAAATGAGGCAACGAGTCTGAAGAAGGGTCTCGACCCGAAACGTCACCCATTCCTTCTCTCCCGAGAAGCTGCCTGACCCGCTGAGTTACTCCAGCATTTTGTGTCTACCTACGATTTAAACTAGCATCTGCAGTTTTTTTCCTGCAGAGACAATGACATTTTTACTTGCTGCAGATTAACAGACCCATTGAGGCAATAACACAGATACATAGACAATAATCAATAATACAATAAATTAGTCATCAGTAATACTCGGTAACCAGACATAAAGTCTGGAACGTAAACAGGCCCTTCAGCCCAACTTGTCCATGCCGACCCACATGTCCCATCTACACTAGTCCCATTTGCTTGCATTTGGCCCACATCTCTCTAAATCTTTCCTATCCATGTACCTGTCCAAAAGACTTTTAAAGGTTGTTATTGTACCTGCCTCAACTACCTCCTCTAGCAGTTCGTTCCATATACCCATTGCCCTCTGAGTGGAAAGGTTTCCTCTCAGCTTCCTATTAAATCCTATTAAGGAGCCCACAGCCTCCTGCGCTCCAAGGATTAAAGCCTTAGCCTGCCCAACCTCTCCCTCCAGCTCAGGCCCATGAGTCCTGGCAACATCCTCATAAATCTTCTCTGCACTTATTCCAGCTTAATGACTGGAGTCATCTTAATCCTCTTTTGTTGGTAAGAAGCAGAATGAAAACAAGATTTGCAAAGATCACTCCAGTTGGGGTTAACTGCACGGGCATGTTGTGAATCACTCTTTCCACCTTCGCGACATCCTTCCTACTCCACTCGTGCCTTCCCACCCAAACCACCCCATCCCCGACCACTTTCCCCTGCAACCGCACGAGATGCAACACCTGTCCCTTTACCTCCCCCCTCAACTCCATCCAAGGACCCAAACAGTCTTTCCAGGTGAGACAGAGGTTCACCTGCACCTCCTCCAACCTCATCTATTGCATCCGCTGCTCCAGATGTCAACTTATTTACATCGGCGAAACCAAACGCAGGCTCGGCGATCGCTTCGCTCAATACCTGCGCTCGGTCCACGTTGGCCAAACTGATTTCCCGGTGGCCGAGCACTTCAACTCCCCCTCCCATTCCCAGTCTGACCTTTCTGTCATGGGCCTCCTCCAGTGCCATAGTGAGGCCCACCGGAAATTGGAGGAACAGCACCTCATATTTCGCCTGGGCAGCTTGCAGCCCAGTGGTATGAACATCGACTTCTCCAACTTTAAGATAGTTCCTCTGTCCCTCTGTTCCCCTCCCCCTTCCCAGATCTCCCTCTATCTTCCTGTCTCCACCTATATCCTTCCTTTGTCCCGCCCCCCTGGCATCAGTCTGAAGAAGGGTCTCGACCCGAAACGTCACCCATTCCTTCTCTCTTGAGATGCTGCCTGACCTGCTGAGTTACTCCAGCATTTTGTGAATAAATACCTTCGTTTTGTACCAGCATCTGCAGTTATTTTTTAATATAATTTATCCTTCCTGTAGCAGGGTGACCAAGGCTGAACACAACACTCCCAATTAAACACTTCACAAGTTTGAAGGAACTAGTCAGGGGCTTGTTTGAAATTGCCAAAATGTTACATTTATTTGGACTGCAGAGATCTAAACCACCACCAGAGAGCTACCATCTTTACTCCAAAATACAGGAGAGATTGGAGTAGAAACTGATTTAATAGAAATCTAAGAAGCACTTTTTTCACTCAGAGGGTGGTGGGTATATGGAACGGGCTGCCGGAGGAGGTAGTTGATGCAGGTACTAAAATAACATTTGAAAGATATTTGGACAGGTACATGGATAGGAATGGTTTGGAGGGATATGTGCCAAACCCCAGGCAGGTGGGAGTAGTGTAGATGGGGCATGGTGGCCGGCGTGGGCAAGGGTCTGTTTCCATGCTGTAAGACTCTATGACTCTATGAGACTGAAAAATCTGTGTGTTTTGCTTGGCATTATCAATAACGTCTGTAACTGCAGGCTGTTGGGGTGGGTGTGAATGTGGAGAATTTACTTGTCCAACCAAAGCAAAACAGTATACACCCTTTCAGTGACAAAGCCCCAGCCTTTGGCAAATGTCACAAGGCATCGGCCAGCCAAATACAAAGGCATTTTATTGGCAAAGATCTTCTTGCAGAAAGTCAAACTTAATGCCAACAGTTTGATAGCATTCTTGGGTAACTTGTCAAACATTGGAATTATAAGAGTGGAGTTTCTTTGAAATATAAACTAATGATTGTTATAAGATGGAATCTTTGGCTGGGTCAGAGTTAGACCATAAGACACAGGAGCAGAATTAGGCCATTTGGCCCATCACGTTTACTCCGCCATTCAATCATGGCTGAACTATTTTTCCCTCCCAACCCCATTCTCCTGCCTTCTCCCCATAACCCTTGACGCCCTTGCTAATCAAGAGTATCAATTTCCACTTTCAAAATATCCTTAGACTTGGCTTAGACAGATTCATCACCCTCTGCCTAAAAGAATTCCTCCTCATCTCCTTCCTAAAAGAACGTCCTTTTATTCTCCACATGCACTCTATTCTGGCCTTTCACTATTCGGTAAGATTCCATGAGGTCCCCCCTTGTAAACTCCAGCGAGTACAGGTCCAGAGTCATCAAAAGCTCAATCACACATGAGCATATGATGAGCATACAGTGAACTGCCTCAGACCCTCCTGAACGCAGGGAACCACCAGATAGAGAACACAACAACACGCACTGCTGGATTGAGTCCAAAGCCAACAAGCTGAACGTGTGTATCACGTAGTCATCCTGCTGCCTCTGGAGGGCTTTTCTTCCCCCACACCCATGTCAACCCTGCAGACCAGGGTGAGGCTGAGAGAACTGTGAGTTTGGTTTAGTTGCAGCAAAATAATTGAGAGGCAAGTTCACTCCTCGGTGCTAGTTGTGTGCAGAGTGAAGTCATAGAGTCACACAGCATTGAAACAGGCCCTTCGGCCCAACTTGCCCATGCTGACCAAGATACTCCATCTAAGCTTGTCCCACTTGCCCGTGTTTGGCCCATATCCCTCAAAACCTTTCCTATCCATGTACCTGTCCAAATGTATTTAAAATGTTTACCTGCCTCAACTACCTCCTCTGGCAGCTCGTTCCATTTGCCTACTACACTCTGAGTGAAAAGGTTGCCCCTCAGGTTCCTATTAAATCTTTCCCCGCTCACCTTAAACCTAAGTCTGCTGGTTGTTGATTCCCCTACCCTGGGTAAAGGCTCTGTGCATTCCCCCTATCAATTCCTCGCATAATCCTACGTACCTCTAAAAGGTAACTACTTTGCCTCCTGCGCTCCAGGGAATAAAGATTAAGCCTGCCCAACCTATCTCTGCAGCTCAGGCCCTCAAGTTATTTTAAAACCTCTTCAATAAAACCATCATATCAGCCTTCACCATTGCCCCCGGCCGCTCGTTCCAGACACTCTTCATCCTCTGTGTGAAAAAACTGTCCCACACATCTCCTTTAAACTTTAACCCTCTTGCCTGAAAGTTAAGCCCTCTAGTCTTTGACATTTCTGCCCTTGGGGAGAAAGGTTCTGACTGTCTACCCTTTCTAGTCATTTACAACCAATATAATATTCACAACAGCATGACAATCCTGGCAAAATATAAAATATTACCATTCGTGCAGAAAGTCTTCGAACAAGGAGGAGTTGGCTGCGCCTAACGGCTGCGGCTCTCTGGCAGTCTGTTTGTCTTTTTTTCTTTTTTGTTTGTTTGTGTCGGTGTTGGGATGGTTTTTGTTTCTGTTTTTGGCTGTGTATGTGTGGGGGGGGGGGGGTGGGTGTGTTGGGGGGGGCGGGGGAACCTTTCTTTTATTAGGTCTCTTCCCCGGGGCGCAGCTCGCCCGCGGGTCCTTCCATCGCCCGGCGCGGCTCGGCCGCTGGACTTAACATCGCCGGCGCGGCTCGGCTGCAGGACGTTTCAGTGCCCGGTGCGGCTCGGCTGCGGGACGTTTCAGTGCCCGGTGCGGCTCGGCCGTGGGACTTAACATCACCGGCGCGGCTCGGCTGCAGGACGTTTCAGTGCCCGGTGCGGCTCGGCCGCGGGACGTTTCGGTGCCTGGTGCGAATCGGCCGCTGGACTTAACATCGCCCGGTGCGGCCGCGGGGCGTTTCGGTGCCCGGGGCGGCTCAACCGGGGGGCCTTCCATCCCCTTGCGGGGGCTGTGCGTGTCGGTAGGGGTCGAGCTGTCTGTGCGTGGGTGCGGGGGGAGGAGAGGGGAAGTTTTGTTGCCTCCATCACAGTGAGGGGGTGTTTGGAGTCACTGTGATGGATGTTTGTGTTGGGGTCGGGTGTCCTGTGTTCTTTTCTTTTTTTGCTGTGACTGCTGAAATTTCGTTCGGTGTTGTGCCGAGTGACAATAAAGTTTTGTTATGTTATGTTATGTTATGTTATATTTCAGCACCCGCCTGTTCTATTTAATTATCTCCAAATGCTCCTAATCGCCCTTTGGTCCTTCATGGAGAATCTTGGAGGGCGATTAAATAATTTGAAGTTGTGATTGTCTTTGAGATCATCTGTTTATTTTTGTCAAACGCTTGTGAGAAAAGACAGCAACACATTTCAGTGGTTTGTCACAGTGACCATTCAAGAACAGCTTCTTCCCAGCAGCCATCAGGCTCATGAACACTGCACAACATTAACCTCGGCAACAATGATCAAGTCAAGTCAAGTCAAGTCAAATTTATTTGTCACATACACATACACGATGTGCAGTGAAATGAAAGTGGCAATGCCTGCGGGTTGTGCACAAAAAGAATTACAGTTACAGCATATAAATAAAGTTAATAAGTTACTATTAGTGTCGACAAAAATTTAGTCTCTGGGGTTATAAAAGTTGACAGTCCTGATGGCCTGTGGGAAAAAGCTCCGTCTCATCCTCTCCGTTTTCACAGCGTGACGGCGGAGGCGTTTGCCTGATCGTAGCATCTGGAACAGTCCATTACTGGGGTGGCAGGGGTCCCTCATGATCTTGCTTGCTCTGGATCTGCACCTCCTGATGTATAGGTCCTGCAGGGGGACGAGTGTAGTTCCCATGGTGCGTTCTGCCGAACGCACTACTCTCTGCAGGGCCATCCTGTCCTGGGCAGAGCTGTTCCCAAACCAGACTGTAATGTTGCCGGACAGGATGCTCTCTACAGCCCCAGAGTAGAAGCAATGAAGGATCCTCAGAGACACTCTGAATTTCCTCAGTTGTCTAAGGTGGTAAAGGCGCTGCTTAGCCTTACCCACCAGTGCGGCAATGTGCGTTGCCCACGTCAGATCCTCTGCGATGCGGACTCCCAAGTATTTAAAACTGCTCACCCTATCCACAATAGACCCATTTATCTCCAGTGGTGTGTACGTCCTTGGATGTTTAGCCCTTCTGAAGTCCACAATCAGCTCCTTTGTTTTAGTGACATTCAAGAGGAGGCTATTGTCCTGACACCAGTCCGTGGACTGTGTCTTTGGTTGCACTACGGACTATTATGGTTACCTGGCATGGATAATTCATAAAGTCATAAGGTATTGTAATAGGAATAGAATATGGCCATTTGGCCCATCAAGTCTACTCCGCCATTCAATCATGGCTGATATATCTTTCCCTCCTAACCCCATTCTCCTGCCTCTCGCCATAACCCCTGACACCCGTACTAATCAAGAATCTATCTATCTCTAATATAAGAAAATAACTGCAGATGCTGGTACAAATCGAAGGTATTTATTCACAAAATGCTGGAGTAACTCAGCAGGTCAGGCAGCATCTCAGGAGAGAAGGGATAAGCGATGTTTCGGGGTCGAGACCCTTCTTCAGACTGATTAGCTAAGAATGTACACATACAAGGAATTTGCCTTGGTGCGTTGCTCGCAAGTAACAACACGACATGCAGTAAACAATTAAGAATAAAACATTATCATTTAGACGTGAAGAATGAAATAAAATACCAGAGCAAAAGGAGGCAACAGACTTTCGGTTGTCGAGCAGAGCTACTGCTCATGGGAAAAAGCTGTTTTTATGTCTGGCTGTGGCGGCTTTGTCAGCCCAGAGTCGCCTTCCAGAGGGAAATGCTTCAAAGAATTTGTGGCCAGGATGAGAGACAATAGACAATAGACAATAAACAATAGACACTAGACACTAAACAATAGACAATAGACAATAGGTGCAGGAGGAGGCCATTCGGCCCTTCGAGACAGCTCCGCCATTCAATGTGATCATGGCTGATCATTGTCAATCAGTACCCCGTTCCTGCCTTCTCCCCATACCCCCTGACTCCGCTATCATTAAGACTTCTATGTAACTCTCTCTTGAAAGCATCCAGGGAATTGGCCTCCACTGCCTTCTGAGGCAGAGAATTCCACAGATTTACAACTCTCTGACTGAAAAAGTTTTTCCTTTCCTGAGATGATCTTGCCCGCTCGCTTCCTGGCCCTTGCAGTGTACAGTTCGTCGATGGGGGGAAGGTTGCAGCCAACAACCTTCTCGGCTGGTCGAACGATGTGCTGCAGCCTCCGGATGTCGTGCTTGGTGGCTGAGCCAAACCAGACCATGATGGAGAAGGTGAGGACGGGCTCTTTGATGGCAGTATAAAACTGGACTCCTTGGAGTCAATTCCACCCTCTTGCATCGGGCTCCCATTCTGGAGATTCCCTGTCATACAATCAACGTACCATGTTAAAAACAATGTCCACATTTTACTCAGAGAACAGGAATTATTCAATTTTCAGTAACTGCATGACCCTCCCTTTTCCCACTATATACCCCCCTCCCCCCTCACCGGTACCCCACCTGGATGCACACCTATTCTCTCCCCCTCCCCTTCCACTTACAATCCTTCTTCTGGCTTCACAATTCACAACTCCAATCATTTCATTTCACGCCTTCTGCCTGTTCATCTCTGGCCTTTGTGCAACCGTCTGCCTAACACTCATCACCTGTACCCACCTGTCACTTGCCAGGCTCTGACCCGCCCCTACCCCTCTTCCAGCTTTCGCCCGCCACCTTAATCAGTCTGAAGAAAGGTCCCAACCCGAAACGTTACCAATCCAAGTTCTCCAGAGATGCCGTCCGACCCGTTGAGCTTCTCCAGCATTTAGTGTCAGTCATTTGAAGTGATGATGAGTTTTAGTTTTCAGTTTTAGTCTTAGAGGTACAACAAGGAAACAAGGCCCACCGAGTCCACGTCGACCATCGCTCACCCGTACACTAATTATCCCACTACTCACTAGGGACAATTAACCCACACACCTCCGCATCTTTGGGATGTGGAGGGAGACCGGAGTACCTGAAGGAACCCACGTGGTCACAGGGAGAACGTGCGAACTCCACACAGACAGTACCCAATGTCAGGATTAAACCCGGGTCTCTGGGGCTGTGAGGCAGCAGGTCTAACCGTTGTGCCACTGCACCGCCCACGATGTGGTACTGTTACAGGATAGTGTCATTTTCAATGTTAAACCAATGCCTGACGCGACTGTTGTCTGACAACTGTAATATAGTAATAATAGCATTCGATACATGCCTGGTAAATGAACCATCTGTAAAAAGAATCCCAAATGATTTACACTGGCTGTTGACTAACATTAGCAGTGACTAATGACTCATTATAGGACACTGACAGAAAACTGATGAAATCTGAAATTAATAAGACCTTTTAATCTCTGGCTCATTCGGACATTTCAAACTGAATTAGAAAAAAGGATTGATTGCTGTTATTACGCTGCACTTTAATCATTGGTAAATTATGGGAATTAATTTCCAAATTTCAGCCTGTCCTCGCTTTTCCACGGTCCATTTCTGGCCTGCCCTTCCCTTCCTTGACATTTATTTGAAATTTAGCAGATAGATTAAACATAGAAACATAGAAACGTAGAAAATAGGTGCAGCAGGAGGCCATTCGATCCTTCGAGCCAGCACCACCATTCAATATGATCACAGCTGATCATCCAAAATCAGTACCCGCTTTTTCCCCATAGCCCTTGATTCAGTTAGCCCTAAGAGCTAAATCTAACTCTCACTTGAAAACATCCAGTGCCTTCTGTGGCAGAGAATTCCACAGATTCACAAGATTCAAGATTCAAGATAGCTTTATTTGTTATCCAAATTGGACGAAATTCAGTCACCCACAGTCCAACAATAAAAGCATTAAATAGGCATTAAAATTACATAACCCCAAAAACACACAAAAAAAGAAACATCCATCAAAGAAACATCCATCACAGTGAGTCTCCTCCAGTCCTCTCCTCACTGTGATGGAAGGCCACAATGTCTTTCCCTTCTCCTGCCGTCTTCTCCCGCAGTCAGGTTGTTGTGGTTGCAGGCCGCGCCGGACGGTCCGCAGCGGCCCGAGCCTAAGGCGAGTCGCAGCCGCTCCCGCAGCCTCCGAAGACGGCCGGCTCCGCCGATGATAAGTCCGATCCGGGGCGGGCGAACATAGAAACATAGAACTCATAGAAACATAGAAAATAGGTGCAGGAGGAGGCCATTTGGCCCTTCGAGCCAGCACCGCCATTCATTTTGATCATGGCTGATCATCCCAATCAGTAACCCATGTCTGCCTTCTCCCCATATCCCTTGATTCCGCTAGCCCCTAGAGCTCTAACTAACTCTCTTTTAAATTCATCCAGTGAATTGGCCTCCACTGCCTTCTGTGGCAGAGAATTCCACAAATTCACAACTCTCTGGGTGAAAAAGTTCTTTTTCATCTCAGTTTTAAATGGCCTCCCCTTTATTCTTAGACCTGGTTCTGGAATCCACCAACATTGGGAACATTTTTCCTGCATCTAGCTTATCCAGTCCTTTTATAATTTTATACGATACGATGCGATGCGACACGATACGATATGATACGACACGACACGACACGACACGACACGATACGATACGATACGATACGACAGGACAGGACAGGACACGACACGACACGACACGACACGACACGACACGACACGACACGACACGGCACGACACGACACGACACGACACGACACGACACGACACGACACGACACGACACGACACGACACGACACGACACGACACGACACGACACGACACGACACGACACGACACGACACGACACGACACGACACGACACGACACGACACGATACGACACGACACGACACGGCACGGCACGGCACGATACGATACGATACGACACGACACGACACGACACGACACGATACGATACGACACGACACGACACGACACGACACGACACGACACGGCACGGCACGACACGACACGACACGGCACGGCACGACACGACACGACACGGCACGGCACGACACGACACGACACGACACGGCACGGCACGACACGACACGACACGACACGACACGACACGACACGACACGACACGACACGACACGACACGACACTATACGATACGGAGGGAAATTGATCTGCCAACAGTCATAAAAACACAAGATACATGAAACATGAAATTAAAGTAACAAATGGAAAGGATTGGGCAAAATTGGAGAGGGGTGAGGGTAGGGGTGGGCTAGTCAGTCTACCTCCGGAGCTCCGGCAGCGGCAGCGACAGCATCTTCGCCCGCCCCGAATCATGGGCCTTGGGTCGGCCCGCTGCGGACCTTTCACCGTCCGGCGCGGCTTGGAATAGGCCGCGGGATTTTCTCCGCCGGCGGGGGCTTCAATGTCGGGAGCCACGACCGCCCCGACGTGGCAACTCCAACAGCTGACCGCGGGAGAAGATGGCAGGGAAGAGAAAAATACATTCTGGCCTTCCATCGCAGTGAGGAGGGACTGGAGGAGACTCACTGTGATGGATGTTTCTTTTGTTTCTTTTGTTTGGTGTTAGTTTATGATTGTATGTGTTATTGCATTTTTATTGATTATTCTTATTGGTCTTATTGTTGAACTGCGGGTAATTTTTAATTTCACTACACATTTATGTGTACGTGACAAATAAATGACTATTGATTGACTATTGACTAATGACAGAAGAGGGAGGAGTTGTACAGGTTGATAGCCACGGGGTAGAAGGTTCAGTCCTGCATCTTGGTGGAACCAGTCTGTTGCTGAAGCTGCTCCTCAGGTTGACCAGTGTGTCAACGAGGACGCTGGAATCTGGAGCAACACACAAAGTGCTGGAGGAACTCAGCAGGTCAGGCAGCATCTGGGAAAGGAAACAGACGGTCAACATTTCCTGTTGGATTGCCTCGATGGTTCAGTGGGGCTTTTATTGTCACATGTGCACAGTGTTGTTTTCCATATTTTTTTTATTTTTTTTATTTCAGATACAGCGCGGAAACAGGCCCTTTGGCCCACCAAGTCCGCACCGTCCAGCGATCCCCGCACATTAACACTATCCTACACAGACTAGGGACAATTTTTACATTTACCCAGTCAATTAACCTACATACCTGTACGTCTTTGGAGTGTGGGAGGAAACCGAAGATTTCGGAGAAAACCCACGCAGGTCACGGGGAGAACGTAGAAACTCCTTACAGTACAGCACCCGTAGTCAGGATCGAACCTGAGTCTCCGGCGCTGCATTCGCTGTAAGGCAGCAACTCTACCATACAAGCAGTCCAGTAGAGTATAGCCATGCCCCCGATCCCTGATTAGCAAGAGTACAGAAATAGTCTACCGAGCCCACACGCAGGAGACTCAGATTGATGATGAGGGTCTTTCTCTGAAGAATGTGGCACTTCCGTTCCCTCCACAGATGCCGCCTGACCCGCTGAGTTCATCTTGCTCTCATTACATTGCACTGAGATCGGTGTGAAAGGAGGAGAAATGAATAACGCACAACTCCTTTAGGAAGTTGAAAAACAAGCTTGCAAATAAAAACTTATCAGAAATTTCCTATCGCCTGCTACATTGCAAGGTCCATTAGATAACGGAGAGAGCATCCCGGATTTGTTTTTCGATGTTAAATATGATAATATATGTTGCCACTGTAGCTGTTGACTCGAGTTGAGTTATAAATGAGGCAATGTTTCCACGTTAGTTGACGTTTCTCCGCAGTGCCTTTCTGATCCATGGAGGTCATTTTGGGCTATTTCCAAGCTGCTGAGTAAGCACTGGCTCCATTTGAAAGGTATCCTGGAGCTTTTTCTCAGGGGGATCTTTTCCAATGAATAATTCCAGCAGTTTGACTGAGGAGCTAGTTCTGACACTTACCATGCCAAAACGCAGCCGAAGTTAGCCAAGTGTTAAGGGTGTTTAATTATCATATGTACCAACAGCTGAACAATGTTATTCTTACTTGTTTAGTTTAGTTTAGTTTAGTTCAGAGATACAGCTCGGAAACAGGCCCTTCGGCCCACTGAGTCCACACTGACCAGTGATCCCTGCACATTAACACTATCCTACAATTTTACATTCATACGAAGCCAATTAACCTACAAACCTGTACGCCTTTGGAGTGTGGGAGGAAACCGAAGATCTCGGAGAAAACCCACGCAGGTCACGGGGAGAACGTACAAACTCCATACAGACAGCACCCGTAGTCGGGACTGAACCCGTGTTTCCGGCGCTGCAAGTGCTGTAAGGCAGCAACTCTACCGCTGCACCACCGTGGCCACCCTTGCTGCAAAAGTACAGGCCCCTACACACAATAACACACAAATATGGAATAAATAAATAACAAATAACACAAATAAATATGTAACAATCTATTCAAGAACTAGGGGACAAAATTTGTAGGAAGGAAGTGCAGATGCTCGTTAACACCGAAGGTAAACTCAAACTGCTGGTTTAACTCAGCGGGTCAGGCAACAACGGAGAAAAGGAATAGGTGACGTTTCGGGTTGAGACCCTTCTTCAAACTGAGACTCAGGGGAGAGGGAAACTAGAGGTATGAAAAGATACAAAGAACAAAAGAATGGAAGATACGAAGAGAACAATTCAAGGCCAGCACTGATGATCAAGGGAAGGTGGAGCCCACAATGGTCCATTGTTGGCTGTGGAAGAGGTGAGGACATAAGTTCAAGGTGAGAGGGGAAAGATTTAATAGGAACCCGAGGGGCAACTTTTTTACATAAAGTGAGGTGGGTGTATGGAATGAGCTCTCAGAGGAGGTAGTTGTGGCAGGTACTATCACAATGTTTGAAAAACATTTGGACAGGTATATGGATAGGAGTATAGAGGCATATGGGCCAAACATGGGCAGCTGGGACAAGCTTAGATAAAGCAGCTTGGCCATCATGGACAAAAAGGGCTGAAGGGCCTGTTTCCAAGCTGTATGAGTCTATGAGTCATAGTAAGGGCAGCGCAATGGGACTAGTGTATATGGGGCATGTTGGTCGGCAAGTTAGGCCATATGAACTGTTTCAATAGACAATAGACAATAGGTGCGGGAGGAGGCCATTCGGCCCTTCGAGCCAGCACCGCCATTCAATGTGATCATGGCTGATCATTCTCAATCAGTACCCCGTTCCTGCCTTCTCCCCGTACCCCCTGACTCCGCTATCCTTAAGAGCTCTATCTAGTTCTCACTTGAATGCATTCAGAGAATTGGCCTCCACTGCCTTCTGAGGCAGAGAATTCCACAGATTTACAACTCTCTGACTGAAAAAGTTTTTCCTCATCTCCGTTCTAAATGGCCTACCCCTTATTCTTAAACTGTGGCCCCTTGTTCTGGACTCCCCCAACATTGGGAACATGTTTCCTGCCTCTAACGTGTCCAACCCCTTAATAATCTTATAAGTTTCGATAAGATCTCCTCTCATCCTTCTAAATTCCAGTGTATACAAGCCTAGTCGATCTAGTCTTTCAACATACGACAGTCCCGCCATTTGTAAATCTGTTTCCACACTGTATGACTCAAATTCACAGGTTGTGGACTTAACCCAAACCATCACACAAACTAACTTCCCTTCAATTGACGCCATCTACACTTTACATTGCCTCGGCAAGGTCACTAGCATAATCAAGGAAGAGTCTCACCCCGTTCTCTCCCTCTTCCCCCCTCCCCCAACAGGCAAAAGGGATAGATGTGTGGAAACGCACACCTCCAGTTTCAGGGACAGTTTCTTCCCAGCTGTTATCAGGTAACTGAACTGTTGGACACGTTAGAGGCAGGAAACATGTTCCCAATGTTGGGGGTCCAGAACCAGGGGCCACAGTTTAAGAATAAGGGGTAGGCCATTTAGAACGGAGTTGAGGAAAAACTATTTCAGTCAGAGAGTTGTAAATCTGTGGAATTCTCTGCCTCAGAAGGCAGTGGAGGCCAATTCTCTGAATGCATTCAAGAGAGAGCTAGATAGAGCTCTTAAGGATAGCGGAGTCAGGGGGTATGGGGAGAAGGCAGGAACAGGGTACTGATTGAGAATGATCAGCCATTATCACCTTGAATGGTGGTGCTGGCTCGAAGGGCCGAATGGCGGAGTCCTGCACCTATTGTCTACTGTTCTCTCACAAACTAGCAATAAAGGGGGCTTTTTCTGGGTGGCTGCCAGTGACTGGCGAAGTTCCACAGGGGTCGGTGCTGGGGCCACTACTCTTCACGTTGTATATCAATGATTTGGATGAGGGAATTGAAGGCTTTGTGGCAAAGTTTGCAGATGATACGAAGATAGGTGGACGGGCAGGTAGTGTAGCAAAAGCAGGGACTGTGCAGAAGGACTTGGACAGGTTGGGAGAGTGGACTGAGAAGTGGCAGATAGAATACAGCTTAGCAAAGTGTGGAGTCGTGCATTTTGGTAGTAGGAATAAAGGCGTGGACTATTTTCTAAACGGGGAGAGAATTCAGAAATCAGAGGTGCAAAGGGATTTGGGAGTACTGGTGCAAAATGTTAATTTGCAAGTCGCATCTGCAGTAAGGAAGGCAAATGCAATGCTAGTACTTATTTCGAGAGGGCTTCAATGCAAAAACAGGGATGTAATGCTGTGGCTTTATATGACACTGGTCAGACTGCATTCGGAGTACTGAGAGCATTGTGCTGGCTGGTGAGGGTCCAGAAAAGGTTTATGAGGCACTGGGCCTTTACTCGCTAAAGTTTAGAAGGAGGGGGGGACCTCATTGAAACTTACTGAATAGTGAAAGGCCTGGATAGTGTGAGTGTGGAGAGGATGTGGACCTGGATAGTACGAGGGTCTAGGACCAGAGGACGTAGCCTCAGAATAAAAGGACATACCTTTAGAAAAGCGTTGAGAAGGAATTTATTTAGTCAGAGGGTGGTGAATCTGTGGAATTCATTGGCACAGACGGTTGTGGCGACCGTTAATGGATATTTTTAAGGCAGACATAGACAAATTCTTGATTGGTAAGGGTGTCAGCGGTTATGGGGAGAAGGCAGGAAAGTGGGGTTGAGAGGGAAAGATAGATTTGGCATGATTGAATGGTGGAGTAAACTTGATGCGACAAATGTCCTTATTCTGCTCCTAGAACAAACATATATAGTGTGTGTATATATATGTGTATATATATATATGTATGTGTATACACACACACACACACACACACACACACACACATATATATATATATATGCTATATATATGCTATATATATGCTATATATATATAAAATAACCTATAATATAATAAATTAATAACTAGGTAACCATAATAGTGCAAAAACCAATCCATTGTGCAATCAAAGACACAGTCCATAGAAGATCATAGTTGCTGAGGTTAGTGTTGTGCAGTGTTCTTGCTGGGAAGAAGCTGTTCTTGAACCTGGAGGTCATGGTTTTCAGACTCCTGTACCTGTTTCCCGATGGTAGCAGCAAGATGAGAGCGTGGCCAGGGTGGTGTGGGTCTTTGATGATGTCAGCTGTCTTTTTGAGGGATTATCTTTCACCCAGTCTTATGCTAAATTCCTTGGTGTCCTAGCCGCACCTTTATTGGACAGTAATCTCAAGTGTTTTGTGTGGTAAATGGAGATAATACCAAGGTGGTGGTTGTGATGTTAATTAGCTTTGACACTCCAGAAAATAATCGTATTTTCATGCTCATTCGAAGAGAAGTAAGGAATTCCATTGGAAAATGCGTGACTGCTTAATGTAAGGAGATTGAGGAAAGTGGACAGTTATTGAGTAAGACAAATGGAAATGTGAGTTTACTGCATAAGCATTTTAGGTTTGCATTTCTAGTTGTAGGCTTTCAGCCATCAATCATCACATTCCACCTCCACTTGTCAAGACAACAGCTGTTTTTCCATAAACGTGACATCTGAAAACGTTCACATTTGGGATTTATCTCATGAAATTGGCAAGCCTCGCATTCACTGGAGCAATGTCGTCCATCGCTTGAGCTCCTACTTCAAAGAATTACAATCTCAATAGGGACTCGAGGCCGTGCAGCATGGAGACAAGCCCGTGGGCCCACTGCGTCCACACCGTCCTTCAATTAACAGGGCAGCACAGGGACACAGCTAGTAGAGCAGCCGACACACAGCGTCAGAGACCCGGGTTCATTCCTGACCTTGGGTGCTCTCTGTGTGGAGTTTGCACATTCTCCCTGTGACCGCTTAGGTTTTCTCCGGGTGCTCCAGTTTCCTCCCACATCCCAAGAACATGCGGGTTTATAGGTTAATTGGCTTCTGTAAATTGTAGGCAGTGGATGAGAAAGTGGGATTTAATAGGAACCTTAGTGGTAACTTTCTCTTACAGAGGATGGTAGGTATATGGAACGAGCTGCCAGAGGAGGTAGGATCCTGACTTAGAACGTTCATTCCACAGATGCTACCCTGATCTGCTGAGATCCTCTGGCACTTTGTGTTTTGCTCAAGATTCCAGCATCTGCAGTTCATTGTGTCTGAAGAAGGGCCCCGATCCGAATCATCGCCCGTCCATTCCCTCCACAGATGCTGCCTGACCCGCTGAGTTACTCCAGCATTATGTGTGTATTTTCTTGTTCCTCGTCTCTGCCAGAGGAGGTGGTTGAGGCCGATGCTACAACAATGTTTAAAAGATATTTGGACAGGGACATGGATAGGAAAGGTTTAGAGGGATTTTAGATTTTTTTTTAGATTTAGATTTAGAGATACAGCGCGGAAACAGGCCCTTCGGCCCACCGGGTCCGCGCCGCCCAGCGATCCCCGCACACTAACATTATCCTACATACACTAGGGACAATTTTTTTTACATTTGCCCAGCCAATTAACCTACATAACTGTACGTCTTTGGAGTGTGGGAGGAAACCGAAGATCTCGGAGATAACCCACGCAGGTCACGGGGAGAACGTACAAACTCCGTACAGACGGTGCCCGTAGTGAGGATCGAACCTGAGTCTCCGGTGCTGCATTCGCTGTAAGGCAGCAACTCTACCACTGCGCCACCGTGCCGGGTATGGGACAAACACAGGCAGGTGGGGCCAGTGTGGATGGTGCATCTTGCTCGGTCGGCATGGATCCGTTGGGCCAAAAGGCCTGTTTCCAGGTTTTGATGGTATAGGATCACAAAAGTTGCAGAGCACCTCAAATGAAGAGTAAATTGAACATGTAACCTGATGTTGGGAATTGCACAAAATGATTCAATAGCACGCAAATACATTTTTTCACTGTATTTCACTTACACGTGACAACAATAAACCAATGATGAATATATTCAGCTTCTACCATTTCTCCTTGAGTATACTCGTACATCAGCACACTGGATATCTAAAGTGCTTGAGATTATGTGTAACATATGTTTCACCTACCTCTCTGAACATGCTCAATATCTGCTGCCATCATTGTAACTGGAATTTATCCAGAGTCTTTATTAATAAAGTCAAATGTCGAAAATTTAAGTTAATACATCTGCTATCTCCTCATTGCCATAGTATTTAATCCATTTGATCTTTTAAACATTTAACGTCTGTAACACTGTGCCTCAGTTCTAAGTTCAAATTGCATCCACATGTTGCCTTTGAAAAGCCTTGTTTCGTCTTTCATCTTATCTCATCAATACGCATCAAGAAAAGAAAACACAAAGTTCTGAAGTACAATACAATACAATACAATATATCTTCATTGTCATTGTACAGGGGTACAACGAGATTAGGAATGCGCCTCCCATACGATGCAATAAATTAATTAGCTTGTCAGTGTTAATTTAAACAACCCAATGAAACAAATTGTAACAGTTTTAAAACAGAATAAAGTGCAAGTAGGTCTGTGCCGGATCACTGTGCGATGTGACCATCCGGCTCAGCAGGACCGGTTCATGGCAGCTATGGTCCTGGGGATGAAGCTGTTCCTGAGTCTGAAGGTGCGGGCGTAGAAGGCCTTGTATCGTCTGCCCGATGGAAGGAGTTCGAACAGACTGTTGCAGGGGTGTGAAGAGTCTTTGTGGATGCTGGTGGCTTTTCTGAGGCATCGTGTGTTGTAGATGCCCTCCAAGGCTGGTAGCTGTGTTCCGATGGTCCTCTGAGCTCTATGGACTACCCGCTGAAGAGCTTTCCTCTCTGCCTCCATGCAGCTGAGGTAATTCACCAGGTTAGACTGAAGTACGATTCTGACCCGAAACGTCACCTATCCGTATTCTCCAGAGATGCTGCCTGACCCACTGAGTTACTGCAGCACTCTGTGAAACATCACCTATCCATATTCTCCAGAGATGCTGCCTGACCCACTGAGTTACTCCAGCACTATGTATCATTCTGGTAAACCTCTTCTTCAGCTTTTCCTAAGCCTCCATATCCTTCCAGTAATGGGGCGACTAGAACTGTACGCAATACTCCAAATGAGGCCTGACCAAAGATTTACAAATCTGCATCATGACTTGCTGACTCTTATACTTAATGCCCCGACCAATGAAGGCAAGCATACCATATGCCTTCTTTACCAACCTATCTACTTGTGCTGCCAGAGTGGTATGGGCCTTTGATGACATTAACAGCCTTTTTGATAGGACTTTGATTAGGCCGCATTGGTAGAGGAGTGCACAGTTTCAGCTTTTGTTTTAGAGATACAGCAGGGCGGCACGGTGGCGCAGCGGTAGAGTTGCTGCCTTACAGCGAATGCAGCGCCGGAGACTCAGGTTCGATCCCGACTACGGGCGCCGTCTGTACGGAGTTTGTACGTTCTCCCCGTGACCTGCGTGGGTTTTCTCCGAGATCTTCGGTTTCCTCCCACACTCCAAAGACGTACAGGTATGTAGGTTAATTGGCTGGGCAAATGTAAAAAATTGTCCCTAGCATGTGTAGGATAGTGTTAATGTGCTGGAATCGCTGGGCGGCGCGGACCCGGTGGGCCGAAGGGCCTGTTTCTGCGCTGTATCTCTAAATCTAAAAAAACAAGTCTTTTGGCTCACCGAGCCCACGCCAACCATTGATCACCCGTTCACACGAGTTGTCCCACTACACACTAGGGACGATTTACAGAGGCCGATTAGCCTACAAACCTGCACATCTTTGGGATGTGGGGGGAAACCGGAGGACCTGTAGAAAACCAACACAGTCACAGGGAGAACGTGCAAACTCCACAAAGACATTACCTGAGGTCAGGATCGAACTTGGCACTGTGAGGCAGCAGATCTACCGCTATAATGATCTGGGGTTGGTGTTTGGTTGCACTCAGGACTTTTTTCACTAGGGTCACAGAGTCACACAGCACGGAAAGAGGACTTCAGCCCAACATGCCCATGCCGACCAACGTGCCCCATCTACACTAGTCCCACTGCCTGTGTTTGACCCATATCTATCTCAACCTTTCCTATCCTGTCCAAACGAGTTTTAAAGAACGACAAAATTAAAGTACCCTTACTATAATTATCGATTCATTACAAACACTTTAATATATTATCTGTGTGTAATTGTATTTACGGCCCTGTTAAGCTGCCGCAAGTAAGAATTTCTTTGCTCTTTTGCTGGTAAATATGACAATTAAACTCTCTTGACTCTTGAACGAAATATAGAAATAAATCTCGTCCTAACCAGAGCACAGGTCCAATTGGAACAGATGGAAAAAAAAGACCTGCAGATGCTGGTTTATGCCAAAGATGGACACAAAGTGCTGGAATAACTGCAGTGGGTCAAGCAGCATCTCTGCAGGACATGGATAGGTGACGTTTCGGGGCGAGACTGAAGAAGGGTCCTGACCCGAAAAGTCACCCATGCTTTTCCTCCACAGACGCTGCCTGACCCGCTGAGTTACTCGAGCACTTTGTGTCCGTCTTCAGTTGGAACAGGTCTCTGGATGAGGCTCTATGACCTGTTTGCCTGGGGGAAAATCTTTGCCTATTGAAGTGTTACGATCAGCTCTCTGATTCCAGTCGAAGTGAAGAATGCTTTAGTGAGGGTCCAGTTCTCCACCCTCTCCCAGAGTGAGCATCATCCGCAGTCGACTTTTAGCACAAAGAAAACAGCCCTTACCCTCAACCCAGCACCGAAACACTTCTCTACATTTCTCCTGACCCGCACCACGTGCTTCATTTTGTGAAGGTACGTGACGGTGCTGTGACTTATTCCACTTATCGTGTCCCTGTGCAGTGTGGACGATTGGGTTGTAATCTTGTATTGCCTTTCCGCTGACTGGATAGCATGCAACAAAAGCTTTTCACTGCAACTCGGCTCACATGACAATAAACTAAACTATAAAAACTAAAATCTTTCACAGAGAATCAGACATTTGCCCAACTCAAAATGAACATTGAATTGACTTGAATTGAAAGATGCAGCCTGGCAACAGGCCATTCGGCCCACCGAGTCCATGCCAACCATTGATCACACTAATTCTATGTCGTCCCACTTTGTCATCCACTCCCTCCACTCTAGGGGCAATTTACAGAGGGCCAATTAACCTACAAACCCGCATGTTTTGGGGATGTGCGAGGAAACCTGAGCACCCGAAGGAAACCCACGCGGTCACAGGGAACATGTGCAAACTCCACACGGGCAGCACCCGAAGTCAGGTTCGAACCTGGGCCTCTGGCGCTGTGAGGCAGCAGCTCTACCCGCTGCGCCACCGTCCCACGATGCATGCTGGGTATTTGACCAGATTGACATACCAAGGCTATTTAGACAACCATTTGATAAAAAAAAGGCACAAAGTGCTGGAGTAACTCAGCAGGTCAGGCAGCATCTCTGGAGAACATGGAGAGGTGACATTCCGGGTCAGGATTCCTCCAGGGACTGAATGTAGCAGGAGGGAGAAAGCTGGGAGAAATTGGGGTGTGAGATAAAGTCTGGTGAGTGATAGGTGGATACAGGTGAGGAGGCAGATGGTTGGACAAAGTCTAGAGATGAAATTACTAAAGGTGTTTGAAAAGGATGGAAGAAGTGAGAATTATGAAGTCAGAGGAAGGAATATGGGTGGAGGGGAGGGGGAGGATTGGATACGAGTACAGGTGGGGCACAGGGTAGAGAGGGGCATGGGAAAAGAAAAAAATGGGGAGGAGGTGGGGGGGAAGAACTAAAGTTAGTTACCTAAAATTGGAGAATTCAATATTCATACCGTAAGCCACCCAAGTGGAATATGAGGTGCTGTCCCTCCAGTTTGCGCGTGGCTTCACTCCGGCAATGGAGGAAGCCCAGGACAGAAAGGTCAGATTGGGAATGGGAAGGTGACTTAAACTAGTTAGAAATTGGAAGATCCAGCAGGCCTTGGCGGACTGAGCGCAAGAGTACAGCGAAACGGTCGCTACGTCTACGCTTGGACTCGCCGATGTACATGAGCCCACATCAGGAACACCAGTAGTTGAGGTTAGAGGAGGTCATGGTTTTCAGGCTCCTATACTGTGCATTGTTCCCTGAAGGTGGAATCTCATGTGGATAGGGTGGTGAAGAAGGCGTTTGGTATGCTTGCCTTTATAAATCAGAGCATCGAGTATAGAAGTTGGGATGTAATGTTGAAATTGTACAGGGCATTGGTGAGGCCGAATCTGGAGTATGGTGTGCAGTTCTGGTCGCCAAATTATAGGAAGGATGTCGACAAAATGGAGAGGGTACAGAGGAGATTTACTAGAATGTTGCCTGGGTTTCAGCACTTAGGCTAGAGAGAGGTTGAATAGGTTGGGTCTTTATTCTTTGGAGCGTAGAAGGTTGAGGGGGGACTTGATAGAGGTTTTTAAAATTTTGAGAGGGACGGACAGAGTTGACGTGGGTAGGCTTTTCCCTTTGAGAGTGGGGAAGATTCCAACAAGGGGACATAGCTTCAGAATTGAGGGACAAAGGTTTAGGGGTAACATGAGGGGGAACTTCTTTACTCAGAGGGTTGTGGCTGTATGGAATGGGCTTCCGGTGGAAGTGGTGGAGGCTGGCTCGATTTTATTATTTAAGAGTAAATTGGATAGGTATATGGATAGGAGGGGATTGGAGGGTTGTGGTCTGAGTGCAGGTAGATGAGACTAGGTCAGGGAGAATGGTCGGCGTGGACTGGTAGGGCCGGACAGGCCTGTTTCCATGCTGTAGTTGTTATATATGTTATATATGTTATATGTTATACCTTGTTCCAGAGATGCTGCCTGACCACTGAGTTACTCCAACACTTGGTGTCTTTTTCTCATTGTTCTCGTGGTGGTACTTATGACAATTAAACGCTCTTTGACCTTTGACAAATTTGACTGGCTTGAACAGACAAATGTTTTCCTTGGCACTTAGCTGGAAGAGAGTGTAGAATTTCTAGGAAAGTGTATTCCTTTGTCAGTTTTGTAGCTTCCAGAAATGTTTTTCTTGGAAGGAGGGGGAAAGAGAAATGAAGAAAGACCTGGATTTAATAAGTGCCTCACACTTCATGACTTCCAAAAGTGTTTTACACCCAATTCCTTTGCAAAATATGCAACATTGTAATGAGGAATACTCAGCCAGCAGTTCCTGCAAAATAGTTTTTTGTTTTAGTTCAGAGAGAAGCAGCAGGGAAACAGGCCCTTCGGCCCACTGAGTCCAGACAGACCAGCGATCACACGTTCACATTAGTTCTATGTTACCCAAATTTTTCATCCACTGCCTACACAAGAGGAACAACTTACAGAGGGCTAATCCACCTACAAACCAGCACGTCTTTGGGGTGTGGGAGGAAACCGGAGCACCCGGAGGAAACCCACGCGGTCACAGGGAGAACGTGCAAACTCCGTACGGACAATGGCCGAGGTCAGGATTGAACCTGGGTCGTTGGTGCTGAGAGGCAGCGGATCTACCCGCTGCGCCATCGTGCCACCCCTATTGTTGCTCCGATAAAAAGGACACAAAGTACGTCCTGTGTTTTTTCATGGTTATGCTTGTTCTTTATGATTTTTGGAAAAGATTAGAACTGGCTGCCCAATGAGTCTGTAAATGAGTCCTGACCTGAAACCTTGCCTGTCCATTCCTCCCAAAGACGCTGCCTGGTGCACTAAGCTCCTCCAACATTTTGTATTCTGCTGCAGATTCCAGCGTCTGCAGTTCCTTGTGTTTAGAGGTACAGCGCGGAAACAGGCCCTTCGGCCCACCCTCCTTATGCACACTATGTCTCCAAATTAAGGCAGCAAATGTCGCTGAGATTCGTGTGCCCTGCCTCTCAGAGGAGTTCCTCCGTGTGTAGGGAGTGGATGAGAAAGTTGGATAACATATAACAAATGTGAATGGGTAATTTCAAGGAGTTCCTGGAATTCCTTTGCTCCATCTGCAGACTCTGCCATCCTTGTCTCCCCATGGCTGCCCAATTCACCCGCCTGGGCCCTGAGCTCAGATGTACAAAATGGCCGGACATTCATGGAAAAATCTTTCCTGTTTCATCTCATAGAGATGCTTTCAGAAAAATTAGCACGACAAGCCTGGATGACAACTGGAATCATTAATTTCCCAAGAATGCAGTTGGCATGAATTTATCTGGCTTTGTTTTTTGCGACTAATTTGAATCTCAGTTTGGTGTTGCTGAGCGTCCGGCATCAAAGCACAAGTAGGCAGTTTACCTCACTGCTCTTCCTCAGGGGCAGGAGGTGAAAGATCTGGCAGCGCAGTTACAAACACCTGCGACAGGTGGCGCCGTACGACGGTCTGGCTCCACCTTTTCTTCTTTTGTTGTTTTTAGTCTGTTGTTAAATGTATGTTTTAGTGTATCTTTAGTTTTGTATTATGTGTTGGGGGAGGGATGTTGGGGGAAACATGTTTTATCTCTTTCCTCGACAGAGATGTTACTTTTTCCGTATCGTATCTCCCTCCGGACTGCGGCCTAACATCATGGTGCTGGTGGTCTCTTTGCTGGGGATCGACTTCGGGAGCTCCAACCGCGGGAGCCTGGTTAGGGATTGATTTATTCACAAAATGCTGGAGTAACTCAGCAGGTCAGGCAGCATCTCGGGAGAGAAGGAATGGGTGACGTTTCGGGTCGAGACCCTTCTTCAGACTGATGTCGGGGGTGGGACAAAGGAAGGATATAGGTGGAGACAGGAAGATAGAGGGAGATCTGGGAAGGAGGAGGGGAAGGGAGGGACAGAGGAGCTATCTGAAGTTGGAGAAGTCAACGTTCATACCACCGGGCCGCAAACTGCCCAGGCGAAATATGAGGTGCTGCTCCTCCAATTTCCGGCGGGCCTCACTATGGCACTGGAGGAGGCCCATGACAGAGAGGTCAGACTGGGAATGGGAGGGGGAGTTGAAGTGCTGGGCCACCGGGAGATCAGTGGCGTTAATGCGGACCGAGCGCAGGTGTTCAGCGAAGCGATCGCCGAGCCTGCGCTTGGTTTCGCCGATATAGATGAGTTGACATCTAGAGCAGCGGATGCAATAGATGAGGTTGGAGGAGGTGCAGGTGAACCTCTGTCTCACCTGGAAAGAATGTTTGGGTCCTTTGATGGAGTTGAGGGGGGAGGTAAAGGGACAGGTGTTGCATCTCGTGCGGTTGCAAGGGAAAGTGCCCGGGGTTAGGGTGGTTTGGGTAGGAAGGGACGAGTGGACCAGGGAGTTGCGGAGGGAACGGTCTCTGCGGAATGCAGTTTTTTAGGCGGAGGCGGCGGAAGAAGAGCTCCACGTCATGGCGGACGCGGAACTCGTTGATGTGGGGGCGGAGGGGAACAAAGGTAAGGCCTCTGCTGAGGACAGACCGTTCGGTGTCTGAAAGGGGGAGGTCAGGGGGGATGGTGAACACCCGGCAATGGTGGGGGTTGGGGTCGGATGGAGGCAGGGGGGCAGGTGGAGGGGATGTATGGTGGGGGGGTGGTGGGTTAGCTGGGCAGAGGGGGGCAGAGGGGATTGACTTCGGAAGGTCCAAATCGCAGGAGCTTTGATCACCCCGATGCAGGAGCTTCGATCGCCCTGACACGGGAGCTTTGATCACCCCGCTGTGGATGGTTCGACTGCCCTGACCGCGGGAGAAAAGGAGGGAAGAAGGTAATACATTATTGCCTTCCATCGCAGTGCGCTGTGGTGGATGTTCATGTTAACATTTATGTAGTTGTGTGTCTTGTTGCTTTTTTGGAATGACTGTGTGGCAAATCAAATTCCATGTATGTTGTTACATACTCAGCTAATAAATTAATTACAACACAATACAATACAACAAAGCTCTTCCCAGAAACCTGGCCAACACCATTCAACCAACGTCACTGAGACTTGACACAAGGAACCGCAGATGCTGGTTTACAAGTAAAAGACACCATGTGCTGTGGTAATCCTTGGTTCACACGGTGGTGCAACGGTAGAGTTGCTGCCTTACACTGCCAGAGACCCGGGTTCAATCCTGACTACAGGTGCTGTCTGTGTGGAGTTTGTACGTTCTCCCTGTGACTGCGTGGGTTTTCTCCGGGATCTCCGGTTTCCTACCATATTCCAAAGACACAGGTGTGTAGGTAAGTTGGCTTGGTGTAAGCGTAAATAGTTCTGAGTGTGTGTAGAAAATAACTGCAGATGCTGGTACAAATCGATTTATTCACAAAATGCTGGAGTAACTCAGCAGGCCAGGCAGCATCTCGGGAGAGAAGGAATGGGTGAGGAAGGGTCTCGACCCGAAACGTCACCCATTCCTTCTCTCCCGAGATGCTGCCTGACCTGCTGAGTTACTCCAGCATTTTGTGTGTAGGATAGTGTTAGTGCGTGGGGGTCGCTGGTCGGTGTGGACTCAGAGGGCCTAAGTTTTCCGCTGTATCTCTAAACTAAACTAAACTAAACCAAACCAAATGGGTTAGGCAGCATCTCTGGAGAACATTGATTGATATTCACAAAATGCTGGAGTAACTTTGCGGGTCAGGCAGCATCTCTGGAGAGAAGGAATGAGTAATGTTTCGGATCGAGACCCTTCTTCAGACTGAGAGGGGAGACGGAGACACAGAGATATGGAAGGGTAAGGTGTGAAAACGACAGATGAAAGCAGACGCTGATTAGAAAACGTAGAATGGTTCATAGTTAGCTGACGGGAAGGTGACAGGGAGGCATACAATAAAATGAATCAGTGAAACTGGTCGCAGAACTAGGGTGGGGGAGGGAGGGAGAGAGAGGGAAGGCAAGAGTTACTTGAAACTCACGGGGTCACAGGGAGAATGTACAAACAGCAGCTGTAGTCAGGGTCGAACCCGGGTCTCTGGTGCTGTAAGGCAGCAACTTACTGCCACTGTGCCGTCCATGTTCCATGGCTACGCCTTGTCCCTCAGCAAAGCAGGCTGACTAATCATGCATAGCTCCGCTCGTGTGTGTATCCTATTTCTGTCCAAACATCGCACGACTAATAAGTTTACCCAGCTGCAGAATTCAAATACTCTACACCTCCCACACCAACCGCAGCAACTAAAGTCTCAAATATCATCTCTACCTTCTTCCTCAGCAGTTTATTCCAAGCTAAACTCACAAAGCACAACTGCGTTCCAAAATTCACATCCAGCCTAGGTGCAGGGCTCCCTAGGTTTAGGTTTATTACTGTCAGAAACAAGGTGTCAGATGCCGATTTACTAAAACGGGCACAGAGTACTGGAGTAATTCAACGGGTCAGGCAGCATCCCTAGAGAACATGGATAGGTGACGTTTTGGGTCAGGACTGGTTGTAAGGGGAGGGGGGGGGAGGAGGATGCTGTAAGAGAGGAGGGATTGGACAATGCCTGGCGAGTGATAGGTGGATATGGATGAGGGGAGTTTGATGGGCAGCTGGTTTGGACAAAGGCCAGAGATGAAACAAGAGAAGGTGTGAGACAAAAGGATGGAGGAGTTGTGAATTGTGAAGCCAGAGGAAGGAATGTAGGTGGAGAGGGAAGGGTGGGGTGGGGGGGGAGAGATAGGTGTGAGTCCAGGTGGGGCAGGGGAGAGGGAGAGGGGGGTGGTTTTGATAATTTAAAATATCGGCTAAATTCAATGTTCATACCGTTGGGTTGTAAGCAACCCAAGTGTAATTAATATAAGGTGCTGTTCCTCCAGTTTACGTGTGGCCTCACTCTGGCAATGGAGAAGGCCCAGGAGAGAACAATCGATATGAAAATGGTAAGAGGAGTTGAAATAGTTGGCAATCAGGAGATCCTGCAATTCTTGTCAGAGTGAGTGCAAGTGTTCAGTGCACTGAAGTCAAACTCAAGTACAATGGGTAGAGCAAAGGGGAAGATACAGAGTGCAGAATATAGTTCTCAGCTCATCAGTCATAGAGTCAGAGATTCATAGAGCATGGAAACAAGCCCTTCGGACCAACTTGCCCACGTCCACTAACATGTCCCAATCTACCTGCGTTCGGCCTATTTCCCTCTAAACCTATCCTATCCACATACCGGTCTAAATGTATCTTAAACGTTTCGTTAGTGTCTGCTATAACTACCTCCTACAGCAGCTCTTTATTCACAAAATGCTGGAGTAACTCGGCAGGTCAGGCAGCCTCTCAGGAGAGAAGGAATGGGTGACTTTTCGGGTCTAGACCCTTCTTCAGACCCTTTTTCTCCCTCCCTCCTACAGCAGCTCGTTCCATACACCCACCATCTTTGGTGTCAAAAAGTTACCCCTCATGTTTCCATTATATCTTTCCCCCCATCACCTTAAGCCTATGTCCTCTGGTCCTTGATTTCCTACTCCGGGCAAGAGACTCTATGCGTTTACCCGTTCTATTTCTCTCATGATTTTCTACACCTCCTTAATGTCTGTATGTACATCTCTGCCCTTTAGTGATGTTTCTCCAAATTAGGTTTCGAGGGATATGGGCCAATAGCCGGCAAATGGAACTAGCTTAGATAGCGGATTTTGGTCGGCATGGACAAGTTGGGCCGAAGGGCCTGTCTCTGTGTGTATGACTCTTTGTATGACTCCAATGTATCTACTTCAAAATTCGAATGTGGTGCCTTTAAGATTCCATCCCTGGCTACCAGCATCTGTAGAGCCACGAGTAGCTGCAGATGCTGGAATCCTGTGTGGAATACAAAGTGCTGGAGTAACTCAGCGGGTCAGGGACCATCTGTGTTCTTCAGACTGAAGAAAAAAACCGACCCAAAATCTCCATTTGTGTTTGTATTTCTGAGCTAAACACAAAGTGCTGAATGAACTCAGCTGGTCAGGCAGCATCTGTGGAGGGGATGGACAGATGTTGTTTTGGTCAAGAACCCTTCTTCAGACCCCACTTCAAGGGTCCCGACCCAAAGCTTTGTGTTCTGCCATCCTCTTCAGTTCTTTGACATGTATGTAGTTGACTATCAACTATCAACATGTATGTATTGACTATCAAAGGCACGCTTCTTACAACCAAACCGACAACCACTACAACCCTATACTCTCAAATCCTCTTCGTCAACTTCCTACTCCAAATACTTCCTGTTCTTTCAAACACTCCTTACCATCTTGCCTACCTTTGTCTGTTTCCACCATTTCTTCATAACTGATGACAGAAAAGGCCCGGTGTCAACTGTTTATAAGGTTTATAAAGTAATTTTAATAGTCACAGTCATACAGCATGGAAGCCGACCCTCTGGCCTGACTGCTCCAAGCCGACCAAGATTCCCCATCTAATCTAGATCATAAAATCATGAGCCATAGGAGCAGAATTAGGCAATTGACCCATCAAGTCTACTCCATCATTCGATCATGGCTGATCTATCTTTCCCTCTCAACCTCATTCTCCTGCCTTCCTTCCATAACCTCTGACTCCCTTACCAATGAAGAACCTGTCCATCAATGCTTTAAAAATACCCAATGTCACAGCCGTCTGTGAAAATTAATTCCGCAGATTCATCACCCTCTGGCTATAGAAATTCCTCCTCATCTCCATTCTACAGGTACGCCCTTTTATTCTGAGCCTGTGCCCTCTGGTCCCAGACTGTCTCACAAGTGGAAACGTCTTCCTTACATCCACTCTATCCAGGCCTTTGGTTCTGATTAAATCTTGCCCTCTCACCTAAAACCTACATCCTCAGTTCTTGATTCCCCTCCCCTGGGAAAACAGACTCTGTGCATTCAATCTTTCTCTTCCCCTCATGATTTCGGACACCTTTATAAGACGGCCTATAATAAAGTCCTGGCCTACACAACCTCTCCCGGATGCTCAGGCCCTCGAATCTTTAGTCAAGTATGAGTTTAGATGTACAATGTGGAAACAGGCCCTTAAGCCCACTGAGTCTGTGCCGAACAAAGATCCATCCCACACACTCGATTGGGACCATTTACGGAAGCCAATAAACCTACAAACCTGCAAACGTCCTGTACTGTACTGTTTTATGTTCTGTGACGCACGGGGGAACAGATGTTTGCTTGAGTTTATGTGAGTATTAAATACATTAACTCCCAGGAGTTCAGTCAATCGCTCCTCAACACACTAACATCCTGTGTGTTTCAGGCAACCCTTGTTGAAATTGACGATACTTTGCAGAGCTAAAACATTAAAAAAATTGGAACAGCCATATACAACTTCAAATCAGCACTCATGTTAAATCCCCCCTCATCTGTGTCCAACTATCGGTTTGAAGAAGGGTTCCAACCCAAAACGTCACCTGTCCATGTTCTCCAGAGATACTGCCTGACCTTCTGTGTTACTCCAGCACTTGTTTTTTTAAATTTTTTATAAGCCAGCATCTGCAGTTCCTTGTTTCTCCACCTATCACTTGCCAGGCTTTGTCCCACCCCCACCTCACTTTTCCAGTTTTCTCCTCCCTGCTGCATTCATTCTGAACAAGGGTCTCGGCCTGTGCTGCAGTGCTAATATTTTAGGTGCCAGAGTGGCTGCTGTTAAATTCCCCGCTGTTTATTTTGGCTTTTTTTACAGAGGTGCCTGTCTATGTTCTCCATAGATGCTGCCTGACCCGCTGAGTTACTCCAGCACTTTGTACCTATCCATGTTCTCCATAGATGCTGCCTGACCCGCTGATTTACTCCAGCACTTTGTACCTATCCACGTTTTCCAGAGTAGCTGACTGCCCTGCTGAGTTACTCCAGCACTTTGTACCTATCGATGTCTTCCAGAGTAGCTGACTGCCCCGCTGAGTTACTCCAGCATTTTATGTCTTTTTTTTCTCACATTAAACCAAACAATATTTTATTTGAGGAGGCTGGTGTATATCTAAAACAGTTTCTTTGCCAAAATTGTTAGTAGCGCCTGTCATAACTGTGTAAAACTAGTAGCAACCTCTCTCGTCCATAATAAATTGCAAAAATGTTATCCTGAGAGCTGAGTAAACTTTACTGTTCAATCATAAGAAAAGCAATCTAGTATTTTTGTGTTTTAGAATTGCAAGTTTGGAGGTTAGGATCGGGTTTACATTAAGAATCCTGACCTGGGTGCAGAAAATAGATAGATTCTGCACATATATAAGATTCATCAAGTCAACCACAGCCAGTTTGCAGGTTGGATCCTGAAGAATCCCCACCCTAAACGGCACCCATCCATGTTCCCCAGAGATGCTGCCTGACCCGCTGAGTTACTCCAGCACTCTGTGAAACGTCACCTATCCATGTTCTCCAGAGACGCTGCCTGACCCGCTGAGTTATTTCAGGACTTGGTGGGGTTTTTTTGGTAAACCAGCACCTGCAGTTCCTTGTGCATCACCAGTTTTTGACCTCATAGAGTCATGGGGTCATGCGGCATGGAATCAGGCCCTTCGGCCCAACTCGTCCATTCCCACCAAGATGCCCAATCTAAGCTAGTCATTCACCCGCATTTGGCCCGTATCTCTAAAGGCCTGAAGTATGCTCCCGACCCGAAATGTCACCTTTCCATGTTCAATTGTTTCTTTATTGTCATGTGTACCAAGTTACAGTGAAATATGAGGCAGGACCCATTGAGATCTTCCAGCACTTTGTGTTCCACACATGATTTCATCATCTGTAGTTACTTGTGTCTCCCTCCATGTACCTAGCCATGTACCTCTCCCAATGTATTTTAAATGTTGTTATAGTACCTGCTTCAACGATCACCTCTGGCAGTGTGGTCCATGTACCCACCACCTTCTGTGTGAAAAAGTTGCCCCTCAGGTTCCTATTAAATCTTTCCCCTCTCACCTTAAACCTGTGCCATTTGGTTCTTGATTCCCCTACTCTGGTTAAAAAACTCTGTGCATTCAACCTTTCTATTCCTCTCATGATTTTGTACACCTCTACAAGATCACCCCTCATCCTCCTGAGCTCCAAGGAATAAAGTCATAGGCTGCTCAACCTCTCCCTGGAGCTCAGGCCCTGAAATCCTGGCCACATCCTCGTAAATCTTCTCTACACTCTTTCCAGCTTAATGCCTTCTTTCCTTAAGTAGAATGACCAAAACTGAATGCAATATTGAAATTGTGGCCTCGTCAATGATCACCGGTATACACTAGTTCCATCCGACACAATGGGGACAATTTATAGAAGCCAATTAACCTACAAACCTGTACACCTTTGGAAAGTGGGACGAAACCGGAGCACCCAGAGAAAACCCACGTGGTCACAGGGAGAACGTACAAACTCCATACAGACAGCACCCACTGTGGGGATTGAACCCGGGTCTCTGGCGCTGCAGGTCAGCAACTCTACCACTGCGTCACCGTGTGTCGCCCCCGGGTCCAGGCGATATCCTTGTAAATCCTCTCTGCACCCTCCCAGCTTAATGGCATTTCTCTTGTGGCAAACCACACAGTAGCAAACCAAACTAGACCAACATGCACAAACCAAATTACACTAACATTCGTCGGATTGTTAAGTGTCCTGTACAGAAGGCGTTTCAGGGCTTGTATTATTTCTAAATAATACAGGAGGCCCTAGAAGTTTACAGCACCTAAAGAGGCACTCATGAAAACTATGCCTCTGCCAACTCCGAGCTAAAGAGAGAAAACAAACTCACATTACTTTCATCTACCCTAGTGATATAATTTCTCCCTCTGCTGCTCCAGATTAGGTCTTAACTACGCCCCAGCATACTCAAAGTTTTATTTTAAAATATATATTTTTTAAGAAACACAATTCTCGAAACCTCCCACGCTGCATTCTCACTTTGGACTTTCTCACTATTCCCATCATAGACAAAATGTTCTACGTCATTGGTCATTATTATCAAAACTTTCATTCAAATTCCTCTGATCATTCTCTGTTGCAATGTTAGCAACACAAGTGACCCAGATGTCTCACAGTGAGAGTTGCGTAGAATGGTCCACCAAAGAAAGAGGATATTCAGGCCAGCACATCTGCACTCTCTCCTCTTGACAGGAGCCAAGAGTGTTTTATACGCCCCAAATCAGAATAATAAGATTCTTACAGCACAACAGATATGTAAACACACTATGCTATAAATAACATAATAAATAAGAATCCATAACATGCGCACACACACACACACACACACACACACACACACACACACACACACACACACACACACACACACACACATATATATAAATAAATATATATATATATACACCTCCTGAACGTGCAGCCCTCCACTCACTCTGCAACAACCCTGACTTAGTCATCAAACCCGCTGACAAGGGAGGTGCTGTGGTAGTCTGGCGTGCTGACCTCTACCGGACCGAGGCCAGACGACAACACTCAGACACCTCTTCCTACTTATCCCTGGACCATGACCCCACCGACGAACACCAGACCTTAATCATCAACACCATCACGGACCTCACCATTTCCGGCGCTCTACCCTCTAATGCCTCCAAACTTATCGTTCCCCAGCCCCGCACGGCCCAGTTTTACCTCCTACCTAAAATCCATAAACAGAACTGTCCCGGCAGACCCATTGTCTCTGCCTGCTCATGTCCCACCTACCTCGACTCCATCCTATCCCCCCTGGTCAAATCCCTCCCCACCTTCGTCCAAGACACCTCACATGCTCTCCGTCTCCTCGATAACTTCCGGTTCCCAGGCCCCCATTCCCTCATCTTCACCATGGATGTCCAGTCACTCTACATTTCCATCCTCCACAAGGATGGCCTTGAAGCCCTCCATTTCTTTTTCGACCGTAGAACCAACCAATCCCCATCGACCAACACTCTCCTCCGCCTAGCAGAGCTGGTTCTTACCCTTAACAACTTCTCCTTTGACTCCTCCCACTTCCTCCAAACCAGAGGCGTAGCTATGGGCACTCGCATGGGCCCTAGCTACGCCTGCCTCTTTGTCGGGTACGTCGAACAATCCCTGTTCCGGACATACACTGGCCCCATCCCCGAACTCTACCTCCGCTACATCGACGACTGCATTGGTGTTACCTCTTGTACCCATGCAGAACTTACTGACTTCATACACTTCACTACCAATTTCTATCCTGCTCTTAAATATACTTGGACTATCTCCAACATCTCCCTACCGTTTCTGGACCTCACCATCTCCATCACAGGAGACAGACTGGTGACTGACATGTACTATAAACCCACTGACTCACACAGCTATCTGGACTACACTTCTTCCCAACCTGCCTCCTGCAAAAGGTCTATCCCCAACTTCCAATTCCTCCGTCTACGCTGCATCTGCGCCCGGGATGAGGTGTTTCACACTAGAACATCAGAGATGTCCTCATTCTTCAGGAGAAACTGTTCCTGAACCTGGACGTTATAGTTTTCATGCTCCTGTACCTTCTTCCCGATGGTAGCAGTGAGATGAGAGCGTGGCCAGGGTGGTGTGAGTCTTTGATGATGCTGGCTGCCTTTTTCAGGCAGCGCCTCCTGTAGATCCCTTCGATGGTGGGGAGGTCAGTACCTGTGATGGATCTTCGATGGTGGGGAGGTCAGTACCTGTGATGGACCGGGCAGTGTCCACCACTCTCTGTAGTCTCCTTCGTTCCTGGGCGTTTGAGTTACTGAACCAGGCCGTGATGCAACCAGTCAGTGTGCTCTCCACCGTACACATGGAGAAGTTCCCTTTCACCTATTTTACCTATTTCCCTTTTACGGCCTATTTCCCCACCCCATTCTCCCCCACCTGTCCATTATGACAATGCACAATGCATGGTTGGCCGATGACACAAAAAAACAGGTGATTGCGTAGGCAGTGAAAAAGCTAATCAAGAATTGCTGCGAGATCTTCATTAACTGAGTAAGCGGGCCACGGAAAGGCAGATGGAGTTCAATCCAGACAAATGCAAGGTGTTTCATTTTGGGAAGTCAATCCAGTATACGACTTTCACATTGGACAATAGGACCCTAAGGATGTTGTAGAGGAGAGGGACCTTGCAGTACAACTACAATGTTTCCTGAAAGTGGAGTCACAAGTGACCGGGTGGAGAAGGTGGCTTTTGGCACATTGGCCTACATCAGTAAGGGGCTTGAGTATAGACGTTGAGAAGTTATGTTGCAGTCGAATAAGACGTTGGTGAGGCCACAATTTCAATATTGCATTCAGTTTTGGTCACTCTATTAAAGGAAAGATGGCATTAAGCTGGAAAGGGTGCAGGGAAGATTTACGAGGATGTGGTCAAGACTCGAGGACCTGAGCTATAGGGAAAGGTTGAGTAGGTTGGGACTATTCACAAAATGCTGGAGTAACTCAGCAGGTCAGGCAGCATCTCGGGAGAGAAGGAATGGGTGACGTTTCGGGTCGAGACCCTTCTTCAGACTGATCACTATATTCCTTGGACCACAAGTGGCCGAGGGGTGATCTCATAGAGGTGTATAAAATCATGAGGGGAATAGATAGGATGAATGCACAGTCTTTTCCTCAGAGAGGGGGAATCAAGAAGGGCATGGGTTCATGGTGAGTGCGGAAATATTTAAAAGGAACCTAATGGACACCTTTTTCTACACATAGTCAAGTCAAGTCAAGTCAATTTTAATTGCATAGCACATTTAAAAACAACCCACATTGACCAAAGTGCTGTACATCAGTTCAGGTATTAAGAAACGAACATACAATGGCACACAAACATAACAGCACATACATAAACAGTTCACAGCGCCCCCTCAGAGGGCCTCAAACGCTAGGGAGTAGAAATAGGTTTTGAGCCTGGACTTACAGGAGTCGATGGAGGGGGCAGTTCTGATGGGGAGAGGGATGCCGTTCCACAGTCTAGGAGCTGCAACCGTAAAAGCGCGGTCACCCCTGAGCTTAAGCCTAGACCGCGGGATAGTCAGTAGCCCCAAGTCGGCCGAACTGAGGGACCTGGAGATAGAGTGGTGGGTTAGAAGATTTTTGATATGGGGGGGGGGGGGGGGGCAAGCCCATTTAGGGCTTTGTATGTGAATAGGAGGAGCTTGAAGTTGATTCTGTACCGTACTGGGAGCCAGTGGAGAGAGGCCAGAATCGGGGTGATGTGGTCCCTTTTACGGGTACCCGTCAGGAGTCTCGCTGCGGCGTTTTGGACCAATTGCAGGCGGGACAGGGATGATTGGCTGATCCCAGTGTATAGGGAGTTGCAGTAGTCTAGGCGGGAGGAAATGAATGCGCGAGCTGCTGGATCATTTTGGTAGATACATAAACTGAATTTAAAAGACATTTGGTCAGGTTTAGTTTAGTTTAATTTATAGATACAGCATGGAAACAGGCCCTTTGGCCCAGAGTTAAGGCCGACCATCGATCACACTAGTTCCATGTTATCCCACTTTCTCACCCACTCCCTACACACGAGGGATAATTTACAGAGGTCAATTAACCTACAAACCCACACGTCTTTGGGATGTGGGAGGAAGCCAGAGCACCCAGAGGAAACCCATGCAGTCACAGCAAGGATTGAACCTGGGTCTCTGATGATGAGAGGCAGTGGCTCTATCCAGTGCTCCACTGCGCTGCCTTACATGGATAGAAAAGGGTTAGAGGATATGGGCCAAACACAGGTAAACGGTGCATCTTGGTCAGCATGGACGAGTTGGGCCGAAGGGACTGCTTCTGTTTTGCTTTTAATTTAGTTTAGAGATACAGCGCGGATTCAGGCTCTTCGGCCCACCGGGTCCGTGCCGCCCAGCGATCCCCGCACACTAACACTATCCTACACCCACTAGGGACAATTTTTACATTTGCCCAGCCAATCAACCTACATACCTGTACGTCTTTGGAGTGTGGGAGGAAACCGAAGATCTCGGAGAAAACCCACGCAGGTCACGGGGAGAACGTACAAACTCCGTACAGACGGCGCCCGTAGTCTGGATCGAACCTGAGTCTCCGGCGCTGCATTCGCTGTAAGGCAGCAACTCTACCGCTGCGCCACGTGCGTGACATGAAGATTGGTTGATTTTGCTTAGTTTAGGTTAGAGATACAGTGTGGAAACAGGACCTTCAGCCCATCATGACAGTGCCAACCAGCATCACCCCGTACACTAGCATGATCCCACACGCTAGGGACAATTTACAATTTTGCCAAAGCCAATTAACGTGCAAACCTGTACATCTTTGGAGTGTGGGAGGAAACCGGAGCACCCTGAGAAAACTCACACGGTCACAGGGAGAATGTATAAACTCCGTGCAGACAGCACCCATAGACAGGATCGAACCTGGGTCTCAGGCGCTGTTAGGCAGCAACTCTACCGCTACACCACCATTCCGCTCTGTTTTTAATTTAGTTTAGAGATACAGCGCGTATACAGGCCCTTCGGACCACCAAGCCCTCACCGACCAGTGATCCCCGCACACTAACACTATCCTACACCCACTAGGGACAATTTACACTTATACCAAACCAATCAACCTACAGACCTGTACGTCTTTGGAGTGTGGGAGGAAATCGACGATCTCGGAGAAAACCCACGTGGGTCATGGGGAGAACGTACAAACTCCGTACAGACAAGTACCCATAGTTGGGATCGAACACGGGTCTCTGGCGCTGCAAGCGCTGAAAGACAGCGACTCTAACGCTGCGCCACCGTGCCGCCCTAAGGTTGTTCTCTCTGACATTGAGTAGAACCCGGGGGTGGATCGGCCACAGTCATGTTGAATGTCAGGGCAGGTTTCCACAGAATCTCAACACACATCACCTCCAACATTCAGTCGAGATTGGTTTGTGAGCAGTTTCCAAAACTGACAATAGCTTGGACAAGCCTTGCAACCTGAGAGGTGCATAGAAACATAGAATATAGGTGCAGGAGGAGGCCATTTGGCCCTTCCAGCCAGTACCACCATTCATTGTGATCATGGCTGATCATCCACAATCAGTAACCTGTGCCTGCCTTCTCCCCATATCCCTTGATTACGCTAGCCCCTATAGCTCTATCTAACTCTCTTTTAAATTCATCCAGTGAATTGGCCTCCACTGCCCTCTGTGGCAGAGAATTCCACAAATTCATAACTCCCTGGGTGAAAAGGTTTTTTCTCATCTCAGTTTTAAATGGGCTCCCCTTTACTTTTAGACTGTGGCCCCTGGTTCTGGACTCCCCCAACATTGGTAACATTTTTCCTGCATCGAGCTTGTCCAGTCCTTTTATAATTTTATACGTTTCTGTTGGATCGCCCCTCATCCTTCTAAATTCCAGTGAAAACAAGCCCAGTCTTTCCAATCATTCCTCATACGACAGTCCCGCCATCCCGGGAATCAACCTTGTGAACCTTGTGTCCTTCCTCAAATTAGGAATCAGGACTTTTATTAACGTTCAAGTGTGAAACGTGTGGTAGACTAATGAACGATTCCTGGCCGTGTACCCATGTGGAAATTCGCGTAACTCCCCCTGAAACCACACAACAAATTAAGCAGTTCACAAGTTCATACTTTGTAGGAGCAGAATTAAGCCATTTAGAAACATAGAAACATAGAAACATAGAAAATAGGTACAGGAGGAGGCCATTTGACCCTTCCAGCCAGCACTGCCATTCATTGTGATCATGGCTGATCATCCAAAATCAGTAACCCGTGCCTGCCTTCTCCCCATATCCCTTGATTCCACTAGCCCCAAGAGCTCTATCTAACTCTCTTTTAAATTCATCCAGTGAATTGGCCTCCACTGCCTTCTGTGGCAGAGAATTCCTCAAATTCACAACTCTCTGGGTGAAAAGGTTTCTTCTCACCTCAGTTTTAAATGGCCTCCTCTTTATTCTTAGACTGTGGCCCCTGGTTCTGGACTCCCCCCCCAACTTTGGGAACATTTTTCCTGCATCTAGCTTGTCCAGTCCTTTTATAATTTTATACGTCACTTCAAGTCTATCAAGCCCATCAAGTCTACTCTGCCATTCAATCATGGCCGATCTATCTTTCCCTCTCAACTCCACTGTCCTGCCTTCATCTCATAACCTGTGACATCACGTACTAATCAAGAAGTTGTCAATCTCCTTAAAAACATCCATTGATTTGACTCCACACCTGTCTGTGGCAATGAATTCCTCGGATCCACCTCCAAAAATGATTGCAATCAACAGCATGAATAGTGCACTGTATTTTTTTTATCTCAACCCTTTTCCTTTTGCATGCTTTCTGTGGCGCATCTGTTGAAGTTTGTAAGAATCATTGGAGACATGGTGAATTTCCTCAGTTTCGCTGAGGATGGAGAGGTCACCAGCAGTTTGTGTTTCGCTCCACATTTCAGCATCTGCAGATTCTTATAGACAATAGACCAGGGCCGTCTTAACGCATGGGCCTGATGGGCACTTGCCCGGGGCCCCACGAGCATAGGGGCCCCATGCTGATCTGTGTATGTTAAGTGACTTGCAATAAATAAATACTACTTTAAAAATGTAGGTTCAATAAGTGCTTTTTTCGCAACATTTTCCATCCCTGTGCTTCTCACAGCGATCTGTAAGTGCTTTTCGCAACAATGTAGCACCCTAAGTCCATCGCTAAGTGCTTTTCGGTAAGTGCTTTTTGCCGGCACGACAGGGGGGGGCTGGTAGGGAAAGAGGGGTGGGGGAGAGTAACGGTAGGGGCCCCAGTACACTGCTTTGCCCGGGGGCCCATAATGCTGTAAAAATGGCCCTGCAATAGACATTAAACAATAGGTGCAGGAGGAGGCCATTCGGCCCTTCGAGCCAGCACCGCCATTCAATGTGATCATGGCTGATCATTCTCAATCAGTACCCCGTTCCTGCCTTCTCCCCATACCCCCTGATTCCGCTATCCTTAAGAGCTCTATCTAGCTCTCTCTTGAATGCATTCAGAGAATTGGCCTCCACTGCCTTCTGAGGCAGAGAATTCCACAGATTCACAACTCTCTGACTGAAAAAGTTTTTCCTCATCTCAGTTCTAAATGGCCTACACCTTATTCTTAAACTGTAGCCCTTTGTTCTGGACTCCCCCAACATTGGGAACGTTTCCTGCCTCTAAAGTGTCCAACCCCTTAATAATCTCATACGTTTCGATAAGATCCCCTCTGATCCTTCTAAATTCCAGTGTATACAAGCCTAGTCGCTCCAGTCTTTCAAAATATGACAGTCCCGCCATTCCGGGAATTAACCTAGTAAACCTACGCTGCACGCCCTCAATAGCAAGAATGTCACTGAGTTGACCACATTGGTGGTTTTGGAATTGAAAATACCTCAGGACAAATGTAGGATGACTGATTTGCTTCCTGCAAGTGATCAGCACCTGGTGTTTTAGCTGCAGGTCTGGGCTTGAAGGTGCACTGGACCACCTGCAAACATAAGGAGCATATTATTCTTGTACGTACAGGGTCACTGGAACCACAGTACACGTTATAATTCTGAGCAGAGATTAATAGAGTCACACAGCACGGAAACAGGCCCTTCGGCCCAACGACCATGCCGGCCACAATGTACATAGTCACATAGACAATAGGTACAGGAGTAGGCCATTCGGCCCTTCGAGCCAGCACCACCATTCAATATGATCATGGCTGATCATCCACAATCGGTACCCCGTTCCTGCCTTCTCCCCATATCCCTTGATTCCGCTAGCCCTAAGAGCTCCATCTAACTCTGCTTTGAATGTGTCGAGTGAATTGACCTCCACTGCCTTCTGAGGCAGAGAATTCCGCAAATTCGCAACTCTCTGGGTGATCCCATCTCTCTAGATGTCCCATCTACACGAGTCCCATATGTGTGCGCTTGGCCCATATTCCTCTAAACCTTTCCTATCCATGTACCTGTCCAAGTGTCTTTTAAATGATACCTTTCTGGCATCTTGTTCCATGTACCCACCACTCACTGTGTAAAAACATTGCCCCTCAGGTTCCGACTAACACTTTCTGCTCTTACCTTAAACCTATGTCCACTGGTCTTTGATTTCTGGGTAAAAGACTCTGTGCATTCACCCCTATCTATTCCCCTCATGATTTTCCACACATTTATCAAGATTACCCCTCATCCTCCTGCACTACAAGAAATAAAGCCCTAACCTACCCAATCTCTTCCATTAGCTCACTCCCTCAAGTCCTGGCAACATGCTCGTAAACCATCTTTGCATCTTTTCATGCTTTACTAACTTCCTGTATGAATGTAATGAATGAAAATAATCTTCCTATAGGAAATGAGCAGGAAGATTATTTTCCTCTTTTCTCCTCTATAATTCATTTGTCATCTCACTCCATTTATTGGAGATACAAGATTGCTGGAATCTTGCAGAGAGCACAAGATGCCGGAGGAACTCAGGGGTCAGGCAGCACCAATGGAGGAGACAGATAGGCAATGTTTTAGGTTAAGCAGTCTGAACAAGGATTCCAATTGGAAAAATCACTGATCCATGTTCTCTAGAGATGTTGCCTGACCCATCGAAATACTCCAGCACTTTATAGTTCATCCATTTAATGTTCTTGTTTCATTCTCAACCAAATATGGCTGTTCTCATGTCATCCTTGTGCTCCGGTTTCCCCCGACATCCCAAAGACGTGCGGTTTTGTAGGTTAATTGGTCCTCTGTAAATTGTCCCTAGTGCATAGGGAGTGTAGGTGAAAGTGGGTTAACATACAGCAAGTGTGAACGGGAGACTGATGGTCAGTGTGGACTCAATGGGCCAAAGGGCTTGTTTCCATTCTGCATCTCTTGTCTTCTCTTGTCTTGTTGATACGGCACCAACCGCCGCTGTTGGGCTGTAAACGTGCAGTCCCTCATGCAGGCAGTTACCGATTTAAAATTTAGTGTTTGCAAGCAACAGTTTAAAAGATTTACTATCAGCAGCAGATTTTATATGCGGTGGCAAAGGATTCCAAACAGGGATGGTTCTGGGGTACCGCGAGTAGCAGAAACAGTCTTTGTTGGTCTGGATGGTTATACAATTCAGGGATTGGTTCAGTCGAGTTCCTGGTCTGTTGAAAGATGGGTAATGTTGGATGGAGCTAATGAGTGGGTTTCTTTGTAGACTGCAGTAAGCCTGGATAGTATCCGGCGTCTTTGGAGGGTGTCCCATTTGAGTTCATGAAGCATTTCTGTGACACTACTGGTCTTTCTATAGTCACCGGTTACAAACCTGGCAGCTCTTCTCTGGACCTTCTCAAGGTTGTTAATGTGGGTCGTTTGGTAGGGATCCCAGATGGCACCACAGTATTCCAGTCTTGGACGTACTAGCGCTTTTTAAGCAACGTCCTTTGTGGATTTTGTACAGTTCCAGAAATTTCATCGCAGTAGACCACGGGTTTTGTTTGAGCTCGAGATAGCTTGGTTAATATGTTTTGCCCAGTCAAGTCAAGTTTATTTGTCACATACATATACAAGATGTGCAGTGAAATGAAAGTGGCAACGCCTGCGGATTGTGCTAAACTACAAAACAGAATAGAAAAAAAAAAATTTAACACAAAAAATAAATTAATACAGTAAATTCAATTAGTCCCTGGTGATATGAGAATCGACAGTCCTGAAGGCCTGTGGGAAGAAACTCCATCTCATCCTTTCTGTGACAGCGGAGGTGTTTGCCTGACCATAGCAGCTGGAACAGTTCGTTGCTGGGGTGGTAGCTCAGGTTGACTGACAGTTCGATACCCAAATAGGGGTGATGTTTTACCTCCTGGAGTACAGAGTTTCCCATGAGGTACTGATAATGATGAAAATTCTTCTTGTGGGTCATTCTCATGACATAGCACTTGAATAGCGACACAGTGGCGCAGCGGTAGAGTTGCTGCCATACAGCGAATGCAGCGCCGGAGACTCAGGTTCGATCCTGACTACGGGCGCCGTCTATACGGAGTTTGTACGTTCTCCCCGTGACCTGCGTGGGTTTTCTCCGAGATCTTCGGTTTCCTCCGATACTCCAAAGACGTACAGGTATGTAGGTTAGTTGAATGGGTAAATGTAAAAAAATTGTCCCTAGTGGGTGTAGGATAGTGTTAATGTGCGGGGATCGCTGGGCGGTGCGGACTCGGTGGGCCGAAGGGCCTGTTTCTGCACTGTATCTCTAAAAAAAAATCATCTGCCAAGAAGATTCCCACTTGCGGAGTGAATTGATGACTTGTTGAAGGGTATCGCAGTCATTCAGAGAGTGTATGGGTCTGTAGAAAATCAGATCATCTGCGCATAATCTGACCTCAGATGTTACACAAGTTAAAAGGTCATTTAAGTAGGTTAGAAAAAGCAGGGGGCCCAGGACATGTTCTAAACTAAAAGTTATTGAAATAATTTTCTCAGTCTTTGAATTTTTGACTGATTAGTGGGGAGATGCTCCCTATTCAAGGTTATTCAAACAACTTTTCCGTTATATAATATCATTCCTTCCTCTCCCTCCTCCCGTCCGGCAGAAAATACAGAAAGCGCGCACCACCAGACTCAGGAACAGCTTCTTCCCCTCTGTTATCAGGCTTCTGAACGGTCCTTCCATAAGCTAGGATACTGTCCGATTCACCTCTACCCCATTGCGGACATTGGATTTTAACACCTGGAACTGATGCTCTACAATGCTGAGAACTATATTCTGCACTCTGTACCTTCACCTTTGCTCTACCAATTGAGTTTGACTTGTGTTTATGTACAGCATCATCTGATCTGATTGGATAGCATGCAAAACAAAGCTTTTAACTGTACCTCAGTACACGTGACAATAATAAACCTAAACCTAAACCTCAAAGGAAAATTGGGGTCTTTTCAGCCAATATCTCCAAGCTGAAAAGAAATAGTCAGGTCAAACGTTCATATTGATATGAATCAAAAAGAATGCAGCTTGAAGCACAATAGGAATGGTTGTGGCGTTAGCTCACCTGGCAAGCCACTTTCACATATGTGGTAGATAAGATTCCCAGTGGAACATAGAACATGGAACAGCCCCAGCACAGAAACTGGCCTTTGGCCCACAAAATGTCTCTGCCAAACATGATGCTAAGTTAAACTAATCTCCTCTGCCTGCATGTGATCCCGATACTTGCATATCAATGTGCCTATCCAAAAACCTCAAACATCACTATAATATCTGCCTCCACCACCACCCCCTGGCAGTACGTTCCAGGCACCCACCACCCTCTGTGTATAAAACCTTAAAGCTATGCCCTCTAGTCCTTGAGATTTCCACCCTCGGGAAAAGGTTCTTCCTACAGGAATTTTGCCCGGGTTGGAGGGTGTTAGATTTTTGATTTAGATTTAGAGATACAGCGTAGAAACAGGCCCTTCGGCACACCGGGTCCGCGCCGCCCAGCGGCACACGCACACTATCCTACACCCACTAGGGACAATTTTTACATTTGCCCAGCCAATTAACCTACAAACCTGTACGTCGTTGGAGTGTGGGAGGAAACCGAAGATCTCGGGAGAAAAACCCATGCAGGTCACGGGGAGAACATACAAACTCGGTACAGACGGCGCCCGTAGTCAGGATCGAACCTGAGTCTCCGGCGCTGCATTCGCTGTAAGGCAGCAACTCTACCGCTGCGCCACCGTGCCGCCCTTAGCTGTCAGGAAGGATTGGTCAAATTTGGATTGTTTTCTCTGGAACGCCAGAGGTTGCTGGGACGCCTGATGGAAGCATATACAATTACAAGAGGCATAGATAGGGTAGACAGTCAGAACCAATTTTCCAGGGTGAAACCCTTCATACTCAGGCATGCCCGGCAACTGCACAGCTTAACATTAATATAAATGGAAATCAAGTTGAATTTTAACATTGATTTCAAACACTAAACTTGAGCAATGTGCTTCAGGGTACAGCTTTAAGGTGAGAGGTGGCAAAGTTTATAGGAGATGTACTGGGCACATTTTTTTTACACGCTGAAGATGCTGGGTGCCTGGAACGTGCTGCCAGGGGTGGTGGTGGAGGCAGATACGATAGTGGGGTTTAAGAGGATTTTGGATAGTGCTCAATGCTACTATGGGTCACGCCAATAATTATATATTGTCCTCTGACATGACCTCCCAAATTGCAACACCTCAAACTTGCTCGGATCGCCATTCTGCCTCCTTCTGTAGCTGATCTGTATCCCGCTGTGTATGTTGGCAGCCTTTCACCATAGTCCGTGACCCCAGCAATCTTGCTGTCAACTGCAAACTGTAAGTTATTTGTATATATCGCAAACAGCAGAGGTCCCAGCACAGATCCCTGTGGAACTCCAGCCAGAATATTGTCCTTCCACCGCAACCCTCTGCCTTCTGAAGGAAGGAGCTGCAGATGCTTGTTTAAACCGAAGACAGACACAAAATGCTGGAGTAACCCGGCAGGATTGGCGGATTGTTTTATACCTATTAGTATGCTTTAGATGGAAGAAAGTAACACAATTCTAAGGGGGGAGATATGTGATGTATTGCACTTCTCTTGTTTGCAGTGCTGGGGAGATGGGCACAGAGCGCCCAACACCCACAGGGGAGGCTTGGCAGTGGGCAGCACTGGGTCTTGCACTGGGCTCCGTTGGCACCAGCAGCAAAGGGATCATATGCCATGTTTTCTTTCACATGAAGTGCCTGCCTCAAATCCGACCAGGTAATTTGAAACTGGATTTATATTAAGGCTACATTTGTTGTTAATGTAATCCTGATCCCTATGTATCAATATAACTGTTATGCTTATTATTTTTTGAAATGTAATAAAAAGATTTGAAGAGAAAGAGACTGGTGGGGTGGAAGGTAAGGACTAGGGAGACTCTGTCTCTGTTGTGACTAGGGGGAGGGGGAGCAAGGGCAGAGCTATGCGGTACCGAGGAGACACATGTGAGGGCCACATCGATGATGGGAGAGGGGAACCCCCAATCCCTTAAGAATGAGGACATCGCGGATGTCCTGGGAAAGAACACCTCATCTTGGGCCCAGTTGCGGCGTAGACGGAGGAATTGGGAGTAGGGGGTAGAGTCTTTACAGGAGGCAGGGTGGGAAGAAGTGTAGTCTAGATAGTTGTGGGAGTCAGAGGGTTTGTTATAGACGTCAGTCAATAGTCTATCTCTGGTGATGGAGACAGAGAGATCAGGAAAGGGGAAGAAGATGTTGGCGATGATCCAAGTGAATTTGAGTGCAGTATGGAAATTGGTAATAAAGTTAATGAAGTCAAGTCAAGTCAAGTCAATTTATTTGTATAGCACATTTAAAAACAACCCACGTTGACCAAAGTGCTGCACATCTGACTAGGAAAAAAAGAAACATACAGTGGCAGGCAGCCAAACACAACGGCGCGGCCATCTTGAACAAAATGTTAATTCAATCACCCACAGTCCAACAATAAAAGCACTAAACAGGCACCCAAATTACCCAACCCCAAAAACCCCCCAAAACACAGTCCAACAATAGAAGCATTAAATAGGCATTCAAATCACACACCCCAAAACCCCCAAAAACACAGTCCAACAATAAAAGCATCAAACAGGCACTCAAACCACCCAACCTCAAAAACACACAAAAAAGAAACATCCATCAAAGAAACATCCATCACAGTGAGTCTCCTCCAGTCCTCTCTCTCCTCACTGTGATGGAAGGCCACAATGTCTTTCCCTTCTCCCGCTGTCCTCGCCCGCAGTCAGGTTGTTGTGGTTGCAGGCCGCACCGGACGGTCCACAGCGGGCCAAGCCCAAGGCGCGTCGCGTCGCAGCCGCTCCCGCAGCCTCCGAAGACGGCCGGCTCCGCTAATGATAAGTCCGATCCGGGGCGGGCGAACACGCTGCTGCCGCTGTTGTTGCACGTCGGGGCGGTCGTGACTCCCGACATTGAAACCCCCGCCCAGCAGAGAAATATCCCGCGGCCATCTTAGGCCGCGCCGGACGGTGAAATGTCCGCGCCCCAAGCCCCGCGATCCGGGGCGGGCGAACACGCTGCCGCTGCCAGAGCTCCCGATGTCGGAATCCACGCGGCCCGAACCTAAGGCGAGTCGCAGCCGCTCCCGCAGCCTCCGAAGACGGCCGGCTCCGGTGATGGTAAGTCCGATCCACGGACTTGGATGGTAAGTCCGATGGAGGCTGACAGCTCCAGGAGTTGGGCCGATGGTAGGCCGCAGCAGGAACGGAGACACGGCCCAGAACACAAAGGTCGGGTCTCCGTTCTGAAGGGACACATATTTACAGTGTTACAGTTTCCCCCTCCCCCCCACATACACACATAGTACACAAACACAAAAACACCACATCACAACTACAATTAAGACCAAAAAAACCAACAAAAACACAAAGACAATGGACCGCAGGTGAGCGGCAGCTGCTAGGGCAGTGCCGCCATTTTGTATATGGGTTCTATGCAGTCATCAATGTAACAGAGGTAGAGGTCGGGGATGGGGCCAGTGTACGCCTGAGAAAGGGATTGTTCAACTTGCCCTACAAAGAGGCAGGCGTAGCTGGGGCCCTTGAGAGCGCCCATGGCTACGCCTTTGATTTGGAGGAAGTGGGAGGAGTCGAAGGAGAAGTTGTTAAGAGTGAGGACTAGGCAGAGGAGAGTGTTAGTTAATGCAAGATAAAATCCAGTAAAGTACGATTAAAGTCCAAGGGTCTCCAATGAGGTAGATGGGAGGTCATGGCTATACTCAACTGAGGAACAGTTCCCCTCCATTAACAGGCTTGTGTACGGTTCTTCCATAAAGAAGCTGAGGGGTGATCTTATGAAGGTGCACATAATCCTGAGGGAGATAGATAGGGTGAATGCACAGGGTCTGTTACCCTGCGTACAGGAATCAAGAACCAGAGGACACCGGTTCAAAGTGAGAGAGCAAAGATTTAATAGGAACAACTTTTTAAGATTTAATAGGAACAAGGAGCAACGTTTTCATACTGATGGTGGCGGGTAGTGGGTACAAACTGCCAGAGGAGGTAAAGATTACAAAGTGCTGGAGTAACTCAGTGGGTCAGGCAGCATCTCTGGACAACATGGATAGGTGACGTTTTGTGTCGGGACCCTTCTTCAGTCTTCTGAGTTACTCTAGCACTTTGTGTCCTTTTGTCGAGTGACCATCATATGCCGTTCCTTGTTTCTATTGCCACAGGGGGTAGTTGAGGCAGGACTATATTTAAAAGACACTTGGACAGGTATATGGATAGGGAAGTCTTAGAGGGATATGGACCAAACCAGGCAGATGGGACTGGCTTGGATGGGGCATCTTAATCGGCATGAATGAGTATCTGTGCTGTCGGACTCGGACTCGAACTCTGTTTGTATTCATCCCACTCCTGTCATCATTGATATAATTGAACCTAACAACATTTAGACGTCATGTGGATTTTTGACTCAATCATCAAAATAAAAACTGGTTGGTTTTAAGGAAAATGTTACCGAATGCTGTGATTTCTAGAATCACTTCCAGATGAATGATTTTGGAAGGAATAGAGCAATGTAAGGTTGTATTGGACTTCAGACAAAGAATAAAATTGATATGCTGTGACTCTGAATACTGAGTTGGGAGTCCAGATGTGAACTGGTTCTGGCGTATGGGAGCTCACATGAGACTGGGAGTGATGCAGACACCTAAACATTACATTTGAATAGAATCACACGCAGACACGGACCTGACTCGTCAAGGCTATATAAATTTACTTCCTGAAATTTGCAAAAGTGAAAGGAGATTATCAGGCAATTGAATATCAGCTGTTATCAGGCAACTGAACCATCCTCTCACTAACTAGGGAGCTGTCCTGACCTACGTCATTGGAGACCCTTAGACTATCTTTAATCAGACTTTACCTTGCACTAAACAAGTCAAGTCAAGTCAAATTTATTTGTCACATACACATACACGATGTGCAGTGAAATGAAAGTGGCAATGCCTGCGGATTGTGCACAAAAAAGAATTACAGCTACTCTAGCACGTTATTCCCTTTATCATGCATCTGTATACTGTGGATAACTAGATTGTAATTATGTACACTGAGGATAGCTAGATTGTAATTATTTCCACTGACTGGTTAGCACTCAAACAAAGCTTTTCACTGTACACATGCCAATAAACTTAACTGAAGTCAACTAGATCTAATTGAGACACAGAAGATTCTGGGATGAAATGGTCGGGAATGCCAAGAGGCAGAAGAGCTAAGAACTGGTTTTAGGTTTAGGTTTAGGTTTAGGATTATTATTGTCACGTGTACTGAGATGCAGTGAAGAGCTTTGTTTTGCATGCTATCCAAACAGATCAGATAATGCTATACATAAACACAATCAAGCCAAACTCAAGTACAATAGCTGGAGCAAAGGGGAGGATACAGAGTGCAGAATATAGTTCTCAGCATTGTAGCGCATCAGTTCCAGAGACAAAGTCCAATGTCCGCAATGGGGTAGAGGTGAATCGGACAGTATTCTAGCTTGTGGAAGGACCATTCAGAAGCCTGATAACAGAGGGGAAGAAGCTGTCCCTGAGTCTGGTGGTGCGCGCTTTCAAGCTTCTGTACCTTCTGCCGGACAGGAGCGGGGAGAAGCAGGAATGATCGGGGTGGGACAGGGACAAGTCTTTGATTATGTTGGCTGCTTTTCTGAGGCAGCCTGAAGCGTGGATGGAGTCAGTGGTGGGGAGTCTGTATGAAGGACTGGGCTACACCCTCAAATGGGCACTTCAGGCTGCCCCGGGAAAGCAGCCAACATAATCAAGGACCTTTTTCATGCTGATCATTCCATGCTCTCCCCCTCATGTCGGGCAGAAGATATAGCAGCTTGAAAGCATGCACCACCACACTCAGGAACAGCTTCTTCCCCCTGACGATAGAATAGTGATTCCACAAGCTAGGGTACTGCCCCAATCTTCCAACCTACCTCATTGCAGACCTTGCATTGTTTCTCTGTAACTGTGATGCTACAATGCTGAGAAACTATATACTACGCTCTAGTATTTATCTCTTTGTTATATCTGTTATATCTGTGTTTGGCATGATTGTACTTTGATTGAATTGAGTAAAAGATACAGCATGGAAACAGGCCCTTCAACCCACCAAGTCCATGCCTGCCAACGATCACCCGTTCACACGAGTTCTATGTTATCCCATATTCCCGTCCACTCCCTGCACACTAGGGAGCAATTTACAGGGAGCAATTAACCTACAAACCCACAGACCTTTGGTATGTAGGAAGGAAAATGAAGCACCTGGAGGAAACCCACACGGTCAACGGGAGAACGTGCAAACTCCACACAGACAGCACCCGAGGTTAAGATCAAACTCGGGTCACTGGCGCTGTAAGGCAGCAGCTCTACCAGCTGTGTACCTGTATTCGTGTACAGTATGATATAGTATATAGATATGGTATATAAGGCAGCATGGTGGCTCAGTGGTAGAGTTTGGCTTGGCATAGTTGTTAATTGTCCCTAGTGTGTGTAAGGTAGTGTTAATGTGCGGGGATCATTGGTTGGCGTGGTCTAGGTGGGCCAAAGCACCGGTTTGCAAGCTGTATCTCTAAAACTAAACAAATAGACCTAAAACTACAAAGGTGAAAGGGAAAAGATTTACTAAGAACCCGAGGGGCAACCTTTCCACACAGAGGGTGGTGGGTGTATGGAAGGAGCTGCCAGAGGAGGTAGTTGAGGCAGGTACTATAATAACATTTAAAAGACACTGAGAGGTACATGGATAGGAAAGGTTTAGAGGGATATGGGTCAAACGTGGCAAATGGAATGAGTGTAGATGGAGTATTGTGGTCAGCATGAGCAAGTTGGGCCGAAGGGCCTGTTTCTGTGCAGCATGACTCTATGATCTGATTTGACTGGATAGCACGCAAATAAAAGTTTCTCACTGTGTCCTGGTATGCGTGACTATAGTAATCCAATACCTATACCAATACCTATACCAATACCTATACCAATAACTATACTAATAACTATGCCTTTACTGATTAAAATACTAATATCAATACCAATCAAAGAGAGAGATAAAATGCTGGAGTAACTCAGCGGGTTAGACAGCATCTCTGGAGAAAAGGAAAGGGTGACGTTTCGGGTCGAGACCCAAAGAAGGGTCTCAACCTGAAACGTCACCCATTCCTTCTCTCTGGAGATGCTGCCTGTCCAACTGAGTTACTTCAGCATTTTGTGTCTGTCTTTGGTTTAAACCAGCATCTGCAGTTCCTTCCGACCAATATCGATGCCAATTAAAATACCAACACCAACACCAACACCAACATTAGTTCCAGATATCAGATACATGCCAATTACGTCTCAGTACATTTAATGGAAAGAATGACATGAAGCAGGAGAGCTGGTTTTCCTCACAGTGTAATGTTTGGCATGCTGCCAGGCACTCTCACTGATTCTGGGCTTGCAGTCATAAAAGCAATTGAACCGTGGTCTCAGGGCCAGTGTTGTGCCAAAACCCTTCTTCCTCAAGCATGCCCAGCAATTGCGCAGCTAAACATTAATATAAATGGAAATCAAGTTGAATTTTAACATACATTTCTAATACTAGGCGCAGCGGTAGAGTTGCTGCCTTCCAGCAAATGCAGCGCTGGAGACACGGGTTCAATCACGACTACGGGTGCTGTCTGTACGGAGTTTGTACGTTCTCCCCGTGACGTTTTCTCCAAGAGAAAAGTCTCCAAGAGACTTGACAATGTGCTTCAGGGTAGTAGCTTTAAGATGAGAGGTGGCAAAGTTTAAAGCGGGGCAAGTTTTTTTTTACACAGAGTGGTGAGTGGCTGGAACACGATGCCGGTGGTGGTGATGGTGGAGGCAGATATGATAGCTTATTGACATAAATGTTTTTTGTTCCTTAAGAAAGCATTAAGAACCCCGATCTGATGAAGGGGTGACGTTTCAGGTCGAGACCCTTCTTCAGACTCAGGGGAGGGGGAGACTAGAGATATGGAAGGGTAAGGTGTGAAAACGACCGATCAAAGCAGATGCTGCTAAGGAAATGTAGAATGGTCCATTGTTGGCTGAGGGGAAGGTGACAATGCGGCATACAATCAGTAAAATGTAATCAAAAGGACAGTAGAACTAGTTGCCGAACTAGGAAGGGAGAGGGATGGAGAGAGAGGGAAAGCAAGGGTTACTTGAAGTTAGAGAATTCAATGTTCATACCGCTGGGCTGTAAGCTGCCCAAGCGAAATATGAGGTGCTGTTCCTCCAATTTGCGTTGGGCCTCACTCTGACAGTGGAGGAGGCCCAGGACAGAAAGGTCGGCGTGGGAGTGGGAGGGGGAGTTAAAGTGTTTAGCAACCGGAAGATCACATAGGCCTAGGCGGACTGAGCGAAGGTGTTCGGCGACACGATCGTTGCCTTCAGCTGTCCTGGCCAATTGCACTCAGTTCAAACCCTCCTGCTCTGTTCAAACTGACAGGAGAAAGACACAAACCGCTTGCCTTCCAAGCACTGCTGCCTGACTGCCGTTTCTCACCTTTTCTCCCTTCGGCCGACCTGGACAATTGCACTCCCTTCAAACCCTCTCGCTCTTTACAAACTTCAAACTGAGTCCCTTCGGCCCGCATTGTTTGTGCCGAACATGATGCCAAGTTAGAGTGAGCTCGTCTGCCTGCACGTGATCCATATCCCACCATCCCCTGCGTATCCATGTGCCTATCTAAAAGTCTCCGAAACACCACGATCGTATCTGCCTCCACCACCACCCCTGGCAGCGCGTTCCAAACACCCACCACCCTCTGTGTAAGAAAACTTGCTCCGCACATCCCCTTTAAATTTTTGCCCTCTCACCTTAAAGCTGTGCCCTCTAATCATTGACATTTCCACACTGAGAAAAAAAGGTTCTGACTGTCTAAAATACTGGCTATGTCATGTAAGAGTCAGATTCAACAACTTAAAAAGAATCCCGACCCGAAAGGTCAGCTGTCCATGTTCTGCAGAGATGTTGCCTGACCCACTGAGTTACTCCAGTGCTTTGTGTCTCTACTTGGTAAACCAGCACCTGCAGTTCTTTGTTTCTACAAACTTAAACTCATTGGTCCAAAAACGCTCACCAAATCCACCCAAAACTTCATCCTCAACATTGATGGTCTCCCAGTATCCACCTCACCTCACATCCGGAATCTTGGAATCATCCTTGATCAAACCCTCTCCTTCGACAAACACATCAAACACATCACAAAGACAGCCTTCTTCCACCTCAAAAACATTGCCCGTCTCCGTCCATCCCTCTCCTCCACAGCTGCAGAAACCCTCATCCACGCCTTCATCACCTCCCGTCTGGACTACTGCAACAGCCTCCTCTATGGCGCACCCTCAAAAATCATCAATAAACTTCAATACATTCAAAACTCCGCTGCCTGTCTACTCACACACACCTCGATCCGTGACCATATCACCCCCGTCCTTTATAAACTCCACTGGCTCCCCATCCCCCAGAGAATCCAGTACAAAATCCTCCTCATAACATACAAAGCCCTCCATAACCTGGCCCCATCCTACCTGACCGACCTCCTCCACAGGCACACTCCCACCTGCACCCTCCGCTCTGCCGCTGCCAATCTCCCATCCCCCCACATCCGGACCAAACTCAGATCCTGGGGGGACAGGGCTTTCTCCATCGCTGCTCCCACCCTATGGAACTCACTACCCCAAACCGTTAGAGACTCCTCCACACTCACCACATTCAAAACATCACTGAAGTCTCACCTGTTCAGTACTGCCTTCAACCACTGAAGGTCACCTCCTTTCTCTGTTCATTTATTTATTTACTTATTTATCTATTTATTAATTTCCCTATGTTCTCAAAATCTCTGTAAAGCGTCTTTGAGTATATGAAAAGCGTTATATAAATAAAATGCATTATTATTATTATTATTATTATTAAAAAATGATTATAAGCAATGACCAAACCATTAAGATTACCTAATGAAGAAAAAAGTTAAGTTGGTCAAATCGAGGCATTGTAATCATTATATTTTGTATAACATCCAAGGAAGAAAATATATGGTTGCCCAGTTTGGATGCAGAGTATCCAGTAGCATAATCAAGGACAAGGGGTGGGAGCTGCTTTACGTCCTCATCGTCCACCCTGGGTAGTTCTACGGAACTGGCAAAATTTACAGCAAAGCGTCAACTACGGTACTCTGAAAGACCAATTGCCACTTTTGATTGTTGTAGTTGACATACGAAAGAAGAAGCTCAAGGACGAGTCTCACCACTTCGCCCCTCTACCATCAGGCAAGAGGTTCAGAAGTGTGATAACGCACACCTCCAGATTCAGGGACAGTTTCTTCTCAGCTGTTATCAGGAAACCGAACCATTCTATCACCAACTAGAGAGCAGTTCTGATCTACAATCTACCTCACTGGAGATCCTCAGACTATCTTTAAGAAAATAACTGCAGATGCTGGTACAAATTGAAGGTATTTATTCACAAAATGCCGGAGTAACTCAGCAGGTCAGGCAGTATCTCAGGAGAGAAGGAATGGGTGACGTTTCGGGTCGAGACCTTTCTTCCCTTTATCCTGTATCTGTACACTGTGGACGGCTCGATTGTAATCATGTAGAGTCTTTCCACTGACTGGTTAGCACGCAACAAAAGCTTTACACTGTACCTCGGTACACGTAACAATAAACTTAACTGAACTAAACTAAAAATTGTAAAGGTTCTTCCATGGAATTATGTCACTGCATCCTTTTGAATCACTTCAAAGATTCTCCACATTGTGGAGTAAGAAAATAACTGCAGATGCTGGTACAATTCGAAGGTATTTATTTCACAAAATGCTGGAGTAACTCAGCAGGTCAGGCAGCATCTCAGGAGAGAAGGAATGGGTGACGTTTCGGGTCGAGACCCTTCTTCAGACTGATCAGTCGACCCGAAACGTCACCCATTCCTTCTCTCCTGAGATGCTGCCTGACCTGCTGAGTTATTCCAGCATTTTGTGAAATAAATACCTTCACACTGTTGATGTCAAAGGAGATTCAGAGTGCAACCTTTCCCTTCTAGTCACTGGAAAGGTTTCCCTGAAGTCTGCAGTTTGGTCCTAACTGGGTCTTGATATGCATGTACTTATGCTGGTCATTCTCCAAACCGCAGTGTTTTTCTTCCCTGAAGCAAAAAAAAGTTTCAAATATGCATTTTAAAAGCTCTTTAGTATCTTAATTTGCAGTAACATGTAGGTGGCTGCAGTCCAGTGTGGCTACAAGAACATCCAATGTTCTTTTAACTATTTCTTTTACTTTCCACACTGCGAATCCCTGGCAAGATATTTATAATAAAAGCCCAGGTTTTTATTGGCTTACTCTTATGAGGCAAATGTTAAGAAAAACACTGGATTAAATATCCAGATTTGGGAGTTCCCCCAAAATTGAACGTTATCACTGCCAGCCCACACTGCACCGTGAATGTCAGTTGGAATGTCAGGTATGTACAATTATTAGAGGCATAGATATGGTAGACTTTAGACTTCAGACATTAGACTTTGGAGATACAGCACAGAAACAGCCCTTCGGCCCACCAAGTCCGTGCCGACCAGGACACTACCTCTATCCCCCACACACTAGGGGCAATTTTACAACTTACCAAAAGCCAACTAACCTACAAACCTGCACATCTTTGAAATGTGGAAGAAAACTGGAGCACCGGGAGAAGCCCACACGATCACAAGGAGAACTTGCAAATGCCATGCAGATAGCATTTGTAGTCAGGGTAGAACCTGGGTCTCTGGCGCTGTAAGGCAGCAACTCTACCGCTGCGCCACCGTGCCGCCCTGTGCGAGACAAGTCAGAACCTTTCCCCAGGTTGGAAAAGTCAAATACGAGAGAACATAGCTTTAAGGTGAGATGACCAAAGGATTAGGGGGCAGACACAAAATGCTGGGGTAACTCAGCGGGTCAGGCAGCATGTCTGGAGAGAAGGAATGGGTGACATTTCGGGTCGACACCCTTTTTCAGACTGATAGACAATAGACAATAGACAATAGGTGCAGGAGTAGGCCATTCGGCCCTGCGAGCCAGCACCGCCATTCAATGCGATCATGGCTGATCATTCTCAATCAGTACCCCGTTCCTGCTTTCTCCCCAAACCCCCTGACTCCGCTATCCTTAAGATGTTAAGGGATTAGGGGGTATTAGTTACAGGGAAAAGTTAGACTTTTTTCTAGAATGTCATAGTTTGTGGCGAGACCTGATGAAAGCATATAACATATTGGAGAGGGATAGATAGGGTAGACAGTCAGAATATTTCTCTCAGGATGGAAATGTCAAAGACTAGTTGGGGCAGATCAAGAAGTTGCCAAAGAGCAAGTGACAGAAAAATGTCAACGAGGAAGTTGAGGGATGTACTTTATCAGCATTTAAAAGACATTTGGACAGGTGAATGGATAGGAAAGGTTTAGAGGGATATGGGCCAAGCACTGGGAGGTGGGACTGGTGATGGAGCAGCTCGGTTGCTGAGGGCAAATTGGGCTGAAAGGCCCGTTTCTGTGCTATATAACGCTATGATTACGACTAGAGTTGGATTCATGGGAGGTGGTGTTGGAGGGGAGGATGCTCCTCAAACTGCGGAGCATCCTGGACAATCCAGCTCACCCCCTCCATGACACACTGGCCAACCTGAGGAGCACCTTCAGCAACAGACTGGTCCCACCAAGATGCAGCACAGAACGCCACAGGAGATCCTTCTTCCCTGTGGCTATCAAACTGTACAACTCCTCCCCCTTCTGCCATGGGGTAGACTGACTAACCCCACACCCCCTCCCCTCCTCAATCTTTGCACATCCATAATTCTTTCCACTCATCACTTTAATTTCACGTTTCATGTACTTTGTGTTTTATGACACAATCGCAGAATGACGCAAATCAATTTCCCTCCTGGGATAAATAAAATTCTACCGTATCGTATCGTATCGTATCGTATCGTAGAGGGAATAGCTTTAAGGTGAGAGGGGAAAAGTTTAAAGGAAACAAGACGACACGTGGACCCGTTGGGTCCAAACCTTTCCTGCGTTTGTCTAGCACCATCCCTTCCCCCGCTCCAAAAGCGCACAGCAAGATCCCAGGGTATATCCGAGGCTGTGGCGGTCGGGGAGTCTCCCCTGGGGCTGGGGGCCAGCGAGCGGGGAGAGGAAAGGAGAGAGGAAGCCACTCACCCCGGCCCAAGGCAGCCATCGCGGCGGCCAGTAGCAGGAGAGAGGCCGCAAGGCGCTGCGCTATGTTCATCCTGCCGGCGGCCATCTTCTTTGGCCTTCTCTCTGCCGCCGCGCTGCACCATGGGAGGAAGGTCAGGCGGAGGGCTCGCCGGGACGGGCGCCGTTGTGGCGCCGTATTAGATCAAAATGGCGATCTCAAAATGACAATCTCATTTATGACCCATTGGGTTCCCATTGTGACGCCGAACACGGAAGTATTAGATCAAAATGACTTGTCCCATTCACAGTATAAAGTTTATTAAAGTTTATAAAGTGAATAACTTTTAAAATATAACAAAACTTGACACTGCACACCGCAGGCGAATGGTGAGTAAGATGGGCCTAAAATTGTTGTGCTATCATGTAATGTTTTGGCTGTATTTCGGGAACATACATACAAATATATATACATGCAAGATGAGACTTTTAGATATATATAGATGTACACAGAGGGTGGTGGGTGCCTGGAACACACTGCCAGTTGGTGGTGGTGGAGGCAGATTTGATAGTGGTGTTTAAGGGGCTTTTAGTAGACACATGGATATGCAGGGAATGGATCACGTGCAGGTAGAGAAAATCAGTTTAACTTGGGACCTTGTTCGACACAAACACTGTGAGCCAAAGAGCCTGTTCCTGTGCTGTACTGTTCTATGTTCTATGTTCTATTTCTCTGACTCCAGTCCGTGTATAATGTTGGGACATCATGATGCAGCTGTGCAAGTTGCTGGTGAGACCACACTTGGAGCACTGCGTGCAGTCCTGATTGGCCAGCTACAGGAAGGATGCATTAAGTTGGAAAGGATTGGAGAAGGGATTCACCAGGATGTTACCTGGGCTTGCGGGCTTGAGTCACAGGGAGAGGTTGGATAGTCCGGGAATTCCTTTTTCTTTGGAGCGTAGGAGTCTGTGGAATGACCTTATTGAGGTGTGCAAGAGTGGCTTAGATAAAATTAATGTTTACAGACCTTTTCCCAGAGTAGAGGATTCTAAAACCAAAGGACACGGGCTGAAGGTGGGAGGGGAGAGTTTTAAGAGGGACCTCAGGGGAACTTTTTCATTCAGAGGGCAGTCTGTATCTGGAACGAGCTGCCAGAGGAAGCTATAAAAACGGATACAAACCAATGGTTCAGTGGTGTTTTATTATCGCATGTACAGACATAGTGATATTTTTTGGCATACAGTTCAGTAAAGTAGTGCCACACCTAAGCGCCATGCATGATTGAATTGAATTGAATTGAATTGAATTGAATAAATGTTATGTTTCATTTTTTTCCTTAGTACCTAATCAGATGTACAGCACTTTGGTCAACGTGGGTTGTTTTTAAATGTGCTATACAATTAAAATTGACTTGACTTGACTTGACTTATTAGCCAGGTATGGATGCATACAAGGAATTTCCCTTGGTGCTTTGCTCGCAAGTAACAACACGACATACAGTAAACAATGAAGAATAAAACATTATAATTTACACATGTGAAGAATGAAATAAAATACCAAAGCAAAAGGAGGCCACAGACTTTTGGTGCTCGTATTAATCCATGATTAATACGAGTACATACATATACAATACAATACAATACAATATATCTTTATTGTCATTGTACAGGGGTACAACGAGATTGGGAATGCGCCTCCCATACGATGCGATAAATTAATTAATTTAAACAGCAACAACCCAACGAAATAAATTGTAACAGTTTTGAGACAGAATAAAGTGCAAGTAGATCTGTGCCGGATCACTGTGCGATGTGACCATCCGGCTCAGCAGGACCGGTTCATAGCAGCTATGGCCCTGGGGATGAAGTTGTTCCTGAGTCTGGAGGTGCGGGCGTAGAAGGCCTTGTATCGTCTGCCCGATGGTAGAAGTTCGAACAGACTGTTGCAGGGGTGTGAAGAGTCTTTGTGGATGCTGGTGGCTTTTCTGAGGCATCGTGCGTTGTAGATGCCCTCCAAGGCTGGTAGCTGTGTTCCGATGGTCCTCTGAGCTGTATGGACTACCCGCTGAAGAGCTTTCCTCTCTGCCTCCGTGCAGCTGAGGTACCACACAGGGATGCCATGTGTTAGGATGCTCTCTATGGTGCAGCGGTAGAAGGTCGTCAGCAGCTGTTGGGGTAGACCAGACTTTTTCAGTGTTCTTAGGTAGAACAGTGCATATAGTGCACTGAGACTGCTTGCAAGAGTCGCCAGGTTTTGGCACCATTTCCAAAGTCCAGTCCTGTCCATGCTACCCGGTCGTAGGGTGAGGGCTGGAGGCCCTGCAGCAGCCTGGCGCTTTTTTTCCTTCCGAAAGAAAAAAAGAATACAATGAAAAATATACAAATTTTGATTTAATGAGAAAACAAGAAAGGAGGAAAGAAAGGAATGGAAATTAATGAAGAAATCATTTCAATCCTAATCTTGAGGAGCTTTGCAAAACCACCCAATCATCAGAAATTCAAAATGTTACATGGATCAGACTCCCACCACTGGCTCCAGCTACTCCATACTACCTCAGAAAAGCAGCCGCCATTATCAAAGGCTTGTCCCACCCCCGTCATTCCTTCTTCTCCCTACTTCTGTCCAGCAGAAGGTACAGAAGCTTGAAAGCCCGCACCATCCAGACTCAGGAACAGCTTATCCCCTCTGTAATCAGGCTTCTGAATGGTCCTTCCATAAACTAGGATACTGTCCGATTCACCTCTACCCCATTACGGACATTGGACTTTGTCTATGGAACTGATGCGCTACTATGCTGAGAACTACAGGTATATTCCGCACTTTGTATCTCCTCCTTTGCTCTACCAGTTGTACTTGAGTTTGACTTCCGCCTGATCCCTTTCACCCATCTCGTTCCCTCCTGCTTTACATTTCATTCCTCCTCTTCTCTTCTTATCTGACACCCTTTTGACCTCCAGCCTTTGTCACTCACTCCACCCATCTGCCAATCACCCCCTCGCCTGTATCCACCCATCACTCGCCAGGCTTTGTCCTACCCCCACCTCTCTTTTCCAGCTTTCTTCCCCCCAACTCCATCAGTCTGAAGGGTCCAGTCCCGAAACGTCGTCGGTCCATTCCCTCCACAGATGCTGCCTGACCCGCTAAGTTCCTCCAGCACCGTGTGTTTTGCTCAAGATTCCACCATCTGCAGTTCCTTGTGTCTCCACATGTCGCTGCGATTTTATTAAGTAAAGCTGTTAAGTATAAATTATTAAACATTCTCCACATACATCTTTCTTTGAGGGATGACAGTTGTCAGATTAAGTCATCTTATTAACTGTTCTTTCTGTTATGTTATCCTCTTTTAGCATGTTGTGTCCTGTTATCCTCATTGCAAAGGCAGAATGGCAAATGTTTGGCATCTGCATGAAAAAAGGCCCTTCAGCCCACCTTGTCCATGCTGAACACGTCTGCATACTGGGCTAGTCCCATTCACTGGCATTTGGCCCTTAATCTCTCTGAACCCTTATTATCCGTACAACTGTCCAAATGTCTTTTAAGAATTATAATTGTATCTGCTTTTACAGCTTCCTCTGGCAGCTCGTTCCAGATAAGGACTACCCTCTGAGTGAAAACGTTGCCCCTGAGAGCTGTCCCTGTTAAATTTCTCCCCTCTCACCTTAAGCTTGTGCCCTCTAGTTTTAGAATCCTCTATCCTGGCGAAAAGACTGTGAGTGTTCACTTTATTCATGATCTTGTACACGCCAACAAGGTCACCCCTCAGCCTCCTACACTCCATAGAACATAGTCCAAGCCTGTCTAAGTGTAAGAAAATAACTGCAGAAGCTGGTACAAATCGAAGGTATTTATTCACAAAATGCTGGAGTAACTCAGCAGGTCAGGCAGCATCTCAGGAGAGAAGGAATGGGCGACGTTTCGGGTCGAGACCCTTCTTCAGACTGAAGAAGGGTCTCGACCCGAAACGTCGCCCATTCCTTCTCTCCTGAGATGCTGCCTGACCTGCTGAGTTACTCCAGCATTTTGTGAATAAATACCAAGCCTGTCTAATCTCTCCTTATAACTCAAGCCCAGGCAACATCCTGGTGAATCTCTCCTGCACCCTTTCCTCCAATTTAAGAGTTGGCTGGACAATTTTAATCTGGCAAAGCGCAGAGAAAAAGATCTGAAGTAATTTCAACTCAGCCTTTGAAGTGCTGGCACAGATAAAGCAGTCAAACTCGATTTGGCATGGACTGAGAATCAGATTCCGAAAGGCTGTACAGTGGCCTGTGAAGGAAATAGCAAAGTAGGGGTGAAATGGAAAAAGCAACCGTCCTCTCTTGAGACTATATAACGTACTTCAGTGCATTGTGAGAGTGAAGTAGTGCGGTCTGCATTTTAAGTATGATTCATTTGCAACACAAGTTCAAAGATCTTACAGTGGAGATAAAAATCAAGAACGGAAATATTGAATTTACTGGACCTACCTTGATGTACACGATAACCTCACAGGGTAGAATTTCCGCTTCTTTCCTTTAGATTATTGCCGAGAATCCAGATTAATCTGTAGCATCAACTTTAAACGTAACTGGGTTACACATTAAATATCTTCAGTTAGAGTTTCCGAGGTCTGTTGTGCTGGTTTTAAGATTCAGTTTATGATTGATTGGAAGATACAGCACGGAAACAGGCCCTTTGACCCACGAAGTCCATGTCGACCATGGGTCACCAGGCCACACTAGCTCCATGTTATCCCACTTTCTCATCCACTCCCTACGCACCAGTGGCAATTTACAGAGGGCCAATTTAAACTACAAACCCGCACGTCTTTGGGATCTACGAGGAAACACCCGGAGGAAACCCACTCGGTCACAGGGAGCACGTGCAAACTCCATGCAGACAGCGCCCAAGGTCAGGATCGAACCGAGGTCTCGGGTGCTGTGAGGTAGCGGCTCTTCAGAATCAAGTCACTTCAACTCGTCGAGCCATTTCCTCAAATTGGCAGAGTGCGTTTTGTGCGAGTTTTCAGGAAAGACTTCCAGTTGTCCTAGTTCATGAGAAAAATGTTAGCGAGGGAATAGAACGAGAACAAGGTGCATTTTATTTTTCAATGTATTATCAACATAATGCACAAGTGGTTCTGGAAAATAGACCTGGTATTTATTCAATGATTGGGCCCTTGACGTACATGTATGTGTGTATATTGACATGTGTTCTGCATGGGACAAAGCAAATGGGATGGGTGTTGAGTACAGAGGTTGGGACATCATCATGCAGCCAAACAAGTCGCTGGTGAGACCACACTTGGAGCACTGCGTGCAGTTCTGGTCGGCTAGCTACAGGAAGGATGTCATTAAGTTGGAAAGGGTGCAGAAGAGATTCACCAGGACGTTACTGGGTTTGCGGGGTTGAGCTATAGGAAGGGGTTAGATAGGTTGGGATATTTTTCTGTGGAGCATGAATAACCATAATACTGGATAATCATAACAACGCAAACACCAAAGTCCGCAATGCAACCAAGGACACAGAAGATCATAATAGCTGAGGTAAGTGTTGTTTTTTTAGATTTAGATTTAGATTTTTTAGATTTAGAGATACAGTGCAGAAACAGGCCCTTCGACCCACCGGGTCCACGCCGCCCAGCGATCCCCGCACACTAACACTATCCTACACCCACTAGGGACAATTTTTTTTTACATTTGCCCAGCCAATTAACCTACATACCTGTACGTCTTTGGAGTGTGGGAGGAAACCGAAGATCTCGGAGAAAACCCACACAGGTCACGGGGAGAACGTACAAACTCCGTACAGACGGCGCCCGTAGTCTGGATCGAACCTGAGTCTCCGGCGCTGCATTCGCTGTAAGGCAGCAACTCTACCGCTGCGCCACCGTGCCGCCCTTCTGTTGTGCAGTGTTCTAGACCCTGATGGTTGCTGGGAGGAAGCTGTTCTTGAAGCTGGAGGTCAAGGAATAAATTAGACCACTGCATTATTCCAGAGAAAGATTTTCACAACAATTTGATGAAAGGTTACGGAAGATAGTTTGGCAGTGTAAAAGTCAATGGTCACCATGCCAAAACACTGAAATGTGTTGCTTTCTTTTCTGACAAGCGATCAACAAAAATAAACAGATGATCACAGCACAGGTACAGCAGGCAGTGAAGAAAGCCAATGGAATGTTGGCCTTCGTAACAAGAGGAGTTGAGTATAGGAGCAAAGAGGTCCTTCTACAGTTGTACCGGGCCCTGGTGAGACCGCACCTGGAGTACTGTGTGCAGTTTTGGTCTCCAAATTTGAGGAAGGATATTCTTGCTATGGAGGGCGTGCAGCGTAGGTTCACAAGGTTAATTCCCGGAATGGCGGGGCTGTCGTATGTTGAAAGGCTGGAGCGATTGGGCTTGTATACACTGGAATTTAGAAGGATGAGGGGGGATCTTATTGAAACATATAAGATAATTAGGGGATTGGACACATTAGAGGCAGATAACATGTTCCTAATGTTGGGGGAGTCCAGAACAAGGGGCCACAGTTTAAGAATAAGGGGTAGGCCATTTAGAACGGAGATGAGGAAGAACTTTTTCAGTCAGAGGGTGGTGAAGGTGTGGAATTCTCTGCCTCAGAAGGCAGTGGAGGCCAGTTCGTTGGATGCTTTCAAGAGAGAGCTGGATAGAGCTCTTAAGGATAGCGGAGTGAGGGGGTATGGGGAGAAGGCAGGAACGGGGTACTGATTGAGAGTGATCAGCCATGATCGCATTGAATGGCGGTGCTGGCTCGAATGGCTGAATGGCCTACTCCTGCACCTATTGTCTATTGTCTATTGTCTATAAAGACAATCACAACTTCAAATTATTTAATCGCCCTCCAAGATTCTCCATGATGGACCAATGAGCGATTGGGAGGATTTGGCTTAGATTTAAGGCAAGAGGGCTAGTTTATGGAAAATGTGTGGGACACATGCTGTGCAATTTCTTGCGGTCTTGGATGGAGCTCTTCCCAAACCCCGATAAAATGCTTTCTACAGCACATCTGTAGATGTTGGAGTTGTTGGGGACATGCTGAACTCCCTAAGCCTTCTAAGGTCGTAGAGGCATTGGTGTGTTCCCTTGGCCATTTTTTCCAATATGGTTGGTGTTGGACAGGTTGCTGGTGATATTTACTCCTAGGAATTTAAAGCTTTCAACCTTCTCTACTTTAGTGCCGTCAATGCATAACAAAGTCGATTGGTTTCCTGAAGTCAACACAGTTCCCAGAAGATCATAGTCGCTAAGGTTAGTGTTGTGCCGTGTTCAAGAGAGTGCTGGGAAGAAGCTGTTCTTGAACCTGGAGGTCACGGTTTTCAGGTTCCTGTACCTTCTTCCCGATGGTAGCAGCGAAATGAGAGTGTGGACAGGGTTATGTGGACGCCTTGCAGCTAAATCATTTTTGCTTGATTCATTTACAGGTTAAGGCTATCAATTAATGGCCTGCTATCCCGTTGCTTTTATAATGTAGAAATGCATCATGAACATAGAAAACATAGAAAACATAGAAACATGGAAACATAGAAAATTGGTGCAGGAGTAGGCCATTCGGCGCTTCGAGCCAGCACCGCCACTCAATATGATCATGGTTGATCATCCAAAATCAGTCCCCCGTTCCTGCTTTCTCCCCATATCCCTTGATTCCGTTAGCCCTAAGAGCTATATCTAACTCTCTTGAATACATCCAGTGAATTGGCCTCCACTGCCTTCTGTGGCAGAGAATGATCAGCCATGATCACATTGAATGGTGGTGCTAGCTCGAAGGGCCGAATGGCCTACTCCTGCTATTGTCTATTGTCTATTGTAGTCATGAAGTCATGAAGACGTAAGGGTCATTTAAACCTTTTGGATAGGCACATGCGATGAGCAGGAAATGGCGGGATATGGATGATGTGCAGGCAGATCAGAGATGGTCTTGGCATCATGTTTGGCACTTATACTGTGGGCCACACTGTTCTATGTTCTCAACCTCCATTGGTCCATCAAATGAACACACATTGCATTGAGTAAAAGCTGTCATCTGCCTTTCATTAATAATGCGGGGGGGGAAATGCTTATTTTTCTGCATGCATAAGTAATTGGGCAAGAAATAACGGAGCCCATTTCCTCTTACATAAAAATTCAACAGAAGAATCTGTCCAATAAATTAGTTTTGGAAAACTAACAAGATTTATAATTTTCTGCATTGAAATAATTTTTCTTGTTCCATGATCTGACCAAATCTTTCTCTTTGATTCCGACTACACTCTCACCGCATCACTTCTGAATTATTATTATTATTATTATTATTATTATTATTATTATTATTATTATTATTATTATTATTATTATTATTATTATTATTATTATTATTATTATTATTATTATTATTATTATTATTATTATTGTTGTTGTTGTTGTTGTTGTTGTTGTTGTTGTTGTGGTTGGTGTTATTATTATTATTATTATTATTATTATTATTATTATTATTATTATTATTATTATTATTATTATTATTATTATTATTATTATTATTATTATTATTATTTATTATTATTATTATTATTATTATTATTATTATTATTATTATTATTATTATTATTATTATTATTATTATTATTATTATTATTATTATTATTATTATTATTATTATTAATGTTGCCGTTGTTGTTGTTGTTGCTGTTGTTGTTGGTGTTGGTTTTATGATTGTTGTTGTTTGTTATTATTAATATTGTTACATTTTGCTCAGAGGGAGGTGGGTGTATGGAACGAGATGCCAGAGAAGGTAGTTGAGCAGGTACTATAACAACATTTAGACGACACTTGGATAGGTACATGGACAGGAAGGGTTTAGGAGGAGAAAGGCCACAAAGTTCTGGAGTAACTCAGTGGGTCAGGCAGCATCTCTGGAGAACACGGATAGATGATGTTTTGAGTCGGGATATGAGTCAAATGCGGGCAAATGGGGCTATTTTAGATGGGGCATCTTGGTCGGCATGGATGAGTTGGGCTGAAGGGCCTGATTCTGTGCGGTATGAACCTATGATTCTATGTACTGAGATGCAGTGGGAAGCTTTGTTTTGAATGCTATCCGGTCTAGTCACACCAAGTGGGCAATCTTACATGAGTAATAGAGAGGGGCGATTGTCGTTGATGATAGCAGATATTTTTCTGGGACAGTCCATCGCCTTCTTGTATATATCAAGTCTCAAGTCCCTGCAGATATCTCGTCTGACCTTGGCCAAATGTGATGTGCGTTTCACGGACCACACATTTACAACACCTCAGATCTCTGAGGAAATCCCAAAGCACATTATGCTTCGAGAATAACATAAAGAGATAATTTCTAATTTGTAGAATGCAGACAGTGCTAGCAAGCCCAGCATTTGTTGCTTATTCTCCTGAACTAAATAACTGACTGAGCACAACATGACTGACACAACAACCACGTGGGCAGCGATGTGGTGCAACGGTAGAGTTGCTGCCTCACAGCACCAGAGACCCAGGTTCGATCCTGACTACAGGTGCTGTCTGTACAGAGTTTACATGTTCTCCCCGTGACTTGCGTGGCTTTTCCCCAGGAGCTCCAGTTTCCTCGCTCACTTCAAAGATGTACAGGTTTGTAGGCTAAATGGTTTCGGGAAAATTATAAATTGTTCCATGTGTGTGCAGAATTGTGCAGGTGGATGGGATGATCGCTGATCGGCGCAGACTTGATGAGCCGAAGAGCATGTTTCTGTCCTGTATCTCTAAACTAAACCAAACTAAACTAAGCTAAACTACTCTACACAATCTATGCCTCTTGTAATTTTATATATTTTTACCACCTCTCCCTGCAACTTCCAGCGTTCCAGAGAAAACAATCTAAATTGTACAGCTAACACCCTCGAACCCAGGCAAAATTCTGCTGGAAAGAATTACTCTCCCCGGGATGGAAATGTCGAAGACTAGACAGCATAGCTTTAAGGTGAGAGGGGCAAAGTTTAAAGTTTTTTACACAGAGGGTGGTGAGTGCCAGGAACGTTGCCAGGGGTGGTGGTGGAGGCAGATATGATGGTGGCATTTAAGTGGGTTTTGTATAGATTTTTTAGATTTCTTTTAGATTTAGAGATACAGCGCGGAAACAGGCCCTTCGGCCCACCGGGTCCGTGCCGCCCAGCGATCCCCACACTATCCTACACACACTGGGGACAATTTTTACATTTGTAATTAACCCAGCCAATTAACCTACATACCTGTACGTCTTTGGAGTGTGGGAGGAAACCGAAGATCTCGGAGAAAACCCACACAGGTCACGGGGAGAACGTACAAACTCCGTACAGACGGCGCCCGTAGTCTGGATCGAACCTGAGTCTCCGGCGCTGCATTCGCTGTCAGGCAGCAACTCTACCGCTGCGCCACCGTGCCACCCTGATAGGCACAAGGATATACAGGGAATGGAGGGAAATGGATATCTAGATTATGTCAGAATCAGTATTTCAGGAACAATTTCTTCCCGACTGTTGTCAGACAACTGAATGGTCCCTTTTCTTCTCTCCAGAGATGCTGCCTGTCCCTCTGAGTTACTCCAGATTCTGTGTCTACCTTCGATTTAAACCAGCATCTGCAGTTCTTTCCTACACATGAATAGTCCCCATCAGCTAGAGTGTGGTCTTTTTTATTGAACTCTTTGTTAATTATTATGGTATCTACTGAGTACAATGTTTACATATCTGTTGTGCTGTGCAAGTGTTTCACTTGCACCTCCTCCACCTCATCTACTGTGTCCGCTGTTCCAGGAGTGGACTCCTGTATATCGGCGAGACCAAGCGCAGGCTCGGCGATCGTTTCGTTGAACATCTCCGCTCAGTCCGCCTAGACCCATGTGATCTCCCGGTTGCCAAACACTTTAACCTCCCTCCCATTCCCACACTGACCTTTCTGTCATGGACTTCCTCCACTGTCACAGTGAGGCCCAACGCAAATTGGAGGAACAGCACCTCATATTTCGCTTGGGCAGCTTACAACCCAGTGGTATGAACATTGACTTCTCTAACTTCAAGTAAACCTTGCTTTCCCTCTCCCTCCCTCCGTCCCCATCCTAGTTCTTCAACTAGTCTCACCGTCCTCCTGATTAAATTTTACTGATTGTAGGCCTCATTGTCACCTTCTCCTCAGCCAACAATGAACCATTCTATATTTTCCTTGTTCATCGCCCCCTTTGATCTCCCTTTTTCACTCCCTACCCTTCCATATCTCTATGTCTCCCTTTCCCCTGACTCTCAGTCTGAAGAAGGGTCTCGACCTGAAACGTCACCCATTCCTTCTCTTCAGAGATGCTGCCTGTCCCACCGAGTTACTTCAGCATTTTGTGTCTACCTTCAGTGTAAACCAGCACCTGCAGTTCCTTCCTACACGGTAAGAATTGAATTGTTCCTTTTCAGGACATATGACAGTAAAACACTTTTGATTCTTGACCCGTCTCTTGACAAGTCTTGAATGCCAAAAGAAATCAGGGATCCCTTGCTACCGAAGAAGCCATGTGCTTCAGATCAGATGTATATCACTGAGCTGACAGCTTTTTATTAATTACTGCAATAAATCATAAGATATATCCAGCAGAGGACAGGTTTGCCAGGAATAATTCACTTACTTAGGATATTCTATAGCCAGCTGGTCATGAACCAAAGATAATGTGGATCTTATTTTGATTTCTTTCCATTTAGCAATTCCAAGCACAATATTGCCTGATTTATACACCAATATTTGTGGGAAGGCAGGTAAAATATGAGAGTTATTCTACATGTAGGAAGGAACTGCATATGCTGGTTTTCACTGGAGATAGACACAAAATGGTGGAGTAACTCAGCGGGACAAGCAACATCTCTGGGGAGAAGGATTGGGTGACGTTTCGGGTTGAGTCCCTTCTTCAGACTGATGTCAGGGGAGAGGGAGACACACAGATAAGGAAGGGTACGGTGTGAAAATGACAGATCAAAGAAGATAAAGGAACATGTAGAATAGATTGAAGATGGACAGAAAATGCTGGAGTAATTCAGCGGGACAGGCCGCATCTCTGGAGAGAAGGAATGGGTGACGTTTCGTGTCAAGATCCTTCTTCAGACTGGGTTTGAGTTATTCTACATTCGGGATATTAGAAGTGTTTCCAAAATATCAGTCAAGATTGACTCATCAGCCAATTGTCAGGTAGCAGAGAAGGTGAAAATGGGGCTCAAACACTTGGAAATCTGAAATAAATCTGAAAATGCTGGAAAATCTCAAAGGTCAGCTGGAATCTGTGGAAAGACGGAGTGCAGAAAAGATTTACAAGGATGTTGCCAGACTCGAGGGCCTGAGGTATAGGGAGAGGTTGGGCAGGCGAGGATTTTATTCCTTGGAGCGCAGGAGGCTGAGGGGTGATTTTTTATATTATTTTTTTATTTATTAGAGATACAGCACAGAAACAGGCCCTTTGGCCCACCGGGTCCGCGACGCCCAGCGATCCCCGCACACTAACACTTTCCTACACCCACTAGGGACAATTTTTACATTTGCCCAGCCAATTAACCTACATACCTGTATGTCTTTGGAGTGTGGGAGGAAACCGAAGATCTCGGAGAAAACCCACGCAGGTCACGGGGAGAACGTACAAACTCCGTACAGACGGCGCCCGTAGTCAGGATCGAACCTGAGTCTCCGGCGCTGCATTCGCTGTAAGGCAGCAACTCTACCGCTGCGCCACCGTGCCGCCCAATTGAGGTGTACAAAATCAAGAGGAGAATAGGTAGGGTGAATGCATAGAATGCCCAAAATGGTGATGATGATGACCAAAATAGGACTATCTGTGTTAAACATAGTCTGCAAGCTGTGCTCGTGTTCAACATAACATGTTGAACATAAAACGCAGAGCAGTGCAGCACAGGAACATGGTCTTCCACTCACTATATCTGTGCAGAACATGATGCCAAGAAAACTAATACTAAAACTCATCTACCTGCATGTGATTCATCTCCCTCCATTCCCTGCATATCCTTGTGCCTATCCAAAAGCTTCTGAGACGCCATCATCACCACTTTGAACATCTTTACAAAAGAACCATCACTGCTTCTAGTGGCTGCATCAGGCTAATGCCCGTACAACACTGTACAGCTGTACCGATGCCCATGCATTAAGGCAACACAGTGGCGCAGCGGTAGAGTTGCTGCCTTACAGTGCCAGAGACCCGGGTTCGATCCTCACCAAGGGTGCTGTCTGTGTTGATTTGTACGTTCTTTCTGTTACAATAGACAATAGACAATAGGTGCAGGAGGAGGCCATTCGGCCCTTCGAGCCAGCACCACCATTCAAAGTGATTATGGCTGATCATTCTCAATCAGTACCCCGTTCCTGCATTCTCCCCATACCCCCTGACTCCGCTATCCTTAAGAGCTCTATCCAGCTCTCTCTTGAATGCATTCAGAGAACTGGCCTCCACTGCCTTCTGAGGCAGAGAATTCCACAGATTCACAACTCTCTGACTGAAAAAGTTTTTCCTCATCTCAGTTCTAAATGGCCTACCCCTTATTCTTAAACTGTGGCCCCTGGTTCTGGACTCCCCCAACTCGCTGGACTCGCCAATGGTCGTAGATTGGCAATGACCGTGTCTTTGATCCGTGTCTTGATCTTTTTTGGTACAAATTGAGCAGAGGTTCCCAAAGCTTTTCATTAAAGTAGCACATGGGGCGCGTGTGTGCAGAATGTGAAGAAATATGCTGTTGTTACATCGTGTTCTTAAATGGGACAGACTCGATCCAGTCTACGTATTTCCATCTGACTACACCAAATCACCCCACTCTCAATATTCACTGTGCCTCCGTGGGCCCGTGTACGTAAAACCAAAGCAAATGCCCAGGCATGTTTAGTTTTTAACTGCTCGGCAAAATCCAAACGTTCACAATTTAGAGCATGGCCACAGGCCTATATGATATTTTCATATCATTTTTTCATATCCTTTTCAAAAAAGTCTGCCAGTCTTCTTTTAACTTCCCGACAGCCCAATACGTCTCGAAATGTATGTTTAATGGCCAGATCACTTGAACTAATCGGCGGGGAGAACGCAAATGCAGAGGGGACAAGTACCAGTAAAATTAACAGAGCCCGACCAAAGTCGGAGCGTCAGACGGGTGCCAAGTAAAGCGAGAGGTTATTTGGAATCAGGGGACTGCTAATCCCAAATACTTGCAGGTTTGTAGGTCAATGTGCGTCTGTAAAATTGCTCCCAGAGTGTTGGCAATGGATGGGGAAGTGGGATAACATGTAACCAATGTGAATGGGTGATCGAGGGTCGGCGTGGACCCGGTGGGCCGAAGTGTCTGTTCCCATGATGTATCTTTTAATCAATCAATCAATCTTCAGGGAGGGTGGGGGGGGGGGGGGGGGGGGGGGAAGGCAGATGGGGGGGGGGGGGAGAAGTGATGTATCGGCGGTGTCTTTCACTGCCACGAAGTCTGTGATTTTCACCTCTTAAATGTAAAACCCATTGGTGAATTTCCACCGAGCCATGGAGCGATGTGGCTTGATGCTGCTGCACCTCAATCATTGAGACATTCACCACGTCCGCTTGCCATGGCAGATCCCGCTATCCAAGAAACTCGTTGCGCATTCACCTTGTCCATTGCACTGCAAATTCGGCACTGCCCAGAGTCTTACACTCAATCCATAAACTTTTTTTTTGTAATGGGGAAATCTGAGTTATTGCATTTAAAAAAACAAATGGACCTAGCTGCCAAAGAATGTGTAAACAAAATAAAACTGAAGTGTGACTTTTTATCTACAGTTTGCATTAAGGGTGCTATAGGAACTTGTAAGACGGGCAGAAAAAAAAAATATGTGTCTCATAGGTTTACTTCGAATGTGCGAAATTCTAAACGGCAAAACATTTAACAGCATCTTTTGTACATGATTACATGGGGTGTTTAAGTGCAGATTGACGTCGGTTGCCGTAGCTTGTTGTGGTCCCTGTCGTAGTGGACGTCCTGGGTCGCGAAGACTGGGTCGCCGGTTGTCGGCAGCTTGCCGTCGTCTAGGTGGTAGGTTGTCGTGGCTTGTCACAGGCATTGTCGCGGTCATTGTCGTAGACATTGTCGTAGGGTAAAAAAAAAAAGAAGTTTTTGGGCGATTTGCTACGACTTTGACAGTCGCTGGCAGTCGCCCTAAAAATCGCATAACTTTGACAGGCCTTTTAATTCTGAGCATCAGGCAGCATCTCTGGAGAAAAAAGATAGGTGATGTTTCGGGCTGGAATCCTTCTTGTCTGAAAGTAGCGGGGTGGAGGGGGGGGGGGGGAGGTTAGAACTGGAGGTAGGAAAAGGCCAGAACTAAACTTACTAGAGGAGCAAAATAGACCACTAGACCCTAAAAACTGTAGTATGTCATGGCACCATTTTAGTCGGCAGAAACTTGCAGAAACATTTAAAAAGAAAAATAACAAAAATCTGTGAATTGATAGATGAGATATGTTCTGCATTTTAACGGTATCATCACACATACTGTTCCCCCAAACACTGATTACACTGAGAGAGGCATAGCGAACGGCGGGTTTTGCCTACTAAAGGGGTGGACGTTATGCTCCTTTGTGTACTACACTTCAGTATAGGCGATTTCAACCGTGGTCCATCTTGTTCCTCTAGTATCTTTGGCCAGAGCCCAATGTGTCCCTCTCCTAAAGAATATTGTTCCATCGCCCAGACCCCAGATGTGGCTGTGGGCTCCGTGCCAACATTCATTAACTCCAGCAGCAATGATAATTGCATCTCCCACTTGTCAAATGAACACCAGATAATTCGAACAATTTTGCCCCCAGCACTCTTACGCTTGGCTTATCTGTCCAATGTGAGAAGTTTCAAAGTGTCAAAGCTAATTCAAGCAAGTGCAATAGATTTCAATAAATCTCAGATGGCCATTTCCCCTCTGAGAAGTTGGTGCACACACGTTTACATTGCCCCAGGAGTTAGTGCTGTAAACTTGGTTTTTAACTGAGTGGAAACAACACCTTTTCGCTGTAAACACAAGGAGTCGCAGATGCCGTTTTACAAAAAAATAAACAAAGTGCTGGAGTAACTCAGCGGGTCGGGCAGCGTCTCGGGAGTACACGACCAGGTGACGTTTCGTGGTCTTCAGACTGATTGCAGCGGGGGTGGGGGGGGGGGGAATCTGGACGAGAGAGGGGGCAGGATGAATAGTGAAAGGCCTGGATAGAGTGGATGTGGAGAGGATGTTTCCACGAGTGGGACAGTCTAGGACCAGAGGCCACAGCCTCAGAATTAAAGGTCGTTCCTTTAGGAAGAAGCTGAGGAGGAATTTCTTAGTCAGAAGATGGTGAATCTGTGGAATTCTTTGCCACAGAAGGGAAGCTGCCAATGGATATTTTTAAGGCATAGATAGATGGATTCTTGATTAGGGGTTATGGGGAGAAGGTAGGAGAATGGGGTTAGGAGGGAGAGATAGATCAGCCATGATTGAATGACATAGATTTTTCTCTGCTGGGCGGGGGCTTCAATGTCGGGAGCCACGACCGCCCCGACGTGCAGCAACAGCGGCAGCGTGTTCGCCCGCCCCGGATTGCGGGGCTTGGGTCGGCCCGCTGCGGACCGTCCGGCGCGGCCTGGAACCACAACAGCCTGACCGCGGGAGAAGACGGCAGGGGAAGGGAAAAGACATTGTGGCCTTCCATCACAGGAGAGGAGAGGACTGGAGGAGACTCACTGTGATGGATGTTTCTTTTTTTGTGTGTTTTTGGGGTTGTGTAATTTGCCTATTTTAATGCTTTATTGTGTAATCTGCCTATTTTAGTGCTTTTATTGTTGGACTGTGGGTGACTGAATTTCGTCCAAAAAACTTTTTTGGATGACAAATAAAGCTACCTTGAATCTTGAATCTTGGATCTTGAATCTTGATGGGCCGAATGGCCTAATTCTGCTCCTATCAGTTGTGACCTTATGACAAAGCATGGCAAGTGATACAGGTGAGGTGGGGGGGGGGTTGATAGACAAACGGTTGGACAAAGGCCAGAGATGAAAAGACAAAAAACGTGAGATAAGAATAGAAGAGGTGACAATTGTGAGCCAGAGGAAGGGGAGGAGGAGGGGAAGGGGAGAGAAGGTGTGAGTCCAGATGGGCTCAGGGAAGAGAGAGGGAGAAAAGGGAGGTGGGGGTGGGAGAAAAGTGGGAGGCAGGTCGGGTTGTTTGTAGGTTAGTTACTTAAAGTTTGATAATTTGGGATCCCACCCATGGAAAACGGAATCCAGGACGACCAAGAAAGACGATGCTGAAGACGTTGATGGAAGACGCATAAGTAGAGACAATAGAGGAGCTTGCCAGCTGTACGGAGGACAGAGATGTGTGGGGCGTCCATCACCGTGCCCGTCGGAAACCAGCGCCACTGCGTCGCTAATGTTTTCAACTATTTTAATAATAATAATAATAATAATTTTGATAATTCAATGTTCATACAAATGCGTTGTAAGCTTTTCAAGAAAGAAGCGAGAGCGAAAACACTAAATTCCAGACCAGTTAGCCTGATATCGGTGGTGGGGAAGATGCTGGAGTCAATTATTAAAGAGGTAATAACGGTGCATTTGGATAGCAGTAAAAGGACAAGCCCAAGTCAGCATGGATTTATGAAGGGGAAATCCTGCTTGACTAATCTTCTGGAATTTTTTGAGGATGTGACAAGTAAAATGGATGAAGGAGAGCCAGTGGATGTAGTGTATCTGGACTTTCAGAAAGCCTTTGATAAGGTCCCACATGTGAGATTGGTGAGCAAAATTAGAGCACATGGTATTGGGGGTAGGGTGTTGACATGGATAGAGAATTGGATGGCAGACAGGAAGCAAAGAGTAGGAGTAAACGGGTCCTTTTCAGAATGGCAGGAAGTGGCGAGTGGAGTGCCGCAAGGCTCAGTGTTGGGGCCGCAACTATTCACCATATATATTAATGATTTGGATGAAGGAACTAGAAGTAACACTAGCAAGTTGGCAGATGACACGAAGCTGGGTGGCAGTGTGAACTGCGAAGAGGATGTTAGGAGGTTGCACGGTGACCTGGACAGATTGAGTGAGTGGGCAGATGCATGGCAGTGCAATGTAGATAAATGTGAGGTTGTCCACTTTGGCGGCAAAAACAAGGAGGCAGATTATTATCTCAATGATGTCAGGCTAGGTAAGGGGGAAGTGCAACGAGACCTGGGTGTCCTTGTACACCAGTCACTGAAAGTTGGCGTGCAAGTACAGCAGGCAGTGAAGAAAGCTAATGCCATGTTGGCCTTCATAACAAGAGGATTTCAGTACAGGAGTAAAGAGGTTCTGCAGTTGTATAGGGCCCTGGAAAGACCACATCTGGAGTATTGTGTACAGTTTTGGTATCCTAATTTGAGGAAGGACATCCTTGTAATTGAGGCAGCGCAGCGTAGGTTCACGAGATTGATCCCTGGGATGGCGGGACTGTCATATGAAAAAAGATTGAAAAGACTAGGCTTGTATTCACTGGAGTTTAGAAGGAAGAGAGGGGATCTTATAGAAACATATAAAATAATAAAAGGACTGGACAAGCTAGATGCAGGAAAAAAGTTCCCAATGTTGGGGGAGTCCAGAACCAGGGGCCACAGTCTTAGAATAAAGGGGAGGCCATTTAAAACTGAGGTGAGAAGGAACTTTTTCGCCCAGAGAGCTGTGAATTTGTGGAATTCTCTGCCACAGAGGGCAGTGGAGGTCAATCACTGGATGAATTTAAGAGAGAGTTAGATAGAGCTCTAGGAGCTAGTGGAATCAAGGGATATGGGGTGAAGGCAGGCACAGGTTACTGATTGTGGATGATCAGCCATGATCACAATGAATGGCGGTGCTGGCTCAAAGGGCCGAATCGCCTCCTCCTGCACCTATTTTCTATGTTTCTATGTTACCCCCAATGCTCTATTTGGAAGTTCTATAAACGGCCCATTTCTCCATTCCTTTGCCTCCACAGTGGGCGGTGGGTCAGTTTCCGCGCTGTATCTCCAAACCTAAAACTCAAACTAAAATAAGGTTTTCAAAATGACAGCTTCTCTTTTTCCCGGGCAACACCGTGCTCTGAGCAAAAATCAAAGCGCTGGAGGAGTCAAGAGGAACTGCAGACGCCAGAATCTTGTGTAAAACACAATGTGCTGGAGGAGCTCAGCGGATTCCCTCCACAGGTGCTGCTTGACCCACTGAGTTCTTCCAGCACTTTGCGTTTTGGTCAGGATTCCAGCGTCTGCTCTTCCTCGTGTACCTTCCCACCCTGCTCCGCTAGTTTCAGCAGATATTGTTTTGATTTATTGCAAGTTCTCATAGCTGCCGCCATTTAGCTTAGCAGGTTCACATTTGAAAGTTGCCCGTCACAAGAGCATGGAAAGCACTACGGAGACACTAGCTGTAGATGCTTAGGAAAACAGTCGCAAAGTGCTGGTCAGGCAGCATCTCTGGAGAACATGGATAGGTGACGTTTCAATGGTGCCATTATGTGGTAGCGCCTCCTGTAAACCCCTTCAATAGGCAATAGACAATAGACAATAGGTGCAGGAGTAGGCCATTCAGCCCTTCGAGCCAGCACCGCCATTCAATGCGATCATGGCTGATCGCTCTCAATCAGTACCCCGTTCCTGCCTTCTCTCCATACCCCCTCACTCCGCTATCCTTAAGAGCTCTATCCAGCTCTCTCTTGAAAGCATCCAACGAACTGGCCTCCACTGCCTTCTGAGGCAGAGAATTCCACACCTTCACCACTCTCTGACTGAAAACGTTCTTCCTCATCTCCATTCTAAATGGCCTACCCCTTATTCTTAAACTGCGGCCCCTTGTTCTGGACTCCCCCAACATTGGGAACATGTTTCCTGCCTCTAATGTGTCCAATCCCCTAATTATCTTATATGTTTCAATAAGATCCCCCCTCATCCTTCTAAATTCCAGTGTATACAAGCCTAATTGCTCCAGCCTTTCAACATACGACAGTCCCGCCATTCCAGGAATTAACCCAGTGAACCTACGCTGCACGCCCTCAATAGCAAGAATATCCTTCCTCAAATTTGGAGACCAAAACTGCACACAGTACTCCAGGTGCGGTCTCACCAGGGCCCGGTACAACTGTAGAAGGACCTCTTTTCTCCTATACTCAACTCCTCTTGTTATGAAGGCCAACATTCCATTGGCTTTCTTCACTGCCTGCTGTACCTGCATGCTTCCTTTCAGTGACTGATGCACTAGGACACCCAGATCTCGTTGAACATCCCCTCTTCCTAACTTGATGGTGGGGAGGTCAGTACCTGTGATAGGCCTTCGATGGTGGGGAGGTCAGTACCTGTGATGGGCCTTCGATGGTGGGGAGGTCAGTACCTGTGATGGGCCTTCGATGGTGGGGAGGTCAGTACCTGTGATGGACTGGGCAGTGTCAACCACTCTCTGTAGTCTATCCTCATCTCACAACGTTTGCCTTTACATCTCAGGTTGGGACCTTTCTTCAGACTGATAGTTGTACGGGAATCCCCACTGGTGCCTGGCAAGAGATAGGTGGATACGGGTGAGGGGGTTGGATAGGCAGATAGTTGGACAAAGGCCAGAGATGAGTGGACAAAAATTGTGAGATGGGGAGAGACTAAAGAGAGTGGTGGACACTGCCCAGTCCAACACAGGTACTGACCTCCCCACCATCGAAGGCCCATCACAGGTACTGACCCCCCCACCATCGAAGGGATCTACAGGAGGCACTGCCTCAAAAAGGCAGCCAGCCTTTGACCCACACCACCCTGGCCACACTCTCATCTCGCTGCTACCATCGGGAAGAAAGTACAGGAGCCTGAAAATCGTGACCTCCAGGTTCAAGAACAGCTTCTTCCCAGCAACCATCGGACTCTTGAACACTGCACAACACTAACACTAACAATCTACTATGGACATTGTTTTTGTTGCTCTACGGACTTGTCTTGGCAACATCTTCGTAAATCTTCTCTGCACTTTTCATCACTGGTGACCACATGTTTAATGTCAGTGCGGGGACAGCAACACTGTGTAAGTCTGAAGCTCATGGCTCACTGAAACCGTTAACTACCGGCAATCAAACCGCACTCTTCCTAAGTAGTTTTCCATCTTGCTTTAAATTTGGCCTGGATATTAGTAACCTTGCTCCAGATTGTGTTTTGCTTAACCAAGTGAGCAACATTAATGTGAAGATGGTCTCGGCCAAACTAATCATCCCTCGTTATAAAACTTGCACCTCGTTCAAATTTTATTTTGATGCCAGGCCTTGAATCCACTTGTTCAAAACTATGTAGCTGAAGTCATCTTTGGAAAAGGGTGTCTTGTGTCCTGAGTGCTGATACATTCCTGGCTCAGTGATCTATCCATGGCAGAGGTGACCAAGGTCGGTAGCTGCTCGTAGTAAATAGATTTCTATGAAAGCTCTTTGTAGCAATTCAAAATAGATTCAATATTGAAACAGATGGAGTCTTTGAATGCACAGCTGAACTCTTGTGGGCGGCACGGTGGCGCAGCGGTAGAGTTGCTGCCTCACAGCGACAGAGACCCGGGTTCGACCCTGGCTACGGGCGCTATCTGTATGGAGCTTGTACATGCTCCTTGAGACCGCGTGGGTTTTCTCCGGGTGCTCCGGTTTCCTCGCACTTCGCAAAGACGTGCGGGTTTGTAGATTATTGGCTTCGGTAAATTGTCCCTCGTGTGTAGGATAGAACAAGTGCAATGGTGATTGCTGGTCAGCGTGGACCCGGTGGGCCAAAGGGCCAGTTTCCGCACTGTATCTCTATATTTGTGTCTAATTAATGTTGTGAAGTTTGAGAGATCGTGCATAGCCAGAGCTATTGTGAGATGCTGAGCAGACCAGAATATGCATATAATATAGGACTGTGCAGTACAGGAACAGGCACTGGCCCACAATGTCCGAGTCAAACATGTTGCATGAGATTAAACTAATCTCCTCCGTCTGTACATGATCCATATCCCCCCCATTCCCTGCATACCCATGCGTCCATCTAAAACCCTTTTTGAAAGCCTCTATTATATCTGCCTCCACCACAACCCCTAACAGTGCATTCCAGGCCTCCACCACCCTCGATGTAGAATCCTTGCCCCAAACATCTCCATGAAACTTTGCCCCACTCACCTTAAAGCTCGTTTTTGATATTTCCACTCTGTGAAAAAAGGAACTGACTGTCTACCCTTTCTATGCCTCTCGTAATTTTTTTAACATCCATCAGTTCTCCCCACAACCACCTACGTTCCAGAGAATACAATCCAGGTCTGTCTATCCTCCCCTTCCATCTAACACCTGCTAATGCAAGTATCACTTTGGTGAACCAATTCTGCACCCTCTTCAAAGCCTCCACGTCCTTCCTGTCCTGAACCGGTCCTGCTGAGCCGGATGGTCACATCGCAAGGTGATCCGGCACAGATCTACTTGCACTTTATTCCGTTTTAAAACTGTCACAACTTGTTTCATAGGGTTGTTTAAATTAATACTGACTAGCTAATTAAATTATTGCATCGTATGGGAGGTGCATTCCCAATCTCGTTGTACCCCTGTACAATGACAATAAAGATATATTGTATTGTATTGTAATGGGGTGACCAGAACTGCACGCAATACTCCAAATATGGCCAGACCAAAGTATTATAAAGCTGCATTGTGACTAGATTTTTAGATTTTTAGATTTTTAAAATCAGGACTATATTAAAAAAAAATATATATTTTTTTTTAGAGATACAGCGCAGAAACAGGCCCTTCGGCCCACCGGGTCCACGCTGCCCAGCGATCCCCGCACACTAACACTGTCCTACACCCACTAGGGACAATTTTTGCATTTACCCAGCCAATTAACCTACAAACCTGCACGTATTTGGAGTGTGGGAGGAAACCGAAGATCTCGGAGAAAACCCACGTAGGTCACGGGGAGAACGTACAAACTCTGTACAGACGGCGCCCGTAGTCAGGATCGAACCTGAGTCTCAGGCGCTGCATTCGCTGTAAGGCAGCAACTCTACCGCTGCGCCACCGTGACTACCTACCTCTTCTACTCAATGGTGTTCAGAATAAAATACACGTTGTGTATATGCTGTGCTGTATATGCTGCCAATGTTCTGTGTTCTATATTTCCTGTATTTCTGAATGATTTGTCTTGCAATTTGACGTGAGATCAGTCAATGAATGCCTACATTTCCAAAAAGCCAAATGAGTCGACAAATTCCCATTCCCAACCTATCTCCTATCCTGTGGTGTGCAGGGAGAGAGTAAATCAACTCACCTATCCTTGAGAGTGAGACTTGGTTAAGCACCAGATATTTGATGGGACATAGATTAGCTCCAGAAACATAGAAAACAGGTGAAGGAGTAGGCCATTCGGCCCTTTGAGCCAGCACCGCCATTGAATATGATCATGGCTGATCATCTAAAATCAGTACCCTGTTCCTGCTTTCTCCCCATATCCCTTGATTTCATTAACCCTAAAAGCTATATCCAGCTCTGTCTTGAATACATCAGAAGTCTGTAATGGCCCTGTGGGCCAGACAGCAGAGAGCAGTGGTGAGCTCGACCTTGAAATGCAAAGCAGTCCGCGCACATGTGGGACGATACTTGACGTCGCCCTCACCACGGACAAACATGCAACTTGAATGTTGGCCCTTTAAATATCAGTGCTTCAGAGTTTGTTGTGTGAACAATAATGTGCGGCACAGTGGCGCAGCGGTAGAGTTGCTGCCTTACAGCGAATGCAGCGCCGGAGACCCGGGCTCGATCCCGACTACGGGTGCTGCCTGTACGGAGTTTGTACGTTCTCCCCGTGACCTGCGTGGATTTTCTCCGAGATCTTCGGTTTCCTCCCACACTCCATAGATGTACAGTTTTGTATGTTAATTGGCTTGGTAAATGTAAAAATGTCCCTAGTGGGTGTAGGATAGTGTTAAAGTGCAGGGATCCCTGGTCGGCGCAGACCCGGTGGGCCGAAAGGGCCTGTTTCCACGCTGTATCTCTAAACTAAAACTGGCAAAGATGTAGCAGCACGGTGGCCCAGTGGTAGAGTTGCTGCCTCACAGCGCCAGAGACCCGGTTCCATCCTGCCAACAGGTGCTGTCTGTACAGAGTTTGTACATTCTCTCAGTGACCGCTCCGGTTTCCCCCCACGCTCCAAAGATGTACAGGTTTGTCCGGTTAATTGGCTTCAGTAAAAATTGAAAACTGTCCTTAGTGTGTGTAGGATGGTGTTGGTGTATGGGGATTGCTGGTCGGCACGGACTAGGTGGGCCAAAGGGACCAGATTCCACGATGTACCTCTCAACTAAACTAAACTAACCATCAATTTTCTGACTTACGACACTTGGTGCAAATTATGAGCATCCTCCTGTCAATAGACAATAGACAATAGGTGCAGGAGGAGGTCATTCGGCCCTTCGAGTCAGCACCGCCATTCAATGTGATCATGGCTGATCATTCTCAATCAGTACCCCATTTGAGTTACTGAACCAGTCTGTGGTGCAACAAGTCAGTGAGCTCTCCACCACACACCTATATCATATCATATATATACAGCCGGAAACAGGCCTTTTCGGCCCACCAAGTCCGTGCCGCCCAGGATCCCCGCACATTAACACTATCCTACACCCACTAGGGACAATTTTTACATTTACCCAGCCAATTAACCACCTGGAGAAGTCAAGTCAAGTCAAGTCAAGTCAATTTATTTGTATAGCACATTTAAAAACAACCCACGTTGACCAAAGTGCTGCACATCTGACTAGGAAAAAAAGAAACATACAGTGGCAGGCAGCCAAACACAACGGCGCGGCCATCTTGAACAAAATGTTAATTCAATCACCCACAGTCCAACAATAAAAGCACTAAACAGGCACCCAAAATTACCCAACCCCAAAAACCCCCCAAAACACAGTCCAACAATAGAAGCATTAAATAGGCATTCAAATCACACACCCTAAAACCCCCAAAAACACAGTCCAACAATAAAAACATCAAACAGGCACTCAAACCACCCAACCCCAAAAAAACACACAAAAAAGAAACATCCATCAAAGAAACATCCATCACAGTGAGTCTCCTCCAGTCCTCTCCTCACTGTGATGGAAGGCCACAATGTCTTTCCCTTCTCCCGCTGTCCTCGCCCGCAGCCAGGTTGTTGTGGTTGCAGGCCGCACCGGACGGTCCACAGCGGGCCAAGCCCAAGGCGCGTCGCGTCGCAGCCACTCCCGCAGCCTCCGTAGACGGCCGGCTCCGCCGATGATAAGTCCGATCCGGGGCGGGCGAACACGCTGTCGCTGTCGCTGCCGCTGTTGTTGCACGTCGGGGCGGTCGTGGCTCCCGACATTGAAACCCCCGCCCAGCAGAGAAATATCCCGCGGCCATCTTAGGCCGCGCCGGACGGTGAAATGTCCGCGCCCCAAGCCCCGCGATTCGGGGCGGGCGAACCCGCTGCCGCTGCCGGAGCTCCCGATGTCGGCATCCACGCGGCCCGAGCCTAAGGCGAGTCGCAGCCGCACCCGCAGCCTCCGAAGACGGCCGGCTCCGGTGGTGGTAAGTCCGATCCGCGGGCTCTGCGAACCAGAGCCCTGGAGGCCGACAGCTCCAGGAGTTGGGCCGATGGTAGGCCGCAGCAGGAACGGAGACACGGCCCAGAAAACAAAGGTCGGGTCTCCGTTCTGAAGGGACACATATTTATAGTGTTACAGTTTCCCCCTCCCCCCCACATACACACATAGTACACAAACACAAAAACACCACATCACAACTACAATTAAGACCAAAAAAAACAACAAAAACACAAAGACAAATGGACCGTAGGTGAGCGGCAGCTGCTAGGGCAGTGCCGCCATTTTGAGTGAATAGAATTTGCGTGAAGGTCAATAGAATTTTCAAAGACATACTGAAACTCTTCAATTTTCTCAGGAAGTTGAGACATACAGGATTTGCAGAGAAACGGATCTCCAAAATAACAACAATAATGAAATAATGGAAGGCCTGGATAGACTGGATGTGGAGAGGGTGGTTCCACCAGAACCAGATAGCACAGCCTCAGAATAAAAAGACGTACATTTAGGAAGGAAAGGAGGAGGAACTGCTTTAGCCAGAGGATGGTGAATCTGTGGAGCTGATTGTCACAGATGGCAGTGGAGGCCAAGTCATTGGGTATTTTGCAAATAGGGTTTGGCAGGTTCTTGATTAGTAAGTGCGTCAAAGGTTCCGGGGAGAAGTCAGGGGAAAGGGGTTGAGAGGGAAGAACAGATCAAGTATTTGATGGGCTGAATGGCCTAATCCTGCTCCTATGTCTTATGATCTTAGTACGAGAGTCAAACAATGATTGCGCAGTAGTTTAAGGGCCTGTTGTTAGGCGATTTTAAAGCAACTGCCGGCAGCTAGGCTGTCGCTGACAGTTCGCCGGGGTGTCGTGGGCATGATCGCGAGGAGTCTTCAAAGAATCGTAGTGGATCTCAGCGCGTCGCTGAGAAATCAACTGGAATGAAATTTCTCGGCGACAGCTGGCTTGTCGCCAGGTATCGTTGCTTATTGCGGGCGCTGTCGCATGCTGTCCCCAGGTTTGCTAGGTTGTCTTAGATGGATTTAGAAGCACGTAATATTAAATTAAGTAATGTCATTTCAAGATGCCATAAAATACTTGTGTTTACCTATTTATTTACCGTCAGGACATTTGGCAGGTAGATTGGAGGCGACAGTTTGACGGTCAGGTAAGCGTGGGAATTTTTGCGATGTTTATGGCCATCAGCCATTACATTTAAAGTGGGCTCACAACCCAGATATGCAACCCAGAAACCAGATATGCATCTCCCATACATTTACATAGAATGCCCACATACTTTTCTCAAAAATCCATTTAACCACTTTTAAAATTAAATTTCTTAATACTGCTATTAGTAAACTGGAAGTCAATCCAGTTTATGCCTTGTTACCGTGAAGCTTGGTTTTCAAGTAACCCGGGCAAGATGTTATAGTTCAAAACTCTCAAGTACTTACCGACTTGTCAGTGATTTCAGCGAAAATTAGGACGCCGGAGAAGCATTGACAGCGTGGGAATTTTCGCGATGTTTCCGAAGACGCTGTAATCTCGACCTGACTCGGTATTGTCGTGGTCATTGTCGTCGGGTAAAAGAAAATTTTGGCAATTGGCTACGACTTTGACAGTCGCCGGCAGTCGCCAAAAAAAATCGCCTAAGTGGGACAGGCCCTTTAGATTAGTTTGTTATTGTCAGGTGAATCGAGGCCCACCAAGTCCGCACTTTTGTTGCGTGTTATCCCGTCAGTGGAAAGACAGTATATGATTATAATCAAGCTGCTCACAGTGTACAGATACAGGATAAAGGGGAAAACATTTAGTGTAAGATAAAATAATGTTGTGAATCTTCCTGGTCTCCTCTGATGATATTTTAACATAACTGCAGGGATAGCAACATTCTGTAAGTCTGAAGCTAGTGGCTCACTGAAGCCTTTAACTAACAGCAGTCAAACCTCACCCTTCACAAATATTTTTCCATTTTGCTTTAAGTTTGGCCTGGCTTTGGTAACCTTGCTCCAGATTGTGTCTTGCTTAACGAAGCGAACACCATTAAAGTGAAGGCAGACACAAAATGCTGGAGTAACTCAGCGTGTTATGCTGCCTGACCCGCTGAGTTACTCCAGCATTTTGCGTCTACCTTCGATTTAAACCAGCATCCGCAGTTTTTTTCCTACACCATTAAAATGAAGATGTTTCAGCCAAACTAATCACCCCTCGTTATAAGCCTAACACCTCTCTCAAATCTTATTTAACGCCAAGCCCTGAATCCACTTGTTCAAAACAATGTAGCTGAAGTCATCTTTGGAAAAGGGTGCATTGTGTCCTGAGTGTTGATACATTCCTGGCTCAGTGATTCATCCACGGAAGATTTCAAATTCCCAATTATTGTCATCGGCACAAGTCTGGTGAAGTACAACGACAATCTTGCTTGCAGCAGCATCAGTTCGGTTTAGTTTATTATTACCACGTGCACCAACAGTGAAAAGCATTTTTGTTACCTGCTGTCCATATCATATCATATCATATCAAATATATACAGCCGGAAACAGGCCTTTTCGGCCCTCCAAGTCCGTGCCGCCCAGCGATCCCCGCACATTAACACTATCCTACACCCACTAGGGACAATTTTTACATTTACCCAGCCAATTAACCTACATACCTGTACGTCTTTGGAGTGTGGGAGGAAACCGAAGATCTCGGAGAAAACCCACGCAGGTCACGGGGAGAACGTACAAACTCCTTACAGTGCAGCACCCGTAGTCAGGATCGAACCTGAGTCTCCGGCGCTGCATTCGCTGTAAAGCAGCAACTCTACCGCTGCGCTACCGTGCCATCCAGTCAGTATAAAGACTACAGATGATACAGGGGAAAAAGCAGGAATGGGGTACTGATTTTGGATGATCAGCCATGATCATATTGAATGGCGGTGCTGGCTCGAAGGGCTGAATGGCCTCCTCCTGCATCTATTCTCTATGTTTCTATGATTACAATCAAGTCATCCACAGTGTGCAGATACAGGATAAAGGGTAAAACCTTTAGTGCATGATAAAATCCAGTAAAGTCTGTTTAAAGATAGTTTGAAGGTCTCCAATGATGTAGATGGGAGGTCAGGACCACTCTCTAATTGGTCAGAGGATGGTTCAGTTGCCAGATAACAGCTGGGAGGAAATTCCCTGAATCTGGAGGTGTGCGATTTCCAAAATTCAAAATCGCGGGCACATAGACTCAAATAAATACGCAAAATTCTAAAACAATGTGCAAAGAAAAACGAGACATTAATGAAACACCTAATTAAATTTTAGAAAAGAAAAAAACCAAGTCCATGGCAGTGCGTGAGGGTCAGGATGCATCACAGCTTGGTTTGGAAACAGCTCCATCAAAGACCGCAAGAAATTGCACAGAATTGTGGACGCAGCCCAGACCATCGCACAAACCAACCTCCCTTCCATTGACTCCATTTATACCTCACGCTGCCTCGGCAAGGCCAGCAGCATAATCAAGGACAAGTCGCACCCTGGCCACTCCCTCTTCTCCCCTCTCCCATCAGGTAAAAAGGAATGGAAGTGTGAAAACGCACACCTCCAGATTCAGGGACAGTTTCTTCCCAGATGTTATCAGGCAACTGAACCACCCTACCACAACTAGAGAGCAGTGCTGAACTACTATCCACCTCATTTGTAGACCCTTGGACCATCTTTGATCGCACTATTGTCATGAGTCGAGTGTTTTATTGTCGTATGTCCCAGATAGAACAATGAAATTCTTACTTACAGCAGCACCACAAAATATGTAAACATAGTACATATATAAACAATATAATAAACGTGAAAGTTCAGTGTGTGTGTATATACATAGACACACACACATGCATACATACTTTATCTTTATCTTGTTTGACCTGGAATAGTAGAACAGAAACATTCTCACTCGTCTGTTTAGCTACAAATCAGTTACAAATCAGATTTATAAGCAAGAGAGAGAACAAAAACAATTTGACTCGGTATTAAGTCGTTAAGTCCTGGCATATAGTGCCATCCCCAAATTCAAACCGCAACCCATGGCAGCGTACTGCAAATAATAATAATAATAATAATAATAATAATAATAATAATATTAATAATAATAATAATAATAATAATAATAATAATAATAATAATAATAATAATAATAATAATAATAATAATAATAATAATAATAATAATAATAATAATAATAATAATAATAATAATAATAATAATAATATATAATTTTATTTGTCATATGTAGGTTGGCACAGGGTCAACGGTACAATGAAATGTATTTGACAAGACAACGGGTCACCTCAGCAGTAATATTCCAAGGATAAATAAGATAAAAATGACATTAATAAGGTAAAAAGACAATATTAAAATAATCAACATATATGATGTGAAATATGTTTATGAGTTCAGAAGCCTGATGGCCTGATGGTAGAAACTGTTCTTAAGTCTGGTGGTACATGCAGCCATACTCCTGTATCGTCCGCCTGACGGTAACAAGGAGAATAGCCTGTGTGCTGGGTGGCTGTGGTCCTTGATGATGCTGCGTGCCTTCCGCAGGCACCGCCGGTAGAAAATGTCCTGAATGGCCGGGAGACAGTTGCCAGTGATGTGCTGTGCCGTCTTCATCACTCTCTGTAGTGATTTGTGGCTGTGGGCAGAACAGTTCCCGTACCAGACTGTAATGCAGCCCGTCAGCAGGCCCTCGATGGTGCATCTGTAGAAGTTTGTGAGGATGGTGGCGTTCATGCCAAACTTCCTCAGTCTTCTCAGGAAAAAGAGCCGCTGGTGGGCCTTCTTTTTTATTGTGTCCATGTGCAGTGTCCAGGAAAGGTCCTCAAGTGATGTGCACACCGAGGAACCTAAAGCTGCTGGCCCTTTCAACCTCAGCATCACCGATGTGGACTCGATCATCCGAACGACCCCCCCCCCCCCCCCCCCCGGAAACAAAGTGCGACCGGCCTGATATGTTGCGTGTGATGCAATACGCACAACGCCCTCAGCTTGGCGCATAGAGGTTTAAACACAGCGCTGCTGGCCACAGCGATATCAGCAACAGACTGTTTGGGAAAAACTCTTTTTACATTCCACCCCTCGAACAGTCTGGTTCCTGTCACATCTGGCCTGCAGGCGTTACCTCGTTACATCCGGCCCGCAGGCTGGAGCAAGGTCCACGCGGTCGTGATGCCAATCCACACGTACAGCGCAGTAATATTACGGCCAACAAGATTGTCCCAATGGTCAGTCCCCACCAGCCTCCAAACATCCCGAATGTCCACCATCTTCCCGAGGGATTGCAGTCGTCCTGTTCTCCGACCCTTCGGATCTTCCCCGCGGCTTCCAGGATGTGGTCGGCGAGGTTGGTGGTGTTCTCTGAATCATCTGGAATATAAGAACAGCTCTCCCGCCCGATTAAAGCACCAGTGCCCCCTGTCTCAGCCTGGATGAAATGCAGGGCCGTGCGGTTCTGTAGGGCGACGGTGCCAATGGCCACTATTCCCGCTGAAAGTTCTGTGACGGTGTAGCGACCATGGAGAATGGTCTAGGTCGTCGAACCCTCGGATTGGCCAGCGAGGTCACGTGGGAACGCGACCATGGGGATTGGTCCAGGGAAGGACATCGCTGATTGGCCAGCGATGTCATGGGTGCGTTTGGCGCCCGAATTAGTTAGTTCGTCTGAGTCTTCAAGGAAGACAGTAAGTTTATATTGGTTGTCCTGCGACTTGTTGTTTTGATTCTGTATTCGTGTATTGCGGTTGCAATAAACTTCATCTACAACTACAAGTCTCGGACTCGCCATATTGGTGACCCCGAACGTGATCTGGACGATCACCGACTGAGAAAAACCCGACGCCTCGTTGACGATGACTGAGCAGGGCACACCGGAGTCAAGCGCGGCGGACGTTCATCTTCCGTTATTTTGGACGTACGCACCGCAAGCTTGGTTTATCCACGCCGAGGCCCAATTCCATATAAAGAAGGTGTCGGATGATTCCACGAAGTATTTCTACCTCGTCAGCGCGCTATCGCCGGACACAACCAAGCGCGTGATGCGGTTCATAATAAATTCACCTGCGGAAGACAAGTATGAAACCATGAAGAAGGTATTACTGCGGACCTTCGGGTTAAAAAAGCATGGTGGTGCGGCAAAACGTCTGCACCTACCGGAGCTTGGAGACAAACTGCCTTCCGTCCTCATGGCCGAAATGATGGTGCTAGCCGGTGAGCATACGGATTGCCCGATGTTTGAGCAGGCATTCCGCGAAAAACTCCCCGAGGATGTCCGATTGCTGCTTACGGATTGTTCTTTTAAGGACCCCGAAGCATATGCAGCGAAAGCGGACGCGCTCATAGCGGGAAAAAACAAGGCAGGGGATTCCATCAACAAAGTCTCGACATCGGTGACCACGCCACAGCGACGGCAAGATGGCGCCACGTCTCCCGCCAATTCTCCGAAAGCCCGCCAAAAAGATCCGCACAAGCGCGGCTGGTGCTATTATCACCTACGATGGGGTAACGAATCCCGCAACTGCCGCTTGCCTTGTACCTTCGCGGGAAATGCCTCGGCCGATCGTACATAGGGGCAGTTACGATTGGCCAGAACCGGCGCCTCTATGTCCATGATCGATTCACGGACACAGAATTTTTGGTAGACACGGGAGCCATCGTCAGCATAGTGCCGCCGACCGACCTCGAAACCAGATCGGGTAAGACAGGTCCCACCCTCATCGCGGTGAACGGCAGCCCAATTCGCACTTTCGGTACACGGAAAATGTCCCTGGGTTTAGGCCTCCGCACGTACGAATGGCCATTCATCATAGCCGACGTCAAACAAGCGATCCTGGGCGCAGATTTTCTCTGGGCTTTTTCACTGGTTCCTGATGTCCGCGGTAACGACCTCCGACCTTCCGCCGAAGACGAGCACGTCGCTCCGACAATCGCCTCCTCGCTCAGCCCTACTGTCCAGGCCGTCGTCGCGGCCCCCGACTCGTATGCTGCGATTCTGGCCGAGTTCCCAGAGCTGCTCGTTCAACGTTTCGACGCACCTTCGGCTAAACACGGTGTGGTCCATCACATCCGCACCGAAGGCCCTCCCGTTTTCGCTCGGGCCAGGAGACTACCGCCAGACAAACTGGTGGTGGCAAAGGAGGAGTTCAGGAAGATGGAGGAAATGGGAATTGTCCGTCAGTCTGACAGCCCGTGGGCCTCGCCGTTACACATGGTCTCCAAGGCATCTGGGGGGTGGAGGCCATGTGGCGATTATCGGCGTCTCAATGCTGTCACCACGGCTGATCGCTACCCCATACCGCACCTACAGGACTTTTCATCTGGGCTGGAAGGTGCGGTAGTGTTTTCCAAAATCGATTTGGTGCGAGGATATCATCAGATTCCGGTGCGACCGGAGGACATACAAAAAACTGCAACTATAACTCCGTTCGGGTTGTTTGAATGGTTGCGTATGCCTTTCGGTTTAAAGAACGCGGCACAGGCTTTCCAGCGACTGATGGACCGCGTGGGCCGGGGTTTACCCTTTTTGTTTATCTATCTAGACGACATCCTGGTAGCCAGCCCCTCCGTGCTGGAACACCAGGCCCATTTGAGGACCGTGTTCCAGCGGCTCCAAGACCACGGGCTCATTATCCAACCCTCCAAATGTCAATTCGGCCTGCCTGCCCTTGATTTTCTAGGGCACAGAATTACTCCTGCCGGTGCCGCACCTTTACCCGAGAAGGTGGAAGCCATCCGGGCCTTTCCCAGGCCCACCACTGTAAAAGGGCTGCAGGAGTTCGTCGGTATGGTTAATTTCTACCATAGATTCGTTCCGGCAGCGGCGCGAGTCCTGCGCCCGCTTTTCCAATGCCTTGCAGGGAACCCGGTAGAGTTGTTGTGGTCCCCGGCCGCAGAGTCGGCTTTTACGGCAGCTAAGGCAGCCCTGGCAGACGCCACCATGTTGGTCCATCCGAGCCCCTCCGCCCCCACGGCCCTGACGGTTGACGCCTCTGACGTGGCGGTGGGTGGGGTTCTGGAGCAGCAGGTTGGTGGCCATTGGCAGCCTTTAGCCTTTTTCAGCCGGCAACTAAATTCGGCCGAGCTGAAATATAGTGCATTTGACCGAGAGCTTCTAGCTCTCTATTTAGCTGTCCGTCATTTTAGGTATTTCCTCGAGGGCCGCCCATTTGTGGCATTTACGGACCACAAGCCATTAACATTTGCGTTTTTGAAATTGTCTGACCCATGGTCGGCCCGCCAGCAGCGGCACCTGACTGCTATCTCCGAATTTACAACAGATGTCCGTCATATCGCGGGTAAGCTCAATGCCGTTGCTGACGCCCTGTCTAGACCTGCTTTTCCCCCTATTTCGGCGGTGGACTGCGAGGTGGATCCCCAGGAGCTCGCGGAGGCGCAGCTTCTGGCGGATACCGTTTCGGCTTACCGGTCCACCACTTCGGGATTAAAGTTGGCCCAGGTGGCTTGTGGGTCGGAGGGCACGAAAGTCTGGTGCGATATTTCTCTTCCTCGTCCCAGGCCGGTAGTGCCGCCTTCCCTTCAGCGCCGAGTTTTCGATGCCATTCATGGGTTGGCGCACCCGTCCATCCGCTCCACCTCTGCCTTGGTAGCAGCGAGGTTTGTCTGGCATGGCCTGAGAAAACAGGTAGCGGGGTGGGCACGTTCCTGCGTGCCCTGTCAGACCGCTAAAGTCCAGCGCCACGTCCAGCCCCCCGTACAGGATTTTGAGGTCCCGGCCTTTCGTTTTTTTCACATCCACGTGGATTTGGTCGGACCTTTGCCTTCCTCCCGGGGCTACACCCACCTCCTCACGGTGGTGGATCGGTTCACCCGGTGGCCAGAGGCTTTCCCATTGTTTGATATCTCGTCAGCGTCTTGTGCTAGGACTTTGGCCCTCCATTGGGTAGCTCGTTTTGGGGTCCCGGCAGTTATTACCACTGACAGAGGGCCACAGTTCACTTCGTCCCTCTGGGCCGCGCTGGCGGAACTGTACGGGTCCAAGTTACAACCCACAACTGCATATCACCCCCAGGCAAATGGACTCGTAGAAAGGTTCCACCGCCAACTTAAGGCGTCCCTCAGTGCAAGGCTTGAAGGCCCGGACTGGGTGGACCAACTCCCTTGGGTTCTTTTGGGCATCCGGACTGCTCCTAAGCCAGATCTCGGTGCGTCGTCTGCAGAGCTAGTATATGGCTCGACACTTCGAGTACCCGGAGACCTTTTTTCGGACCCTTCAGCCCTGCTCCCTTCGGTCCCATCAGCGTTAGCATCTCTCCGGGAACGGGTGGGCTCCCTGGCTCCAGTGCCGACTTCACGCCATGGGTGTTCCATGGTACACGAACCGGCTGCCCTGAAAGACTGTGAGTTTGTTTTTCTGCGTAAGGATGCCCATCGCGCCCCGTTGCAGAGGGTCTATCAAGGGCCGTTCCGGGTGTTACGTAAGGGAACGGCTACTTTCACCTTAGACATGGGCGGCAAGAGCGAACTCGTCTCGGTGTCCCGGCTTAAACCTGCCCATTTGGACCCGGATCAACCAGTTTTGGTCGGTCAAACCCCTCGGAGAGGCCGACCTCCGTTAGTTCCGCCCAGTCCAGAAACCCCCGTTCTGACAGTTCCTTCAGGACCTCCCGTTTTGGCAGTTCCTCCAGAGCCCCCCGTGCCGGTAGTTCCTCCAGAACCTCTCGTTCCGGCTGTTCCACCAAGTCCGGAACCTCCGGCTCCTGTGGTTCAGGCTGTCCCTCTCCGTACTCGTTGTGGTCGCGAAATCAGGCTCCCAGCTATGTTCCGCACCTCGGGTTCTGGGGGGGGTCATGTAGCGACCATGGAGAATGGTCTAGGTCGTCGAACCCTCGGATTGGCCAGCGAGGTCACGTGGGAACGCGACCATGGGGATTGGTCCAGGGAAGGACATCGCTGATTGGCCAGCGATGTCATGGGTGCGTTTGGCGCCCGAATTAGTTAGTTCGTCTGAGTCTTCAAGGAAGACAGTAAGTTTATATTGGTTGTCCTGCGACTTGTTGTTTTGATTCTGTATTCGTGTATTGCGGTTGCAATAAACTTCATCTACAACTACAAGTCTCGGACTCGCCATAACGGCCTCTTTTACCCCAGTCAGGGCCAAACCAGTCACCGAGTCTGTATGACCACACATGGTACAAATTAACTTCTTTTGTCAGAGGTCCCAAACCTTAATGCCGTTATCAATACCACCAGAGATAACCTGATCGCTCGTGCCATTAGACGTTGCTGCCAGTACTTGGTACGTCTTTTGAAACGTATGTATTGCAGCCTTCTTCCAAATGTCCCACAGCTTCGCTGTTTCGTTGTCACTTCCTATACAGACCAACTGTGGTCCCCCTGTCTGGGTAACATGAAATCACAAAGGATGCGTGACCTTTAAGTCTCTTGATTCTTTCACCCGTTTCACTGACCAAGGATGAGAGGGGATCTTATCGAAACGTATAAGATTATTAAGGGGTTGGACACGTTAGAGGCAGGAAACATGTTCCCAATGTTGGGGGAGTCCAGAACCAGGGGCCACAGTTTAAGAATAAGGGGTAGGCCATTTAGAACTGAGATGAGGAAAAACCTTTTCAGTCAGAGAGTTGTGAATCTGTGGAATTCTCTGCCTCAGAAGGCAGTGGAGGCCAATTCTCTGAATGCATTCAAGAGAGAGCTAGATAGAGCTCTTAGGGATAGCGGAGTCAGGGGGTATGGGGAGAAGGCAGGAACGGGGTACTGATTGAGAATGATCAGCCATGATCACATTGAATGGCGGTGCTGGCGCGAAGGGCTGAATGGCCTCCTCCTGCACCTATTGACCCACTGATACAGTTTTGTCTGTTGATGCTGGAAAAAGCATGCTGCCATCTGTGTTATAAAGCAATTCCATCACTGCTCCACTGTGACGATCAAACGCTGCAGATGCCAGTGTTGATCCATTCGAGTGAAATGTACAACAATAAACTTCTCCCTCGTGACCCGTTAAAAGCATTAGAGGAGTTTGAAGTTTCTTGGTTGCACCTGCAGCACGGCCTGCTGCGGGCTCCCCTGCACCGAGGGCAGCAGCATGTTGCGGGGGTGCTTGGCCTGCACCTGCACCTGCACCTGTCTCGTTTGCTATTTCTTTTTACCAAACATTTTCTGTTCAATTCGTCAGATCCCGCCGACTACTCCAATTGTTTCAAGGGAACAGGTTGAAGGATCTGACTAGTAGAACAGAAAAAGGCTCACTCGTCTGTTTAGTCGCGAATCAATAGACAATAGACAATAGACAATAGGTGCAGGAGGAGGCCATTTGGCCCTTCGAGCCTGTACGCATCGCCATTCAATGTGATCATGGCTGATCATTCTCATCAGTACCCCGTTCCTGCCTTCTCCCCATACCCCCTGACTCTGCTATCCTTAAGAGCTCTATCTAGCTCTCTCTTGAAATCAGATTTATTGGCAAGAGAGAACAAAAACAATACTTGTCTCGGTATGTGCGAGGTCCGGTTTACAGCACAGCACCTCCCTCTCTCTCTCTCTCTCTCTCTTTCTCTCTGTCTCTGTCCGTGGCGCTAATCACAACCCAGCCCGTCGGTGAAGCCCTCTTGTACACGAACTAACGAATGGCTTACTGGCATCTGCTTTTACACCGGCAGGAATCAGCCGTTGAAAATAACCGCCGTTAAGTCTGCGTGGAATGTGAAGTCAGCGGACGGGATGTAGGTGGAAGGGGACAAGGGGAAAAGGAAAGTGGGGGTGGGGTGGGGGAGAACTTAATGCTCTGTTTGGAGACAATGGATGCGCACAAGGAAGAGAGGGGATGATAAAAGTTGGGGTGGGGGAGAACTTAATGCTCTGTTTGAAGAACATCATAATCTGTGCAATGTTCAGGCTGATATGTATACCAACAATACCAATGCAATATAATTTATAATATCAATTTATAATATATTATTTTAGTTTAATAAATTTAGTTTAGCAACAATAAATTACACTCAGAAGGTGGTGGGTGTATGGAACGAGCTGCCAGAGGAGATAGTTGAGGCAGGTACTATCACAACATTTAAAAGGCATTTGGACAAGTACATGGATAGCAAAAGGTTTAGAAGGATGCTAGACCAAGTGGACCCGTTGGGCCAACCTCTCCTGCATTGTTGTAGCACCCTGTCCTCCCCCCTCCCCCTCCCCCTCCCCTCTCTCCTCAACCCCCCCTCCCCTCTCCCCTCTCCCTTCTCCCCCACTCCCCCCTCCTTCCCTCCTCCCTCCTCCCCTCCTTTTAAACTTTAAAATGTGAATAACTTTAAAAATATAAGACCGATTTCAATAAAACTACTTGCATTATCACTAAAGTGACAATGGTGAGTAAGGTGGGCCTAACATTGTCGCGCTATTGTGTACCGTTTTGGCTGAAGTTCAGTCACAAACAAGATAACAAATGAGAGCTAGATAGAGCTCTTAGGGATAGCGGAGTCAGGGGGTATGGGGAGAAGGCATACCCCCTGATATAGATGGACAAAACGTGGGCAGGTGGGACTAGTTTAGATGGAGAATCTTAGTCGGCATGGATGTTTCCGTGTTTCCGTGCTGTGTGACTCTCAGAAATAGAATCATTCCATTTCTGTTTGTGAGAGCACACTCTGAGTTCATTAGTCAATTTGAGTAATTAGAGTTAATTAGAGTATAGTATAAGAAAATGACTGCAGATGCTAGGCGGCACGGTAGCGCAGCGGTAGAGTTGCTGCTTTACAGCGAATGCAGCGCCGGAGACTCAGGTTCGATCCTGACTACGGGTGCTGCACTGTAAGGAGTTTGTACGTTCTCCCCGTGACCTGCGTGGGTTTTCTCCGAGATCTTCGGTTTCCTCCCACACTCCAAAGACATACAGGTATGTAGGTTAATTGGCTGGGTAAATGTAAAAATTGTCCCTAGTGGTGATATGATATGATATGCTGGTACATATCGAAGGTATTTATTCACAAAATGCTGGAGTAACTCAGCGGGTCAGTCTGAAGAAGGGTCTCGACCCGAAACGTCACCCATTCCTTCTCTCCTGAGATGCTGGCTGACCCGCTGAGTTACTCCAGCATTTTGTGAATAAATACCTAATTAGAGTATAGGGTCATAGAGTGGTACAGCATGGACACAGATCCATCGGCCCAACTTGTCCATGACCCATCTTAGTAGGTGGGTTCTGTTTTCTACATTGGCACCACAACTACACATTAAAATTATCTCACTGGCCTTTCAACACTTAGAGACGTTAAATAAATTTCAAATTTTTTTTTTTGGATTGATGTCTCATTTCTAATCATCGCCTTAAAAAATATAAGAATGAAAGAAATTTAAAAAGATAAAATCAGGATCAAACAATAAAATTCTGACACTTGTCAATATGTCTTGCAGGCGTTGGAATAATTATAATTATTATTATCATATTAATTATAAACAAGAACTGGCAAGTTATGTAGGAGGTTATTTAACTGCCAAGTTACAGGTATAATACGCCACCATTCAATGCATATCTTTCCCAAAAACTAACCACCGGCCCGCTTCCAGAGACAGACTTTTCTCAATCCTCTTTCCAAAAATTAAATATTTGGCAACCTCCACTTGCAAAAATGTTTGGCAAAAGCACGCACAGATGGGTCTTAATTAAATCAAACTAAATTTTGGATTTGTATTAAAAAAATAACAGAAAAACAGTGGACCATGGAAAATATTTGGTCATTCTTTGATAGGGAGAAGATAGTGAGTGTTTGGCCTTCAATGGACTGCAATGAATAATTACTAAATTCTAGTTCTTCAATTTACCTTGGAGGTAACAGCGTGGAAAGAGGCTGTTCAGCACACCAGGTCCACACCGATCATTGATCGCCCATTCACACTGTTATCCCACTTTCTCATCCACTCCCGACACGTTAGGGGCAATTTACAGAGGGCCAATTAACCGACAAACCCGTACGTCTTTGGAATGTAGGATGAAACTGGAGCAAACCCACGTGGTCGCAGGGAGAACGTGCAAACTCCTTACAGACAACACCCGAGGTCAGGATCGAACCGGGGACTCTGGCACTGTGAGGCGGTGGCACTACCAGCTGTACCACTGTGCCACCGAACGTAGTTTGGGGACACCAGTGGAAACCATCACAAGCAAAGTACTTAATACTTAGAGTTAGGCAAATTTATGCAGTCAAGTTGCCAGTTGTGTTTTTAGAATTACAACTGCACCAATTTTGATCTTTACAATATAGTTTGTCGCAGATCTCTGAAAAAGAAATCTCTGCAACAGAAATCTGATTTCTAAAGACACAAGGAACTGCAGATGCTGGCTAACAAAAAAAGGCACAAAGTGCAGGAGTAACTCAGCAGGTCCAGCAGCATCTCTGAAGAACATGGATAGATGGTGTTTCCGGTCTTCAGACTGATTGTAGCAGGAGAGGTGGGTGGGGGGGAGAAATCTGGAGGTGGGGCAGGACAAAGCCTGGCAAGTGATAGGTGGATATGGGTGAGCGGGGGGGGGGGGGGGGGGGGGGGGAGTTTCATAGGTAGACGGTTGGATAAAGGCCAGAGATGAAAAGACAAAAAGTGTGAGGTAAGGAGATAGGGTTGGAAGAGGTCCAAAATGTGAAGCCAGAGGAAGGAATATAGGTGAAAAGGGACAGGGGAAAGGGTGAAATGTGTGCGTGTCTGAATGTGGAAGTCCAAAACACATAAATAAAATATATAAATCTTGTCTTGTCTTTCCGCTGACTGGTTGTACAGGGCATTGGTGAGACCACACCTGGAGTATTGCGTACAGTTTTGGACTCCTAATCTGAGGAAAGACATTCTTGCCATAGAGGGAGTACAGAGAAGGTTCACCAGATTGATTCCTGGGATGGCAGGACTTTCATATGAAGAAAGACTGGATAGACTCGGCTTGTACTCGCTGGAATTTAGAAGATTGAAGGGGGATCTGATAGAAACTTACAAAATTCTTAAGGAGTTGGACAGGCTAGATGCAGGAAGATTGTTCCCGATGTTGGGGAAGTCCAGAACAAGGGGTCACAGTTTAAGGATAAGGGGGAAGTCTTTTAGGACCGAGATGAGAAAGTTTTTTTTCACACAGAGTGGTGAATCTGTGGAATTCTCTGCCACAGAGGGTAGTTGAGGCCAGTTAATTGGCTATATTTAAGGAGGAGTTAGATGTGGCCCTTATGGCTAAAGGGATCAGGGGGTATGGAGAGAAGGCAGGTACAGGATACTGAGTTGGATGATCAGCCATGATCATATTGAATGGCGGTGCAGGCTCGAAGGGCCGAATGGCCTACTCCTGCACCTATTTTCTATGTTTTCTATGTTTCTATGGTTAGCACGCAACAAAAGCTACTCACTGTACCTCGGTACATGTGACAATAAACTAAACAAAACTAAATTATTTTCCTTCCTTCGGTCTGAAGAAGGATCTTGACCTGAAACGTTACCCATTCCTTCTCTCCAGAGATGCTGCCTGTCCCACTGAGTTACTCCAACATTTTGTGTCCATCTTTAGTTTCCTTCCTTGTCTTGAAAGGAACTGCAGGTGGTGGTTCACACGGACGACACCAAATGCTGGAGTAACTGAGCTGGTCAGGCAGCATCTCTGGAGAAAAAAGAATAGGTGTCGTTTCGGGTCGAGACCTTTCTTCAGTCTGAAGAATGGTCTCAACCCGAAACGTCACCCATTCCTTTTCCCCAGAAATGCTGCCTGGTCCGTTGAGTTACTCCAGTATTTTGTGTCTAAACCTCTATGTTAATTTATATCATTGTCCTTCCCCAGAGTAGCTAACAATTCACATTTACATGTAAATTGGAGAATGAGAAAGGACTGTGTGGCTGTAATTAACACTCCTCACCACACGCAATCCCTCAAGCTTAAATTCTTCATACATTAAATGTCATAAGATCAGCTAGTTCTCGCAGCCCACAGTTTAGTTAGATCTGTGTGAATCTGAAGTTCACAGCTACCTTCAAACATTTTTTAGATTGAGATTTAGATTTAGAGATACAGCGAGGAAACAGGCCCTTCGGCCCACCGGGTCCGCGCCGCCCAGCGATCCCCGCACATTAACACTATCCTACACACACTAGGGACAATTTTTACATATTACCCAGTCAATTAACCTACATACCTGTACGTCTTTGGAGTGTGGGAGGAAACCGAAGATCTTGGAGAAAACCCACGCAGGTCAGGGGGAGAATGTACAAACTCCGTACAGACGGCACCCGTAGTCAGGATCGAACCTGAGTCTCCGGCGCTACATTCGCTTTAAGGCAGCAACTCTACCGCTGCGCCACCGTGCCGCCATTACAGGTGGTCGAATTATTATTGGACCTCATGGCACCTTGGAGAATCACTATGATCAATTCCTATTGATAAAGATTCAGGGGTGGCACAGTGGCGCAGCTGGTAGAGCTACTGCCTCACAGCGCCGGAGACCTGGGTTCAATCCCGACCCCGGGAGCTGTCTGTGTGGAGTTTGCACGTTCTCCCTGTGACCATGTGGGGTTATCTCCGGGTGCTCCGGTTTCCTCCCACATCCCAAAGACGTGCGGGTTTGTAGGTTAGTTGGCCCTCTGTAAATTGCCCCTAGTGTGCAGGGAGTGGATGAGAAAGTGGGATAACATAGAACTAGTGTGAACGGGTGGTCCACGGTCGGCGTGGGCTCGGTGAGTCGTGCTGTATCTCTAGAAAAAACCTTGCTGGGAAAGTTGGCCCACAAACTAATCAAGCAAGCCTTTCAAGAAGGTCAACAAACAAAGATGTAGAATGTGTACAAGGACCTAGCTGGAGAATTGACTCTGCTGACCTCCTGACCCAATGGATAAGGGTTTGTTGCTCGGGAGGTAGGACACAAAGGTTTCCACATTGCAGAATTTCTACCATTGTTTGTACAGGTGCAGCAGGCATTGAAAAATCGCATTGCAGACACCAAAACAGTGAATGCCCATCCCAGGCAAAGCCAGGGGAAGCACATTTACATGTTTACAACAACCCAGCGTTGAAAGCATGGTCATTCACACTGACTCATTGAACGCCTCTTGTCCTCTTCTGAAGCCGTGTTGTTCCTGTGATGAATGGCTTTCAACAGATTAAACAAACTTTAGCTTTGGGTTGTGTAAGAAGGAACTGCAGATGCTGGTTTAAACCGAAGATAGACACAAAAAGCTGGAGTAACTCAGCGGGACAGGCAGCATCTCTGGAGAGAAGGAATGGTGATGTTTCGGGTCGAGTAGACAAACGTTGAGGAGATTTCGCAGTGGAGCAGACGAAATGTGCAGGTTTAAATCTCCTCAAGGTATCTCTACTTTGAAGAAGTTCTCCTCCTCTCTCCGACGAGAGATCTGAAGAAGGGTCTCGAGCCGAAACGTCACCCATTCCTTCTCTCCAGAGATGCTGCCTGTCCCGCTGAGTTACTCCAGCATTTTGTGTCTATTTTAGGTTTTGGTGTGATTATCGTCACATGTACCGAGTGCACAGTGAAAAGCTTTGTTTTGCATGCTATCCAAACAGATCAGATCTACTAGGCATAAATACAATCAAGTCAGATTCAAGTGCAATAGGTAGAGCAAAGGGGGAGATACAGAGTGCAGAATATAGTTCTCAGCATTGTAGTGCACCAGTTCCGGAGACAAAGTCCAATGGGGTAGAGGTGAATCGGACAGTACCCTGGCTTATGGAAGCCTGATACCAGAGGGGAAGAAGCTGTTGCTGAGTCTGGTAGTGTGCACTTTCTGTACCTGTATTTTTATTTTATTTTTTAATTTAGAGATACAGCGCGGAAACAGGCCCTTCGGCCCACCGAGTCCGTGCCGCCCAGCGATCCCCGCACATTAACACTATCCTACACACACTAGGGACAATTTTTTTACATTTACCCAGTCAATTAACCTACATACCTGCACGTCTTTGGAGTATGGGAGGAAACCGAAGATCTCGGAGAAAACCCACGCAGGTCACGGGGAGAACGTACAAACTCCGTACAGACGGCGCCCCTAATCAGGATCGAACCTGAGTCTCCGGCGCTGCATTCGCTGTAAGGCAGCAACTCTACCGCTGCGCCACCGTGCCGCCCTTCTGCTGGACAAGAGCAGGGAGAAGAAGGAATGACATTATGCAACATGGAAGTTTTTTGAATCACCTTGAAGAGGGAGCATCTCCCCACTAATCAGTCAAAAATTCAAAGACTGAGTAGATTATTTCAATAACTTTTAGTTATAATTTAGAGATGCAGAATGGAAACAAGCCCTTTGGCCCACTGAGTCCACACTGACCATCAGTCCCCCGTTCACACTTGTTCTATGTTAACCCACTGTCATATCCACTCCCTATCCACTAGGGGCAATTTACACAGGGCCATTTAACCTACAAACCCGCACGTCTTTGGGATGTCAGAGGAAACCCACACGGTCACAGGGAGAACATGCAAACTCCAGACTGACAGCACCCGAGGTCGGGATAGAACCAGAGTCTCTGGCGTTGTGAGGCATATGAAAGGACCATTCAGAAGCCTGATAATAGAGGGGAAGAAGCCGTTCCTGAGCCTGGTGGTGCGCGCTTTCAAGTTTCTGTACCTTCTGCCGGACGAGAGCGGGGAGAAGTAGGAATGATGGGGGTGGGACAGGGACAAGTCTTTGATTATGTTGTTTGCTTTCCCGAGGCAGCATGAAGGTACAGTTTACCTCAATGAAAATGCAATGAAATCAATGATTTTCCGCCACCCTTGGTTCCAGAGCCTTTCTAGATTATCCATTTTACCGGACCAACAGAGGTCACGGCCTCTGAGAGGAGTCCAACGGTACCGGAACGGTCCTCCTGGGCCGCAGAGGGGCCGACATACCGGCCCGCAAAGTGGCCTCGGAAGTCGCTGTGGGAACGGATCTGCCGGTTCCGGCCGGGCTGGAGTTCCAGAGCCCCGGCCGCAAGTGGGCAAATTCCACCCGCCGATCGGCCGCTGAAGTCCTGATGAGGTCGGGATCGGCCGCCTCACCCGGCCTAGGAGGGGGGACTTCCTGGGGGAATTTCAAGTGCGCTCTTGTCATTTTGTCCAGATTAAAGGAGGTGTTGAACCACCAGTTGCCGGAAAATCGGTGGTGGACCTGTATTTCATAGGGAGACATAAGGAGCTGCAGATGCTGGAATCTTGAGTAACAGAGGGGACACAAATGAGGGGTCCATCTATGACAGCAGGAGGGAAGCTAAGTTTACTAAAGGAAGAGGACATCTCAGATGTCATATCATATCATATCATATATATACAGCCGGAAACAGGCCTTTTCGGCCCACCAAGTCCGTGCCGCCCAGCGATCCCCGTACATTAACACTATCCTACACCCACTATGGACAATTTTTAAATTTTACCCAGCCAATTAACCTACATACCTGTACGTCTTTGGAGTGTGGGAGGAAACCAAAGATCTCGGAGAAAACCCACGCAGGTCACGGGGAGAACGTACAAACTCCTTACAGTACAGCACCCGTAGTCAGGATCGAACCTGAGTCTCCGGCGCTGCATTCGCTGTAAAGCAGCAACTCTACCGCTGCGCTACCGTGCCGTCCTAGAATAGAAAGCCTCATCTCCAGACCCCGTGTATACACTATATCCGTGTATAGTTGTTCACTATTTAATTGTCTATTGTATCGAACTTTTGAATGAAATAATGTGTTGAGGTATTGGGACAATAGAAGAAATTTTAAAACAAGTTAAAGATTTTAACGCAGATTGCTCTGCACAGAAGTAATCCATCTGACAAATTGATGAGTCAAAACAAAACACAAAGTGCTGGAGGAACTCAGCGGGTCAGGTAGCACCTGTGGATGGAATGGACAGACAATGTTTCAAGTTGGGAATCTTCTTCAGACTAATATCATATTTCATAAGTTGACTGTACAACAGATTTATTCTCGAATAACGCTCGGCACGGTGGCACAGCAGTAGAGTTGCTGCCTTACAGCGAATGCAGCGCCAGAAACTCAGGTTCGATCCTGACTACGGGCGCCGTCCGTACGGAGTTTGTACGTTCTCCCCGTGAACTGCGTGGGTTTTCTCCGAAATCTTCGGTTTCCTCCCACACTCCAAAGACGTACAGGTATGTAGGTTAATTGACTGGGTAAATGTAAAAATTGTCCCTAGTGTGTGTAGGACAGTGTTAATGTGCGGGGATCGCTGGGCGGCGCGGACTCGGTGGGCCGAAGGGCTTGTTTCCACGCAGTATCTCTAAATCTAAATTTAAATCTACAATACTATGGCGAGTCCGAAACTTGCTAGTTGTAGACGAAGTTTATTGCAGCCGCAATACACGAATACAGAATCAAAACAACAAGTTACAGGACAACCAATATAAACTTACTGTCTTCCTTGAAGACTTCGCCGAACTGGCTAAATCGGGCGCCAAACGCGCACCTGACATCGCTGGCCAATCAGCGATGTCGTTTGCTGGACCAATCCTCATGGTCGCGTTCCCACGTGACCTCGCTGGCCAATCCGAGGGTTCGACGACCTGGACCATTCTCTATGGTCGCTACATGACCCCCCCCAGAACCCGAGGTGCGGAACCTAGCAGGGAGCCGGATTTCGCGACCATAACGAGTACGGAGAGGGACAGCCTGAACCACAGGAGCCGGAGGTTCCGGACTTGGTGGAACAGCCGGAACGGGAGGTTCTGGAGGAACTACCGGAACGGGGGGTCCTGGAGGAACTGCCGAAACGGGGGGTCCTAGGGGAACTGCCGAAACTGGAGGTCCCGGAGGAACTGTCGGAATGGGGGTTTGTGGACTGGGCGGAACTAACGGAGGTCGGCCTCTTCTAGGGGTTTGACCGACCAGGACTGGTTGATCTGGGTCCAAATGGGCAGGTTTGAGCCGGGACACCGAGACGAGTTCACTCTTGCCGCCCATGTCTAAGGTGAAAGTAGCCGTTCCCTTACGTAAAACCCGAAACGGCCCTTGATAGACCCTCTGCAACGGGGCGCGATGGGCATCTTTACGCAAAAAAACAAACTCACAGTCCTTCAGGGAAGACGGTTCATGTACCATGGGACACCCATGACGTGAAGTCGGCACTGGAGCCAGGGAGCCCACCCGTTCCCGGAGAGCTGCTAACGCTGATGGGACTGTAGGGAGCAGGGCTGAAGTGTCCGGAAACAGATCTCCAGGTACTCGAAGGGTCGAGCCATATACCAGCTCTGCGGACGACGCACCAAGATCTGGCTTAGGAGCCGTCCGGATGCCCAACAGAACCCAAGGGAGTTGGTCTACCCAGTCTGGGCCTTCAAGCCTTGCACAGAGGGACGCCTTAAGTTGGCGGTGGAACCTTTCTACGAGTCCATTTGCCTGGGGGTGATATGCAGTTGTGGGTTGTAATTTGGACCCGTACAGTTCCGCCAGCGCGGCCCAGAGGGACGAAGTGAACTGTGGTCCTCTGTCAGTTGTAATAACTGCCGGGACCCCGAAACGAGCTACCCAGTGAAGGGCCAAAGTCCTAGCACAAGACGCTGACGAGATATCACACAATGGGAAAGCCTCTGGCCACCGGGTGAACCGATCCACCACCGTGAGGAGGTGGGTGTAGCCCCGGGAGGAAGGCAAAGGCCCGACCAAATCCACGTGGATGTGGAAAAAACGAAAAGCCGGGACTTCGAAATCCTGTACGGGGGGCTGGACGTGGCGCTGGACCTTAGCGGTCTGACAGGGCACGCAGGAACGTGCCCATCCCGCTACCTGTTTCCGCAGGCCATGCCAGACAAACCTCGCTGCCACCAAGGCAGAGGTGGAGCGGATGGACGGGTGTGCCAGCCCATGAATGGCATCGAAAACCCGGCGCTGAAGGGAGGGCGGTACTACCGGCCTGGGGCGAGGAAGAGAAACATCGCACCAGACTTTCGTGCCCTCCGACCCACAAGCTACCTGGGCCAACTTCAATCCCGAAGTGGTGGACTGGTACGTCGAAACGGTATCCGCCAGGAGCTGTGCCTCCGCGAGCTCCTGGGGATCCACTTCGCAGTCCACCGCCGAAATAGGGGGAAAAGCAGGTCTAGACAGGGCGTCAGCAACGGCATTCAGCTTACCCACGATATGACGGACATCTGTGGTAAATTCTGAGATAGCAGTCAGGTGCCGCTGCTGGCGGGCCGACCATGGGTCAGACAATTTCAAAAAAGCAAATGTTAATGGCTTGTGGTCCGTAAATGCCACAAATGGGCGGCCCTCGAGGAAATACCTGAAATGACGGACAGCTAAATGGAGAGCTAGAAGCTCTCGGTCAAATGCGCTATATTTCAGCTCGGCCGAATTTAGTTGCCGGCTGAAAAACGCTAAAGGTTGCCAACGGCCACCAACCTGCTGCTCCAGAACCCCGCCCACCGCCACGTCAGAGGCGTCAACCGTCAGGGCCGTGGGGGCGGAGGGGCTCGGATGGACCAGCATGGTGGCGTCTGCCAAGGCTGCCTTAGCTGCCGTAAAAGCCGACTCTGCGGTCGGGGACCACAACAACTCTACCGGATTACCTGCAAGGCATTGGAAAAGTGGGCGCAGGACTCGCGCCGCTGCCGGAACGAATCTATGGTAGAAATTAACCATGCCTACGAACTCCTGCAGCCCTTTTACTGTGGTAGGCCTGGGGAAAGCCCGGATAGCCTCCACCTTCTCTGGCAAAGGGACAGCGCCGGCAGGGGTAATTCTGTGACCTAGAAAATCGAGAGCAGGCAGGCCGAATTGACATTTGGAGGGTTGAATAATGAGCCCGTGGTCTTGGAGCCGCTGGAACACGGTCCGCAAATGGGCCTGGTGTTCTTGCACTGAGGGGCTGGCTACCAGGATGTCGTCTAAATAAATAAACACAAAGGGTAAACCCCTGCCCACGCGGTCCATCAGTCGCTGGAAAGCCTGTGCCGCGTTCTTTAAACCGAAAGGCATACGCAACCATTCAAACAACCCGAACGGAGTAATAGTTGCAGTTTTTTGTATGTCCTCCGGTCGCACCGGAATCTGATGGTATCCTCGCACCAAATCGATTTTGGAAAACACCACCGCTCCTTCCAGTCCAGATGAAAAGTCCTGTAGGTGCGGTATGGGGTAGCGATCAGCCGTGGTGACAGCATTGAGACGCCGATAATCGCCACATGGCCTCCACCCCCCAGATGCCTTGGAGACCATGTGTAACGGCGAGGCCCACGGGCTGTCAGACTGACGAACAATTCCCATTTCCTCCATCTTCCTGAACTCCGCCCGTGCCACCACCAGTTTGTCTGGCGGTAGTCTCCTGGCCCGAGCGAAAACGGGAGGGCCTTCAGTGCGGATGTGATGGACCACACCGTGCTTAGCTGAAGGTGCGTCAAAACGTTGGACGAGCAGCTCTGGGAACTCTGCCAGAATCGCAGCATACGAGTCGGGGGCCGCGACGACGGCCTGGACAGTAGGGCTGGGCGAGGAGGCGATTGCCGGAGCGATGTGCTCGTCTTCAGCAGCGGGTCGGAGGTCGTTACCGCGGACATCAGGAACCAGTGAAAAAGCCCAGAGAAAATCTGCGCCCAGGATCGCTTGTTTGACGTCGGCTATGATGAATGGCCATTCGTACGTGCGGAGGCCTAAAGCAAGGGTCATCTTCCGTGTGCCGAAAGTGCGAATTGGGCTGCCGTTAACCGCGATGAGGGTGGGACCTGTCTTACCCGATCTGGTTTCGAGGTCGGTCGGCGGCACTATGCTGACGATGGCTCCGGTGTCTACCAAAAATTCTGTGTCCGTGAATCGATCATGGACATAGAGGCGCCGGTTCTGGCCAATCGTAACTGCCCCTATGTACGATCGGCCGAGGCATTTCCCGCGAAGGTACAAGGCAAACGACAGTTGCGGGATTCGTTACCCCATCGTAGGTGATAATAGCACCAGCCGCGCTTGTGCGGATCTTTTTGGCGGGCTTTCGGGGAATTGGCGGGAGACGTGGCGCCATCTTTCCGTCGCTGTGGCGTGGTCACCGATGTCGAGACTTTGTTGATGGAATCACTTGCCTTGTTTTTTCCCGCTATGAGGGCGTCCGCTTTCGCTGCATATGCTTCGGGGTCCTTAAAAGAACAATCCGTAAGCAGCAGTCGGACATCCTCGGGAAGTTTCTCGCGGAATGCCTGTTCAAACATCGGGCAATCCGTATGCTCACCGGCTAGCACCATCATTTCAGCCATGCGGACGGAAGGCAGTTGGTCTCCAAGCTCCGGTAGGTGCAGAAGTTTTGCCGCACCACCATGCTTATTTAACCCGAAGGTTCGCAGTAATGCCTTCTTCATGGTTTCGTATTTGTCTTCCGCAGGTGAATTTATGATAAACCGCATCATGCGCTTGGTTGTGTCCGGCGATAGAGCGCTGACGAGGTAGAAGTACTTCGTGGAATCGTCCGACACCTTCTTTATGTGGAATTGAGCCTCGGCGTGGATAAACCAAGCTTGCGGTGCGTACGTCCAAAATAACGGAAGATGAACGCCTGCCGCGCTTGACTCCGGTGTGCCCTGCTCGGTCATCGTCAACGAGGCTTCGGGTTCCTGCTCAGTTGGTGATCGTCCAGATCACGTTCGGGGTCACCAATATGGCGAGTCCGAAACTTGCTAGTTGTAGACGAAGTTTATTGCAGCCGCAATACACGAATACAGAATCAAAACAACAAGTTACAGGACAACCAATATAAACTTACTGTCTTCCTTGAAGACTTCGCCGAACTGGCTAAATCGGGCGCCAAACGCGCACCTGACATCGCTGGCCAATCAGCGATGTCGTTTGCTGGACCAATCCTCATGGTCGCGTTCCCACGTGACCTCGCTGGCCAATCCGAGGGTTCGACGACCTGGACCATTCTCTATGGTCGCTACAATACTAACAATATTTTCCCCAGATCTGTGAAGGCTTTTTCAAGTTGATAAACACAAGGAGTGAGGCACGGTGGCGCAGCTGGTAGAGCTGGTGCCTCACAGCGGCAGAGACCCGGGTTCAATCCTGACCTCGGTTGCTGTCTCTGTGGAGTTTGAACGTTCTTCCCGTGACCACGTGGGTTTCCTCTGGGTGCTCTGGTTTCCTCCCACATTGCAAAGACGTGCGGGTTTGTAGGTTAATTGGCCTCTGTATATTGCCCCTGGTGTGCAGGGAGTGGATGTGAAAGTGGGATAACACAGGACTAATGTGAACGGGGATCGCTGGTCGGCCTGGACGCAGAGGGCCAAAGGGTTTCCATGTTGCATCTCTAAAGTAAACTAACCTCATATTACATACCACATTTTTCTCAAACTATTTTTCTTTGACCCCAGTTGCTCTGACAGATTGGATTTTGAATGTATTTTCCCCGATCAAGTTGGCAGTTTTGTTAAATATATATTTTTTGTCCTTTTACTCCCGTTCTCTGCTTGTTTTTAACATCTGTTTTGGCACCATTTTTGACAGCGAGCAGATTGCATTTTCAATAATGAAGAAACCTAAAGGAAATTAGCCAATATGAATTCAGAAGGGATAAGGTCTACCTGAATCTTTCCAAGAAATAAACGTCATGGACCCAGCAGACTTAGAATAATTCCACAAAGAACCTCCGTTTTAAAATTAAAGTAGTAGAGGTCGGCATTGCTACCACTCAGATTTTCAAAAATGGTCTAATATTCCTGGGAGGGTATTAGCTGCAAGGAGAGTTTTGCCAAACTTGGGTTGTTCCTTGGAAGGATATTCTTGCTATTGAGGGCGTGCAGCGTAGGTTTACTAGGTTAATTCCCGGAATCGCGGGACTGTCATATGTTGAAAAACTGGAGCGACTAGGCTTGTATACACTGGAATTTAGAAGGATGAGAGGGGATCTTATCAAAACGTATAAGATTATTAAGGGGTCGGACACGTTAGAGGCAGGAAACATGTTCCCAATGTTGGGGGAAGTCCAGAACAAGGGGCCACACAGTTTAAGAATAAGGGGTAGGCCATTTAGAACTGAGATGAGGAAAAACCTTTTCAGTCAGAGAGTTGTGAATCTGTGGAATTCTCTGCCTCAGAAGGCAGTGGAGGCCAATTCTCTGAATGCATTCAAGAGAGAGCTGGATAGAGCTCTTAAGGATAGCGGAGTCAGGGGGTATGGGGAGAAGGCAGGAATGGGGTACTGATTGAGAATGATCAGCCATGATCACATTGAATGATGGTGCTGGCTCGAAGGGCCGAATGGCCTCCTCCTGCACCTATTGTCTATTGTCTATTGTCTATTGTTTCCTCTAGAACATTGGAGTTTGAGAGGGGACCTGATTCAAACATATGAAATTATGAAAGGCATAGATAAGGTAGGCAGTCAGAGCCTTTTACCCAGGATGGAAATTGCAAAGGCTGAGAGAAGATATCTGAGGATGTTGCCAGGACTCGAGACACTGAGCTACAGTAGGTCAGGATAGGACTTAATTCCTTGGAACACAGGAGGCTGAGGGGTGATCGTGAAAAGATCATGAGAGGAATAGATAGGGTGAATGTATAAAGCCTTTTACCCAAAATAGGGGAATCAAGATCCAGAGGACATCGTTTAAGGTGAGAGGGGAAAGATTTAAAAGGAACATGAGGGGCAATTTTTTCCACACAGATAGTGTGGGCTATATGGAACGAGCTGCCAGAGGAGATAGTTGAGACAGGTGCCAAAACAACTTTTAAATGACTTTTAGACAGGTACGTGGACAGGAAAGGTTTCAAGGGGTTCGGGCCAAATGCGGGCACGGGACTAGCTTAGATGGTGCACCTTGGTTGGCATGGATGAGTTGGACCGAATGGCCTGTTTCCAAGCTGCATGACTGTGATTAGAAGGCAGAGCTTTAAGGTGATAGGGACAATGTTTTAAAGAGATGTGTGAGATGTGTGGAACACGTGTTCCAGGTGCCCCCACCCTCTGTGTAAAAAAACTTGGGATAGTGGTGGAGCCAGGGATAGTGGTGGAGACAGATAGTGGCGTTTAAAAGGGTTTTAGATTGGCACATGGAAAAGCAGGGAATGGAGGGGTATGGATAATGTACAGGCAGACGTGAGTAGTTTATCTTGACATCATGTTGGGCACGGACATGTGGGCCAAAGTGCCTGTTCCTCTGTTGTACTGTTCTCTGTTCCACGTTCTTGGATTTTGGATGTCATGGGAAATGAAATATTTACTCTAAGTGCCCTGGAGGCATTGTGAATAAACATGTTATTTTATTCATTCCAAGTACGTTGACAGAGTTGGAAAGGCTAAACGTAGAAAGATTGAAAATATGAGCAGGAGCAATTTCAACAATTGAATAAGTCCTGACTGATCACCAGAATTCAATGGGGACACAAGGAACTGCAGATGCTGGAATCTTGAACAAAACACCAAGTGCTGGAGGAACCCAGTGGGTCAGGCAGCATCTGTGGAGGGAATGGACAAACGACGTTTCGGGTCGGGACCCTTCTTCAGGCTGGTGGAGTGAAGCGGGGAGGAGGAAGCTTGAAAAGAGAGGTGGGGGTGAGACAAAGCCTGGCAAGTGATAGGTGGATACAAGTGAGGGGAGGGGGGAGGTCTTTGGCAGATGGGTGGAGTAAGTGAGAAAGACTGGAGGTGAAAAGCAGCCAAAAGGGTGTCAGGAGAGAAGAGGAGGAGTGAAATGTAAAGGTGGAGGGAGGAATGTGGGTGAGACGGGATGGAGGGAGGGGAAAGAGGGGGGGGTAAAAGGGAAATGGGGGACTCAAGGATGGGAGATGTGCGTACAGAGGAGGGGAAAGGAGCAGAGTGACTGGGGTGATTTTAATGGCTGGTGGGAGAATAGGGGAGTGTGGGGGAGAGGGGCTGGGGAAAGAGTGGGTGGGAGGGGATAGTATGCCACGTTGGAGAATTCAACATCAAGTAGCATTTCATTTCAGAATTCATTTTTACAAAATTCTATGGACAACAAGTCTCTTCAATGGTATCACGTGCCCAATTCAGCAAGAAAATGACTACATTTTCATTTACTGATCTGGATTTCGGGAAATCAACAGTTAACAATAATTTTATATTTAATTCCCTGTAGCACATTGAAGTTGTCGTTTTGGCAGTGCCTTTATTTCCATTGTGTAAACTCTTGGCTACTAACTATATTAATTTTTGGATTTGCTCTGATTTTAATATTTATTTCGATTGTGATGCAGGTCAATATTAAAGTTTTCACATTGCCCTCTAGGGGAATCAAGAACCAGAGGACACAGTTTTAAGGTGAGAGGGGAAAGATATAATAGGAACCTGAGGGACAGCTTTTTCCACACAGAGGAAGTAGTCGAGGCAAGTACTACAACATTTAAAAGACACCTGGTTACTTATTATTACAGTTATTAATTTGTTGTATTCTTATTTATAGAACAGTAGAGTTTAGGGCGGTCACGGTGGCGCAGCGGTAGAGTTGCTGCCTTACAGCGAATGCAGCGCCGGAGACCCAGGTTCAATCCCGACTGCGGGTGCTGTCTGTACGGAGTTTGTACGTTCTCCCCATGTCTCCCCGTGACCTGCGTGGGCTTTCTCCGAGGTCTTTGGTTTCCTCCCACACTCCAAAGACGTACAGGTATGTAGGTTAATTGGCATGGTAAATGTAAAAATTGTCCCTTGTGTGTGCAGGATAGTGTTAATGTGCGGGGATCGCTGGTCGGTGCAGTTTTGGTGGGCCGAAGGGCCTATTTCCATGCTGTGTGACTTCAGAACAATTAAACATTCTTGACACCTTCCAGTCATGGCTCTGCCTTCTAGATCCTTACTGTCTATTTTGGGTGCTGAAGAATAAGGACAGTGTAAGATATTATGGGAGTGGCAAGTCGACTGAAACACAGACAGGTTTTCAGTCAAGCCATTGCCAGTGTGGGTCTTCTTTATTTTACAAAAGTACACTGTGCATACTCACGAGACTGATAAGATGGTTCAGTTGCCTGATAACAGCTGGGAAGAAACTGTCCATGAATCAGGAGGTGTGCGTTTTCACACTTCTGTACCTCTTGCCTGAAGGGAGAGGGGGGAAGAGGGAGTGGGCAGGGTGAGACGGGTCTGATTATGCTCTCTGTTTTTCCAGCATCTGCAGTTCTTTGTGTCTCCATCCTTCCCACATCTGAGCAACCAGTATTGTATAAGAAGGAACTGCAGATGCTGGTTTAAACCGAAGATAGACTCAGAAAGCTGGAGTAATTCAGCGGAACAGTCAGCGTCTCTGGAGACCCTAAGGGTCTCAACCCGAAACGTCACTCGTTCCTTCTCTCCAGAGATGCTGCCTGTCCCGCTGAGTTACGCCAGCTTTTTGTGTCTATCAAAAAGGTACACAGGTCTCAGTTTCTTCCCCTTCAGGCTTCTGGATGATCCTTCCATCAGCTGGGTTACTGAGTGTCCTTTCTAAAGCCATCAGTAGCATTTCAAACCTCGTCAGAAGTAACAAAATCTTTCAAAAATATATCATCATCAGTCCAAGAGAGGGGCAGCACGGTGGCACAGCGGTAGAGTTGCTGCCTTACAGCGCCAGAGACCACGGGTGCTGTCTGAACGGAGTCTGTCCGTTCTCCCCGTGACCGCGTGGGTTTTCTCCGAGATCTTTGATTTCCGCCCACATGGTTTGTAAGTTAAATTGGCTTGGTATAAATATAAAATTGCCCTTCGTGTATGTAGGATAGTGTTAATGTGCGGGGATGGCTGGTTAGTGTGGACTCAGTGGGCCGAAGGGCCTGTTTCTGCGCTGTCTCTCAACTAAACTAAACAAAAGTAAATTAACATATACAGAATATAAATAGCTCCGAGTGAATAATGAGCAGGGTTATAATGTGGAATCCTCAAAGCATCAATAAAGCATTTGTAATTTTAAATTTGGCCATTGTGAATTAGTGAGCAGATATTATACACTCTCCAAAGACGTACAGGTTTGTAGGTTAATTGGCTTGCGATAAATGTAAATTGTCCCTAGTGTGTGTAGGATAGTGTTGATGTGTGGGGATCGCTGGTCGGCGTGGATCCGGTGGGCTGAAGGGGCTGTTTCCATGCTGTATCTCCAGACGAAAGAGTCTCAGGCTAAATTTGGGGTAATATGAGGTTTATTACTGAGAATGGCAAAACGAGATTTAATATGCTTCTCCCATGATATGCTTTTTCTTATGGAACAGCCCGCCTCTGCAGCATCTTCTGCCATGTGAGATCTCGGGTCGTGGCCACCTTTCCAATTTTCAAACCATCCTATCAAGAACTAGAGAGTGGTCCTGAGCTACCATCTACCTCATTGGAGACCATCGGACAACCTTTAATCTGACTTTACTGAAGTTTATCTTGGGGGGTAGTGTGAATTGTGAGGAAGATGCAATAAGGCTGCAGGGTGACTTGGACAGGTTGTGTGAGTGGGCGGATACATGGCAGATGCAGTTTAATGTAGATAAGTGTGAGGTTATTCACTTTGGAAGTAAGAATAGAAAGGCAGATTATTATCTGAATGGTGTCAAGTTAGGAAGAGGGGATGTTCAACGAGATCTGGGTGTCCTAGTGCATCAGTCACTGAAAGGAAGCATGCAGGTACAGCAGGCAGTGAAGAAAGCCAATGGAATGTTGGCCTTCATAACAAGAGGAGTTGAGTATAGGAGCAAAGAGGTCCTTCTACAGTTGTACCGGGTCCTGGTGAGACCGCACCTGGAGTACTGTGTGCAGTTTTGGTCTCCAAATTTGAGGAAGGATATTCTTGCTATTGAGGGCGTGCAGCGGAGGTTCACTAGGTTAATTCCCGGAATGGCGGGACTGTCGTATGTTGAAAGGCTGGAGCAATTAGGCTTGTATACACTGGAATTTAGAAGGATGAGGGGGGATCTTATTGAAACATATAAGATAATTAGGGGATTGGACACATTAGAGGCAGGAAACATGTTCCCAATGTTGGGGGAGTCCAGAACAAGGAGCCACAGTTTAAGAATAAGGGGTAGGCCATTTAGAACGGAGATGAGGAAGAACTTTTTCAGTCAGAGAGTGGTGAAGGTGTGGAATTCTCCACCTCAGAAGGCAGTGGAGGCCAGTTCGTTGGATGCTTTCAAGAGAGAGCTGGATAGAGCTCTTAAGGATAGCAGAGTGAGGGGGTATGGGGAGAAGGCAGGAACGGGGTACTGATTGAGAGTGATCAGCCATGATCGCATTGAATGGCGGTGCTGGCTCGAAGGGCTGAATGGCCTACTCCTGCGTCTATTGTCTATTGTCTATTGTCTAAACGCTATTCCCTTTCTCCTGTATCTGTACACTGTGGATGGCTCCATTGTAATCACGTCTAGTCTTTCCGCAACAAAAGCTTTTTACTGTACCTCGGTACACGTGACAATAAACGAAACTAAATTAACTGTTTGGGTTAAGGAGAATTCTCAAGAATGGAGACACAAGCAACTGCAGATGCTGCAATCTAGAGCAAAACACATAGTGCTGGAGGAATTTGGTGGGTCAGGCAGCATCTGTGGAGGGAATGGACAATATCTCGCACAGTATGTTCCCAAAAAGCTGCACTCTTAATTTCATCCTACATTGCTTGTCGTGTATATAATAGTAATTGTGCCTTTAAGAATTGAGTACCAAATGGTGTGATTTGAGTCGAGTGATATATTCATTATCTTATCAGTCTCGTGATTATGTGTGTGAGTATGCACAGTGTACCTTCGTAAAATAAAGAGGACCCTCACTGGCAACCGCTTGACTGAAACCTGTCTTTCTTTCTGTCTACATGCCACGACCGTAATATCTTACAAATGATGTAGATGGGATAGAGTTTGTGAACTTAACATTTAAATTCGGTGCAGGACGGTTTCGCAATGTCCAGCATTGTTTAACATTTTAAGCGCCGAATAGGGAGCTGCAGCCTATTGTATCCAGATCTGTTGTTTGTGAACTAGATACAATAGGCTGCAGATAACAGTATAACAGTATAACAGAGCTTTATTTGTCATTCGGTACCAAGGTACCGAACGAAACTACATAGCAGTCATACAATAAAGAACACAAGACACATAACCCCAACACAAACGTCCATCACAGTGACTCCAAACACCCCCTCACTGTGATGGAGACAACAAAACTTCCACTCTTTCCCACGCCCACGGACAGACAGCTCGTCCCCGACCGACCCGCACAGTCTCCGCAAGGGGATGGATGTCCCCGCGGCCGAGTCGCACCGGGCCCTGAAATGTCTCGCGGCCGAACCGGGCGATGTAAGGCCCCGTGACCAAGCCTTGCGCAGCTAAGTCCCGTGGCCGAGCTGCACCGGGCGATGTTAAGTCCCGCAGCCGAGCCGCACCAGCGATGAAAAGTCCCGCGGCCGAGCCGCACCAGCGATGTAAAGCCCCACAGCCGAGCCGCACCGGGCGATGTTAAGTCCCGCGGCCGAGCCGCACCAGCGATGAAAAGTCCCGCGGCCGAGCTGCACCGGGCGATGTAAAGTCCCGCGGCCGAGCCGCACCGGGCGATGTTAGGCCCCGCAGCCGAGCTGCACAGGGCACTGTTAAGTCCAGCGGCCGAGCCGCACCAGCGATGTAAAGTCCCGCGGCCAAGCCGCACCGGGCGATGAAAAGTCCCGCGGCCGAGCCGCACCGGGCACTGTTAAGTCCCGCGGCCAAGCCGCACCGGGCGATGTTAGGCCCCGCGGCCGAGCCGCATCCCGCGCCGTGAGGAAGAGAAAAGTTTCCCCCACCACCTCCCCACCCACACCACCCACACCACCACCCCCCACACATACACAACCAAAAAAATACAAAAACCATCCCAACACCGACACACAACAAAAAAAAAGGAAAAAAGACGAACAGACTGCTAGCGAGCCGCAGCCGTTAGGCGCCGCCACTTCCGCCAGATCCTGATATGCATGGACTGCAGTTTAAAACAGTAGCTGCATGAATCATCTAGAGATTGTCAGGCTATCTTTGTGTTGTGTCTACATGGCAAGATGGCATCCATGGGATACATCGGCCCATTCGGGACTTTTGACAAGACTTTTGACACAAACTTACAAATTTCTTAAGGGGTTGGACAGGCTAGATGCAGGAAGATTGTTCCCGATGTTGGGGAAGTCCAGAACAAGGGGTCACAGTTTAAGGATAAGGGGGAAGTCTTTTAGGACCGAGATGAGAACGTTTTTTTTCACACAGAGTGGTGAATCTGTGGAATTCTCTGCCACAGAGGGTAGATGAGGCCAGTTCATTGGCTATATTTAAGAGGGAGTTAGATGTGGCCCTTGTGGCTAAAGGGATCAGGGGGTATGGAGAGAAGGCAGGTACAGGATACTGAGTTGGATGATCAGCCATGATCATATTGAATGGCGGTGCAGGCTCGAAGGGCCGAATGGCCTACTCCTGCACCTATTTTTTATGTTTCTAACCGTGAAACCTTTACCTCGTAATATGAGCGAATGGAAATGTTTTTTAGTGCAAATAATATTATTGAAGCTGAAAAAATGGAGGATGGTGATTAACTGCAGGTAAGAGCACAAAGCTATCTGGAAACGCAGAAAGGCCATTCTTTTAACTGAAATTGGTCCTGATGTTTATGCAACTCTCACCCACATCCGAGCCCCAGAGAAAGCAAGGAATGTTTCATTTGAGACTGTTGTTTCAACACTTGATGCTCACTTCAACCCTAAACCCAAAGAGTTTGCAGAAAGTTACAAATTTCACATAAGAAACCAGAGGTGCGGAGAGACTGTGGGTGACTACATTATCTCATTGAAGAAGTTGCCCCTACACTGCAATTTTGGGACATTTCTGGATCGAGCTTTGGATGATCAATTTGTGTGTGTATTGCTGGATAAGTGAACAGAATCAAAATTACTGAACACACCAGCCCGTACCTATGTTTCACAAAATGCTGGAGTAACTCAGCAGGTCAGGCAGCATCTCAGGAGAGAAGGAATGGGTGACGCTTCGGGTCGAGACCCTTCTTCAGACTGATGTCAGGGGGGCGGGACAAAGGAAAGATATATCATATCATATATATACAGCCGGAAACAGGCCCTTTCGGCCCATCAAGTCTGTGCCGCCCAGCGATCCCCGTACATTAACACTATCCTACACCCACTAGGGACAATTTTTTTTTACATTTACCCAGCCAATTAACCTACATACCTGTACGTCTTTGGAGTGTGGGAGGAAACCGAAGATCTCGGAGAAAACCCACGCAGGTCACGGGGAGAACGTACAAACTCCTTACAGTGCAGCACCCGTAGTCAGGATCGAACCTGAGTCTCCGGCGCTGCATTCGCTGTAAAGCAGCAACTCTACCGCTGCGCTACCGTGCCGCCCGGTGGAGACAGGAAGATAGAGAGAGAACTGGGAAGGGGGAGGGGAAGAGAGGGACAGAGGAACTATCTAAAGTTGAAGAAGTCAATGTTCATACCGCTGGGCTGCAAGCTGCCCAGGCGAAATATGAGGTGCTGTTCCTCCAATTTCTGGTGGGCCTCACTATGGCACTGGAGGAGGCCCATGACAGAAAGGTCAGACAGGGAGTGGGAGTTGAGGTTGGTTAAGGCGGACAGAGCGAAGGTGTTGAGAGAAACGATCGGCGAGCCTTTGATTTGGCATTCAAAACTGTTTTGGTCATGGAGATGGCATCTCAACGTGCATGTGAGTTTCAACCAACACATGTTGGCACAGTCAATAGTCAAAAGGCAGTTCCAAAACACAAGTGTGACAAGACAGGGAAAAGGCCTTCATAGAAAAGTTCAGGGATACGCACAGATATGTGCTATCGATGCAATGGTAAACACAAAGCAAATAAGTGCCAGTTCAAGGACTCTAAGTGCTACAACTCTCAAAGAAAGATCATATCGCATCAGCATGCAGAGCACCAAGACAGGACATAGCAAAACAAAAGGCTCGACAAAACCAAACATGTGGGATTCACAACGTCGAATAACAGTCAGAGAGTAATGAACGTGGTCTGTACGGCATCTACATTACGAACGGTGGGTCTGGAAAGGTAGACTTTCAGACAAAGTGAACAATCGATATATTACTAGGAAAAAAAAACTGCAGATGCTGGTTTAAATCACTATTATTCCCTTGTTCACAGAAATCCATATGAACCCTCCGAATTAAATAATAGTTAATAATAGTTTTAATAGGGAATAATAGGGAATAATAGTTTTCTTGCTTTGGTAGATAGCCACTCAAAATGGATTGAGGTGGTACATATGGGTCCCAAAATGGCGGCGCTGCCCTAGCAGCTGCGGTTTACCTGCGGTCCGTTTGTCTTTATGTTTTTTGGTTTTTTTTGTCTTAATTGTAGATGTGATGACGTGTTTTTGTGGTTCTGTACTATGTGTGTGTATGGGGGGGAGGGGTGGAACTGTAAAATTGTAAATTTGTCCCTTTCGAACGGAGACCCGACCTTTGTTTTCTGGGTCGGGTCTCCGTTCCTGCTGCGGCCTACCACCGGCCAAACACCTGGAGCTGGCGGCCTCCAGGGCTCCGGTTCGCAGAGCCCGCGGACCGGACTCATCATCAGCGGAGCCGACCGGACTCACCATCAGCGGAGCCAGCCGTCCTCGGAGGCTGCGGGAGCGGCTGCGACTCACCTTAGGCTCGGGCCGCGTGGATGCCGACATCAGGAGCTCCAGCAGCAGCAGCGTGTTCGCCCGCCCCGGTTCGCCCGCCCGCTTGGGTCAGCCCGCTGCGGACATTTCACCGTCCGACGTGGCCTGAAATAGGCCGCGGGATTTTTCTCTGCTCGGCGGGGACTTCAATGTCGGGAGCCACGACCACCCCGACGTGCAGCAACAGCGGCAATCGACAGCGTGTTCGTTCGCCCCGGTTCGCGGGGCTTGGGTCGGCCCACCGCGGACCTTTCACAGTCCGGCGCGGCCTGGAACATGGCAACGACACCAGCCTGACCGTGGGAGAGGACGGCAGGGGAAGAGAAAAGACATTCTGGCCTTCCATCACAGTGAGGAGGTGACTGGAGAAGACTCACTGTGATGGATGTTTCTTTTTTTTTTGTGTGTTGGTTGGGGTTGTGTAATTTGCTTATTTTATTACTTTTATTGTTGGACTGTGGGTGACTACATTTCGTCCAAAAAACAAGTTTTTGTTGATCACAAATAAAGATATCTTGAATCTTGAATCTTGAAACACAACAACAGATAGAACAATTGACGCATTGTGGTCTATCTCTGTGTGTCATAGATTACCTGAAGAGCTTGTCTCTGACAATGGCCCCCAGTTTCATGCTGCGCTGTTCCAAACTTTCATGAAGCTAAATGGTATCAAGCATGCCTTAGTGCCAATGCTCCATCCGACATCTAATGGTGCAGCCAAAAGGTCAGTAAGGATAGTCAAAGGAGCTCTCAAGAAACAAATTATTTTGGGGGAATTCAAAATTCAGTATGTCACAGCGGCTAGCTGGTTTCTTGCTGAAATATCGTACCACGCCACAATCTACCACAAGGTTTTTGGCCAGCTGAACTTCTCATGAAAAGAAGGCTCAGAACTGGACTGAGTTTGGTTCTACCTAACCTGTCCCCTAAGGTTGAACACAAACAATCTGATCAGATACTTTATTATGGTGCAAATCAAAAAGAACATAAGTCGGGTTCGTGTTCTCAGCCCCCCCCCCCCTTACAAAGAAAACAAATGGGAGGTGGAAACAGTAGTTGAAGTGTGTGGTACCAGGAGGTACTTGGTAGAAATTGGAGGACGTGTTAGAAGTGTGCACATAAACTATATGATCCCTGCAAGGGATGAACTGGTTCAAGAACAAAGCCCACGACAAAGAAGCAGCTCTGTCATACTCTGGTATTAGTCCACGTTCATATGTAAGATCAGAATCTCCACAGAAAGTGGAGACAAAGGTAAATGATCCTGAACTTGACCCTCGTTGAGAGCTACAAACTGATTCTCCTTCAGAACCACAAACGGACACTCTCCCGAAACCACTCAGTAGATCAGAAAGAGTGGGTAAACCAGCCGTTAGATTACATTTATAAAAGTCACTACACCTCAGTACATGTGACAATAAACTAAACTAAACTAAAACCAAACTAGCTCAGCAGGCCAGGCAACATCTCTGGAGAACATGAACGGGCAACGTTTTGGGGACTCTTCCCTTGTAGATGGGGGGGGGGGGGGGAGCTGGAAAAGAGTTGAGGGCGGGATAAAGCCCGGCATCAAGTCAGAAAGGACGCAGAAGAGGTTCACCAGGATGTTACCTGGGCTTACAGGTAAGAGTGTGCTCTTAGTGGGCAGGGGAGTGGGCAGGGGAGAATGTATTCGGGAAGCGTCCAGCTGTCATCCCTCCACCTTCGTACGCTCAGTCACAGAACTTTAGGGCGCTTTCCGGGGGCACGGGAGGTGAGTTCACAATCCGCCCCTCAAACCTCTAATACACTGAGATCAGGTTGTATCATTCTACGAAGATGTTGCCAGTACTCAAGGGCCTGGGCTGCAGGGAGAGGGTGTGCAGGCTGGGACTTTATTCCTTGGAGCACAGGAGAATAAGGGGTGGTCTTATAGAGCTGTATAGAATCATGAGGGGATTAGATAGGGTGAATGCACAGGGTCTTTTACCCAGGGGAGGGGAATCAAGAACCAGAGGAGACGGGTTTAAGGGGAGACAGGAAATATTTAATAGGAACCTGAGGGGCAACATTTTCACACAGGGAATGGTGGATATATGTGATGAGCTGCCAGAGGAGATAGTTGAGGCAGGTACTTTTACAGGAATAAAAAGACATTTGGACCGGTATATGGAGAGCAATGGTTTAGAGGGATATGGGTCGGCATGAATGAGTTGGGCCGAAGGGCCTGTTTCCATGCTCTATGACTCTTCTGTTCTTAAGGGTTCTAGCACCAGCAGAGATCTTCAAGTTAAAAGCAATTTTTGCGAATACTGTCATCCAATGCTTTAATCCGCTTGAAGATCACAGAGGGAAGCATACAGAATACGTGGAAGCCTGACAACAAAGTCCTCGGTCTCCAAGAATCAACAGGTTCAGGAAAATGTAGGCGGAAGAAAAATCGGCCGATATCTCACAGCTGTTCATAGAACTGTGTTACCGGTGAATTGGTCGTAACATTTCCCCTATTGTAACAGTGACTATCTTCCAAAGTATTTCACTGGTCAGAGAGCAGTTTCAGCCTTCCGAGAAAGGCACTTTATGGACAAGGGGTATTTATTTCCTGTTAATTCTTTCGTTCCTGCAAAACATGCAGCACAATACAGCCAACTAGTGGAGACACAAGGATCTGCAGATGCTTTAGAGTTTTACTTTAGAGATTGGATAAAGTTAACAGCCACACCTAGGAACTCACTGGATTTGACACAGTATGTCAGCAGTTTTAAGAAGGTTCTCATCACCCGTTAGACATCTATATAAACAACTTACGTGAGAATATGCAAGGCATGATAGTAAGTTTGCAGATAACACAAAAATAGGTGGTATAGTAGACAGTGAAGATGGTTATCAAAATTTACAGCAGTGACTTGATCAGCTGGGCAAGCCAAGTCAAGTCAAGTCAATTTTATTTGTATAGCACATTTAAAAACAACCCACGTTGACCAAAGTGCTGCACATCTGATTAGGAAAAAAAAAGAAACATACAGTGGCAGGCAGCCAAACACAACGGCGCGGCCATCTTGAACAAAATGTTTAACTAAAGCAGAATGGTGTGTGGACTGAAGAAAGGCCAATGAGGTCTAATGCAGATAAGTGTGAGGTGCTGTATTTTGGGAAGTCAAACCAGGGCAGGACCTTCACAGTGAATAGCAGGGCTCTGTGGAGTGTTGTAGACCAGTGGGATCTAAGAGATGATCATGGACTACAGGAGACAGCAGGGGAGTGGACACCTCCCCATCCACATCGGTGATGCTGAGGTTGAAAGGGTCAGCAGCTTTAAGTCATCGGTGTGCACATCACTGAGGACCTTTCCTGGACACTGCACACGGACACAATAACAAAGAAAGCCCACCAGCGGCTCTTTTTCCTGAGAAGACTGAGGAAGTTTGGCATGAACGCCAGCATCCTCACAAACTTCTACAGATGCACCATCGAGAGCCTGCTGACAGGCTGCATTACAGTCTGGTACGGGAACTGTTCTGCCCACAGCCACAAATCACTACAGAGAGTGGTGAAGACGGCACAGCACATCACTGGCAACTGTCTCCCGGCCATTCAGGACATTTTCTACCGGCGGTGCCTGCAGAAGGCACGTAGCATCATCAAGGACCACAGCCACCCAGCACGCAGGCTGTTCTCCTTGTTACCGTCAGGCAGACGATACAGGAGTATGGCTGCGCGTACCACCAGACTTAAGAACAGTTTCTACCATCAGGCCATCAGGCTTCTGAACTCATAAACACATTTCAAATCATATATGTTGATTATTTTTAATATTGTCTTTTTACCTATTTTTAATATTGTCTTTTTACCTTACTAATGTAATTTTTTAAATCTTATTTATCCTTGGAATATTACTGCTGAGGTGACCCGTTGTCTTGTCAAATACATTTCATTGTGCCGTTGACCCTGTGCCAACCTACATATGACAAATAACATTTATTATTAAGAGTTGAGGTGCCTAGTTCATCAAAAATGGTGTCACAGGTAAATAGGGTGATCAAGGACGCTTTTGGCATGCTGGCCCTCATCAATCAGAGTATTTAGTACAGAAGTTGGGACGTAACGTTACAGTTGAGCAGGACGTTAGTGAGGCTGCACTTGGAGCATTGTGTTCAATTTTGGTCACCATGCTGTAGGAAGGATGTCGTTAAGCAGGAAAGGGTGCAGAGAAGATTTACGGGGATGTTGCCTGGATGTGCGGCCCCGGGCGAGAGGGGGAGAGGTTGGGCAGAAGGTTCCGGCAAACCGTGGCCGTACCTCGACAGCAGACTTGGCTCGTCCGCTGTGGAACCAGGGGAGGGAAGCCCCAGCCCAGCCCGTTCACCAAGAAGACCGGAAACGGCAGGGTGGAGCGAGTCGACGGCCGCAGCAGACACTGGACAAAGGGCCAGTAAGAAGGACCAGCGGGGTCTTACCTTTGCGCCCTCAAGGTCAGCTGCAGGAGGCGCTGTACCCCAGGGAACGAGGGCTGAACAGGGCCGTGCAAGGACAGGGACGACGGCTCACAGGACGATCAGATGGATGGGAGGGCTGCAACGGACCTTTATGACCAACTGCAGCTGGGACTGTGATATGGCCCCAAACCGAGACCGGCAACTCTTGCACATGGACTCATTGAGCCGTTCCTATGCATTCTATCCTTAATATTCATTGTCGTAGAGCCATAGAGTGATACAATATGGAAACAGGCCCTTCGGCCCAACTTGTCCACACCGGCCAACATGTCCGATCTACACTAGCCCCACTTGCCAGCGTTTGGTCCATACCTGTCCTATCCATGTACCTGTCTAACTGTTTATTAAATGTTGGGATAGTCCATGCCTCAACTACCTCCTCAAAAAGTTACCCCTCAGATTCCTATTAAATTTTTCCCCTGCACCTTAAACCTATGTCCTCTGGTCCTGGATTCACCTACTATGGGCAAGAGACTTTGTGCATCTACTGGATCTATTCCCTTCATGAGCAATCTAGAATCTAGGGATTGTGCTTATATATGGGAATAATCTTACTGATCTGTACGCAAACAAAAATCACTGTACCTTGCTACACATGATAATAAAAAACCATTAAATCACTGGACCATTGAGAAATATATTCAGTGGCATGCAGGAGGCTGAGGGTTAATCTTATAGAGGTGTATAAAATCATGTGGGGAATAGATAAGGTGAATGCAGTTTTTTTCAGGATGGTAGTATCAGGATCTGGAGAGCATTGGTTTAAAGATTGAGGGAAAAGATTCGATAGGAATCTGAAGGACACCATATTTCACACAGAGGGTGGTGGGTATATGGAACTAGTTGCCAGAGGAGGTTTAGTTTAGTTTAGTTTAGAGATAGAGCATGGAAACAGGCCCTTTGGCCCACCGAGTCCGCACTGACCTGCGATCCCCACATAGTAACACTATCCGACACACACTCAGAACTATTTTACATTTATACCAAGCCAATTAACCTACACACCTGTACTTTGTTTGAGTGTGGGAGGAAATCCGAAGATCATTGCCGCCTTATAGCGGCAGAGACTCAGGGTCGATCCTGACTACAGGTGCTGTTTGTAGAGTTTGTATGTTCTCCCTGTGACCACGTGGGTTTTCTCCGAGTGCTCCAGTATCTTCACACACTCCAAAGACCTGCAGGTTTGTAGGTTAATTGGCTTTGGTAAAATTGTAAATTGTTCCTAGTGTGTAGGATAGTGTTAGTGTATGGGGTGATCGATGGTCGGCATGAACTTGGTGGGCCGAAGGGCCTGTTTCCACGCTGTATCCCTAAAGTCTAAAGAGTCTGGTGCCTCTGAAGTCAGCTATGGATAATTACAGGCGAAAGTCAAACCACGAGATAATCACATAACCATTATTGAGATATGGTTATTTTACACAGTAGAAATATGCTGACTTTCTGTAAAATAGTCTCTGCTTATAATTTGTGGGGCCATAAAGAGCACTTCATCAATCAGTTCCGTGCTGAACAGCTCACATATCCTCTGTAAAGATCAGCTCACCAAACCTCTCCCAAATCACAGCAAGGTCTTGTGCCAAAGGCTATAGAGTCATACAGAGTGAGAATAAACCCTTTGGCCCCTTGCCCATGCTAACCAACATGCCCCATTTACACTAGTGCTTGGCCCATATCCCTCTAAACCTTTCCTATCCATGTACCTGTCCAAATGTCTCTCACTCATTATGATAGAATCTGCCTCAACTACCTCCTCCGGCAGCTCGTTCCATACACCCACCACACTTTGTGTAAAAAAGTTACCCCTCAGGTTCTTGTTAAATCTTTCTGCCCTCACCTGAAACCTATGTCCTCTGGTTCTCGATTCCCCTACCCTGGGTAAAGGATTCTATGCATTCATCCTATCTATTCCCCTCATGAGGAATCTAGAATCTAGGAATCTAGCCGCCCACCGGGTGGCGCCAGCAATGGCTGCCTCGCCAACAGTCTGTCTGTTGTGTCTGTTGTACGCTGTGTTTTAATTGTATGTGTTAAATGTATGTTCTTTAGCTTGTTTTATGTGGAGGGTGGGAAGTTGGGGGAAACTTTTTCCAATCTCATACCTTGATAAAATTGCGATTTTTATCCGTATCGTATCTCGGTCGGCACTGCGGCCTAACATCGAGGAGTTGGCGGCCTTTGCTGGAGACCGATTTTGAGAGCTCCACTGCTGATGCCTGTGGATTTACCATCGCGGTGCTGGCAATCCCTTTGCCAGGGGTCAACCTCGGAGCTCCAACTGTGGGTGCTTGCGGACCTAACATCACGGAGCCCGCAGTCTCTGGTCAGAGACCGACTTCGGGAACTCCGAGCCACGGGAGTTTCGACCACCCCGACCCTGGAGTTTCGACCGCCCCGACGCGGGAGCTTCAACTGCCCCGATGCGGGGGCTTCGACCACAGGCTGTGGGATCTTCGATCACCCCGACGGATGGTTCGACCGCCCCGACCACGGGAGAATAAAGAGGAAGTTGATTGGACTTTTTGCCTTCCATCACAGTGAGGAATGTGGGGAATCCGCTGTGGTGGATGTTTGTTAACTTTTATGTAGTTGTGCGTCTTGTTGCTTTTTCTTTCGTATGGCTGTATGGTAATTTGCATGTCACTGTACCTTAATTGGTACATGTGACAATAAAAGACCTTGGAAACCTTTGAATTTTGTACACCTCTATAAGATCACCCCTGCACTCTAGGCCACAGAAAGTCTGCAGGCAATTCTAAATACAATGTGATGTTGGTGCCACCCATTCACTGCTGAGTGTAAAACCTGCCCTTGTCATAAAACAACAGAGAACACGGAACAGTACAGCACAGGAACAGGTGGAGGTTTAGACACAAAATGCTGGAGTAACTCAGCGGGACAGGCAGCATCTGTGGAGAGAAGGAATGGGTGACATTTCAGGCAGAGACCCTTCTGCACATTGACTAGAAACGTCACCCATTCCTTCTCTCCACAGATGCTGCCTGTTACTCCCGCTTTTTGTGTCTACGGTTTAAGCCAGCAACGACAGTTCCTTCCTACACAGATGTAGGTTTAGGTTTATCATTATCACGTGCACTGACAAAAGCTTTGTTTTGCATGCTATCCAATCAGATCAGATATATCCATGCACAAATACAAACAAGTCAACCTCAAGGGCCATTATGGGTTCCACGCTTCCTTAGTCATCTGTTGCCTGCCTTGATTTGTTCTGGCCGTTTCCAACCTCTAGTGTGTGACGGGGAGGTCAGTACTCATGATGGACCGGGCAGTGTGTGCTGGTGAAGTCAGTACTGTAATGGACCGGGCAGTGTGTAGTGGGGAGGTCAGTATCCATGATGAACCGGGCAGTGTGTGGTGGGGATGTCAGTACTGTAATGGGCTGGGCAGCATCCATCACTTTTTTGCAATCTTTTTCATTCCTGTGCATTAAACTGGCCAAGTTAAATTAACCTCTTCTGCCTGCACATAATTCACATCCATCAATTCCCTACAAATCCATGAAGGCCACACAATTTTTTAATAAAAGATGGTCATGGAGTCATATGTCAGAAGCAGTTCTTTCTCTCACTGAATTTCTGGTAAACTGATGAACAGAATTTCTCTCACTGCTCCCCCTCTGTGATTCCTCCTTCCGTCTGACTCTACGACCACGTCTTAACCCAGAACAAAAGTTCAGAAACAGGTGCTCTGGTCTAAGTCATCCATGGTGATGGAATAAAGTCCCTTCTAAGTTAGCTCCATCTGCCAGCATTTGGCCAAAATTCCTCCAAATATCTAAGGGCGACACGGTGGCGCAGCGGTAGAGTTGCTGCCTTACAGCGAATGCAGCGCCGGAGACTTAGGTTCAATCCTGACTACGGATGCTGTCTGTACGTTCTCCCCGTAACCTGCGTGGGTTTTCTCCGAGATCTTCGGTTTCCTCCCACACTCCAAAGACGTACAGGTTTGTAGGTTAATTGGCTGGGCAAAATGTAAAAATTGTCCCTAGTGGGTGTAGGATAGTGTTAATGTGCGGGGATCGCTGGGCGGCGCGGACCCGGTGGGCCGAAGAGCCTGTTTCTGCGCTGTATCTCTAAATCTAAAAAGAAAAATCTAAAAACTGTTGTTATTGTATCTACCTCGACCATCTTCTCCTTCCAATTTGCCCCTCAGGTTCCTATTAATTATTTCGACCAGTGCCTTCTAGTTCATAGTCTTAGAGTCATACAGCACGGAAACATGCCTGTTGGCTCTACACCTCCGTGCTGACCAAGATGCTCCATCTACACTGGTCCCAATTGCCTGAGCTTCAACCTTTCCCATCCATGTGCCTGTCCAAGTGTCTATTAATGTGTAGGAATGAACTGCAGATGCTGGTTTAAACCAAAGATAGACACAAAATGCTGGAGTAATTCAGCGGGGCAGGCAGCATCTCTGGAGAGAAGGAATGGGTCGAGACCCTTATTCAGACTAGTCAGGGGAAAGGGAAAGGAGAGATATGGACAATGATGTCGAGAGTTATAGAACAAATGAATGAAAGATGTGCAAAAAAGTAACAATGATAAAGGAAACAGGCCATTGTTAGCTGTGTGCTAGGTGTGAATGGGAACCTGGTGCAACTTGGGTGGGGGAGGGATGGAGAGAGAGAGAATGCAGGGGTTAATTGAGGTTAGAGAAATCAATATCATACCACTGGGTTGTAAGCTGCCCAAGAGAAATATGCGATGCTGTTCCTCCAATTTGAGTTTAGCCTCACTCTGACAATGGAGGAGACCGAGGACTAGAAAGGTCAGTGTGGGAATGGGAAGGAGAATTAAAGTGTTTGGCAACCAGGAGATCAGATAGGTCCAGGCATACTTAGCGAAGGTGTTCAGCGAAACAATCGGCCAGTCTACGTTTGGTCTCGCAGATGTACAAGAGTCCACATCTTGAACGACGGATACAGTAGATGAGGTTGGAGGAGGTGCAGGTGAACCTTAATGCTTTCTACGCCGTATCTGTAGAAGTTGGTGAGAGTGTTGGGGACATGCCAAACTTCCTAAGCCTTCTAAGGAAATAGAGGCATTGGTGTGCTTTCTTAGCCATTACTTCAATATGGCTGGTCCAGGATAAGTTGCTTGTAATATTTACTCCGAGGAACTTGAAGCTTTCAACCATCCCTACTTCGGCACCGTCGATGTATACTGTGGTATGTGCACCTGTTCGCTTCCTGAAGTCCGTCACTATCTCCTTTCTCTTGCTGACATTGAGAGAAAGGTTGTTGGCACCAGGTTACGAGGTTCTCAATCTCCTTCCTGTGCTCCGTCTCGTCATTATTTGATAACCGGCTCGCAACGGTGGCATCGTCTGCAAATTTTCCAATTGAGTTGGCTGTGCCGAACATGATGCCAGGACCAATTTGTATCTGTCTGCACATAATTCATACCCCTCCATTCGCTGCATATTCATGTGCCTATCCAAACGTCTCTTAAATGCCACTATCGTATCTGCCTCCACCACTTTGCCTCTACCATACACTTGCAGTGTATTCTAGGCACACACAACCCTCCATGAAAAAAAAAATTGCCCCGCATACCTTTTTTAGTTTGCCCCTCTCGCTTTGATATTTTCCATCCTGGTAGGTGCTGACTGCCTACCCTATCTATGTCTCCCATAATTTTTTTGCCTTCAGTCAGGTCTCCCTGCAACCTCCGGCGTTCCAGAGAAAACAATCCAAGTCTGTCCAACTCTCCCTGCAGCTAATATCCCCCAATCCAGACAGAATTCTAGTAAACCCCTCTGCACCCTCTTCAAAGCCTTCACATCCTTCCTGTAATGGGGTGACGAGAACTGTGCGCAATGCTCTAAATTAGATGTGCCAATTCTAGCCATTGATGCTTGAAATGACCAAGCTGTTCTGAAGGAAACCAATAATTTGAAACTACGAGAATATTGTACTCTGGGGCCATTTGGACCATTACAGCAATTTTTCCATAACGCTTATGGGCTCACACAATATCTCAAGCAGTGTATTAAATATTTATGTCTGAGTATTTGCAGATGTTGCTATATTAAGCTAGGGTGGAACCAGAATGTATTCTGGGATTGTGTATTTGATTGATTGATTGATTGATTGATCGATTAATTTATTGATCGATTGATCGATTGATCGATCGGTCGGTGGGTCGGTCAGTCGGTGGGTCGGTCGGTTGGTCGGTCGGTAGGTCGGTCGGTCGGTCGGTCGATCGATTGATCGATTGATTGATTGATTGATAGAAACAGCATAGAAACAGGCCTTTCAGCCCACCAAGCTCACGACGACCATTGATCACCCGTTCACACTAGTAATATGTTATCCCACTTTCTCATCCACTCCCTACACATTACGGGCCATTTTCAGTGGGCAATTAACCTGCAAAACTGCACGTCTTTGGGATGTGGGGGGAACCTGGAGCACCCAGAGGAAATCCACATGGTCACAGGGAGAGCGTGCAAACTCCACACAGACAGCATCCGAGGTCAGGATTGAACCCGGGTCTCTGGCGCTGTGAGGCAGTGGCTCTACTCCACTTTCTCCCGACACACTTCGGCCAATTAACCTACAACCCCGCACATGTTTGGGATGTTGGAGAAAACCGGAGCCCTTGAAGGAAACACGCGGTCACAGGGGGAACATGCAAACTCTACACAGGCAACACCCGAGGTGAAGATCGAGCCCGGGTCTCTTGCTCTATCCGCTCGCTGCCCCACTTCAATGTGCTATTAAGTTTCCCATTTGCATTTTTAAATAACTTACTAATTTTTATTCCATCTGACTCTGTTTCCTTCGCTGCTAAGTTCCCAAAATACAATAGTCCTATTCTTATATTGCATCACTTCCTATCAAACTATGAAGAATATCACGTAAATTGAACAGCCTATCAGAAAAACACGACATGCAAAGGATATCCCAACCAGAAATGCAAGAACACTGAAAACATAAGGAACCAAAGATGCTGAGATCTTGCAGAGAACACAAAGTGGTGGAGGAACTCAGGCAGCCCCTAAAGAGGACATGTATAAACGACTTTTTGGATTTGGACCTTCTTCAGATATGGAATAAAGGGGAAAAAGCTTCAAAGACACAATGTAAAAACAGTCCCTTCGGCCCGCAGAGTCCGTGCCGACCAGCGATCACCCCGATATACAAGCACTATCCTACACACTCAGGCCAATTTACAATTTTTACTGAAGCCAATTAACCAACAAACCTGCACGTCTTTGTAACGTGGGAGGAAACCGGAGCAACCATTCTGAAGAAAACCCATTCGGTCACAGGGAGGACGTATAAAATCCGTACAGACAGCACCCGTAATCAGGATCGAACCCAGGTCACTGGCGCTGTGAGGCATCAACTCCACCGCTGCGCCACTCTGCGTGGATATAGGTGAGGGAGGTAGGGCAGATGTTTGGATAAAGACCAGAGGTGAGAAGACAAAGGTTGTGAGATAAGGAGAGAAGTGGTGAAAATTGTGAAGCCAGAGGAAGGAATGTAGACAGACAGGGACAGGAGGGACGGAGATATGGGTGCTCATCCAGGTAGACTAGGGAAGAGAGGGGGGAAGATGGAGGGTGTTGCACAGGAAAGAGAGGGACGGATCAGGACTCACCCAGACTAATAGACAATAGACAATAGGTGCAGGAGGAGGCCATTCTGCCCTTCGAGCCAGCACCGCCATTCAATGTGATCATGGCTGATCATTCTCAATCAGTAACCCGTTCCTGCCTTCTCCCCATACCCCCTGACTCTGAGAATCTATGCTATTAGCTGATATAGTCAATTAGAGATATTGTATTTTGTTGTAGTTAAGATGGTTTCTTTTGTTGTTTTAGCTAATATCAAATGAATGCTTATTTTCAGTGGAAAGCAGTAAGATGGATGCTTGTGGCAGAAATGTTATCCTTGGGAACAGAATGTGATTGTCCCTTTACGAATGATAAGGAGTGTACAGAATAGGGGCTCTTGTCCTCTCCCACTACTCTGTCTGACTGTGTGAGTGCTGTGTATTGAAACAGTAAAGCAAGGTCATGCAGCTCGAGATTGCTCGTCTATAGAGATAAAGAAAGTTTCTTTCTTAATAACAATATGGGTGCGTGTGAAAGTAGGAAACGTTTTGAATCCACTCTACTCCAAAGACGTACAGGTATGTAGGTTAATTGGCTGGGTAAATGTAAAAATTGTCCCTAGTGGGTGTAGGATAGTGTTAATGTACGGGGATCGCTGGGCGGCACGGACTTGGTGGGCCGAAAAGGCTTGTTTCCGGCTGTATATATATGATATGATATGATATGATATAAATTGATGCGTTTCTCTAAAAGCATGTGTCTTATATTAATGGTTTGGTTTCTGAGCATGTGACCTGTATCAATGATTTTGTTTTCTCTGTAACCATGGGAATTGTATTAGATTTGTAATGGGTCCTTGATTTCTTTTTGTCACACCTCTCTTTTTCTGTATAAAAAGTAAACAATCGTGGAGAAGTTGTTCTTCCCCTCCCCTGAGTTGAGATCTTTTCAGACACTAGTATTGTGTCTGGAGATCCTCACGGGAAGAACCCCATGGTGGAATAAATCTGATGTGCTCACCCAGTATTACGTGTGATTATTCAGACTGAAGGTAAAGAACTTGATTTAACAACTCCGCTATCCTTAAGAGCTCTATCTAGCTCGCTCTTGAATGCATTCAGAGAATTGGCCTCCACTGCCTTCTGAGGCAGAGAATTCCGCAGATTCACAACTCTCTGGCTGAAAAAGTTTTTCCTCATCTCAGTTCTAAATGGCCTACCCCTTATTCTTAAACTGTGGCCCCTTGTTCTGGACTCCCCTAACATTGGGAAAATGTTTCCTGCCTCTAACGTGTCCAACCCCTTAATAATCTTATACGTTTCGATAAAATCTCCTCTCATCCTTCTAAATTCCAGTGTATACAAGCCTAGTTGCTCTAGTCTTTCAACATATGACAGTCCCGCCATTCCGGGAATTAACCTAGTAAACCTACGCTGCACGCCTTCAATAGCAAGAATATCCTTCCTCAAATTTGGCGACCAAAACTGCACCCAGTACTCCAGGTGAGACCTGCCTATCAAGTCGTTCTAAGCCTGTGTTATGAATGGGCAGGGGGCTGGAGCAAAACAATGGCAATGTTCCAGTGACGACATCAAAACCAATCAGCTCAATGAGTGTGGGTTAAAGTCACGAAAACCAGATGAGGCTCCAAATTCCACAATTTTATATAAAATAAATGTACTCCAATAGTTAAAGCTAAATTTTCACTCTCTGTGGGGGTTATTTTTAATGCAGAGCATTTTAGGTTATGCTGTCTTGTACACACTTGGCTAATAAATCAATTACAACACAATACAATACAATACAACAAAGCTCATCCCAGAAACCTGGCCAACACCAATCAACGAACATCACTGATACTGGACTCAAGGAACCGCAGATGCTGGTTGACCATGGTGGAATCAAGGGATATGGGGAGAAGGCAGGCACGGGTTATTGATTGTGGACGATCAGCCATGATCACAATGAATGGCGGTGCTGGCTCGAAGGGCTGAATGGCCTCCTCCTGCACCTATTTTCTATCTATCTATGTGCTGCAGTAACCCTTGAGTGGCATGGTGGCGCAGCAGTAGAGCTGCTGCCTTGCAGCACCAGAGGCCCGGGTTCGATCCTGACTACGGGTACTGCCTGTGTGGAATTTGTACATTCTCTCGGTGACTGCGTGGATTTTCTCCGGGTGTTCTGGTTCCCTCCTACACTCCAAAGATGTATAGGTTTGTAGGTTACTTGGGTTCGGTAATAGTAAAATTGTCCCTAGTATGTGCAGGTTAGTGTACAGGGCGATCATTGGTCGGCGTGAATTTGGTGGCCGAAGGGCCTGTTTCCACACTCGATCTCTAAAGTCTAAACTAAAAGCATGAATCTGAAGAAAAAGGACACAAAGTGCGAGAGTAACAGTGGGTCAGGCAGCCACTCTGGAGAACATGAATGGGTGACATTTCAGGTCTGGACCCTTTTTCAGACTAATTGTTTCAAACTGATCAGTCTGAAGGGTCCTAACCTGAAACGTCACCTATCCATGTTCTCCAGAGATGCTGCCTGACCCATTGATTTACTCCAAAGCTTTCTGTCTTTTTTTTCACATAAATCAACATCTGCAGTTCCTTGTTTCTTCAGCATGAATCTGAAGTGGAATTTAAGTCTGGAGAAGGGTCCCAACCCAAAACATCATCTGCCCATTCCCTCCACAGATGCTTCCTGACCCTCTGAGTTCCTCCAGCACTTTGTGTTTTGATCCAGATGCAGCATCTGTAATTTCTTATGTCTCAACTAAAACCTTATCCTAGCTGCGTGTCTCAATGGTTATAAACCAAGTTGGACAATACATTTGGCACTGTGGCACAGCTGGTAGAGCCGCTGCCTCATAGTACCCGAGACCTGGGTTCGATCCTCGGATGCTACACGTGTGGAGTTTGCACATTCTCCCTGTGACTGCATGGGTTTCCTGTGGGTGCTCCGGTTTCCCCCCACGTCCCAAAGACGGACAGGATTGTGGGTTAATTGGCTTAGAGTCATAGAGTCATAGAGTCATAGAGTGATACAGTGTGGAACTGTCATATGTTGAAAGACTGGAGCGACTAGGCTTGTATACACTGGAATTTAGAAGGATGAGAGGAGATCATCGAAACGTATAAGATTATTAAGGGGTTGTACATGTTAGAGGCAGGAAAGATGTTCCCAATGTTGGGGGAGTCCAGAGTCCAGAGCAAGGGGCCACAGTTTAAGAATAAGGGGTAGGCCATTTAGAACGGAGATGAGAAAAATCTTTTTCAGTCAGAGAGTTGTGAACCTGTGGAATTCTCTGCCTCAGAAGGCAGTGGAGGCCAATTCTCTGAATGCATTCAAGAAAGAGCTAGATAGAGCTCTTAAGGATAGCGGAGTCAGGGGGTATGGGGAGAAGGCAGGAACGGGGTACTGATTGAGAATCATCAGCCATGATCACATTGAATGGCGGTGCTGGCTCTAAGGGCCGAATGGCCTCCTCCTGCACCTATTGTCTAATGAAACAGGCACTTCGGCCCAACTTGCCCACACCGGCCAACAATGTCCCAGCTACACTAGTCCCACTTGCCTGCGCTTGGTCCATATCCCTCCAAACCTGTCCTATCCATGTACCTGTCTGATTGTTTCTTAAACGATGGGATAGTCCCAGCCTCAACTACCTCCTCTGGCAGCTTGTTCCATACACCCACCACCCTTTGTGTGAAAAAGTTACCCCTCGGATTCCTATTCAATCTTTTCCCCATTCACCTTGAACCCATGTCCTCTAGTCCTCGATTCCTCTACTCTGGGCAAGAGACTTTGTGCATCTGCCTGATCTATTCCTCTCATGATTTTGTATACTTCTATAAGATCACCCCTCATCCTCCTGCGCTCCATGGATAGAGACCCAGCCTACTCAACCTCTCCCTATAGTTCACATCCCTAGGTCCTGGCAACATCTTCGTAAATCTTTTCTGAACCCTTTCAAGCGTGACAATATCTTTCCTATAACATGCTGCCCTGAACTGAACACAATATTCGAAATGCGGTCTCACCAACGTCTTATGCAACTGAAACATGATCTCCCATCTTCTATACTCAATACTCTGACTGATGAAGGCGAAAGTGCCAAATGCCTTTTTGACCACCTTATCTACCTGCGACTCGACATTCAAGGAACCATTCACCTGTACTCCTAGATCCCTCTGCTCTACCGCACGACCCAGAGGCCTACCATTCACTGTGTAGGTCCTGCCCTTGTTCAAAATGCAACACCTCACACTTCTTTGTATTAAATTCCATCAACCATTCCTCCGCCCACCTGGCCAATCGATCCAGATCCTGCTGCAATCGTTCACAACCATCTTCACTAACTGCAAAACCACTCAGTTTAGTTTAGTTTAGTTTAGAGATACAGCACGGAAACAGGCCCTTTTGGCCCACCGAGTCCGCGCCAACCAGCGATCCCCACACATTTACATTATCCTACACCCACTAGGGACAATTTTTACATTTACCAAACCAATTAACCTACATACCAGTACGTCTTTGGAAAGTAGGAGGAAACCGAAGATCTCGGAGAAAACCCACGCAGGTCACGGGGAGACCGTACAAACTCCGTACAAACAGCACCTACAGTCGGGATCGAACCCGGGTCTCCGGCACTGTATTCACTGTAAGGCAGCAACTCTACCGCTGCGCCACTGTGCCGCCACTCACTTTTGTATCATCAGCAAGGTTGCTAATCTTGCCCTGTATGTTCTCATCCAAATCATTGATGTAGATGACAAATGTTAACGGGCCCAGCACCGAACCCTGAGACACACCATTAGTCACAGGCCTCCAGTCTGAGAAGCAACCTTCCACCATCACCATCTTCTGTAAATTGCCCCGAGTGTATGAGAAAGTGGGATAACAAAGAACTAGTGTGTAGGAAGGAACTGCAGATGCTGGTTTACACAAAAGAGAGACACTCCATGCTGCAGTAACTTCTTCCCACCCTGCCTTCTGCAAAGACTCTATCCACTACTCCCAATTCCTCCATCTATGCCACATCTGCGCCCAAGATGTGTTCCACACCAGGAGATCTGAGATATCCTTATTCTTTTGGAACAGGGATTCCCCTCTTCCATTATAGATGAGGCCCTCACACGGGTCTCCTCGGTACATCGCAGCTCCGCTCTTGTTCCCCCTCCCCCCAGTTGCAACAGAAACAGTCTCCCTAGTTCTCACTTTCCACCCCATCAGCCGTCGCATACAGCACATAATCCTCCGACATTTTCGCCACCTCCATCGGGATCTAACCACTAGCCACATCTTCCCATCTCCACTCCTTTCCACTTTCCGCAGCGACCGTTGCCTCCGCAACTCCCTGGTTAAATCATTCCTTCCCACCCAGACTACCCCCTCCACAGGTATTTTCCCCTTCAACTACAGGTGATGCAACACCTGTCCCTATACCTCCCCCCTTGACTCCATCCAAGGACCCCGACAGTCCTCTCAGGTGAGGCAGAGGCTCACTTGCACCTCCTCCAACCTCATCTACTGTTTCCTCTGTTCCAGGTGTGGTCTCCTGTATATCGGCGAGACCAAGTGCAGGCTCGGCGATCGTTTTGCTGAACACCTCCGCTCAGTCTGCCTGGACCCATGTGATCTCCTGGTTGTTGAACACGTTATCTTCCCTTCCCATTCGTACACTGACATTTCTGTCCTGGGCCCCTCCATTTGTCAGAGTGTGACCCAGCACAAATTGGAGGAACAGCACTTCATATTTCGCTTGGGTAGTTTACACCCCAGCGGTATGAACATCGACTTCTCTAACTTCAAGATACCCTTCCTTTCCCTCTCTCTTCATCCCTCCCCCATCCCAGTTGTCCGACCAGTTTTTCTCTCCCCTTGATTAAATTTTACTGATTGTATGCCCCATTGCCAACTTCCCCTCAGGTAACAATTCAGCATTTTTCTTGAAGTGCATCCTACTTGATCTTTCGTTTTCACACCTTCCCCTTCCATATCTCTATGTCTCCCTCTTCCCTGACTCTCAGTCTGAAGAAGGGTCATGGCCCGAAACGTCACCTATTCCTTCTATCCAGAGATGCTGCCTGACCCGCTGAGTTACTCCAGCACTTTAATGAACCAGCACCTGCAGTTCCTGAGCACCCTGGTGTTTTGGATGGATTGCTAGGGTGAGGCTCAAGCCCTATTGTGCTGAAGCAGCTATTAAAGATTTGGATGCCACATAGATTGGGCATTCTTTTGTTCTCAGTTTTTGATGTCAAGCTGCAACTCATTAGACACCTCAACAGGGAAAGAACTACTGCAGGGCAGCTGGCTTGTACTGAGAGCTAATAAAAAAGTTTCAATTTAATATCCAAATACTTTTTAAAAATTGTAATCCTTTTGAAGAAAGACTGATTTTAACAGTTACATATTCTTATGTGCAGTAAAAAGATTCATAGACAATAGACAATAGGTGCAGGAGTAGGCCATTCGGCCCTTTGAGCCAGCACCACCATTCAATGTTATCATGGCTGATCATTCTCAATCAGTACCCTGTTCCTGCCTTCTCCCCCATACCCCCTGACTCCGCTATCCTTAAGAGCGCTATCTAGCTCTCTCTTGAATGCATTCAGAGAATTGGCCTCCACTGCCTTCTGAGGCAGAGAATTCCACAGATTTACAACTCTCTGACTGAAAAGGTTTTTCCTCATCTCCGTTCTAAATGGCCTACCCCTTATTCTTAAACGGTGGCCCCTGGTTCTGGACTACCCCAACATTGGGAACATGTTTCCTGCCTCTAACGTGTCCCTTAATAATCTTAAATGTTTCGATAAGATCCCCTCTCATCCTTCTAAATTCCAGTGTATACAAGCCTAGTGGCTCCAGTCTTTCAACGTATGACAGTCCCGCCATTCCGGGAATTAACCTAGTAAACCTACGCTGCACGCCCTCAATAGCAAGAATATCGTTCCTCAAATTTGGAGACCAAAACTGCACACAGTACTCCAGGTGCGGTCTCACAAGGGCCCTGTACAACTGTAGAAGGACTTCTTTGCTCCTATACTCAACTCCTCTTGTTATGTAGGCCAACATTCCATTGGCTTTCTTCACTGCCTGCTGTACCTGCATGCTTCCTTTCAGTGACAGATGCACTAGGACACCCAGATCTCGTTGTACGTCCCCTATTCCTAACTTGACACCATTCAGATAATAATCTGCCTTCCTATTCTTACCACCAAAGTGGATAACCTCACACTTATCCACATTAAACTGCATCTGCCATGCATCTGCCCACTCACACAACCTGTCCAAGTCACCCTGCAACCTCATAGCATCTTCCTCACAGCTCACACTACCACCCAACTTTGTATCATCCGCAAATTTGCTAATGGTACTTTTAATCCCTTCATCCAAGTCATTAATGTATATTGTAAATAGCTGCGGTCCCAGCACCGAGCCTTGCGGTACCCCACTAGTCACTGCCTGCCATTCTTAAAGGGACCCATTTATCCCCACTCTTTGCTTTCTGTCTGCCAGCCAATTTTCTATCCATGTCAGTACCCTACCCCCAATACCATGTGCTCTAATTTGGCACACTAATCTCCTATGTGGGACCTTGTCGAAGGCTTTCTGAAAGTTGAGGTACACCACATCCACTGGCTCTCCCGTCAATTTTCCAAGTTACATCCTTAAAAAATTCCAGAAGATTAGTCAAGCATGATTTCCCCTTCGTAAATCCATGCTGACTTGGAACGATCCTGTTACTGCTATCCAAATGCTCTGCAATTTCGTCTTTTATAATTGACTACAGCATCTTCCCCACCACTGATGTCAGACTAACTGGTCTATAATTTCCCATTTTCTCTCTCCCTCCTTTTTTAAAAAGCGGGATAACATTAGCTACTCTCCAATCCACAGGAACTGATCCTGAATCTATAGAACATTGGAAAATGATCACCAATGCGTCCACAATTTCTAAGGCCACCTCCTTAAGTACCCTGGGATGCAGACCATCAGGCCCTGGGGATTTATCAGTCCCATCAGTCTACCCAACACGATTTCTTGTCTAATATGAATTTCCTTCTGTTCCTCCATCACCCTAGGATCTCTGGCCACTAGAACATCTGGGAGATTGTTTGTATCTTCCTTAGTGAAGACAGATCCAAAGTACTGGTTCAACTTGTCTGCAATTTCCTTGTTCCCTATAATAAATTCCCCTGCTTCTGTTTTCAAGGGATCCACATTTGCCTTGACTATTTTTTTCCTCTTCACATACCTAAAAAAGCTTTTACTATCCTCCTTTATATTATTGGCTCCCCATATTATTTTCTCCCCATATTGCCTTTTTAGTTATCTTCTGTTGCTCTTTAAAAGAGTCCCAATCCTCTGGCTTCCCACTCTTCTTTGCTATGTTATACTTCTTCTCTTTTATTTTTATGCTGTCCTTGACTTCCCTTGTCAGCCACGGGTGCCTCTTACTCCCCTTAGAATCTTTCCTCCTCTTTGGGATAAATTGATCCTGCAACTTCTGCATTATTCCCAGGAATACCTGCCATTGCCGTTCCACCGTCTTCCCTGCGGGGGCCTCCTTCCAGTCAAATCTGGCCAGCTCCTGCCTCATGCCTCTGTAATCCCCTTTGCTATACTGTAATACTGACACTTCCGATTTTCCCTTCTCCCTCTCAATTTGTAGAGTAACACTTATAATAATATGGTCACTGCCTCCTAATGGCTCTTTTACCTTGAGTCCCCTTATCAGATCAGGTTCATTACACAACACTAAATCCAGAATTGCCTTCTCCCTGGTAGGCTCCAGTACAAGCTGTTCTAAGAATCCATCTCGGAGGCACTCCACAAACTCTCTTTCCTGGGGTCCATTACCAACCTGATTTTCCCAGTCTACCTGCATGTTGAAATCTCCCATAATCATCGTAGCATTACATTTGTGACATGCCAATTTTAGCTCTTGATTCAACTTGCACCCTATGTCGAGGCTACTGTTTGGGGGCCTGTAGATAACTCCCATTAGGGTCCTTTTATCCTTACAATTCCTCATTTCTATCCATACTGATTCTACATCTCCTGATTCTATGTCACCCCTTGCAAGGGAGTGAATGTCATTCCTCACCAACAGAGCGACCCCACCCCCTCTGCCCACCTGTCTGTCTTTTCTATACGTTGTGACCCCTGAATATTCAGTTCCCAGCCCTGGTCCTCTTGTAGTCATGTCTCTGTAATTCATACCACAGTATTAAAATACCAGGAATTTATGTTTCAGTCTGAAGAAGGGTCTCGTCCTGAAAAGTCACCCATTCCTTCTCTCTAGAGATGCTGACTGTCCCGCTGAGTTACTCCAGCATTTTGTGTCTAACTTTGATTTAAACCAGCATCTGCAGTTCCTTGCTACACATTTATGTTTCAAGGTTGCCTGGTACTGAGAGGGGCATATGAAAATCTGAAGAGCTGTTACTGTTCACTATTATTTTCATTACAGCTACAATGGGCATTGGTTTAGGTTTTTTTATTGTCACCTTTATTGGGGTACAGTGAAAAGCCTTGTTTTCCCTGATATCTAATCAGATCACATAGCAGGACCTTGATCAGCTGGGCAAGTGGACTGAGGAATGGTTAATGGTTCATGTTCCCAATGTTGGGGGAGTCCAGAACAAGGGGCCACAGTTTAAGAATAAGGGGTAGGCCATTTAGAACTGAGATGAGGAAAAACTTTTTCAATCAGAGAGTTGTGAATCTGTGGAATTCTCTGCCTCAGAAGGCAGTGGAGGCCAATTCTCTGAATGCATTCAAGAGAGAGCTAGATAGAGCTCTTAAGGATAGCGGAGTCAGGGGGTATGGGGAGAAGGCAGGAACGGGGTACTGATTGAGAATGATCAGCCATGATCACATTGAATGGCGGTGCTGGCTCGAAGGGCCAAATGGCCTCCTCCTGCACCTATTGTCTATTGTCTATTAATGGAGTTTAATGCAGATAAGTGCAAGATGTTGCATTTTAGGAAGTCAAACCGTGGAGAGCTGGAGACTGAGGTGTACATACAGTGTACGCTGTAAGATCATGAGGGGAATAGATAGGGTAGATGTACAGAGTCTTGTACTCAGAGTAGGGGATTCAAGAACCAGAGGATATAGGTTTACGGTGAGAGAGGAAAGATTTAATAGGAACCGAGGTACAACTTTTTCACAGACAGTGATGGATGTATGGAACAGGCTGCCAGCGGAAATAGTTAAGACAGGTACAATAACAGAATTTAAAAGGCATTTGGAAGGTATTTATTCACAAAATGCTGGAGTAACTCAGCAGGTCAGGCAGCATCTCGGGAGAGAAGGAATGGGTGACGTTTCGGGTCGAGACCCTTCTTCAGACTGATGTCAGGGGGGCGGGACAAAGGAAGGATATAGGTGGAGACAGGAAGATAGAGGGAGATCTGGGAAGGAGGAGGGGAAGAGAAGGACAGAGGAACTATCTAAAGTTGAGAGAAGAGAGTTTCAACGAGAGTTTAAAAGGCATTTGGACAGGTACATGGATTCGAAAGGTTGTGAAGCATATGGGCAAAACATGGGCAGATTGGACAAGCGTAGATGGGACATCTTGGTCGGCATGGGCATGTTGGGCCAAATGGGCTGTTTCCGTGCTGTATGACTCTACGACTCTAAACAACATCAGGGATAACAGTATGCTAGTGTTTAAATGCTGAAACATTAACACAATCCTGAAATCAGAAATGTCAGCATAAAAAAAGTTTGCTTGACTTTTTTTGTCTACTCCAGTGCTAACTTCCCCAGACCTTTATGTTTTATATCAATTCTCTGTCAAAAATATTTATTTCTTTAAATCTTAAATGCCATAACTTGGTCAACTACAATAATCATTTGTATTATTTCGGCTCTTTGTGTTAAGAAACATTCGTTCCTTGCACTTCAAGCATAACTTCACTAATATATTAAAAGCAAATGCCATATGCTTACAATGAAAGCCAACATACCTTGTCAATGTTACTCAGTGTAGAGTTACATCATCTGTTTGGCTTCCAATCGAGAAAATGTTGCAAGTGACTTTGAGCAGATAAATCAAAGCCAAAATGTTTTCATATGGCAGTCTGCGATGATGTAAGCAGTGGCTAGACAGAAAATGTTTTCCTATGAGGAGAACCACACACACATAAAGTTAAAATCTGTAGTGCACGTGTGTGCACACCAGTGGGACTGTGTGAAACAGAGAGAGAGAGAGAGAGAGAGAGATACAAGGAGAGAGAGAGATACAAGGAGAGAGAGAGATACAAGGAGACAGAGAGGGGGGGAGAGAGATACAAGGAGACAGAGGGGGGGGAAGAGAGAGAGAGAGAGAGAGAGAGAGAGATACAAGGAGAGAGAGAGAGATACAAGGAGAGAAAGAGAGATACAAGGAGAGAGAGAGAGATACAAGGAGAGAGAGAGAGAGAGAGAGAGAGAGAGAGAGAGATACAAGGAGAGAGAGAGAGAGAGAGAGAGAGAGAGAGAGAGAGATACAAGGAGAGAGAGAGAGATACAAGGAGAGAGAGAGAGAGAGAGAGAGAGAGAGATACAAGGAGAGAGAGAGAGAGAGAGAGAGAGAGATACAAGGAGAGAGAGAGAGAGAGAGAGAGAGAGAGAGAGAGATACAAGGAGAGAGAGAGAGAGAGAGAGAGAGAGAGATACAAGGAGAGAGAGAGAGATACAAGGAGAGAGAGAGAGAGAGATACAAGGAGAGAGAGAGAGAGAGAGAGAGATACAAGGAGAGAGAGAGAGAGAGATACAAGGAGAGAGAGAGAGAGAGATACAAGGAGAGAGAGAGAGATACAAGGAGAGAGAGAGAGAGAGTGAGAGAGAGAGAGATACAAGGAGAGAGAGAGAGAGAGAGAGAGAGAGATACAAGGAGAGAGAGAGAGATACAAGGAGAGAGAGAGAGAGAGATACAAGGAGAGAGAGAGAGAGAGAGAAGAGAGAGAGAGAGAGATACAAGGGAGAGAGAGAGAGATACAAGGAGAGAGAGAGAGAGAGAGAGAGAGAGAGAGAGAGAGAGGAGAGAGAGAGAGAGAGAGAGGAGAGAGAGAGAGAGAGAGAGAGAGAGAGAGAGAGAGAGAGAGAGAGAGAGAGAGAGAGAGAGAGAGAGAGAGAGAGAGAGAGAGAGAGAGAGAGAGAGACGGGAAGAGATAGGCGGGAAGAGATAGGAAGAGATGGGGAGAGAGAGACGGGAAGAGATAGGAAGAGATGGGGACAGAAAAAGAGAGGGGGTCGAGACAGAGAAGGGAGAGTAAAAGAGAGATAGAAAGAGACAAAGACAGAAGCAGAGACAGAAAGAAAGAGAGAGAGAGAGAGAGAGAGAGAGAGAGAGAGAGAATGACAAAAAGCAGAGACAGAGAAGAATGATAAAAGCAAAGAGACAGAAAAAGTCAGAGACAGAAGCAGAGAGAGATAGAGACTAATGGAGAGACAAAGAGAGAAGCAGAGAGACAGAGAGACAGACAGAAGCAGAGAGTCAGAGAGAGACAGAGACAGACAGACAAACTTAGGGGAGCAAGAGAAAGAATGAATCCCACATGTAATTCAGTTCAATGCTTTACTGGATAACCAATCTAAGTCACTTTCAAATTACATAGCATGCACACATGTGAAATACATTACAGGAAATCAACCCCGCATACGCAAGTCCACCTATCTTTGACTGGTTTTGTTCACTCCCCAGCTCTCTTTCCCAGATTTCTCCCCCCAACTACAATCAGAGTGAGAAGGGTCCCGACTCGAAATGTCATCCGTCCATTCCCCTCCGCAGATTCTGCCTGACCTGCTGAGTTCTCCAAGCATCTTGTGTTTTTGTCCTATAGTCCAAATGTGACAATCCACTTTGTATCATTATTTTTATATTCTATACTTGATAAGCACTGTATATACAATCTACTCTGTCGCAGTATTGGCTGAATAATGCATCTTATAATGAATAATTCATTATAAGAATGTTGCAGGACTCAAGGGCCTGAGCTACAGGGAGAGTTTGATCCAGTTAGGACAATATTCCTTGGAGCGCAAGGATCTTATAGAGCACAAGGTTTATATTTTTTTTAGATTTAGAGATACAGTGCGGAAACAGGCCCTTCGGCCCACCGAGTCGGCGCCTCCCAGCGATCCCCGCACATTAACACTATCCTACACACACTAGGGACAATTTTTACATTTACCCAGTCAATTAACCTGTACGTCTTTGGAGTGTGGGAGGAAACCGAAGATGTCGGAGAAAACCCACGCAGGTCACGGATAGAACGTACAAACTCCGTACAGACGGCGCCTGTAGCCAGGATGGAACCTGAGTCTCCAGCGCTGCATTCGCTGTAAGGCAGCAACTCTACCGCTGCGCCACCGTGCATAAGGTGACCTTATAGAGGTGTATAAAATCACGAGGCGAATAGATAGGGTGAATGCACAGAGTCTTTTAACCACGGTAAGGAAATCAATCAAAGAATCAGAGGAAATGGGGTTAAGGTGAGAGGGGAAAGAATTAATAGGAACCTGAGGGGCAATGTTTTCACACAGAGGATGGTGGATATATGGAACAAGCTGTCAGAGGAGGTAGTTGAGGCAGGTACGATTGCAACATTTAAAAGACATTTGGACAGGAAAGGCTTGGAGGGATATGTTCACAAGTTCACAAGTTCTAGGAGTAGAATTAGGCCATCCGGCCCATCGAGTGCACTTCGCCATTCAATCATGGCTGATCTCTGCCACCTAATCCCATTTTCCTGCCTTCTTCCCATAACCCTTGACTCCCGTTCAAGAATTTGTCTTCCTCTGCCTTAAAAAGATCCACTGACTTGGCCTCCACAGCTCTCTGTGGCAATGTTCTACAGATTAACTACCCCCAGACTAAAGAGGTTCCTCCTCACCTCCTTTCTAAAAGAGTCCCCTTTAATTCTGAGGCTATGACCTCTGAACATTGACTCTCCCACCAATGAAAACATCTTTTACACATCTACTCTATCAGTGCATTTCACTATTCTGTAAGTTTCAATGAGGCCCCCCCTCATCCTTCTAAACTCCAGCAAGTACAGGCCCAGTGCTGTCAAACGCTCATCATACGTTAACCCACACATTCCTGGAATCATTCTTGTAAACCTCCTCTGGACCCTCTTCAGTGCCAGCACATCCTTCCTCAGATATGGTTCCAAATGAGTCAGCATATGGCCAAACGCAGACAAGTGGGACTTGTGCAGATGGGACATGTTGGTTGGCATGGGCAAGTGGGATCGAAGGGTCTGTTTCCATGCTGTATAATAATGAGATCCTGCTTTTGTTTAACAGAAAAGACATGATAGGAGCACTCTGACATTACAGTTGCTATCATTCAGATTGCCTTAGCAACCTTGCCTTAGAATTATATCTGAAAGCTAATTACCCCCTGATTCTGCTATCATTAAAAGCTCTATCTAGCGCTCTCTTCAGAGCATCCAGAATATTGGCCTCCACAGCCTTCTGAGGCAGAGAATTCCATTACAACTCTTCACTGAAAAAGTTTTTCCTCATCTCCGTTCTAAATGGCCTACCCCTTATTCTTAAACTGTGGCCCCTGGTTCTGGACTCCCCCAACATTGGGAACATGTTGCCTGCCTCTAATGTGTCCAATCCCTTAATAATCTTATATGTTTCAATAAGATCCCCTCTCATCCTTCTAAATTCCAGCGTTTACAAGCCTAGCCGCTCCAGTCTTTCAACATACGACAGTCCCGCCATTCCGGGAATTAACCTAGTAAACCCTACGCTGCACGCCCTCAATAGCAAGAATGTCCTTCCTCAAATTTGGAGACCAAAACTGCACACAGTACTCCAGGCGCGGTCTCATCAAGGCCCTGTACAACTGTAGAAGGACCTCTTTGCTCCTATACTCAACTCCTCTTGTCATAAAGGCCAACATGCCATTAGCTTTCTTCACTGCCTGCCGTACCTGCATGCTAACTTTAAGTGACTGATGAACAAGGACACCCAGATCTCTTTGTACTTCCCCATTTCCTAACTTGACACCATTCAGATAATGATCTGCCTTCCTGTTAATACCACCAAAGTGGATAACCTCACATTTATCCACATTAAACTGTATCTGCCACGCATCTGCCCACTCACACAACCTGTCCAAGTCACCCTGCATCCTCATAGCATCCTCCTCACAGTTCACACTGCCACCCAGCTTAGTGTCATCCGCAAATTTGCTAATGTTACTTCTAATTCCATCATCCAAATCATTAATATATATTGTAAATAGTTGCGGCCCCAGCACCGAGCCTTGCGGCAATCCACTCGCCACTGCCTGCCATTCTGAAAAGGACCCGTTTATTCCTGCTCTTTGCTTTCTGTCTGCCAACCAATTCTCTATCCATGTCAATACCCTACCCCCAATACCATGTGCTCTAATTTTGCTCACCAACCTCCCGTGTGGGACCTTATCAAAGGCTTTCTGAACGTCTAGATACACTACATCCACTGGCTCTCCTTCATCTATTTTACTTGTCACATCCTCAAAAAATTTCAGAAGATTAGTCAAGCAGGATTTCCCCTTCATAAATCCATGCTGACTTGGACCAATCCTTTTACTGCTAGCCAAATGCGCCATTATTACCTCTTTAATAATTGACTCCAGCATCTTCCCCACCACCGATGTCAGGCTAACTGGTCTATAATTCCCCGTTTTCTCTCTCACTCCTTTCTTGAAAAGTGGGATAAAATTAGCTACCCTCCAATCCTCAGGAACTGATCCTGAATCTATTGAACATTGGAAAATGATCACCAATGCATCCACAAATTCTAGAGCCACCTCCCTGAGTACCAAGGGTTGCAGACCATCAGGCCCTGGGAATTTATCAGCTTTCAGTCCCATCAGTCTACCCAATACTATTTCTCGCATAATGCAAATTTCTTTCAGTTCCTCTGTCTCCCTAGATCCTCTGTCCTCTAGTACATCTGGGAGATTGTTTGTGTCTTCCTAATCGACCTTGGCCAGCTCCTCTCTCATGCCTTCATAGTCCCCTTTGTTCAACTGCAACACTGACATTTCTGATTTAACCTTCTGCCTCTCAAATTGCAGATTAAAACTAATCATATTATGGTCACTACCTCCAAGCAGTTCCTTTATTTTGAGTTCCCTTATTAAATTTGGTTCATTGGACAACACTAAATCCAGAATTCCCTTCTCCCTGGTAGGCTCCAGTACAAGCTGCTCTAAGAATCCATCTCGGAGGCACTCTACAAACTCCCTTTCTTTGGGCCCAGAACTAACCTGATTTTCCCAGTCTACTTGCATATTGAAATCCCCCATAACCACAGTGGCATTACCTTTGTTACATGCCAGTATTAACTCCTGCTGCAACTTACATCCTATATCCAGGCTACTGTTTGGGGGTCTGTAGATAACTCCCATTAGTGTCTTCTTATCTTTACAATTCCTCAATTCTATCCACAGCGACTCTATCATCGTCAGTCCCTATGTCACCCCTCGCAAGGGACTGACTTTTATCCCTCACCAACAAAGCTACCCCACCTCTTCTGTCCACCTGCCTGTCCTTTCTATAGGACGTATAATCCTGAATATTCAGTTCCCAGTCTAGATCCTCCTGCAGCCATGTCTGTAATCCCCACAATGTCATACCTACCAATCTCTAACTGAGCCTCAAGCTCATCCACTTTACTTCTTATACTTCACGCATTCATATACACTTTTAATCCATTACTCATCTCACCTTTCACATCGATTCCTATTACACTTGGCCATACTCTCCTATCTCTTCGTGAGGTTTCTGTCCCGTTAATTCTGGAGTCTTTCTTAACTTTTCTTACAATCTCTTTCCCTTTAACTCCATCCTTGTCTATCCCATTTGACCCCCCCCCCCCCCCACTATTTAGTTTTAAACCACCCGTGTAACAGTGGCAAATCTGCCTGCCAGAATGCTGGTCCCCTGCCTGTTAAGGTGCAACCCGCCCCTTTTGTACAATTCACCCTTACCCCAAAACTGATCCCAGTGGTCTAAGAATCTAAATCCCTCCCCCCTGCACCAGCTCCTCAGCCACACATTCAGATCTGCTATCTCCCTGTTCCTGCCCTCACCAGCACGAGGAACTGGAAGCAAACCGGAGATAACCACCCTGGAGGTCCTGCTTTTCAGTCTTCTTCCGAGCTCTCTAAAGTCACGCTGCAGAATCTCTTTCCTCCTCTTCCCAACATCGTTTGTGCCGACATGCACTACCGCTTCCAGCTGCTCACCTTCACCCTTGAGGATGCTCTGCACTCGGTCCGTGATGTCCTGGATCCTGGCACCAGGGAGGCAACACACCATTCTTGAATCCCGCTTGTTGGCGCAGAAATCCCTGTCTGTACCTCGCCCGATGGACTCCCCTAGTACCACAGCTCTGCCTGACGTCGGTCTCTTCAAAGACTAGTGAAAGGCCTGGATAGAGTGAATGCGGAGAGGATGTTTCCACTAGTGGGAATGTCGAGGTCCAGAGGCCATAGTCTCAGAATAAAAGGACGTACCTTCAGGAAGGAGATGAGAAGAAATTTCTTTAGTCAGAGGGTGGCGAATCTGTGGAATTCATTGCTACAGATGGCTGTGGAGGCCAAAGAATATTTTTAAGGTGGAGTTTCTTGATTAGTACGGGTGTCGGGGGTTATGGGGAGAAGGCAGGAGAATGGAAGGGAGAAATAGATCAGCCATGATCGAATGCCGGAGTGGACTTGATGGGACGAATGGCCTAATTCTGCTCCTGGAACTTATGAACTAATTCCGGAGATGAGTTGGAAGGAGGGGTGTCAATGTTTATGTGGAGAGGCGGGAGAATGGGATTGAGAGGGAAAAATAGATCAGCCATGAATGAATGGCGGAGTTGACTTGATGGGCCGCGTGGCATACATCTGCTCCTATGTCTTACCGTCTTATGGAGAAAACCCACGTGGACACATGGAAAAAGTGCAAACTCCACACAGACAGCACCCATGGTTAAGACCAAACCCGGGTCTCTGGCTCTGTGAGGCAGCAACTCTACTGCTGCGCCACTGTGCCGAACCATAACTTTTTTTATTATTGAAGAAAGATCAGTTGTTCTGCAGCTGAACACGAGGAACAGATTATTTCAAATGTGACTTTATTCATGACGAATACCAGATGGTTTCATTGGAAATTTCCTTTTTTCATAGTTATATGGATTAAAATCCATCACATCAGTCAGCCCCGAGTTCCAATCCTCACACTGTGGTTCCACTAATCATTTGTCGCTGGCTCTCTAAATGGTAACACCTGCCAAGATGCTGCCATGCCCTTCCCACTGAGTCATGGTATGGTGCTAGTCTTAATCCACACGGCTAGAATTCACAGCTAGATACTACACCTCACTCTGCCTTGGCAACGCCTCCAGCATAATCAAGGTCACACCCTCTTCTCCCCTTTCCCATCAGGTAATAGAAACAGAAGTTTCACCAGATTGATCCCTGGGATGGCAGGACTTTCATATGAAGAAAGACTGGATAGACTGGGCTTATACTCGCTGGAATTTAGAAGACTGAGGGGGGATCTTATTGAAACATATAAAATTCTTAAGGGGTTGGAGAGGCTAGATGCGGGAAGATTGTTCCCGATGTTGGGGAAGTCCAGAACCAGGGGTCACAGCTTAAGGATAAGGGGGAAGTCTTTTAGGACCGAGATGAGAAAACATTTCTTCACACAGAGAGTGGTGAATCTGTGGAATTCTCTGCCGCAGAAGGTAGTTGAGGTCAGTTCATTGGCTATATTTAAGAGGGAGTTAGATGTGGCCCTTATGGCTAAAGGGATCAGGGGGTATGGAGAGAAGGCAGGTACAGGTTACCGAGCTGATCAGCCATGATCATATTGAATGGCGGTGCAGGATCGAAGGGCCGAATGGCCTACTCCTGCACCTATTTTCTATGTTTCTAAGTGTGAGAATGCACACCACCAGATTCAGGGACAGTTTCTTGCTCCCAAGGCAACTGAACCATGCTATCACCAACTAGACACCAGTCCTGAGCTACCATTTACCTAATTGGAGGCCCATGGACTATCTTTAATTGGACTTTACTGGACTTTATCAGACACTAACTGTTATTCCCTTTATCCTGCATCTGTGCACTGAGAAATGACTTGATTGTAATCATGCAAAGTCTCTGCTAACTTGATAACACGCAACAAAAAAGCTTTTCACTGTTCACAAAGATAAATAAATTCTTGATTAGTACTGGTGTCAGATGTTATGGGGAGAAGGCAGGTGAATGGGGTTAGGAGGGAGAAATTGATCAGCCATGATTGAATGGCGGAGTAGACTTAATAGGCCGAATGGCCTAATTCTATTCCTATTCCTTATGACCTTGGTATACATGAGAATAATAAACTACACTATATAGATAGTGCAGATGGCACGAGCATAAATGGGGCATCTTTTAGTTTTAGTTTAGAGATACAGCGCAGAAACAGGCCCTTCGGCCCACCTAGTCTACACGAACCAACGATCCCCGCACTCTAACACTATCCGATACACACTAGGAACAATTTACACAACCAACACCCTCCTCTGCCTAGCGGAGCTGGTCCTTACCCTTAACAACTTCTCCTTTGAGTCCTCCCACTTCCTCCAAATCCAAGGCGTAGCCATGGGCACTCACATGGGCCCCAGCTATGCCTGCGTCTTTGCAGGGTATGTTGAACAATCCCTGTTCCAGGGGTACACTGGCCATATCCCCGAACTCTATCTCCACTACATTGATGACTGCATCAGGGCTACGTCCTGCACCCATGCAGGACTTCATTAACTTCACTATCAATTTCCATCCTGCACACAAATTCACTTGGACCATCTCCGACATCTCCCTAGATAGACACAAAAACGCTGGAGTAACTCAGTGGGACAAGCAGCATCTCTGGAGAGGAGGGATGGGTGACGTTTCGGGTTGAGACCCTTCTTCAGACTCAAATGGGTGAAGTTTTCGGGTCAAGACCGGACCCTTCGTCCGACATCTCCCTACCGTTTCTTGATGTCACCGTCTCCATCACAGGAAATAGACTATCAACTGACATCTATTATAAACCTATTGACTCTCACAACTATCTAGACTACACCTCTTCCCACACTGCTTCCTGTAAAGAATCTATCCTCTCTTCCATCATTGATGAGGTCCTAACTCGGATCTCCGTGGTATCTCACAGCTCTGCTCTTGCTCTCCCTTCCCCAGTTGTAACAGGGACAGTCCCCCTAGTCCGCATCTTCCACCCCATCTTGGGCATGCTTGGGCAGCTTACAACCCAGCAGTAGGAATATTGACTTCTCTAACTTCAAGTAACCCTTGGTTTCCGTCTCTCTCCACCCTTCCCTTATCCTCACTTGTGAGGGAAGTTTGAATGGTTTGATTGTTCTGATTAAATATTACTGATTGCATGTCTCGTTGTCACCTTCCCCTCAGCTAACAATGATCTATTATACATTTTCCATGATCTATGTCCCCTTCCATCTCTCGTTTTCACACTTTACCCTTCCATATCTCTGTATCTCCATTGCTCCCTACTCTCAGTCCGAAGAAGGGTCTCGACCCGAAACGTCACCCATTCCTTCTCTCCAGAGATGCTGCCTGTCCCGCTGAGTTACTCCAGCTTTTGTGTCTTTCTTCGGTGTTGCATCTCCTGTAGATCGACACAAAGTGCTGGAGTAACTCTGCGGGACAAGCAGCATATCTTCAGAAAAGGAATAGGTGACATTTCCGGGCCGAGACACTTCTTCAGATCAAGAATCAGGGGAGTGTCTATCTTCAGCTTTTTGTGTCAATCTTCAGCTTTTCGTGTCTATCTTCGGTGTAAACCAACATCTGGAGTTCCTCCCTACACATTGCATCTTCTGTTGTTGCTTTGGTCTGTCGTTTTCACACTTTACACTTAGTGTCCATTCATTCACAAAATGCTGGAGTAACTCAGCAGGTCAGGCAGCATCTCAGGAGAGAAGGAATGGGTGGCGTTTCGGGTCGAGAAGTCCCGAAAAGTCACCCATTCCTTCTCTCCTGAGATGCTGCCTGACCTGCTGAGTTACTCCAGCATTTTGTGAATAAATACCTTCGAATTGTACCAGCATCTGCAGTTATTTTCTTACACTAGTGTCCATTTCATGCTCTTGTTGGCCAAGTGCTGCCCACCTGCCAATCACAGCCGAGACGCCAGCTTCCGGCGCCGAGGTCCCGCCCCCGCCCCTGCCCGGAAGCCGGGCCGGGCGGGCTGAAGATGGCGGCGGCGCTGCGGCCGGATCGGCGGACGGGGTAAAGGAGGGCGGAACGGGGCGACGTCCGGTGGAGGAGCGGGGGGCGGGGGCCGCGGGCGGAGAGACTCCCCGCTGCCGCTCGTGTGGCGGAGGCGGTGACGGCGCTGGTGACGGCGCTGAGCCGCTCGGAGGCGGCGGCCGGTCACTGCCCTGAGACCGAGCAGCGGCGCCCCCCTGCGGCTGGGAGTGCGCATCGCACCGTACCCACCCGCCATGGACACCCAATGAATGGGTGGAGGAGATACAATGGGCACATCCCATGTGCAGGGATGGCAATACTTTATTGCAACATGTGACTAGGCACAGGGAGATTCTTTGCTTGCATACACAATGTATACAAATAGCGGCCACCTACGGCGCTGACAAAGTCACCAAAGCTACGCTGGCTCCCCCTTTTGTCCACCCCCCAACCGTTCCCCCTTTTGTCCCCCCCAACCGTTCCCCCTTTTGTCCCCCCCAACCGTTCCCCCTTTTGTCCCCCCCAACCGTTCCCCCTTTTGTCGACCCCAACCGTTCCCCCTTATGTCCCCCCAACCGTTCCCCCTTTTGTCCCCCCAACCGTTCCCCCTTTTGTCCCCCCCAACCGTTCCCCCTTTTGTCCCCCCCAACCGTTCCCCCTTTTGTCTCCCCCAACCGTTCCCCCTTTTGTCCCCCCCAACCGTTCCCCCACACTGGGTCCCCATTGTCCTTCCCCCTCCCTCACGGTGGTCCAACACGCCCTCATCGACCCGCGAGGCTTCACCACCGCCGACGCCCCATTGTGGCGAGGCTTCACCGCTGCCCTCGCCCAAATTCATGCCTCCGTGGTGCCAACCCGGGCCCCAGCGTGGTGCCCGACCCGGGCTTCTACCCGTGAGGCCCCGACCCGAGCTTCTACGTGGCGATCCGGGAGGCATCGAGAACGCTGCGCCTTGATAAAGGCCTCAGGCCGTGTTCCCTGTTCACAGCCACGACTCCACCGCAGGGAAACCTGGCTGTGCAGCCCCACCGTCAGGAAGCGAGATACAATAGGTACATCCAATGAGTGTAGAGATACAATAGGTACATTCAATGGGTATAGACACTCGTACAGAGTATCGACAGCAAGGGTGATACATTTGCTTTTCCTCCCCTTTGCTCCCACTTCCCGGTTGTTTTTTCATCTCTGTTTCCTTTGTTGTTACCTTCTCCCAACCAAACAATGATCTATTCTACATTTTCCTTGATCTTTATTTCCTTTGTCCTGTTTTCACACCTAACACTTCCTTATCTGTACACATCCTTATCTATGTACCTCCCTCTCCCCGACATCAGTCTGAAGAAGGGTCTCAACCTGAAACGTTACCCATCCCTTCTCTCCAGGGATGCTGCCTGACCAGTTGAGTTACTCCAGTATTTTATGTCTATCGACAGTCAATGGGTACATCCAACAGGTACGTTGTATGAGTGTAGACACACCACAGGTATATCCAATAACTGTAGCGACCCCATGGGTACATTCAATGTGTAGAGACACAATAGGTACATCCAATATGTATAGACACTCAACCTATACATCCAATGAGTGCAGACACACAATTGGTATGTGTACAGACATAGTAGGTACATCCAATGATTGTAAGAAACCACAGGTACAACCAATGAGTGTAGACACTTAAGTGTAGAGACATGATAGGTACATCCAATGAATGTAGAGATACAATAGGTACATCCAAATGCAAGAGGATTTGAGTTTAGGAGCAAGGAGGGCCTACTGCAGTTGTACAAGGTCCTGGTGAGACTGCACCTGGAGTATTGTATGCAATTTTGCTCTCCTAATTTGAGGAAGGACATTATTGCTATTGAGGGAGTGCAGCGTAGGTTTACCAGATTAATTCCTGGGATGGCGGGACTGACGTAAGATGAAAGAATGGGTCGACTGGGCTTGTATTCGCTGGAATTTAGAAGGATGAGGGGATCGTATTGAAACATATAAAAATTCTTAGAGGATTGGACAGGGTAGATGCAGGAAAAATGTTCCTGATGTTGGGGGAGTCCAGAACCAGGGGCACAGATTAAGAACAAGGAGTAGGCCATTTAGGACTGAGATGATGAAAAACTTTTTCACCCAGAGAGTTGTGAATTCTCTGCCACAGAAGACAGGGGAGGCCAATTCACTGGATGTTTTCAAGAGAGAAAATTTAGCTCTTAGGGCTAAGGAACTCAAGGGATTTGGGGAAATAGCAGGGATACTGATTTTGGATGATCAGCCATGATCGTATTGAATTGCGATGCTGGCTCGAAGGACCGAATGGCCTAGTTCTGCACCTATTTTCTATGTTTCTATGTAATAGGTACGTCAATGAGTGTAGACCTCAACAGGTACATCCAATGAGTGTAGAGACACAAGAGGCAACAAAACACTGGGTTCTAGAGAAATTCAGCGGGTCAGGCAGCATCTGTGGAGGGAATGTACAGACAGCCATGTTGTATGAATGGAATTATGTGAAGGAACCTAAAGAGAAAAGAAACATCTACCTTAATATGTAATTTCTCTGAATAGTCTAGATAAACATAAAACTAATATTTCACCCATTGGGTTTTCAATTAATTACTGTTTCATTCTTTGGGATGTTTTGTTATAGGTGCTTTGTGAGAACAAATTTTAATTTTAATGCTTTGTGAATGCCTTACAAAATAATTAATTTTGCTTTCGGTGTAATTCTAGATCTTTAGGAGGACTATGACTTTCTCCCTACATTAATGACTTTTCTTCTAATACCCTGGACCTAATTTATTTCGAAATGGTGAGTTTTTTGAAGAAACTATTGTTAATTTGGGAATTGAATTTTCAGCGAAATAGCTCTAGATGCAAGGAACTCCAGATACTGGCTTACAAAAAATGACGCAAAGTGTTGGAGTAACTCAGCGGGTCTGAAAGACATGGATAAGTGACGTTTCAGGTCGGGATCCTTCTTCAAACTGATTGTGGTGGTGGGGGAGAGGGAGTAGAAGCTGAAGGAGAGGAAGGGCAGGACAAAATCTGCCGAGTGATAGGTGGATGTGGGTGAGGGGGGTTTTGATGGGCAAATGGGTGGACAAGGCCAGAGGTGAGAAGACAAAAAGTGTGAGATAAGATGTTTGAATTGTGAAGCTAGTGGAAGGAATATAGGTGGAAGGGGAGAAATGGGTGTGAGTCCAGTTAGGGCAGAGGGAAGACCAGGGAGAGAAAGAAAGAAAAGCTGGTTATCTAAAATAGTACAATTCAATATTAATACCGTTAGGTTTTAAGCTACCCTAGCAGAATATAAGGTGCTGTTCCTCCAGTTTGCAAGTGGCCTCACTCTGGCAATGGTGTTTTGTTAAAGTTATCAATATTTGGTTTTGTTAAAGTTATCCATATGTTTTTCCAACATTCTGAAATTCCTTGTGTCTCCAATAAACAGTAAATTTTGAAGAGTCTGAATCCTCTCACACAGTTGGTACGACTTTTTTTTGTACGTGATGCTTCTTTCCAATGCAGTTAGGGCGGCACGGTAGCGCAGCGGTAGAGTTGCTGCTTTACAGCGAATGCAGCGCCGGAGACTCAGGTTCGATCCTGACTACGGGTGCTGCACTGTAAGGAGTTTGTACGTTCTCCCCGTGACCTGCGTGGGTTTTCTCCGAGATCTTCGGTTTCCTCCCACACTCCAAAGACGTACAGGTATGTAGGTTAATTGGCTGGGTAAATGTAAAAATTGTCCCTAGTGGGTGTAGGATAGTGTTAATGTACGGGGATCACTGGGCGGTGCGGACTTGGAGGGCCGAAAAGGCCTGTTTCCGGCTGTATATATATGATATGATATGATATGAAATTTCAGACACAATGGTGGCGAACTGATTCTCAACCCCCCCCCCCACCCCGTCTTCTCTATTAGAAAGACCACCTACGTCTACCTTTATTTCATGTAATTCACGAGAAAAGGAATGTGTGTGTTTTTGACCCTTCTTCAGACTGAGAGTCAGGGGAAATGGAAACAAGCGATATAGACGGTGATATAGAGAGATGCAGAACAAAGAAATGAAAGATATGCAAAAAGGTAACGATGATTTAGGAAACAGTGCATTGTTAGCTGTAGGCTAGGCGAAAATGATTATATAGACAATGAAACTCGCCAATGATTTGGCATACTCCACATTCACCAGTAAATATAGAAACAAAGAACTTCAGATATTGGTTTATACCAAAGATAGACAGAAAGTGTCTAACCCGAAACTAAAGAAGGTTCCCGACCCGAAATGTCACCCATCCTTTTTCTCCAGAGATGCCGCTTGACCTGCTGAGTTACACCAGCACTTTGTGCCTGTCAAATAGTAAATACTTTGGGAAAGGAAGGAACTTCAGAACTGATGACTGGATTTCAGGATGTCTTGCATCTTTAGAATTCTTGAGTAAAATTATTTTCTTTCTGCAGTATCACGCTTTGGAATATGCTGTGGACCGTGCCGAGGTGAGTCGTCCACAGTAACCACAGCATCTGCACCGTGTTATTCAACTGCATCTTTCACTTGACCTGTGCCATTTATTCATTGTAATTTACAATTATTTTTTTAGTATATCATTGGATGTGCCAGGCAGAGACCTCCAAAAAGAAGGCATTCATCTAGTGGACGGTACTATTTTGATAATCAAAGTATTTTAAAGATGATTTTGCCCTAAATCTGAGGTAACTGAACTTTATATATTTGTTACTTTAGGAAATCCATGCATCAGAAGCTGTATGATTTGTACATGGAAGAATGTGAAAAAGAACCAGAACTGAAGGTTTGTTTAAAAAATAATGTATTTTTCTTAATGAGGCTTGTAGGTTATTGGCCTCTGTAAATTGACCCTAGTGTGGAGGGAGTGGATGAGAAAGTGGGATACCATAGTAACAGTGTGAATGGGTGATCAATGGTTGGCATGGACTCAGTTGGCCTATCTACTGGCTGTGACCCTAAACTAAACTACAAATCTTTTTTTTTTTAAGTTCGTTCTTTTCTAGTTGATTGAACTTTATCAAAGTTCTGCTTGAAAATGTTTCATAAAGTATTTATTAAATCAACAATATTTCGCACTTTGTATTTTTCTTAATTAGTCTTGTAGATTAATTGTCCTCTGCAAATGTCCCCTACGTGCAGGGAGTGGATGAGAAAGAAAATTGGATCTACTTTCAACTAAGTTGGATTTGTGGATAATCATTTTATTCTGTAATCAAGACCGAGTTTTGCTGTTAATCAAGTTTCTGTGTAATCTTGTCAGTTGGGGTCTATTATGTAATCAAGACCTAGTTTTACTGTTAATCAAGTTTCTGTACAATCTTGTCAGCTGAGGATATAAAATCTGTACCAAAGTCACGCTCAGCAGATCACCTTTGCTGGTCTCCAGGTGTGCACCAGTGTTAATGAATCTCCCGTCATTTCAAACACCAACTCCGCATGGCCTTTCCATTTGCTCCTACAATTATATATAACTGATTTAATCAAAGCAATATGTTACATTCGTTTAAAATCTAGATTTCTGATTACTTCTCAGAAACTAAGGCAAAATGTTAACCTGCTGGAGAAACTGGTGATGCAGGAGAGAGTGTCGTGTCTCGTGGTAAACTTATACCCAGGAAATGACGGTTATTCACTGATGCTCCGAGGAAAAAATGGCTCAGGTACCATTGTTTAATTATTCTAGGTTGTTAATCATGTGAGCTAAATAGATAATAGAGAGGAATTATAAATGCAATATTATTATTGTGTTTCTTCTAATCTCTACCAGACAGTAAAATATTAGGATTTGGTTGATTATAGCTTTGGTTGCAGCTTTAAAATGAGATTTGCAAAGATTGAAGGAGATGTACATGGATGGGAAAGGTTTAGAGATGTGTGCCAAACGTGGGGAGGTGGGACTAGTGTAGACGGGGCATCTTGGTCGTCATGGGTAAGATGGGCAGAAGAGTCTGTTTCTGTGCTGTATAACTCTTCAGTGTGAGGCAAATTTTTTTATACAGAGGGTGGGTGGATGCCTGGAGCGAGCTGCCAAGGGTGATGGTGGAGGCGGATACAATAGTAGTGCTTTCAGATAGGCACATGGATAGGGAAGGATATGGTTCATGTTCAGGTTTAGGAGATTAGTTTAACTTGACATCATGTTCGGCACAGACATTGTGGACCAAAGGGCCTGTTCCTGTGCTGTACTATTCTACGTTTTAATACATGCCCAGCTTACTTAAAGGTATGCTGCATAAATTATGAAGTTAGAACGTGCACATCTTTTTAACGTTGTACTTGTAATGAATACAGACTCGGAAACAATCCGCTTGCCTTACGAGGAAGGAGAGCTACTGGAATACTTGGATGCAGAAGAGCTTCCACCAATTCTTGTGGATCTTTTGGAAAAATCTCAGGTGATGTAAATCATACAAGAGTAGGAACCACATGATTAAAGTAATCCCCGTATAATTGCATGCGTGGATGCTAACCTGCTGAGTGTACTAAGTGCATTTTAACAGCTAAAAATGTATTTTTGATACTAACTAAAAATACTAAAGACTGTTTGTTACATTGTTTAATAGAGTTACCTGTCAATCTAAGCAATGGCTTGTCAATTTCAGTGAACTCCGTGTAACTAGCAGTGTGTTCTTAAAGAGACAGTCCACTATTACCGAAATCCATGATCACGAGGTCTGTAATAATGAGGGTTTATTGTATTACATCTAGAATATTTGCATGCACCTCAATATCCTAAATACAGTGCTGGAGCACTCTATGTTTTGCCCAAGATGGTCGGCGTGGACTCGGTGTGCCAAAGAGCCTTGTTCCATGCTGAATCTCTACACTAATCTAAATTAAACTGATGGGCTCACCATTGTGGCAAAAGCAAAATCTGGGTAATTAATGTGACCACACTAACTTCCTTTTACTTTTGAATAAAGCCAGCACCACTTTGTTAAACTCGTAGCTTAAAATTTTTTCATATATGTTTTGTTTTGCTTTCAGGTGAATATTTTTCACTGTGGATGCGTCATAGCTGAAATACGGGATTACAGACAGTCTGGCCATGTGAAAGCACTTACGTACCAAAGCAGGCACATTCTACTCCAGCCCACTATGCAGGTAATGCACCGTGGCTTTTAGAAGCGAGAACCCCTTCCTTTATATCTACCCCATCTCCTCTCACCGCAAGCCCACCCAAAAATACTGCTTGCTTTCAGCGAACATAGCACATTCCTTCAACAGAAATATTTCTTTCCCTCCATAGTCTGCAGGTCCATAACTCAAAGGAGCAAAATTAGGCCATTCGGCCCATCAAGTCTGTTCTGCCATTCAATCATGGCTGATTTATTTTCCCTCGGCCTCATTCTCCTGCCTTCTCCCCATAGCCTTTTATACCCATACTTATCAGGAACCTAACAATCTCCACTTTAAAAATACCCAATGACTTGGTCTCCACAGCCATCTGCGGCAATGAATTCCACAGATTCACCACCCTTTGGCTAAAAAAATTCCTCCACATCTCCATTGTAAAGGTACGTCTTTTTTTTCTGAGGCTATGCCCTCTGGTGCTAGACTGTCCCACTCCTGAAAATACAGTGTCCTCCATAATGTTTGGGACAAAGACCCATCGTTTATTTATTTGCCGCTGTATTCCACAATTTGAGATTTGTAATAGAAAAAAAATCACATGTTGCTCAATTGCACATTGTCAGATTTTAATAAAGGTTATTTTTATACATTTTGGTTTCATCATGTAGAAATTACAGCTGTGTTTATACATTTCAGGGCACCATAATGTTTGGGACACATGGATTCATAGGCATTTGTAATTGCTCAGGTGTGTTTAATTGCCTTCTTAATGCAGGTATAAGAGAGCTCTCAGCACCGAGTCTTTCCTCCAGTCTTTCCATCACCTTTGGAAACTTTTATTGCTGTTTATCAACATGAGGACCAAAGTTATGCCAATGAAAGTCAAATAAGCTATTATGAGACTGGGAAGTAAGAATAAAACTGTTAGAGACATCAGCCAAACCTTAGGCTTACCAAAATCAACTGTTTGGAACATCATTAAGAAGAAAGAGAGCACTGGTGAGCTTACTAATCGCAAAGGGACTGGCAGGCCAAGGAAGATCTCCTCAGCGATTGACAGAATTCTCTCTATAATAAAGCAAAATCCCCAAACACCTGTCCGGCAGATCAGAAACACTCTTCAGGAGTCAGGTGTGGATTTGTCAATGAGCACTGTCCGCAGACGACTTCATGAAGAGAAATACAGAGGCTACACTGCAAGATGCAAACCACTGGTTAGCTGCAAAAGTAGGATGGCCAGGTAACAGTTTGCCAAGAAGTACTTAAAAGGGCAACCACAGTTCTGGAAAAAGGTCTTGTGGACAGATGAGACGAAGATTAACTTATATCAGAGTGATGACAAGAGCAAAGTATGGAAGAGAGAAGGAACTGCCCAAGATCCAAAGCATACCACCTCATCTGAAACACGGTGGTGGGGGTGTTATGGTCTGGGCATGCATGGCTGCTGAAGGTACTGGCTCACTTATCTTCATTGATGATACAACTGCTGATGGTAGTAGCATAATGAATTCTGAAGTTTATAGACACATCCTATCTGTTCAAGCTCAGACAAATGCTTCAAAACTCATTGGCCGGCGGTTCATTCTTCAGCAAGACAATGATCCCAAACATACTGCTAAAGCAACAGTTTTTCAAAGCTAAAAAATGGTCAATTCTTGAGTGGCCAAGTCAATCACCTGATCTGAACCCAATTGAGCCTTTTATATGTTGAAGGGAAAACTGAAGGGGACTAGCCCCCAAAACAAGCAGAAGCAAAAGATGGCTGCAATACAGGCCTGGCAGAGCATCACCAGAGAAGACACCAATGCAACTGGTGATGTCCATGAATCACAGACTTCAAGCAGTCATTGCATGCAAAGGATATGCAACAAAATACTAAACATGACTACTTTCATTGACATGACATTGCTATGTCCCAAACATTATGGTGCCCTGAAATGGGGGGGACTATGTATAAACACTGCTGTAATTTCTACATGGTGAAATCAAAATGTATAAAAATGGTCTTTATTAAAATCTGACAATGTGCACTTTAACCACATGTGATTTTTTTTCTATTACAAATCTCAAATTGTGGAGTACAGAGGCAAATAAATAAATGATGGGACTTTGTCCCAAATATTATGGAGGGCACTGTATCCTTTCCGTATCTACTCGCTGTAGGTCTTCCATCGTTGTTTCATGTTAATATTCCTGTTGCATATTCCTGTGTCAAGCGGGTACTTTGGGAGGAGTAACTTGCATTGATAATATTTTCAAGAAAAGTAGTGTATGCACATCCTGCAGAGATTATGCACAATCAACAACAAAAGTCCTTTTTGGTTCCCCTTTCTTTCTCTATCCATCTTCCATTTTGAATCTCAGATAGTAAAGATCGTTTAGAGTCATTCAATGCAGAAATGATATCGTGTAACTGTACACTGTGTAGCGTTCGATTTCTTATAATGTATTGTCTTTCTGCTGACTCGTTAGCACGCAACAAAAGCTTTTCACTGTACCTCGGTACACGTGACAATAAACTAAACTAAATTGTTTATCTCGTCTATGTTGACCATAGTCACATTTGCCCATCCTCGGCCCATATCCCTCCAAACCGTTTCTATCCATATACCTGTCCAAGCGTCTTTTAAATGCTGTTATAGTATCTGCCTCAACTGCACCCCCTGGCGGGTTGTTTCATATACCCACTTCCCTCTGTATGGAAAGGTTGCTCCTGAGTTTCTTGTTAAATTTTTTGCTACTCAACTTGGGCCTATTGTGTCGTGAATTTACTCAACCCAGCATGATAGATTGCGGCATTTACTGTTTAGAACATGGAACATTACATCATAGAAACTGTCCCTTAGGGCCATAATGTCTGTGCTCACCATGATCCCAAGTTAAATAATATCCTTTGCCTGCAGGTGATCCATATTCCTCCATTCCATGCATATTTAAGTGCCTGTCAAAAAGCATATTTAGCACCACTATTATATCTGCTTCCACCACCACTTCTGTTTTGTTCTGTCCTGTAAATTTTTAACATTAACCTTGAGCTTTTTAAAACTTATAAATGTTGTGAAATAATCTGTAAGGGACACAGGAACTGTGGATGCTGGAATCTCTGAGTAGGACACAATGTGCTGGAGGATCTGTGGAGGAGTGGAACTTTGACTGTGCTTCTGAATGTGATCCCTGTGCATCTGTTCTCCGGAGCATTTCTTTATTTATTCTGGCTTTGCTTTTTTTTTTCTGTAGAGTTTGATTTGTGATGTTCATGCAATAACAAGTGACAACCACAAATGGACGCAGGTAAATTGTGCAACTTTGTAAATATAATAACCAGTAATCTTTTTTTTGTAAATGTAAACTCTCTTTTTCACTGCTCATCAGATTCAGTCTTGCAACAATATCAAAGTAGATGAAGTCATATATTACTGGAATGAAAGTTAATGACAACTTAATGGTTTTTCTCAATCTCTGATTGATGCTGTTGTTTGTTAATACTCATATTAATAATTTAAGGGTGGCACAGTGGTGCAGCGGTAGAGTTGCTGCCTCACAGCGCCAGAGACCCGGGTCCGATCCTGACTATAGGTGCTGTCTGTACCGAGTTTGCACGCTCTCAATGTGACTGCATGGGTTTCAATCTGGTTCTCCAGTTTCCTCCCACATTCCCAAGTCGTTCAGGTTTTGGAAATTGTCCCCAGTGTGTAGGATAGAACTAGTGTATGGGTGATCGTCGGTTGGCTTGGACTCGATGGGCCAAATGGCTTGTTTCCACGCTGTACCTCTAAACTAATCATGCGTTAGAGCCCCAGGAACTGGCCCTTCAGCCCACCATGCACATGTTGCCCTCTTTGCCCATTTGCCCACACTTGCACCCTGACTTGTATGCCTTGCCTGTTGGATAGGTTGGATCCATAAAATATGCTTCCTTAAGTGTAGAGGTGTTGAGCATAGAGGGATCGCCTTAGATAGACGCAAAATACTGGAGTAAATCAGTGGGTCAGGCAGCATCTCTGGAGGAAAAGAATAGGTAATGTTTTGTGACTGAAAACTTCCTCGGATCACCTTAAAATGAGTTCTGGACCATTTGTGGTAATTTGTGGACCATAGAAAGGACTGCGGAAATCATGAATTGTCTCGCAAAACCATGGCTGGAGCGGTAATTAAATAGTTGCTGTTACGATACAAAACAAATATGACCTGGTTCGATAGCAGCACATACCTGACCAGATGTTTATGACCTTGCTGCATAAATAAAACTAGTTACAATGGCGAAACCGTTTCAAAGACTCTGGTTTATTTAAAAATATACAAATCTTTTAAAACTTGGTATGGCCACTTGATCCATTTTGTTATTTAAAACTTGCAACGTTGTTTTTAAAGTTGATCTTTCTCTCAACGCAGGATGACAAGCTTGTCCTTGAAAGTCAGTTGGTGCTCCACACGGCAGAGCCACTTTGTCTCGACCCTTCATTCACTGTTACGTGCACAACCAATAAACTTCTTTACAACAAACAGAAGATGAACACTAGACCTATGAGAAGGTAGGTAAAAGTTGGAAAAGTGCCGAGTAAAGTTTTGTGTTAACATTCTGTTGTTGTCCCAACCTCTTTAATTAACACCGTGGGATTATTCTGTAGTTTTAGTTTTAGAGATTCAGCTTGGAAACAGGCCCATTGGCCTACTGAGACCACTCTGGCCACCAATCACCCATTCACACTAGTTCTATGGTACCCCACTTTCACATCCAGCACAAAAGCGGCAATTTACAGAGGCCAATTCATCATCAGCGGTCACTCGAAGCGAGTGTGACTGTCCTATCCATAGTGTCGGACGTCTGTGCGTGACTTTGTTTAACGTGGGGAGACTGGTGCACAGACAGCCACCACACGGTCCTTGACAGATTTGGGTCAGGATCTAGTGGAATGGAGTCCAAGACAACCGGGGACTGCTGCAGCCTTCATCCGCCTTCCCAGCCATTGTGACATTCCACTCAAAGTCAGCCATCATCCTCCGCCTGTTCCACCGTTGAGATCTTGGTTGGATTGCTCTTTGTCAGGGACCTCCCCCTCGACCTTACCGCCATGGGTGGCCCTACCAGGAGCACAGCTCCAGACGGCATCGCTCTAGAGACCAATTAAACCTGCATGTCTTTAGGATGTGAGTGGAAAACAAAACACCTGGAGAAAACCCACGTGGTCCCTGGGAGAATGTGCCTGGCGCTGTGAGGCAGCAATACTACCGCTGCGCCACTGTGCTGCCCCTGCGTTTCCATGTTTAAACTCAGCAACATTTCTCGTCCTTTTACATGATCCATCAGCATTTATCTAATGTTTAAAACAGGCAAATAAATGTTTATTTTTATTCTTAAAGATCAGCCACGTCTAATCCAAATCAGTTTTTTATTTGCTGAAAGTTTGTGCAAACTCACCTGAAATCTCTACCCATATCCTAATATGTCGTAATAAAGAGGTGCTCGGCATATCTTGGTAAACGGTGATTTGAACTTTGCAGAGGACAAATGGGATTCAGGCCATGAGCAAAGTGTAAATGGGGCATCTTGTTTGGCAAGTTGGATGAGTTAGACTGAAGGGCCTGTTTCCGCACGGTATGACTTTGAATCCAAAGTCTATTGAAACTGGTCAGAATGAATCAATGGTTGACATGATGATTGACTCGGACGGGTGTCAAGGTTATGGGGAACAGGCAGGAGAATGGAGGGTTGAGACGGAGAAATAGATCAACTGATTGAATGGCAGAGCAGACTCGATGGGGCTGAGTGTCCTAATTCTGCTCCCATGTTTTTTATGAACTTGGGTTACACAGTGGGGTAATTGGGATTATGGAGCCTGTTCCCAAAATACTTCCCCACTGAAACTTTGGTCACCTGGCCAGGCTCAATGCTTCATATCAGGTCTAGTCCGGCTCCATCCATAGTTGGGCATATCTTTCAACAAACCATATTGTGTCAAGAAACACTCCTGGATGCACAAACAAATTTGAGCCCTTGGCATTAAAGAAGCCCCAGAAACCTCTAACTGACCCCTCCACATACCCCCCTCCTCCTTTCTCCCCCAAACCATTGATTAGTCCCTCGGGATAGATGCTGGTAGCTGAGTATTCAAACAGTTCCAGCTTCTGAACAAGATGTGAACGTTGAGTTCTTGCATTCAGTCTTTCTCCTGAGCTTTATCCTGTAGCCGGGGAAAAAGAGGGACGGATGGTGAACTACAGGCGTACTATGTTTTGCCAAAAGGATATATCTTAAGTGAAGCAAGGTGCAGAACATCAGCTTACAGTACTTCAAAATAAAATATATTTTGCAGCACCAAAAGTGCTGTAGGAACTCAATGAGTCAGGCACCATCTGTGGAGCAAATGGATCGATCGACTCTGTTTAGGGTTGGGGACCCATCTCCAGACTGACCCAAAACATCACCTGTCCATTCCCTCCACAGATGCTGCCTGACACTGAGCTCCTTGTGTTTTGTTCAAGATTCCAGCATCCTTGTGTCTCTACTTGCATGAACTGGAGGCACAAATGTTTTCTATGGCCCAGTTTAATTCTGTGTCCTCTACCTAAAATTAGATTAAAGAGAAAATAATTTGAATTAACAGTTATATTCTGCATTAAAATCAATTTATCGGGTTATTGGTATCAAAGTCCTAGAGACCTTTGAACTATCTTTAATAGGATTTTATGTTGCATCCTTTATCTGTACACTGTGGACTGCCTAATTCAAGTCAAGTCAAGTTTATTTGGCACATACACATACATGATGTGTAGTGAAATTAAAGTGGCAATGACTGCGGATTGTGCAAAAAAAGAATTACAGTTACAGCATATACAGAACTTTATTGTCATTCGGTACAGATACCGAACGAAATTACAGCAGTCACAGAAAAGAACACAGGACACACGACCCCAACACAAACATCCATCCCAGTGACTCCAAACACCCCCTCACTGTGATGGAAGGCAACAAAACTTCCACTCTCTTCCCCGCCCACGGACAGGCAGCTCGACCCCTACCGAGGCGACCGACACGCACAGCCCCTGTAAGGGGATGGAAGGCCCCACGGCCGAGCCGCACCGGGCACTGAAACGTCCCGCGGCCGAGCCGCGCCAGCAATGTTAAGTCCAGCGGCCGAGCCGCGCCGGGCCCTGAACCGTTCCGCGGCCGAGCCGCGCCGGGCGATGGAAGGCCGAGCCGCACCGAGCGTTGAAACGTCCCGCGGCCGTACCGGGCGATGGAAGGCTCCGCGGCTGCGCCGGACACTGTTAGGTCCCGCAGCCGAGCCGCGCCGGTGATGTTAAGTCCAGCGGCCGAGCCGCGCCAGGCGATGGAAGGCCCTGGGGAAGAGACCTAATAAAAGAAAGGTTTCCCCCACCCCCCCCCCACCCCACCCCCCCCCCCCCCCCACCCCACACATACACAGCCAAAAACAGAAACAAAAACCATCCCAACACCGACACACTACCAAAAAAAAGGAAAAAAGACAAACAAACTGTCATATAAATTAAAGATAATACAGAGAAGACAAAATGTAATCCCTGGAGTTATAAAAGTTAACAGTCTTGATGGCCTGTGGGAAGAAACTCCGTCTCATCCTCTCCTTTTTCACAGCGTGACAGCGGAGGCGCTTGCCTGACCGTAGCAGCTGGAACAGTCCATTACTGGGGTGGCAGGGGTCCCTCATAATCTTGCTTGCTCTTGATCTGCACCTCCTGATGTATAGGTCCTGAAGGGAGGCAAGTGTAGTTCCCATGGTGCGTTCTGCCGAACGCACTACTCTCTGCAGGGCCTTCCTGTCCTGGGCAGAGCTGTTCCCAAACCAGACTAATGTTGCCAGACAGGATGCTCTCTCCAGCCCCAGAGTAGAAGTATTGAAGGATCCTCAGAGACACCCTGAATTTCCTCAGCTGTCTAAGGTGGTAAAGGGTATAAGAAAATAACTGCAGATGCTGGTACAAATCGAAGGTATTTATTCACAAAATGCTGGAGTAACTCAGCAGGTCAGGCAGCATCTCGGGAGAGAAGGAATGGGTGACGTTTCGGGTCGAGACCCTTCTTCAGACTGAAGAAGGGTCTCGACCCGGAACGTCACCCATTCCTTCTCTCCCAAGATGCTGCCTGACCTGCTGAGTTACTCCAGCATTTTGTGAATAAATAAGGTGGTAAAGGCCCTGCTTTGCCTTACCCACCAGTGCGGCAATGTGCGTTGTCCATGTCAGATCCTCTTTGATGTGGACTCCCAGGTATTTAAAACTGCTCACCCTATTCACAGTAGACCCATTTATCTCCAGTGGCGTGTACGTCCTTGGATGTTGAGCCCTTATAAAGTCCACAATCAGCTCCTTAATTATGTATAGTCTTACCGCTGGCTGCATAGCATGCAACAAAAAGCTTTTCACCATACCTCGGTACACATGACAATAATAATTAAACTAACTTAATTTGTGTCTGTTTAAGAGTGCTTTTTGGCTATTCTCAACAGGAATATGAAGAGATATTCCCGGCCGGCATTGAACAAACAGCAGGAGATAGCCCAGTACACACCGTCACCTCATCTTAAGTTGTTTGATTATTTACAAAAGAGAAAGGAAAGAAAGCCGGTGTTACCTGTTGACCTTAAAATTTCAAGAGCTGGAAATGTAGGTTGCTTTTTATTTTTCAAACAATAAATCTCAACTTTTGTCTTCAACACAGTGGTACCAACATAATTTTTTTTCTCCCCATCTCTCGTGGCAGTGTGTCGATATGTGGAGGCAGAATCCTTGCCAGCTCACAGTGCCATCTGAAATTGATGTAAGTCTCTCTGTCTTTAATCAAGAATGTTTTATCCTGTGCTATTCCATACCGACCAAGATGCACCATCTAAGCTACTCCCATTTGCCCACATTTTCCTACGATACTTTCCGCTCCATGTACCTGTCCAAATGTCTTTTAAACGTTGTTAAGAGACCCACCCAACTACTTCCTCTGGCAATTATTTCCATATACTCACCACCCTCTGTGTGTAAAAACTTGCCTCTCAGGATCCTATTAAATCTTTCCCCTTTGTCCTCTGGTTCTAGATTCCCCTACTGTGAATAAAATATTCTACATTCACCCAATCTATTCCCCTCATGATTTTGTAACCTCCTTAAGATCCTGCTGCGCTACAAGGAAAAAAGTCCTAGCCTGTCCAACCTCTCCCTGGAACTCAAGCCCTTGAGACAACATCTTCTCCACACTCTTTCCCGCTTAATGACATCTCTCCCATAGCAGAATGACTAAAACTGAATGTAATACTCCAGTGTGGCCTCACCAACATCTTGTACAATTGTAACATACCGTCCCAACTTCTGTACTCAATTCCCCAACTGATGAAGGCTAGCTTGCCAGAAGCCACCCTACCTACCTGTGATGCCACTTTCAGGGGACTTTGATAGATTTTTATATCGTTTTGAATTGCCGTTAGGCGGGTGATTCCTTTATTGTGTAAAGGTAACCATGTGAATAATACTGTATTTTTGTTCATTTTGATTTCAAATTTGGCACTTGTCTAGGTGGAAAAGTATGTCACGGTGGAAAAAATTAATCGATCTGACGAGTTACAAACCTGGCCACCCCATGTAAGTGCTGCAGTTCTTTTGATTATTTTATTCAAATATTTTGTGGGACACTTTGGACACCAGAGCTTATTTTCAGTTGCAGCTCTCTAACTGATTCAAGCAGTGTAGGACATTGTAAACTTTTGCAGAAACAAGGAACTGCACGTGCTGGTTCACAATAAAAGACACTGGGATAATTGCTGGAGTAAGTCAGCGGGTCAGGCAGCATCTCTGGAGAACATGGATAGGTGTTTCAGGTTGGGGCCCTTCATTCAGACTGAAATATTAATCTTGAATTTAATGTATTACGAGTATCCAATATTAGAGTAAGCAAACAATTGGTAAATTTTGGCTATAGCCTTGGAAGAGTGTGCCCGAGCACAGTACAGCTGTGATAATCTGCTCTCTAACTTGGTCTCCATTTCCCAAGCTTCCTTTAAACTTTCCCCTGCTCCCTTTAAACTCACTGGGGCTTTATTTCCCACATTCATTAAACTCACCAGAACTCCATTTCACACGTTCTCTTTAAACTAACTGGGGCCCCATTTCCCACATTCTTTAAACTTACTGGGACCCCATTGCCTGTGTTCTCTTAAAACCTATTGGAGCCCCGTTTCCTACGTTTTTTAAACTCATCAGGACGCTGTAACACGTTCTTTAATCTCACCAGGGTGCCGTGTACCACACTCTTTAATTATTGGGGCTTGGTTTCCAGTGCTGCATTTAAACTCACCAAGGCCCCTTATCCCGCACTCCCGTTAAGCTTATTGGGGCCTCGTTTCCCACATTCTCGTTAACACCTTGGATCTTGGCTTCCAGGGCCCGATTTCACACTCTCCCTTTAAACTCAACAGCATCCCGTTTCCTGCACTTTCTGTTTACTGTGCTTCCTTTAAACTGGTTAGGCTAACTGGAAAATATATGATGCTCTTGTGTAATATCCAAGAACAAAGTGAATTGTGTGCATTGGAATATTAATGGAATAATATCTAATGGCCCTGAAAATCAGCCAGTCCGTCGGTTATTGATGGAAGAATGGATCGACTGGGCTTATATTCACTGGAATTTAGAAGGATGAAAATGGGATCTTATAGAAACATATAACATTCTTAAGGGATTGGACTGGCTAGATGCAGGAAAAATGTTCCCAATGTTGGAGTCCAGAACCAGGAGTCATATTTAGGACTGAGATGACGAAAAACTTTTTCACCTAGAGAGTTGTGAATCTGTGGAATTCTCTGCCACAGAAGGCAGTGGAGGCCAATTCACTGGATATATTCAAGAGGGAGTTAGATATTGCTCTTAGGGCTAACGGAATCTAGGGATATGGGGAGAAAGGGTATTGATTTTGGATGATCAGTCATGGTCATATTGAATGGCTCTAATGGCCTACTCCTACACCTATTTTCTATGTTTCTATATTCTGGGCTTTACTAGTGTGGGTGGTGGCAAAGGAATAGTTCAGGAACAGTTTCTTCCCAGCTGTTCAGGCAACTGAACAGTCAGTCCTCTCATCAGCTACAGTGTGGCCCTGACCTCCCATCCACCTCATTGAAACCTTTGAATGATCGTTTATCAGTCTTTATCAGATTTCAATGTTTTATCTTTGCACTAAACATTATTCCCTTCATCTTGTATCTGCACACTGTGGACGGCTTGATTGCAATCATGTAGCCTTTTGACTAGAGAGCATGCAAACAAAAGTTTTGTTGCTGTACCTCGGTACACTTGACAATAATAAACTAAACTAAAGAGCAAGCATGCTACTGGTAAAATTTACACTTTCATCTGAGTTTTGATGTAAAGTTCTATTTAATGAAGTCATTTAAAGCTGATGTATAATTATTGAATTCTTTCAGGAAACAAACGATGAATATATCTTTGAGTGGGAAGAGACAGATCAAGTTCATGCATCCAAACTAACCATTTATCAGTCACCAGATGACCCCCTATTTTATGGTAAGATACAAATGATGAAGGACCCCAAACCAGAGGAAGAGAACAGCCATTTGGTTACTCACATCCCGTAAGTAGAAATGAATGGTTCGAGCACTGAAATTGGAGGTTGTGTGAAAAGAAGTGTTTCGGGGCAAACCTTTCTGTGCCCCTTATTAAAACAAAACTACTAGACCCCAAGCAAGTATCAATGAGCAATGTGTTTATCTTATTGAAATATAGGAAAGACGATAGTCAACTTACCTCCCATCAAACACATTTGATCGTGCCCAAACTTTTGTTAATAATATTTGTACATAGAAGGTGAAAGAAATTGAACAGCACAGATAGGCTGAAGTTTCATTCGCCCTTTATTCACCTTTTGGGTCATATCTGTTCCAAGATGGTGATACTGTGTTTGTTAATTCCTGTACTCCAAAGCCATCATTACACAGGCAGTAGGTGTATGGAACGGGCCGCCAGAGGGGGTAGCTGAGGCAGGTACTACAACATTTAAAAGCCATTTGGACGTACATGGATTGGGAAGGTTTAGAGGGATCTGGGCCAAACACAAGTGGTACTAGTGTAGAAGGGGCATTTTGGTTGGCATGGACAAGTTGGGTTGAAGGGCCTGCTTCCGTGCTGTATAACTCAGTGACCCTCTGTGACTATTTTCGTATTAATGATTTGGATATGAATGTAAGTGGCATACTTAGTATGTATGTGGATGACACTAAGCTAGTATAGTGGACAGTGAAAAAGGTGATCTGAAATTACAGAAGGTTATTGAGCAAATGGGCCAAGGAATGGCAGATGGCATTTAATTTGGATAAAAGAGAAATTTCTTATTTTGGTATGACAAACCAGGGCAGGACATGTACAGTAAATGGTAGGGCCCTGGGGAATGTTGCAGAACATGAGATCCTAGGGATGCAGATACATAGTTCCATCAAGCTAGCAACACAGGTGGACAAACCAGTGAAGAAAATGTTTGGCACACTTCATTTGTCAGTGGAGTGAGTATATTACGTGGGACATCATGTTGCAGCCGTTCAGGACATTGATAGAGCCACATTTGGAGTAGTGTGGTCATCCAGCGAGGGAAAGTATGTCATTCAAGTTGAATGGGTGCAGGAGAAGATCTACGAGGACGTTACTGCATCTGGAAAGTTTGAGTTGTAAAGCTGAGCTGGATAGGCTTGCTCTTTATACTCTGGAGCGAGGGGCGACCTTAGAGAGGCACAGCGATAGCGTTGCTGCCTTACAGCGCCAGAGACCTGGCGATCAATCCTGACCAGGTGCTGTCTGTACGAGGTTTGTACGTTCTCCCTGTGACCGCGTGGGGTTGCTCTGGTTTCCTCCCACATTCCAAAGACATCCAGGTTTGTAGGTTAATTCGATTCTGTTGGATTGTAATTTGTTCCTGGTGTGTAGGATAGTGCTGGCATATGGGATAATCGCTGGTCGGCGTGGACTGAATGGCCTGTTTCCACGCTATATCTCGAAATTCTAAAGAGATTGATAAAATCAGAGGGGCATAATAAGGTGAATAGCCATACTCTTTTGCCCAGAGTAGGGGTGTCTAAAGCTGGAGTGCTTAGGTTTAAGGTGAGGGGAAAGATTCAATACGAATCTTAGGGGCAACTTTTTCACACACAGGGTGGTACATACATGCACTGAGCTGCCAGAGGGTGGTCGAGGTGGGTACAATTACAACATGTAAAAGACACTGACATGTGCATCAAGAAGAGCCAGGTGTAGGCATGTGAGACTAGGTCAGTATGGAGCAGTTGGGCTGAAGGGCCCATCTCTGTGCTATAGGTTCTATGACTCTAATTCTAATACCGCAACAAATTTCCAGTAAAATCAAAACTTCACTGGCTACGTGAAAACTACTTATGTACTTTGTATTTTAAAATATAATTTGCATGAAAGAGAGAAATTCAATTTGTGGTTAATGGATTACTTGTGTAAAAGCACTCTACTCCGGCAGCCCATGGGCACACAGTACAATATGTCAGTTTATAATTACATCTCGGCACTTGACTAAAGTATTGGCATTGATTAAGTGCTCGTGCTGTTACAAGGCTTTAAACACAGCTTTTCAAGTTGCAAGAGTGTGTATCGAACATCATATATGTTCATGTGTGACAGCATCTGTACTGCTCCCCTGAATCTCAATTGTAAAATCTTGTTTCGTACACTAGGTTCCCTGTAGGTACAAAAGCAGAGGCTGACAGGTGAGTGCCTTTGCTTTTCTTCTCACCACTTTTTGCACTTTAGAGTTTCCATGAGTATTTAATGTTTTGCAATGCGTCTTGTTAAACTGCAGGTTTGTAAAGCAGTATTTTGAGGTCTTGCAGCAGGATACCAAGTGTCCAGTGAAGATTTCCCACAATGCAACGGGCTTGGTCAGTCAGAGTCACCTGTCCCCTGGGAAAGAAATTGAGGTGGGTACACAGTAGGGTGTTGTACTAGTTAAAGTTGGATAAAGCATGGAAACAGGCCCTTCGGCCCCACAACCACCACGACCAAGATGCCCCATTTGCCAGTAATTGGCCCATACTCCTCTAAACCCTTTCAATCCACATACCTGTCCAAAGAAGACCAAAAACGTCACCTATTCATGTTACCAATTATACCAATTTCCATCCTGCCCTTAAATATAGCTGGGCTATCTCCGACATCTCCCTCCCGTTTCTGGACCTCACCATCTCCATCACAGGAGACAGACTAGTGACGAACATTTACTATAAAAATCTACGACCACCTATTCATGTTCTCCTGAGATGCCTAACCCGCTGAGTTACCCCAGCACTCTGTCTTTAAATGTTTCGTTTGGAGATATGGCGTGGAAACAGGCCAGGATAAGGTGACAATTCGGGTCGAGACTCTTCTTTAGACTTTATGTACTGCTCCTGTTCAAAATTTCCTCCAGGTATATTAACCAGCATCTGCCGTTCTTTGTTCTTCTACATGCAAATCTGCCCTTCGGCTCTGTCTTTTAAATGTTGTTACAGTACCTGCCTCAAACACCTCTGGAACTCATTCCATACACCCACCACCCATTCTCTCTATCAACATACTCTATGGTTCAATAGTACTTTGTCACATGTACCAAGATATAATGAAATTCATTTTTGTATACAGTTCAGTACAGGTATCATTACACAAGTTTAGTTTAGAAATACAGCGCGGAAACAGGCCCTTTGGCCCACCGAGTCCGCGCCGACCAGCAATCCCCGTACACTAGAACTATCCTAACAAGTCAATGTTATTTTATACCAATTAAACATTAATTAGCCATAATGTTTATTTTGTAGGAATCTGAAGAAATTTCTGGATCTGTCCAGTCTTCGGTCCTGGGAAAGGGCGTAAAGCACAGACCGCCTCCTATTAAACTACCCAGTGGATCCAGTGCCAGCTCTTCAGGTAAACCCTTTAGATTGAGTTATTGAGACGCCGACTTCATGACCTTCTGCGATGGGTATTAGTATATTATTGTCATGTGTACTGAGGTATAGTGCAAACCTTCTGTTGTCCAGTCAGATAACGCTGTACATGAATACAATCAAACCATACACACGTCCTGGGCTTTCTGTCCTGGGCCTCCTACATTGCCAGAATGAGGCCACATGCAAACTGGAGCAACAGCACCTCATAATTCGCTTGGGTAACTTACAACTGAATGGTAACAACAATGAATTCTCCACTTTTAGGTAACTAGCCTACAAACAACCACCTTTTCTATATTTTATCCTTGTCCCTCTCTTCCATTTGCTTCACCTGGACTGGCACCCATTCCTCTCCTTACCCAATATTCCTTCCCCTGGCTTTACAATTCGCAATCCTTCTCTCCTTACCTCACTTTTATCAACCCCCCCCCACCACCTGTATCCACCTATCACTTTAGGCTTCGTCCCGCCCTCACTTCCGACTTTCTTCCCCCACCATCACAATCAGACTGAAGGAAGGTCCCGACCTGAAACATCACCTTTCCATGCCCTCCAGAGACGCTGCCTGACCAGCTGAGTTACCCCGGCGCTTTGTGTCCTTATAACAGTTCTTGAGCACTGGGTACACACAAACCTCTCTGTGTGCAGCACTGAATTGGTAGATAAAGTTTCTTTTAAAAAGAAAGCTTGTATAAAGATGAGTAATACAACCAAATGGCTTAACGTTATTCCCTTATCAAGTATCTATATTCTGTAAATGGATCGATTGTAATCGTATATTGTCTTTCTGCTGCCTGGTTAGCACCCGACAAAAGCTTTTCACTCTACCTCACTACACGTGACAATAAACTGAACAAACAAATACCTATATGTTAACATTCCAATATAATCATGCATTTCAATTTCATCATTTTGTAAGTAAATTGCTTTTAGGTTGAAAGATTGTTGAAGCACTTCAATGAGTTGCTCCAGCGTTTTGTGTCTCTGATGAGGTTGGCTGGAAAACAGGACTGTACCCTAGCTAATGGAAGGACCGTTCTGAAGTCTGAGGAAGAAGCTGTTCCTGAGTTTGATGGTGTGCTTTCAAGCTTCTGTCTCTACTGTTGGACGGAGCGAGGAGTAAAAGGAATGACTGGGGGGAAGGATTTGTTTGACCAAGCAGAATGTATCCATGACCATCTTTTAATCATGCAGAACAAGCTGGAATGGGTACAGAGATTTATGAGGTGGTTGCCAGGACTCGAGGGCCTAAGCTATAGGGAGCAGTTGAGCAGGCAAAGTCTCTATTCCTTAGAGCACAAGAGGACAAGGGCTGATCTTATAGAAGTGTACAAAATCGTGAGAGGAATAGATCAGGTAAACGCACAGAATCTCTTGCCCAGAGTTGGGGGAAACGAGATCCAGTGGACAGAAGTTTAAGGTGAGAAGGTAAAGATTTAATAGGAACCTGAGGGGTAACATTTTTGCACAAAGAGTGGTGGGTATATGGAATGAGCTGTCAGAGGAGGTAGTTGATGCAGGTACTATCACAACGTTTAAGAAACATTTAGACGGGTACATGAATAGGTTTCGAGGGATATGGGCCAAATGCAGGCAGGTGGGATTAGTGTGATGGGGCATGTTGGTCAGTGTGGGCAAAGTGGGCTGATAGGCCTGTTTCCACACTGTATGGCTCCGAGAACAGGGATTGAAAGGCATGCAGGAAATAATACTTTGGTTGTTTTGAAGGAGGATGCCCAAGAGAAGACCAGCAGTAAAAATGGGAAATGGAAAATTAAAGAAATTATTTTTCCTCGAGTTCAGTGGTGAGATTTTCTTTTGAGATGTTGGCCTAAAATATGTTTGTGCTCTGTATTTTAGGAAATGTCTTTGGTCCTTTGCAACCAAGTGGCCATCTGAAGTCCACAACTCCCCCTCCTCCCACGACCAAAAGTTCTAATCTATCCCGAAAGCACTCAGTGGATCAAGTGAACATGCTCTCGCCACCGGCCATGTCCCCTGTGAGTTCATCACAAAGTGAGTGGAATAACTAGCAACACACGTGTGGCTAGTTCACTGTTAATGATGTGCATAGGCATCAAGAAGCTCAATTGTTTTAAATGGCTTTCCCCTCAGAACGCTCTTTTGTGACGAATTTGTGCCAGATTTAACTGTATCACTTACTTAACTTTGATGTATATAATTGTACAATACAGCTTTTGAATGTTTGTGTACTCAAGAACAGTTAAAGTGAAAATAAACAAGTGTTGTAGTTGACCAAATATTAAGCTTTTACACCTATTGCTATAGTTGAATGTGTAAAATAACCGATGGTGTAAAGCCAGTGATCAATTCAAAGAACCGCATCACATGCTTAAGGTTTCTTGTAGTAAAACAGGAATAGTATATTAATCAGTAAATCGCTATAACAAGTTCATCCTCAGAAATGTGCTTTAAATCTGAATTGGAATTATTTAATATGCTCAAGATAAATGTCATCAACAGGTTTATTTAGCACCTTGTGCATAGTAAAACATTGCAAGTCACTTCGTTCCTATTGAACTTGTAATGGCAGGACTGCTTCATTTTAAGAATGTACAGTATTAAAGATGACAGGAGAGATTGAGAGGTTCAAGAAAGTAAGTTAAAGACTGAAAACTGTCCAAGTGCCTAACCGGTGAGTAATAATAATTGAGAGCGCACAAAAGACTGGAAATAGAAGAACCTGGTGATCACAGAGCATTGTGACGAGGTTACTGAGGCACGGAGGGGCAAAGAAATTGGGGCAACTTGCAAAATTTGGATGAGTGTCGTTTAAAAAACAAGTCCAGGGTGTTTTATTGTCATGTGTCCCGAAAGGGACCAAATGAAATCTTTTCTTGACCAAGTGTCACTGTAAATCAGCAAGCACAGTGGATTGGAGTTTTAGTGGGAGTTATTGCTAATTAGGATGCAACGTCATTCAATCTTTGTAGTTTAGTTTGTAGTTCAGAAGATTGTTGAGTGGCACAGTGGCGCAGCAAAGAGTTGCTGCCTCACAGCCCCGGAGATCCGAGTTCAATCCTGAGTATGGGTGCTGTCTGGACTGTTTCTAAGTTCTCCCTGTGACCAGGTGGGCTTTCTCCAGGTGCTCTGGTTTCACATTCCAAACATCCGGGGTTTGTGGGTTAATCGTCCCTCTGTAAATTGCCCTGGGTGTGCAGGCCGAGGATGAGAATGTGGAATAACATAGAACTAGCGTGAACGGGTGAACGATGGGCGGCGTGGACTCGGTGGGCTGAAGGACCTGTTTCCATGCTGATATCTCTAAAACTAAAACATACCAGAGTGAAACGGGTGTAGCTCATTGGACTGGCTGGGCTACTTTGGCATGTTTTATCTACCTGTTCCAGTGGTCCGTTTAACGTTATTTCAGAACCGCTTGACTGAGAACGTGTTGAAATTACTCCCACAACCAACGCCAGCCAGGGCGCAGCGTAGAGCCGCTGCCTTACAGAGCCAGCGACCTGGGTTCAATCCTCACCACGGGTGCTGTCTGTACAGAGTTTGTACGTTCTCCCCATGACCTGCGTGGGTTTTCTCCGGGTGCTCCGGTTTCCTTCCACACTCCGAAGGCGTACAGGTTTGTAGCTAATTGGCTCCTGTAAACTGTCCCTAGTGTGTAGGATAGTGTTAGTGCGGGGATTGTTGGTCGGTGCGGACTCGAGGGGTCGAAGGGCCTGTTTCTGCGCTATATCTCTAAACTAAATTAAACTATAAACACATTTGGCTGTTTGTGGAATGTTGTCAACAGCGAAAGGCTATAAAATAATTATCATTGCACATTGTGATCGTTTACGGTGCAGTGCTTTCAAGTGTTTCGGTATGAATGGTGCTCTATAACTTCACCGATTAATTTCATTGTAAATATTTAATAGCTAAGATTTTCACTCTTTATTACACTTCTGTTTCAATGAACCTGTACTTTCACACAATGCAAGTGTTATTGGTTTGACTGAAAATTATTTTCTCTGCAATTTGTTTGCAAGAGAATCCATACGTTGCTAGGGCCTTGAGCATTAGTCATCGACACCTTCCCATTCAAGGTATATAACCACCTTGAGTGTGCCCAGTCTGCCTGTTCTTATTTGACCCAATCATTTTGACTTTATGAGGCAGTGGTGCAGCTGATGGTGTCACTGCCTCACAGTGCGACAGACCCAGCTTCGATCCTGACCTGTGGAGTTTGCACCTTTTCCCTGTGACCTCCGGGTGCTCCGGTTTCCTCCCACATCCCAAAGACGTGCGGGTTTGTATGTTAATTGGCCCTCTGTAAATTGTCCTTGGTATATAGGGAGTGGATAGGAAAGTGAGATAACCTAGAACTAGTATGAAGGGGTGATCGATGGTCTTGACTTATTCACTGAAATTCCTCCTTATCTCTATTTTATCCACTATATATAAATACAATCAAGTCAAACTCAAGTACAATAGAGAGAGCAAAGGGGAAGGTGCCGAGTGTTGAATATAGTTCTCAGCATTGTAGTGCAGGAAAATAACTGCAGATGCTGGTTCAAATTGAATTCTCCATCACAGGAGACAGACTAGTGGCCGGCATCTACTACAAACCTACTGACTCCCACAGCTATCTTGACTACACTTCTTCCCACCCTGTTTCCTGTAAAACCACTATCCTCTACTCCCAACTCCTCCGTCTACTCCGCATCTCCATCCAGGATGAGGTGTTTCATACTTCCCCTCTTCCATTATGGATGAGGCTCTCACTAGGGTCTCTTCTATATCCCGCAGCTCCGCTCTTGCTCCCCCTCTCCCCATTCGTAACAAGGATAGAGTTCCCCTTGTCCTCCTCTTCCACCCCATCAGCTAGCGTACTCAACAAATTATCTTCCAACATTTCCGTCTCCTCCCACTACTGGCCATATCTTCCCATCTCCACTCCTTTCTGCTTTCCGCAGAGACCGTTCCCTCCATAACTCCCTGGTCTACTCGTCCCTTCCCACCCAAACCACTCCCTCCCCAGGTACTTTCTCCTGCAACCGCAGGAGATGCAACACCTGTCCCTTTACCTACCCCCTCCAAGGACCCAAACAGTCTTTCCAGGTGAGGCAGAGGTTCACCTGAACCACCTCCAACCTCATCTATTGTATCCGCTGTTCCAGATGTCAACTTCTTTATATCGGCGAGACCAAATGCAGGCTCGGCAATCGTTTCGCTCAAATCCTTCGCTCAGTCCGTCTTAAGCAACCTGATCTCCCGGTGGCTGAGCACTTCAACTCCCCCTGCCACTCCCAGTATGACCTTTCTGTCATGGGTCTCCTCCATTGTTATAGTGAGGCCCAGTGCAAATTGGAGGAACAGCATCTCATATTTTGCTTGGGCAGTTTACACCCCAACGGTATGAACATTGACTTCTCCAACTTCAGATAGTTCCTCTGTCCCCCTCTTTCCCCTCCCCTTCCCAGTTCTCCCACTGTCTTCCTGTCTCCTACTACATCCTATCGTTGTCCCGCCCCCTCCCCTGACATCAGTCTAAAGAAGGGTCTCGACCCGAAACGTCACCCATTCCTTCTCTCCTGAGATGCTGCCTGACCCGCTGAGTTACTCCAGCATTTTGTGTCTACCTTCAGCATTGTAGTGCATCAGTTCTATATATTTGATTTATCTGCATCTGTCAACTGTAATTCTTGGTTTGATTTGTAAGTTAAATAGCTTTCTATTGCATTTTGCACAGTTTAATGAATATTAGAGTCATACGGCAAGAGAACAGGCCCTTCAGCCCAACTCGTCCATGCCGACCAAGATGCCCTATCTACGCTATTCCCACCTGCCAGTATTTAGTCCATATCCCTCTAAATATGTTCTATCCATATACCTATCCAAGTGTCTTTTAAAAGGTGTTATAGACAATAGACAATAGGTGCAGGAGGAGGCCATTCGGCCCTTTGAGCCAGCACCGCCATTCAATGTGATCATGGCTGATCATTCTCAATCAGTACCCCGTTCCTGCCTTCTCCCCATAGTATCTGCCTCAACCACCTCCTCTGGCAGCTCATTCCATACACCTAACACCCATCTCATCATAGATAAATCCAAATAATTTGACTCGGCTATTTTAAAAAGTTGCCAAACGTCTACACTCCAGATTCCAGGCACAATATGATCAACACATGAGTGAATCACAGTTTTTTCAAAACTACCAGTTTCGTCTGGTGAAACAAAAGTTGTGAAACATTATCTCTATGTTCATCCGTTGCGGAAGAATACCTTGCTTTCATTAGCACTGGTGGACTTTCTGATTTTTGTTGAATCTGGTTAAAGTAATCACATACAAAAAAATCAACCAAAATAGAAGATGTGTCAGCATCTATGGAGAAAAACCTTTTTGGAACAAAGCCACAAACAAACGACTGTAAGAACTCAGCAGGCCAGGCAGCACCCGTATAGTTTATTATTGTCACGTGTACCGAGGTACACTGAATTTTTTTGTTGTTGCGTGCTATCCAGTCAGTGGAAAGACTGCACATGATTACATGATAGACACAAAATGTTAGTGTAACTCAGCGGGTCAAGCAGCATCTCAGGATTTTAAAAAATAGGTGACATTTTGGGATAGAACCCTTCTTCAGACTGACATCTGCCAGCATCTGCAGTTCATTTCTATACATGATTACAATCAAGCCATCCACAGTGTAGAGAAACACGATAAAGGTAATAACATTTAGTGCAAGATAAATTCCAGTAAAGTCTGATTAAAGATGGTCTCTCTAAATAAAGCCTACCCACCTCCAGAGATGCTGCCTGACCCGCTGAGTTACTCTAGCACCCTGTGTCTATTTTGGTAAAGCAGCATCTGCAGTTGCTTGTGTCTTGATACAGCTTATCATTTCTAGTAATGAACTAAGTTCAAGAAGTGGGTGATTTATAATCAGAAAAGTAAATAGTGTGGGAGAAAGCAGGGGCTGCAATAGTGAATCCCTGTGCGAGAATTATGTGAAGCCAGAGTGAAAGTGAGCCTAAGTACAAGCGAGAAGTAAAAAATATACAGAATGCATTCAAATAAAGTTCCTTGTGCTTTATTGGAATGATATACGAGATGCTAATGGATCAGAATAGGAATGGGGGAGAAGCTGAAATGGTAAGACATAGATTTGCACTCAAAGATAGATTGGATTATTGCGTGAAATGATCATTTAGTCTGCTTTTGATTACCATTGCACAGGGGGAGCATGGGGGATGTGGGGGGTGGAAACTGCAATCTCTCCTCTCCTGCCCAACTCCTCCCCCATTGCCAATCCGTTAAAATGTGGGAGGCTTGTGAACTCAGATCAACATGCAACACTTGATGGACACAAAATGCTGGAGTAACTCAGCGGGTCAGGCAGCATCTTGGGAGAAAATAAATAGGTGACCTTTCGTGTCGAGACCCTTCTTTAGACTGCCATCCATCCATCCATCTTCATCCTGCCATCCATCTTCTGCCTCGGGGGAGTCTGAAGAAGGACCTCGACCCGAAACGTCACCTATTCCTTTTCTCCAGATACGGTGCCTGACCCATTGAGTTACTCCAGCATTTTGTCTATCTTCAGTGTAAACCAGCTTCACCAGTCCCTTCCTACACACGCAACACATGATCTTGTGCATCACACTGATTTCCAGGGATTGGAAATTACATCGTTTTGTGTGTATTCCATCTACAAATTTCTGCCCGTCTGATACTTTCTAAAATTGGATGTATAATTATGACACTTCAAAACAGTTGATAATACACTGAAAGAAGAGGGATACACGGTAGGACCTTCAGTCTACGGTCTTTACGTGTGCAAGCAGACAGATCACAACTTGGGTTTGTAGAGTTACCACAAGCACCACAATATCTCCTAGTTTCCCCTACTGAATGGAATTAAAGGAACACATTTAAAGTGCTTGACAGAAGGGCACTAACCAGATCATGAATCCTCATTGATGTGAAACAGTTTTTAAATGGTGCAACATTCTCTTCGCATCTTTCAGAGTTAGCATATTTGTAAACTTTAGATCTAAACAAATTGATTCCGTTGTTGTTAAAATATATTACAAAGAATGCAAACTTTGCATGTTAGTCTATGCTCCAAAATAAAATTTGACTACATGTGCTCCTTGCATTTCAGAAGTGAAATTTGGAAGCGCATTTAATCAGCTTGATATGTGCAATTATTGTTAAAGATGTATACTTACCTATGGTACAAGTTGTTTTCGACAATAAGCTGTAAAGTTTTCGTGATTTTATTTTATGATCACTAAAATTTATCAATAGTTCACTTAGGACATGCATGTATGACCACTTTGGGATATGTATTCACTGCAAGATTACCCTTTGGGACAGTGTGTCAGTCTAATTAACCCAATAGTGTGGATTTACTGTATGATAAGTATAATATTAAAAGTCTATACTCATAAAAATCAACATGCTCTCTATTAAATAATTATTTCAAGGCGTAGAAGTTGCAGTTAATGGATTAGATTTTATTTCCTCTCTGAAGCAGTGCAAGATCTTTTCATACCCTAGCTTTCTGTAGCTGTATACTGCAGCTACGATGTGTGAAATTATTGTATCGCTCAAAATAAATGGACAATGTTTTGATGGCAGTTTGCAAATGGCCTTGAAATGTACTTGACATCATGCGATTGCAAGTCACGATATTGATTCATTTGAAACACTTTTCCTCCCTCGGCGTTTAACCGTAAATGCTTTTTTAAATTGCACAGTTTTGCATAACAAATCTTTACGCCAGTTTTAAAGTATTAACTTTTTTTTTCTCAATGAGCAGGATCTGGGACACCCAAGCCATCCACCCCTACACCAACCAACACCCCTTCATCAACTCCACACCCTTGTGATGTACAAACCCCAACATCTGCAGCTACCCCCACAGCCACCCCTTCTATACAAGAATCAGCCCTCAACCCACAGACCCTTCTAACCCCTTTTGCCCAACAGCAGTTGGCTCTCGGTCAAGCCCTGCCAGTAGCGAGCATTCCTCTGTCTACAATGGTAACCTCCATTACCACAGGGAGCTCGAACACCCAGGGAATGGCGAATGCAGCCGGCCTCAACTTCATCAATGTAGTCGGCTCTGTTTGGTAAGAAAACTTGTATGCCTTCTTAAACTTTCCCTGAGCATTTTAACGCATGCATTATTTACGGCTTTGGTGTTTTTTGTTTAAATTTATAGATTTAGGTTTACTGTTGTCAGATGTACCCAGGAATAGCGAAAAGGTTTTGTTTGAGTGCGATAAGATCAAATCAATCAAAACGAGGTTTATTATTGTCATGTGTACCGTGAGGAACAGTGAAGAGCTTTTATTTGCATGCTGCACCATCAAATTAAACAAATCTAGGTTGAGCTTTATTAGTATCATGGAGTCCCAGGTGTAGTGAAAAGCTTTTGGTTATGTGCTATAAAAGATCAAACTGATTATGCCGTCACCGTCGCATACAACACATAATCCTCCGATATTTCTGCCACCTCCAACGGGATCCCACCATTAGGCACTTTTTCCCATCTCCACCCCTTTCCGCCTTCCGCAGAAACCTTTCTCTCCGCAACTCCCTGGTTAACTCACCTCTTTCCACTCAAACCACCCCCCCCTCCCCAGGTACCTTCCCCTGCAACCGCAGAAGATGCAACACCTGTCCCTATGTCTCCACCCTCGACTCTGTCCAGGGACACCAACAGTCCTTTCAGGTTAGGCAGAGGTTCACTTGCACCTCCTCCAACCTCATCTAGCGTATCCGTTGTTCAAGATGTGGACTCTTATACATCGGCGAGACCAAACGTAGACTGGTCGATCGTTTCGCGGAACACCTTCGCTCAGCCCACCTGAACCTATCTGATCTCCCGGTTGCCAGACACTTTAATTCTCCTTCCCATTCCCACACAGACCTTTCTGGCCTCGGTCTCCTCCATTGTCAGAGTGACGCTAAATGCAATTTGGAGGAACAGCATCTGATATTTCATAGAAAATAGGTGCAGGAGGAGGCCATTTGGCCCTTCGAGCCAGCAACCCCATTCATTGTGATCATGGCTGATCATCCACAATCAGTAACCCATGCCTGCCTTCACCCCATATCCCTTGATTCCACTAGCCCCCAGAGCTCTATCTAACTCTCTAAAGTCCATCCAGTGATTTGGCCTCCACTTCCCTCTGCGGCAGAGAATTCCACAAATTCACAACACTCTGGGTGAAAAAGTTCCTTCTCGCCTCAGTTTTAAATGGCCTCCCCATTATTCTAAGACTGTGGTCCCTGGTTCTGGACTCCCCCAACATTGGGAACATTTTTCCTGCATCTAGCTTGTCCAGTCCTTTTATAATTTTATATGTCTCTATAAGATCCCCTCTCATCCTTCTAAACTCCGGTGAATACAAGCCTAGTCTTTTCAATCTTTCCTCATATGACAGTCCCGCCATCCCAGGGATCAATCTCGTGAACCTACGCTGCACTGCCTCAATTACAAGGATGTCCTTCCCCAAATTAGGAGACGAAAACTGTACACAATACTCCAGATGTGGTCTTACCAGGGTCCTATACAACTGCAGAAGAACCTCTTTACTCCTATACTGAAATCCTCTCGTTATGAAGACCAACATGCCATTAGCTTTCTTCACTGCCTGCTATACCTGCACGCCAACTTTCAGTGACTGGTGTACAAGGACACCCAGGTCTCGCTGCACTTCCCCCTTACCTAACCTGACACCATTGAGATAATAATCTGCCTCCTTGTTTTTGCCGCCAAAGTGGATAACCTCACATCTATCTACATTATACTGCATGTGCCCACTCACTCAACCTGTCCAGGTCACCCTGCAACCTCCTAACATCCTCTTCGCAGTTCACACTGCCACCCAGCTTTGTGTCATCTGAAAACTTGCTAGCATTACTTCTAATTCCTTCATCCAAATCATTCATCTATATGGTGAATACTTGTGGCCCTAACACCGAGCCTTGCGGCACTCCACTCGCCACTGCCTGCCATTCTGAAAAGGACCCTTTTGCTCCTACTCTTTCCTTCCTGTCTGCCAACCAATTCTCTATCCATGTCAACACTCTGCCCCCAATACCATGTGCTCTAATTTTGCTCACCAATCTCCTGTGTGGGACCTTATCAAAGGCTTTCAGAAAGTCTAGATACACTACATCCACTGGCTCCCCATTCATCTGCTTGGGCAGCTTACAACCCAGTTGTGTGATATTTAATTCCTCTCACTTCAGGTAGCCCCGGCATTCCTTCTCCCTCTATCCCTCCCCCACCCAAGTCGCACCAGCTTCCCATTTTCACCCTACAAACAGATAACAAGGGCCTGTTTCCTTTATCATTGTTACTTTTTTGCATATATTTTATTCATTGTTCTGTATCTCTCTACATCATCATCTGTATCTCTCGTTTCCCTTATCCCTAACCAGTCTGAAGAAGGGTCTTGACCCGAAACGTCACACATTCCTAATCTCCAGAGATGCCTCCTGTCCCACTGAGTTTCTCCAGCTTTTTGTGTCTATATCTTTGGTTTAAACCAGCATCTGCAGTTCCTTACTACACAAATCGATTATGGTATGGAACAAGCTGCCAGAGGAGGTAGTAGAGGCAGGGACTATCCAAACATTTAAGAAGCAGTTAGACAGGTACCTGGATAGGACAGGTTTGGAGGGATATGGACCAAACGCGGGCAGGTGGGACTAGTGTCGCTGGGACATGTTGACCGGTGTGGGCAAGTTGGGCCAAAGGGCCTGTTTTCACGCTGTCTCACTCTATGACTCTACGGTGCAGCAGCGGTAGAGTTGCTGCCTTACAGTGCCAGAGACCCGGTTCGATCCTGACCAGGGGTGCTGTCTGTACAGAGTTTTCACGTTCTCCACATTACCTGCATAGGTTTTCTCTGGGTGCTCCTGTTTCCTCCCACACTCCAAAGACGTACAGGTTTGCAGGCTAATTGGTTTGGCAAAATTGTAAATTGTCTCTAGTCTGGAGGATTGTGCTAGTGTACAGGGATCGCTGGTCGGCACGGACTCGGTGGGCTGAAGGGCTTGTTTCCTCGCTGTATCTCTAAACTAAACTAGATTTAGATTTATTATTGTCATGTGTACCCAGGTATCGTGCAAAGCTTTTGTTTATGTGCTAGAAGATATTTATCACCTGTACCAAGGTAGAGTAAAAAGCTTTTATTCACATGCTGTACCATCAAATCAAATAAAACTAGGTTTAGGTTTATTATTGTCATGTGTAATGGGGAACAGTGAAAAGCTTTGTCTAGATAGAGCTCTAAAGGATAGCGGAGTCGGGGGGTATGGGGAGAAGGCAGGAACGGGGTACTGATTGTGAATGATCAGCCAGGATCACATTGAATGCCGGTGCTGGCTCGAAGGGCCGAATGGCCTCCTCTGGCATCTATTGTCTATTGTCTATTGCATGCTGACCAAACAGATCAAATAAACCATAGGTAGACACAAATGCTGGAGTAACTCAGCGGGTCAGGCAGCATAAACCATACATGACTTAGTGCCTCGGCTCCAGGGGGATATTGGGCAGGTTAGGACTTTATTCCAGGAGCACAGGAGGATGAGAGGATATCTTATGGAGGTGTATGAAATCATGAGGGGAATAGATAGGGTAAATGCATAAAGTCTTTTACCCAGAGTAGGGTAATCAAGAATGAGGGAACATAGATTTAAGGTGAGAGGGGAAAGATTTAATAGGAAACTGAGGGTCAACTTTTTCATGCAGAGGGTGGTGGGTGTATGAGTGGTTCAAAACAGTTAATTTCCTTATTATATACACTTCAGGTGAAGTTTGGTAGCTGTTCTGCAAAGTCTGAGATAACAGTGTTGAAAGAAGTTATTGTTAAACTGAAAATAAATAAAGGTTTTGCAAGGAATGGAGAGAGATGGATCACTTACAGGAAGAGGAGATTAATTTAACATGGCATCATGGTCAGCATGGACATTGTGGGCCGAAGGGCCCATTCATGTGCTGTACTGTTGTATGTTTATAGACCTATTTGGTACTTCCCTGAAATGTTAGACTATTATTCTTAAGTATTAAAGGTTGCATTTACCACCAGGAATTGTCCTGGTCATATTTTGTTAAACAATTCTTTACCTGTGAATACACCCAGCACCAATTCATAAGTCATAGGAGCAGAATTAGGCCATTATTCGCCCCATCAAGTCTACTCAACCATTCAATCATGGCTGATCTGTCTTTCCTTCTCAACTCCATTCTCCTGACTTTGCTCCCATAATCCCTGACACCCGTACTAACTAATCAAGAATCTGTCAATATCCACCATAAAAATACCCAATAACTTGGCCTCCACAGCCATCTGAGGCAATGAATTCCACAGATTCACCACCCTCTAGTTCCTCTTCATCTTCTTTCTAAAGGAACGTCCTTTTACTCTGAGGCTACGCCCTCTGGTCCTAGACTCTCCCACTAGTGGAAACATCCTTTCCACATCCACTCTATCTAGGCCTGTCATCCAGCAATTATTCCTACCTCCACCAGGCTGCATTAGGATGAAATTGCTGCTGCTCAGTTTTCACTGAATCTTTTTTTGTGACTTTTTAGGTTAGTGCCTGGTGGAATTTATTTTTTAGTAACCACATTAGGTTAGAAATTTCCTGATTCTTCAGCTTTCCTTCAGCCCAGAACAAAAGGATGCTCCTGTGATTTATGAACTTTTTGGTACATGCCTTAAAGCGTTTAGTCAAAGACTAAAGGACATAGCTCTTAGGTGAGAGGGGCAAACTCTAAAGGAGATGTGAAGGGCAAGTTTTTTTACACGGAGGGTAGTGGGTGCCTGGAACGTGCTGCCAGGGGTGGTGGTGGAGGCAGATACAATAGTGGGGTTTAAGAGACTTTTGGATAGGCACATGGATTTGCAGGGAATGTAGAGATGTGGGTAGGCAGGAACTGCAGAAGGCTTGGATAGAGTGGATGTGGAGAGGATGTTTCCACTAGCGGGAGTGTCTAGGACTAGAGGTCATAGCAGAGTTAAAGGACGTTCTTTTAGGAAGGAGATGAGAAATTTCTAAGTCAGGGGGTGATGGATCTGTGGAATTCTTTGCCACAGAAGGCTGTGGAGCCCAAGTCAGTGAATATTTTTAAGACAGAGATAGATAGATTTTTGATTAGTACATGTGTCAGAGGTTACGGGGAGAAGGCAGGATATTGGGGTTAGGAGGGAGAGAGAGAGAGATCAGCCATGACGGAGTAGACTTGATGGGCCAAATGGCCTAATTCTACTCCTATCACTTATGACCTCATGACCTTGTGGTTTAAAAGGGATAAGGATCACAAGCAGGCAGATAAGAGTTGGTTTTGGCATCATGTTTGGCACAGGCATTGTGGTCTGAAGGGTCTGTTCCTGTGAGGTACTGTTCTATGTTCTTGTTTCAACCAATGCTGAAGAAGTGGTAGAATAGCTGAAAGAAATATAACATATGACCAATATGAACGGGCGGCTCGGTGGTGCAGCGGTAGAGTTGCTGCCTTACAGCGAATGCAGCGCCGGAGACTCAGGTTCGATCCTGACTACGGGGGCCGTCTGTACGGAGTTTGTACGTTCTCCCCGTGACCTGCGTGGGTTTTCTCCGAGATCTTCGGTTTCCTCCCACACTCCAAAGACGTACAGGTATGTAGGTTAATTCACTGGGTAAATGTAAAAATTGTCCCTAGTGTGTGTACGATAGTGTTAGTGTGCGGGTATCGCTGGGCGGCGTGGACCCGGTGGGCCGAAGGGCCTGTTTCCGCGCTGTATCTCTAAAAATGTTAATTTTTTTAAAATAAATAAATAAATAATATCTGTTTTGTTTCCCTTCCAGTGGAGCACAGACATTAATGAGTGGCTCAAATCCCATGCTGGGGAGCAGTTCCGGTGCCAAAGCCCCCACTGCTCTAAATCTAAGCAGTATTCTACCTCCAGCAGCACTGGTGCCAGGCTCCCTCCCAACCACCATGCAGTCTGCAGCCCAAGCTGGTGAGTACTCCACAAGATTAAACACTTTACAAAGTATTGTGAACAATTGCTCTGATTATCATAGTGTAAGAAAATAACCGCAGATGCTGATACAAATCGAAGGTATTTATTCACAAAATGCTGGAGTAACTCAGCAGGTCAGGCAGCATCTCAGGGGAGAAGGAATGGGTGACGTTTCGGGTCGCCCATCCACCTTTGTACCCCGGGGTGCCTCACACAGCCAACCTCAAAGGCGCGGTCGGCCAGACCCTGATCAACAACCAGCAAACAGCAGGACTCCAGATATGCAGGGAAAGGAGGGATTAGGGTTAGGTGCAGGCAGGTAAGGGTTGATCTTGGCATCATCTTCGGCACAGACATTGTGGGCCTGTTCCTATGCCATCCTGTAGAAACAAGAATCTGCAGATGGTCATTTACAAATCAAGAAACATAGAGCTGGAGTAACTCAGGGGATCGGGCGACATTTCTGGAGAACATGGATAGGCGATGGTTCGGGTCGTGGCCCTTCCTCAGACTGGCGTTTCGGGTCTGTTCTGCTCTTTGTTCTGCTGAAGGGACCTTCCATAATGTTAGGGTGTCGTCCCGATCTTACAAACATTCAACAATCAGCTCCTTCACATTGTGGGCCAGTGCTGTACTGTTCGAGGTTCTTTATTCTTGAACACAACAAAACACTAACTAAACCAGGAGCTGCCTTGGTTACACAGCACTCAGTAAGGAGGCAGATGTGGATTAATTTTGTGTGGATTAAATAGCAGTTTTAAATCTGTTCACATTTCTAATTCTTGACTGATTATATAATGTGCATACTCTGAAAAACAGGATAGGGTGTAACGTTTAATGTTCTGTCCAGTGTGTGCTTAATGGTTGGGTGAAGAGTCTGTTTCTATGTTGTTGAATACAAGACTGTTCAAACTGACATGATTAGTGTAGTTTATTATTATTGTCATATGTACCGAGGTATAGTAAAAAAAAAATGTTTGTTGCTATCCAGTCAGTGGAAAGAATATACGGGATTACATCAAGCCGTCCACAGTGTACAGATACAAGACAAAGGGAATAACGCTTAGTGCAAAATAAAGTGCAGTAGCGTCCAATTAAAGATTAAAGAAGAAGGGTCTCAACCCGAAACGTCACCCATTCCTTCTATCCAGAGATGCTATCTGTCCCGCTGAGTTACTCCAACATTTTGTGTCTATGAAAGATAATTTGAAGGTCTCCATTTAGGTACCTTGGAGGTAAGGACCGCTCACTAGCTGGAGAAGGAATAGTTTAGTTGCCTGATAACAGCTGGAAAGAAACTGTCCCTGATTCTTATTGGTGTGGACCTGGCAGTGGACAGCTACCACAGGTCCACGTATATGAACGGTGAAATGCTGCTGTCATTAAAATGTGAAATGTTAACATTTCTGTATAATACATTTATAAAATTAGTTATTACTCTCCTAGCTTGCCACCTGAGAATTGTTCATTGTGATTGGTGTGGAATGTGTTTGATTCCATCACTGTTACCGTTGCTAAAGGTAGATGATGTCAGATTAAAATTAACATTTGAAAGTGCAAATCCACACCTTAGAGATTGCTGGAGCCATGATCAAGGTTGCAGTGACTTCACCTCCTGAGATATAAGAACATTGAACTGTGCAGCACAGGAACAGACCCTTCAGTCCCCCTTGTCTTTGATGAACATGATGTCATGATTAACTAATCTCCTCTGCTGCACATGATCCATATCCCTCTATTCCCTGTATATCCATGTGCCAATCTAATAGCCTCTTCAACACTACTATTGTATCTGCCTCCACCGTCACCCCAGGCAGCATGTTTCAAGCACCCACTACTCAAAACTTGCCTTGCACATCTTCTTTGAATAAACTTTCCCTTCTCACCTTAAAGCTATGCCCTCTCGTCTTTGACAATTACACCATGGTGACGAGGTTCTGGCTGTTTACCCTCTCAACACCTCCAATGTTTATTATCATTGTCCAACATCTGAATCCAGACTAAACGATACTGATTTTTGAATACAATTTCATTTATTTTTCAAAGCAACAAAAATCAGGTTTTTATTTTTGAGGCAAACAATCCTTTGCCACTTTTGTCAGTATAAGCAACTCTAATGTGACGTGCCAGCACAACATGTGCGGCACGGTGGCGCAGCGGTAGAGTTGCTGCCTTACAGCGAATGCAGCGCAGGAGACTCGGGTTCGATCCCGACTATGGGTGCTGTCTGTACAGAGTTTGTACGTTCTCCCCGTGACATGCGTGGGTTTTCTCCGAGATCTTCGGTTTCCTCCCACACTCCAAAGACGTACAGGTTTGTAGGGTAATTGGCTGGGCAAATGTAAAAAATTGTCCTAGTGGGTGTAGGATAGTGTTAGTGTGCGGGAATCGCTGTGCGGCGCGGACCCGGTGGGCCGAAGGGCCTGTTTCTGCGCTGTATCTCTAAATCTAAAAATCTAAATCTAAACATGATAGGCTGAATGACCTCTTGGCGTAAAGTTTCTGAAAATAGGTAGTTCAAGTAAAAAGTCAAACTTCTGTCTCAGCACAGCGATTTAATGTCAAAAGTGTCCCCTATTTGGCTTTTATTGTAAATTCTTTCCTACTTTATAGAGGTGTATAAAATCATGAGATGGGTAGAGGGTAGATGTACAGTGTCTTTTACCCAGGGTAGAGGAATCAGGAACCAGAGGACATGTGAGGAGGGAAAGATTTGATAGGAACCCAAGGGGCAACTTTTTCACACAGCGGATGGTGGGTACAGGGAACGAGCTGCCAGAGGTAGTTGAGGCAGGTATTATAACATTTTGAAGCCATTTGGACAGGTACATGGATCGGAAAGGTTTAGAGGGTTGTGGGCCAAAGGTAGGCAGATGCACCTGATGTAGATGGGACAGCTTGGACGAGTTGGGCCGAATGGCCCGTTTCTGTGCTGTACGACTCTGTGACAAGCCTGCAACACTTTTAACTCTCCGCAACCTTTGGGCTCCGGTGAATGGTTCCATTTCTCTCACAGCGTGTTTTAGATCAGAAGAATATACCAGAGCTAGGGCACAGCAAACTTTAAAATTAGACGGTAAATAGCTTGAGAAAAGTACATGCGACCGTGCTTGGTGGAAGTCCCTGCGTCTGAACCTAATTCATGTTCATAAGTGATAGGAGCAGAATTAGGCCATTCGGCCCATCGTCTTCATTCAATCATGCTGATCTATCTGTCCTTAACCCCATTCTCCTCCTTCTCCCCGTAACCCTTGACACTGCTACTAATCTAAATTGTGCTTTCTAATTCAAGTAACATCATTCAAATTATGTCACCTAATATGTCACTTTTATTTTCTGCAGGTGGTCCAATTGTTGGTTTAAAAAATGCTCCTGGTTTCAGACCTCTGAACTTGCTTCAGGTAAGGTTTCTTTATTATTATTATCCATTCCTCTATTTTCATTGGTCACCTTCACTATTCTGGGTGTCATACCGTGCATATCTTCAACATTTCGTGCTCCTCACTAGTATTTTTGAAATACAGAATACAGCGTGTTTATAAAGGCAAGTTAAAGAGTTAGTTCTTGACTTAAATTAACCCTTAACGCGAAATTCAGAATTCCTATTAGTTACCCCCGTGTTCTTGTTAATCGTACAGCTTTCTAGTTTTGAACACTTTACAAACTAGGAATAAGATTTGAACGTCAGACATATCCCCTCCCATTATTCCTGATTCCATTTACCAAAAAATGTATTTTAAAATGAGCAGCAGGCTTCTGATGTAGACGTAGATGTGTGGTGTAGACCAGATCTCTTCCATTGGACTAAAGTTTGCGCAGTGCAAATGTACTTGGCCAATGACATTTCTGTTCTAACGACTTAAAACCCTAAATTCCCAAAACATCTATTGACTTGAATAGTTTTCTGTATTCACCAGAATGCACTTAACTTTATCTTTTGCCTTTAGTGCTACAGCGCGGAAACAAGCCCTTCGGCACACCGGGTCCGCACCGACCAACGATCACCCTATACACTCACACCATCCTAAACACTAGGGACAATTTACAACAGCCAGTTAACCTACAAATCTGTACATCCTTAGAGTGTGGGAGGAAACCGACGATCTTGGAGAAAGCCCTCGCGGTCGCAGGGAGAATGTACAAACTCCATGCAGACAAGTGCCCGTAGTCAGGATCGAACCTGGGTCCCTGACATTCTCTCCCGCTGCTTCTCTGGCAGCAACTCTCCCGGCGTGCCACACTACATGCAAAATTCCTTCAAAACAATTTTAAATTTAATAAACCCCGCAAATAACATTCCTGAAATGTGCTCCATGTGATAAATCCAACAATTATGGAAAGTAAGGAAATGACCAATGTAGTTGTTGGATTTATCATTTGTGTTTAGGCATTCAAAGGTCCACATTGTTGACACTATTGTTTCTACTTTTGCACTCAAGAATCATATTGGATGCGATTCTTACTTGATCTCATATAATTCATTCTACGCATTCATCTAATCACATATTTTAATCATCTGAGAACATGTTCTGATCAAATTTACGTGAGCATGTTCTCGCACCTTGGATAACCCTCCGTGTTTGGGTGGTGCAGCGGGCAGTGCCGCCGCATCACAGCGCCAGAGACCCGGGTTCCATCCTGTCCTCGGGTGCTGTCTTTGTGGAGTTTGCGCGTGTTCCCGGTGACCGCGTGGGCTTTCTCCTGGTGCTCCGGTTTCCTTCGACACACCAAAGACATGCAGGTTTGTAGGTAAATTGACCTCAGTAAAATTAGTAAATTGTCCCTATTGGGTGGGATAGTGTTAGTGTACAGGGTGATCACTGGTCAGCACAGAATCGATGGGCCGAAGGCCTCTTTCCGCACTGTATTCTAAAGTCTAAAGATCGCAATGCAAGTGTCCACCTCAACTCAAGACAAAATCGTGGGTCCCATTCTTAAAAATCAGCTCCCTGTTTAAAGCAACAAATAGCATATCAATATGGATATTAAATGTAAAGTTTGTAGGAAAGAACTGCAGATGCTGGTTTAAATCGAAGGTAGACACAAAATGCTGTAGTAACTCAGCGGGTCAGGCAGCATCACTGGAGAGAAGGAACGGGTGACGTTTCGGGTCGAGACCCGTCTTCAGACTGATTGCAGGGGACGGGGCCGGACAAAGATAGAATGTAGTCAGAGACATTAAGACTAGTGAGAGGACTGGGAAAGGGGAGGGGATGGAGACGAAGGGAAAGCAAGGGCTCTCTGAAGTTAGAGAAGTCAATGTTCATACTGCTGGGGTGTAAAGTACCCAAGCGAAATATGAGGTGCTGTTCCTCCAATTTTAAAGTTGGTTGGACAAGTCTCGAGAATGGACACAGTGTACTGGTGTGACTCAGCAGATCAAGCAGCATCTCTGGAGAATTGACATCCATGTTCTCCTGAGATGCCGTCTGACTGGCTGAGTTACTCCAGCACTTTGTGCCTTTTTGTGTATTAACTAGCATCTGCAGTTCCTTGTTTCCACACAAACTCTTGAGAATGTTTTTCATCAAGAGCTCTGTGGTTCGTTTTATACAAAGCTGACCTCTACCTTATGTTTAGGTTTATTATTGTCACGTGTACCGAAGTACGGTGAAAGGTTATGTTTTGCATGATATCCAAACAGATTAGATAATACAATAAATACATAAATAGAATCATGTCAAAGTCGGGTACAATAGGTAGAGCAAATTGGAAGATGAACTACCAGAAAAAAGATTGAGAATTTTTTGTCATGGAGCCAGGACAACCCAACCCTTACGCCAGCAAGATGAAAAAGTCAGTTGTTGACCTAAGGGAACAGAAAGGTGAACACAAAATACTGGAATAACTCAGCGGGATAAGCATCTCTGGAGAGAAGGAATGAGAGATGTTTCAGGTGGAGACCTTTCTTCACACTCGACCCAAAACGCCACCTATTTCTTCTCTCCAGAGATGCTGCCTGTCCCACTGAGTTACTCCAACATTTTGTCACACTGACACAGTTGTCAAAGCACATCAACGTATTTACATTCTTAGGCATCTGAGTTGATTTGGCATGTCCACGAGGATTCTCTTGGACTTCTACAGATGCAGTACAAAAACTATTCTGACGGGATGCATCTCAGCCTGGTAGAGCAACTGCTCTGTTCCTGACCGCCTGAACCTACAGTGAGTGGTGAACATAGCCCAGTCCATCACAGGCTCATCACCTCCTTCCATCCAGTCCATCTTCATGGTTTGTGCATCAGGAAGACTGGAAGTATCGTCAAGGATGCCTGACACCTCGGCCATTCCCTTTTCACTCTTCTACAGTCTGAGAGAAGATACAGGAGATTGAAAGACCTGATGTCCAGACTTAAGAACAGCTTCTTCCCCACTTGGTCAGAGTCCTTAACCAATCAAAGACACAAAATGTTACGAGTAACTCAGCAGGTCAGGCAGCATCTCTGGAGAATGTGGATAGGTGATGTTTCGGGTCGGGACCTTTCTTCAGTCTCGCCAGTCACCTCCATGTCTTGCACTCATACTCTCAACTCTACCTCGTTGTGATCACATATGAAAGCCTAATGGCAGCTTGATGATAATTTCCCACATTCATGGTTCAGATTAATACCAAAGAACAAAGGAAGCCAACCAACTCTGAAGAAATGATTCATTTAAAAAAATATTTCTTCAGTAACCTGGGACAGGTTTAGTTAGTATAGTTTATTGTCACGTGCAGCGTGGTACAGTGAAAAACCTTTTGTTGCATGCACCAAAAGTCAGCAGAAAGACTATATATGATTACAATCAAGCCATCCACAGTGTACAGGATAAGGGAAATAACATGAATAACGTTTAGGGCAAGGGTAAGTCACGTAATGTCAAATCAAAGCTAGTCCGAGGGTCTCCAATGAGGTAGATGGTTGCTCGCGACCGTTCTTTTGCATGCAAGTAGTGAACAGTCAGAACCGTTTTCCCAAGATACAAAAATCAAACACTAGAGGGCATAGTTTTAAGGTGAGCGGGGCAAAGTTTAAAGGAGAGGTTCCGAGCACGTTTATTTTACACTGAAGTCCGTGGGTGCCTGGAACGCGCTGCCAGGGGTGATGGTAGAGGTAGTTACAATAGTGGCGTTTAAGAGACTTTTGGATAGGCGCATGGATATGCAGGGAATTAGGGATATGGATCATGTGCAGGCAGATAAGAGACGGTCTTGCCAGCATGTTCGGTGCAAACGTTGTGGGCCGAAAGGCCTGTTCTTGTGCTGTACTGTTCTATAAGTTCTTAATTTGCAAAAATAAAAGGGGTGTAGATATAAACATAATCGTATAATCCAAATTTAGACGGTGGTTTTGTTTTTATTTGACGTTTTTAATCCTACCCAGATGTCAAGTGGTCCACCAGTGATCTTCAATCCTCTCCAACAGGAACAGCTGCCCCAGTTTGCTCAGCTACCATTGTCCCAGCAGGCTGCAGCCTCCAGCGCTCCACAGCAGGGAGAACAGGTGCACTTTCTTTATGTTACAAAGCTAGTAACTCAAACCACTTATTCATATCGAACAGGCCAAGGACCACAGATGAAGATGCGTTCTTTTCTTAATAAAATACTTAAATTTAGGTACGGTGACACAGCGGGTAGAATTGCTGCCTCACAGCGCCAGACACCCGGGTTCTGTGTGTGTGGAGTTTGCACATTCTCCCAGTGTCTCTGCGGTGCTCCAGATTCCTCCCAAATCCCAAAGATGTGCGTGCGGGTTAATTGACCTCCGTAAATTGCCCCATGTATGGTAGGAATAGATTGGAAAGTGGGATAACATAGAACTAGTATTAACGGGTGATCGATGGTCAGCGAGGGCTGGTGGGCCTGTGTCCATGCTATATCTCTAAATTAAAATAAAATTTAAATAATTTAATTATTAATTAAATTAATATAATTTACAAATTGCTAGATACATTATTGACTGGATTAAAATAGTAAATGTTTTAATATTTTCAGCACATATTTAGTAGTGTGCTTGATGCCGAGGTGTCAGATGTTGGAACAGTGACGACCTAAGTGATTGATTGGGCTGTTAGGACATAATTCCCCGTAGTTTGTATAACAAGCAGTAAATTGTGATCTGCCACAAGACCAGCTTGGAGTTTAAAGGGATGTTTGAACCATAAACATTTTCTACATCTTTTGGCTTGATTTGCAACAACAGGAGTAAAAAACAAGTTTCTGGCAATTCCATTGTGTGATTATGTTCAGAAACTTCAACTCCACATGCCAGAAATACTGTGATATAATCTTTTTATTCAGTTCTACAATCTTAAAAACATTCGATTAAATATTCTTCCTTGGGAGTGTTAATTGGCACTGCATATCTAATTAGCAAGTATTGGTAGGATATTAAACCATTAAACCATTATTAATTAATTTATACATTTAGAAATAGTGTTGGCTAGCCAACTTATTGATTGAATTAAATTGGAAAATATTTTAATATTTTCAGCACATGTGTGCTTGAAACTACTTTCTTGGTCAAAATTAAACAGTGGTTTAGTCTAATTTGGTGTGATAAGTTGGTCTGCAAGTACTAAACACATGTAAATATGTTTTAAATGTTGTTATAGTACCTGCCACTCAGGCAGTTCGTTCCATATACCCACCACACTCTGAGTGGAAAAAGCTACCCCTCAAGTTCCTTTTAAACCTTTTCCCTCTCACCTTAAACTTGTGTCTGGTTCTTGATTCCCCTTGGGTAAAAGACTTTACATTAGCTCTATCTATTCCCCTCATGATCTTATAGACCTCTATAAGATCACCCCTCATCCTCCTGCACTCCAAGGAAGCCCCAGCCTGCTCAACCTCTCCCTGTAGCTCAGGCCCTAGAGTCCTTGTAAATCTCTGTATTTAGTTAAGACACTACCTATATAGCGATATCTCTGAAATGTCTTGAGATTCTGATTAATGGCTCCCATAAGTACAGGCCCTCTGTCTCGTTACATATTAAAAACAAATATTTTAATTCCTGTCATCCCTAACAACTGTAGGTTTTTGGTCCGGTTTTTGCCCCGGTCAGTAATAATGGTTTATCTGATTTGGTCGCCTTGGCGGCTAATATGATGTTAGATGCTCTTTGTAAGAATTTGACGGCATGTTATTAAATCCACAAAAATGCAGCAGTAGAATGGCAACCCCTGACGGCTGAAGCTGCTTTACTTGTGTTCGCTTGGTTATGAAGGGTTACGGTAATGCTTCACAAAATGCATGATGCTTTCTTATTTGCCGACTTTGTTGCACACCTGGATTTGCTTTCCATGTTTCCTCCTAAACCTCTCCACTCCAGAGAGCTGTGACTGCTCAGCTTACTCAAGAGGATTCATAGCTCTTTCCATGCCAAGACCATCAAAGAGTACGTATATTGGTGTAGGAAAGTTGAGGCTAGAGTCATACAGCAGGGAAACATGCCATTCGGCAGAACATGTCCATGCCGACCAAGATTCCCTATCTATGCTAGTCCCATCATAATGAATGATGGTCCTGGCCAAATAGTGTACCCTGCTTGCATTCTTTATTCATATTGGATGAAATTTCCACAAGCCTTTTGAGTAGACTATTACTCGAGACAAAAAAGACAGTGTTGGAGTAACTGAGCAGGTCAGGCAGTATCCCTGGAGAACATCTTCAGACTAGGAGGGTCCTGACCCGACACATCACCTATTCATGTTCTCCAGAGCTGCTGCCTGCCCACTCCAGCAGTTTGTTGTCTTTTATCAGCCAACATCTGCAGTTCCTTGAATCCACACATTATTGAGACATGTAGGTTGCAATAATGCACTTTCAAATAAGATTTAATATTTCCAAGAATCACTTTTTTCTAGTTAAAATTTGAAGTATTTTAAGTACAGATGAAGTAAACAACAATACTTTTGTTCCAGGAAGAAAATTATGTTGATGGTTGAGGTTAAAGTTGGAGTCAAACTTCTATTGCAGTTAGGGTGCCACATTGGTGCAGCTGCTAGAGCTGCTACCTTACAGCGCCAGTGAACCGGGTTCAATCCTGATTATGGGTGCTGTCTGTATGGAGTTTGCACATTCTCCCTGTGACCATGTGGGTTTCTTCCCACATCCCAAAGACATGTGGATTTGTAGGTTAATTGGCAACTGTAAATTGCCCACCAGTGTCTAGGGAGTGGTTGTGAAAGTGGGATAACATAGAACTAGTGTGAATGGGTGATCGATGATCGCCATGGGCTGAAGAGCCTGTTTCCATGCTGCATCTTTCAATCAAATACATACTATTTTACTGAAGTTTACAATTTTAGTTTGAGTTACATTTTAGTTTACAATCACTTTTCATCAACCAACACTGAATAGAATCAAATCTCACTTTTGTTTCCTTTTGTAAGCATAAGGAATGGATTCATGTGATTCTGGAAAATAAATGGTGTATAGATTGTTTTTGTTTCCCAAATGCAGATCTAGAGAGCTCTATGACTGACAACCTTCTTTAACAAAATAGTGAATCCTTCAGGAAAATGATTCCAGATCTCCTCTCAACTGGTTAAATCACTCTATTTTTACGATGTTGATATTTCTTGCGAAATACTAGCTTGGTTTGACTCGAGGTTGGATCTCTTGAGAGGTTTAGTCTAGAACTTGTCGAAATATCAGATCCATCATACTTCACACTGATGCGTAGAACTCAGATACAGGACCTGTGTTCTGTCCAGCAGAATTCTGACCAGACTCCAGCTAGTCAAGAACAGGCTTTGACAGCTCAGCAGACTGCAGTCATCAACCTGGCTGCAGGCTTTGTGCCTTCCCAGAGCACAGGTACACGCTATTAAACTTTCATTGCTCTGACTTGTGTTCCTCGCTATACGTCACTTCCATCTTGAACAACCTTCTATCAGAACTCTCACCGGCTCCTCCAGCTGCCTCATATCGCTCGCCTTTCTTCACTACTGCTTTTTCCTCGTGGTCCTATCATTGGCACTTGCAGTAAGATACAGATTGAGAAAGTGCACTAGTGTAAAGGGAGTGCATCCACACTTAGTGACTTTGAATGCATGTATTTACCTTGTTGCACTTAACTCTTTCCCCTTGACCCCCCCCCAAAAAAAAAACTAGCTGCTTTGTTCAACAACTCCTCAGCAAGTTTCAGAGAGCATGCCATTCATCTTTCATTTCCTGATTATATTAATAGTGTGGACAATCACAGCATGCATATTTTCATTACCGTTTTAACCAGTGGAGTGTGGATTATTTTACTGAATTGGGATTTTAAATAAAACTCTTAACGTCCGGACTGCGTTCATTTTAAAACCAAACTGAACAGCTTTGCCAAGATTAAAATTGGTTGCTGTGAATCGAAATTATTTCTTAATTAAATGTGGTCATATCTGAAAAAAATTGTAAATGAAACACACTCAGTATGTTTAACAAAGTTATGTTATCTTTACTCTTACCACATTCCATGAATATTGAGCTGTATTTCTGATTCAAACTACGAGGTGAATTCTACTGACCCCCTTTGTTACAATCTTTCCCCATTCTGATTCCTCCCACCCCTGTAGTGTTGTTTCAAGTTGGCTCTGCTGCATACAGACCCAGGCAAAGCCACCCTCAGCCAGCCCTCGGGCTTGCATCTACCTTACGTCACCAACAGGCCTTGCAGCAGCAACAACAGATACAAGTAACTTGGCTACAGTTACATGAAATTTTGATAACAAAACACAAAACAAAAAATTCTCAGCTCCAAAATAAAAGACACGGAGAATAATCAGTGGTGCTGCTCCCCAAAAATATAAAACAAAACACAAATGATGTTTGGTTTGAATCTGAGAGTGCAGGCAGTCGGCCAACAAATTGACTGATTTGAGTAGCAACTTTCTGGGCACTTTGGAGCATTGAATTTACATTGACATCTCAGCCATCCGCCTCTATCTTTTGTATTTATGCTCAAGAAGTGCTTGTGGCACATTGAAAGATAAAAACCACTGCAGGCAAATGTAAGAATACTTCCCACCACCTCTACCGCATGATGTTTGCATGCTTGCAGTTGGAATTTGTCAGCTTGCTTACCCTCAGGACCCCAAATCAATTCTGGAAATATCTTTGCAGAAAAGATCCTTGTGCTTAAAATTTTCATTGCATTTTGTTGCGGGCTATCTTTGAGTACCGTTGTTTAACTTAGGACATTGCACACCCAACACAATACTGAACCTAGCACAGATGTCTCTTAAAAAGATAGACGTGCTGGAGTAACTCAGTGCGTCAGGCAACATCTCTTAGAGAACGTGGATAGGTGACATTCTGGGTCAGGAGACTTCTTCAGACCGATTGTTGTGTGGGGGGAGTAGAGAGGGCGGGAAGAGTTGGGGCAGGACAAAGCCAGGCAAGTGATAGGTGGATACCGCAACTGTATTCACCTATCACCCTCTTTTCCTGTATTCCACCTATCACTTACCAGCCTTTCTCACAACATCAAGCTCCTTCTTTCAGCTTTCTCTCCTCTTCCCCTGCCCCCCTCCCCCCAACAAATCATTCTGAAGAAGGGTGTCAACCTGAAATGTCACCTATACATGTTCTGCAGAGATGCTGCCTGATCCGCTGAGTTACGGCAGCACTGTGTCTTTTTCTGTAAACCTGCGTCTGTAGTTCCTTCATGTCTACAGATGCCTCATGATTTCTGCCTTGTTGCGGGTCTGTCACCATCTCTATCTGCATCCAACTGGAAATACTAAAGCACTTTCCAATCGGACGCTGACTAACAAGCATGCGGTGAGCTCTGCTGGAACGAGTGTTTGTATGTCAGATTGTCCTAACCCTTCTGTGCCACAGGTTCTGCTTGACTGTAGTCATTACGTTTGTGGGTTTAATTTCCTTTTCCCGTTTCCATCCTCGAAAACATTTTTCAAATGTTTAAACTGGATCATCTCTTTGTTGTTGAGGTATCGGTCGGTTCGAGTAGTTTCCCTTCGAGTCTCACATGTGCGGTTTTCTGTTTCCCCTTCTCTCTTTCCCCGGCAGCAGTTCCGATACTTACAGCATCAAATGGCTATGGCAGTTCAAATGCAACAGCAGCAGCAACAACATACAAGCAGCCAGCCAAAAAATAAACGGAAACGAGGAACGCCGACTCCACCTAAATCATGACCCATCTCACGGTTTTACCCGTGAACTACTCCTTGAACTTACTGTTCGTGGTGGAGAATTATCTTTTTAAATATTTAAAAAACAAAACCTACCCATGGTGTACATAGTATCATCTTTTGTTTCAGTGAGAATCATTTTCTGAACTTCAGTTTAAAAATGTCTATATATTTATTGGTTTGAAAAAAAACACTTGGTTTATTGTACAGTCAAACTTCCAATTGCAGGTTTAACTTCTCTCGTTTTAAGGGCGTTACGCTCTTAATTACTTCAGCCAGGAGCTTATGAACTTCCCGGTGTCTTGTTTCCGCACGGACAATGCAGTCCTGGAGCTTTTCACTCGAGAGAACACTTCCTCCTTCACACGAGAGATAAAAAGAATCATTTGCAACAAAGCCAGGTTCCATTTTTTGACGTAGAAAATATCCAAAGAACGACGTTTGTTGGATATTTTTAAATCAGTTCTGCTCACGGCACAAATTGGATACTGTAATTAGTGGCTGGGTTGCTAAACCTCTCTAAAGTGGGTTGGACACCTTATTGGAAGGCAGCGTTGAAAATTTAAATACATGTATAGATTTAAATACTGATCGCAAATTATGCAATATAACTGGACTATTACTCAAAGAAGTCACAAATTTCCAATGCTTCAAGTAATTACACTTAGGTGAATAAAAGTTCTAAAACCTCACTTCAAAAATATAATTTTACTGGTCAAAGCCTCGGTTTTCTCATTGCAAATAATTTCTCTGTCTGTTTAATTCCATGTTTTTACAGACTTTAATAAGTATCTTGTAGTAATCCAGCTTGGAAACAGGCCCTTCAGCCCAACTTACCTACACTGGCCAACATGCCTTATCTACACCTGCCTGAGTTTGGCCCATATCCCTCCAAACCTATCCTATCCATGTACCCGTCTAAATGCTCGTTCCATATACCCACCACCCTTTTTGTGAAAAAGTTGCCCCTCAGATTCCTATTAAATCTCCCCCCCCTCCCCTTTTCAAACCAGTCCAAACCTACAAGAGTTGGATGGGGATGTGGGGAAATACAGCAAGAGAGACGATGACAATTTAATTGGTCAGGCCAGCAATGAAGAAGGGGAGCAGGGAAGTGTCTGATGTGGAGAAAGATACAATGGGTGGCGATCCTGATATTCCTGGTCCGGTTCATTGGTGGGGGAAGATGGGACATGCACAGATTTTGTTGGGGAAAGAAAAATTACCTAACGTATTGTAATTAATGAAGCTGGAGTAAAAATTCTCAGGAAATAATGCCTTTAATATCGGTTTCTTGGAAGATGGTATCTCTTCAGAGAGACACAGCATGGAAGCAGGCCCTTAGGCCCACCGAATCCATGCTGACCATCAACCACCCATTTACACTAATCCTCCATTAATATTTTTATTCTCCCCAAATGATTTTTGCAAAGGTTAAAAGCAGCAGGAGTTAAATCAAACACAAAGTCACACTTGAGAAGGGACTTGCTGGATCTGAGAAGTGTTGGTGCATTCAGGTTCAGTTGATACACCTAGAGATTGCACACCATTACAGTCCATCTGAGTGGATAAATCTAAATCGCCCAGGCCATGGGAAAATTACTTTGCGTTGATTTTATTTCTTTTAAGAAATAAAAGGATATTTATTGTTGCTCGCTCATTTTTATTTTAAAACAGACAAGCAACCGGCACAGTGGTGGCAGCACCAGAGACTTTGGTTCGACCCTGACTACGGGTGCTGTCTGTACAGAGTTTGTACGTTCTCCCCGTGACCTGCATGGTTTGGCCAGATGCTCCAGTTTGCTCCTACGTTCCAAAGATGTGCAGATTTGTAGGTTAATTGGCCTTTGTAAATTACCCCTAGTGTGTAGGGAGTGGGTCGAAAAATGGGATAACATAGAACTAGTGTGAACAGGTGATCGATAGTCAGCATGGACTCAGTGGGCTGAAGGGCCTGTTTCCGTGCTGCATGTTTAAACTGAACTAAACCACTGACAGCTCAGGTCATATCTTTATTGGCCACTATCTCTGTGGTATTACTTCCAAGAACCCTACACAAAAATTATGTCCTTTCTCTGAAGCAGTACTAGATTTCAGATTCTCCGATGAACCTTTCTGTCGTCTCTAAAGCCAGATCAATAACCCAGACACCTGTGGAGTGGTATTTAAAAACATCTCTCGGCAGCTGCAAAATATCCAACAAAAGTCTGCCAAATTGACCACTTACTGCAACCTAAAAAGCACATGAACTCACCTGGTTTATGCACAGAGCAGAGTCGGTTGTCTTCGTCGATTACTACCGTGGCCATTCCTGACGACAGGGCTTCTTCCTCAGCCGTGGGATCTACAATACATATTGTGCTTTTGTAAACAAAAAGAAACAAATGTCAGTCTCAATTCAAGTCACGAGCCAGTCTGATATACGGTGATCTACACAACTCGGTAACTTGAATCAAGCTTAGATTACAGTGCAGAAAGAGGCCCTTTGGCCCACCGAGTCCACGTCGACCAGCGATCACCCGCACACTAACACTATCCCACACACTAGGGACAATTTACAGAAGCCAATTAACCTACAAACTTGCATGTCTTTGTAGTGTGGGAGGAAACCAGAGAACCCAGAGGAAACCCATGAGTTCACAGGGAGAACATGCAAACTCCACACAGACAGCACCACAGGTCAGGATCGATCCTGGGACTCTGAAATTACCAGGAGATGGGGGGGGGATTTTTTTTAAAAAGTCACAGTGTTGCAAAGGCTGGAGAGAACAAGCTACTGGAGGAAGCAATGGAGATGGAGACAATTATAACTTTGAAAAGACATTTGGACAAATATAAGGATCGGTAGGGTTTAGAGGGATATGGACCAAAACACTCTAAAAGCTGCAGCCAGTTAAGAGAAAACCCATGAAACTTTGGAAATAATACTATAACAACCTCGTAAAAACTCACTCATCAAAAATGGCAAAAGATGTAGCAATGGGGTACTTCCTGATGTTTAGATGATGTTTCTGTTTCATGTTAACTTCTGCCAAACCAGTTTCTTCACTGATCGATACCGAAGGCAACTGGACTGTGGGAACAGAAGGATTATCATCAGTCATTGCGGCAGGAAATCAAGGCACAGAGGAAAATAACATCATGTAGATTTTTCTCTGCCAACAACAATTGTTCAATGTCACGTTGACCAAGTTCCCCAAAAGCTACAATGTAGTACATGTCAAAAAGACACAAAGTGCTGGAGTACTCAGCAGGTCAGGTAGCATCTCTGGAGAACATGGATATGTGACGTTTTGGGCCGGGACACATTTCAGGTCCTGACCCGAAACGTCACCCATCCACGTCCAGAGTCCTGACCCAAATCGTCACCTGTCCACGTTCTCCAGGGATGCTACCTGACCTGCTGAGCTACTCCAGTACTTGGTCAGCTTGTAAACTAACATCTGCAGTTCCCTACTTTGCGTCTATCTTTGTAGTACCCTTTTGTGTCAAGGGTTATGGGGAGAAGGCAGGAGAATGGGGTTGAGAAGGACAAATAGATCAGCCATTGATTGAATAGCACAGTAGACTTGATGGGCTGAATAGCCTAATTCTGCTCTTATGACAAATGAGCTTGTGACTCCATGCAGTATAAATTACCTGCTTCCTGACCAAATACTTAAATATTTTTCCTTTTAAATAATTTGTGATCCTCTTCAGCATGCGGTCACAGGAGAATTCTATATCCTAACTAATAAAGGCAAAGAAACAGTTTTTGCTTGCTTTTAAAACTTATCAAATGGATGAGGTTTAAATGTTTAGTAAAGTAAAGTAAAGATCACAGAGGAGAGGGGTTGAAGAGACAACATCTGGAGGATACAAGCAGTAAGGCAGAGACCAACTTCAGCAGAATCCTCTCAAATAGAAATTATAACAGATGCAAGTGCTCAAACTCAAAAACATAGACACACACACACACACAATCACTTCCAAGTTGGAGACACAAGGAAGTGCTGATGCCGGAATCTTGAAAAAATACAGTGCTGGAGGAACTCAGCATGTCAGACAGCATCTGGCTGCTGGTTCACCAGATTGATTCCTGGGATGGCAGGACTTCATATGAAGAAAGACTGGATAGACTCGGCTTGTACTCGCTGGAATTTAGAAGATTGAGGGGGGATCTTATAGAAACTTACAAAATTCTTAAGGGGTTGGACAGGCTAGATGCAGGAAGATTGTTCCCGATGTTGGGGAAGTCCAGAACAAGGGGTCACAGTTTAAGGATAAGGGGGAAGTCTTTTAGGACCGAGATGAGAACTTTTTTTTTCACACTGAGAGTGGTGAATCTGTGGAATTCTCTGCCACAGAAGGTAGTTGAGGCCAGTTCATTGGCTATATTTAAGAGGGAGTTAGATGTGGCCTTTGTGGCTAAAGGGATCAGGGGGTATGGAGAGAAGGCAGGTACGGGATAGTGAGTTGGATGATCAGCCATGATCATATTGAATGGCGGTGCAGGCTCGAAGGGCCGAATGGCCTACTCCTGCACCTATTTTCTATGTTTCTATCTGTGATGGGAACAGACAGATGACATTCCAGGTCGGTAATAACTTTCCAAGTTGTTTTAAACGGTAAACTACAGCAAACCCAACAGCTTCCTAACAGAAAATAACATGGCTGCGAGAAGCCAAATAATTTTGCAGAAACAGTTAAAGAGGAAAAGTGGAGGAGAATTAACTTTGATACAATAAGAGTAACTGTTAACATTCCACAAACACATGATATACTCTTGTAGTAAACACCAGTTTAATACAAAATGTTTTGCACCCAAGATAGTATTCAAAGAAAGGTTACCAATGTTTAAAAAGTTAAATAAATAATTTTACAAATGAGCACAAAGACATTACAAGATTTCCATATTCAAACTAGTTGAAATTGTGCAGGTATAGATCAGGTCCAACATTTGAATAGAACATAGAACAGTACAGCGGGGGAACAGGCCCTTCGGCCCACAATGTCCATGCCGAACATGATTTCAAATTAAACTAATCCCCTCTGCCATCTCATGGTCCATATCCCTCCATTGGACAGGATCCAATGCAGGAATAAGGCAGGTGAGAGGCTGGAAGTTGGTATGGAAGGCGATGAAAGAAGGTTCAGTGGCAGGACAGGCAGGATTACAGCAGGGAGCGGAGAAGCACTTGGATTAAATTGCATTTATTTGAATGTGATGCCCGATGGATAAGGCGGATGAATTCAGTGTGGATGCGACTGGGACGATGTCTGATGTTACAGAAACCTGGCTCAGAGTATTGGACTGGCAGCTTAATCAATTTCCTCAACAAAAAAAACATGCCTCACACATCTTTAAACTTTGCCCTTCTCACCTTAAACCCATACCCTCTTGTATTTGATAATTCCTTCCTGGGGAAAAAGGTTTTGACTGTCAACCCCAACCATGCCTCTCATAATTTTAAATACTTCTATCAGGTCTGCCCACAACCTCCGACATTCCAGAGAAAGCAATCCAAGCCTGTCCAACCTCTACTTGTAGCTAATACCCTCCAATCCTGCCAGCATTCTGATAAACCTCCTCTGCACCCTCTCCAACCCCTCTACATGCTTCCTGTAGACAATAAACAACAGGTGCAGGAGTAGGCCATTCAATGTGATCATGGCTGATCATTCTCAATCAGTACTCCGTTCCTGCCTTCTCCCCATAAACCCCTGACTCCGCTATCCTTAAGAGCTCTATCTAGCTCTCTCTTGAATGCATTCAGAGAATTGGCCTCCACTGCCTTCTGAGGCAGAGAATTCCACAGATTCACAACTCCCTGACTTAAAAAGTTTTTCCTCATCTCCGTTCTAAATGCATTCTCACCCCTTATTCTTAAACTGTGGCCCCTGGTTCTGGACTCCTCCAACATTGGGAACACGTTTCCTGCCTCTAACGTGTCCAACCCCTTAATAATCTTATACGTTTCGATAAGATCCCCTCTCATCCTTCTAAATTCCAGTGTATACAAGCCTAGTCGCTCCAGTCTTTCAACATAATAGGGCACATAGTTAAACTTTGCCCTTCTCACCTTAAAGCTCCCAAATTCCAAAGCACGGCTTTGCGGAGAAAAACGAAGTAAATCTCTATGTGATTATACATGCTCACCATTTTTCAGTGCAGCCAACAGAGCTATTACACAGGCGTCTAGTAGGTTGCCATCATAATCTAAACACATCAGGTCACAATATACAACCCATGCAAGCTGGAACAAAAGAAAAATAAATGCATCAAAATATATTGGTTCAATGTTTTCTGCAGCCCATAAATCACTTAGGTTTAGGTTTATTATTATCACAATTACCAAGGTACAGTGAAAAGATTTGTTTTGCTTGCGATCCAATCAGTCCAGATAATTCTACACATAAATACAATCAAGTCAAACTCAAGTACAGTAGGTAGAGCAAAGAGAAAGATACAAAGTGGAGAATATAGTTCTCAGCATTGTAGCGCATCAGTTCCAGAGACAAAGTCCAATGTCCGCAATGGGGTAGAGGTGCATCGGACAGTACCCTAACTTATGGCAGGACCATTCAGGTGCCTGATAACAGAGGGGAAGAAGCTGTTCCAGAGTCTGGTGGTGGGCGCTTTCAAGCTTCTGTACCTTATGCTAGATGGGAGTAGAGAAAAGGAATGACTGGGATGGGACAAGTCTTTGATTATGTTGGCTGCTTTTCGGAGGCAGTGTGAGATGCAAATGGGAGACAATAGTGGGGAGTCTGGTCTGTGATGGACTGGCTTATATCCACAACTCTCTGCAATTTGTTGCGGTGTTGGGTAGAGCTGTTCTCAAACCTAGCTAAGATGCAACCCAACAGCATGCTTTCTGTGGCAAAGATTTGTAAGAGTCATCGGTGACATGCTGAATGTCACGTCTCCTAAAGTAATTTGCAGTCTGGAAGTTGCCTGTTTGGCAGTCGATGTTTTTCTTGTGAGAATTATCTTGGGAGATGGCAACTACAAATGAACAATTCTAGCATTAATTTTTCACACAAATTAAAATGCAGGCAAAACAAAGTTGGCCCTTTTTTCTGATAGCTATCAATTCCATTTATCTTACGCTGAAAAAAAAGTTGTTTTCAGGCCTTTGCAACACTGGGCTAGTCCAATTTAGAACAGAGAACAGTACAGCACAGGATCAGGCCCTTCAGCCCACAATGTCCGTGCCCAACATGATGCCAAGTTTAACTGACCTCATCAGCCTGTACATGATCCATATCCCTCTATTCCCTGCACTTCCATGTGCCTATCTAAAAGCCTCTTAAATACCACTCTTGTATCTGCCTCCCCAACAATCCCAATAATGCATTCAAGGCCCCCACCACCTTTTAAAAGACATTTGGATAGATATATGGATGGGCCAAAAGTGTAAAAAACACTTGCCCCGCACGTCTCCATTAAACTTTCCTCCTCTCAATTTACAGCTATGCCCTCTAGTGTTGGGCATATCACGCTGGGAAAAGGGTTCTGACACTGCCTCTCACAATTTCACATACTGCTATCAGGTCTTCACTCAACCTCCAACGTTCCAGAGAAAACATTCCAAGTCTATCCAACTCTCCCTGTAGCTGAAACCCTCTAATCCAGGCATCATTCTGGTAGACCTCCTCTGCACCTTCTCAAAAGCCTCCATATCCGTCCTGTAACGGGGTGACCAGAACTGCACACAATACTCCAAATTGCCTGTTTGGCCCATCCATATATCTATCCAAATGTCTTTTAAAAGTCATGATTGTATTCACCTCTATAGCTTCCCCTAGCAGCTTGTTCCAGATACGGACTACCCTCCGAGTGAAAGAGTGGCCCGAGGTCCCCTCTTAAATCTCTCCCCTCTCACTGTAAGCCTGTGCTCTCTATTTTTGGAATATCCTACTCTGGGAAAAAGACTGTAAGCGTTCACTTTATCCATACCCTTCAAGATCTTGTACACCTCAATAAGGTCACCCCTCAGTCTCATAGACTTCAAAGAAAAAAGTCCCAGCCTATCCAACCTCTCCCTGTAACTCAAGCCCACAAGCCCAAGTAACATCCTGGTGAATCTCTTCTGCACCCGTTCCAGTATAATGCCATCCTTCCTGTAGCTGGGCGACCAGAACTGCACAGTGCTCCAAGTGCGGTCTCACCAGCGACTTAATTCAAACAATAACAATAATTTTCACATAAATTTAAATTGTTTAAATTCAAAAATGCTATTAATAACTACTCTTCAATTTTCTCACCTTTCCTTTCTCAATACAGAGATCCTCCTTCTGAATAATTTGAGCACTGTATTTTGAAAAAAGAAAAGCACGATTAAAATGCTCCAAACATTATAATTTGCAAAACTGCTATACATTTATCAGACTTCAGTTTTGCACACTTGTGGTTACCGAGTATTGCTGATTATTAATTTATCACAATATTTTTTATATTTTTATCTGTGTGTCTTTGCACTAATGCAGCAGCAAGTAAGAATTGTTGGCGCATGGATCCGCAGATGTTGGTTTATGAATAAAGACAGAATGTGCTGGAGGAACAGGGGATCAGGTAGCATCTGTGGAGGGAATGGATAGGCGATGTTTCAGGTCAGAACCCTTCTTCAGACTGATTGTGGTGGGGGTGGGGAGAAAGCTAGAATAGAGGGCACGGGAAAAAGCCTGGCGAGTTACAGGTGGATACAGCGTTGCCGAGTCTTTCGACTTCAGAGATACAGCGTGGAAACAGGCCATGCAGCCCACTGAGCACACCGACCATCGATCACCCCGTACACTAGCACTGTCCTACATGCGAGAGACAATTTTACAATTTACAGAAACCAATTAACCTACAATCCTGGAGGTTGTGGAGGTCGAGGTCGTGGAGTATCAGAGGAGACCGGAGCACCTGGAGAAAACCCACGCGGTCACGGGGAGAATGCACAAACTCCGTACAGACAGCACCCGTAGTCAGGATCCAACCTAGGTCTGCGGCGCTGAAATGGCAGCAACTCTACCGCTGCGCCACCGTGCCGCCCTCAGGAGGAGAGTTGGGCCTGGAGGCAGGCAGGTTAATGAGAGCATGGAGAATTGGGGTCGAGTAAGAATTATTGCAGGTAGATATGGCAAACACACCGATCCTTGAATACAATTGGAAATGCAAACTTAATTTGAAAACTTGCAGGTGGAGTTCGAGCTCTTACTTTTCCAGGACATCGAGGATGAACTGACTTGCAGCCTGTGCCTGCTCCCCAGGAGGGCCCGCTCGAAATCTCGCGGAACATAATGGTGGCAGGTCCACATTGGGCACTGCAATTAAAATAATTCATTACACACTCTAATGCACCAACATTTTCTTTGTTTTTTTTATAAGCAATGGCAATATATGGCGACTGTGCATTTGTGGGTTGTGCAAAACATCTTCAATGTGTTGTGTGCACGTGATAATAAAGGAACCATTGATTTTAAACTCAAAATTGAACTGACGATAAAAGTTCATAAGTCAAAGGTGCAGAATTAGGCCATTCAGCCCATCAAGTCAGCTCCACCATGGTAGATCTATCACTCCCTCTCAACGCCTTTCTCCTGCCCTCTCCCCATTACCCTTGATACAAAAGATTAATACAGCGTTAGACACAAAGTGCTGGAGTAACTCAGTGGGTCAAGCATCTCTAGGGAAAACGGATCGGTGACGTTTCAGGTCAGGACGAGTCTGATGAAGTGTCCCGACCCGAAAGGTCACCCATCCTTTTTCTCCAGAGATACTGCCTGAACCACTGAGTTACTCCAGCACTTTGTGTCTATCTTTGGTATAAACTAGCATCTGCAGTTCCTTGTTTCCATAAAAGGTTAATGATATTTGCTCCAATACAGCAGAAGGTACAGAAGCTTGAAAGAACGGACCAGCACGCTCAGGAACAGCTTGTTCCCCTCTGTTATCAGGCTTCTGAACAGTCCCTCCATAAGCTAGGATACTGTCCGATTCACCTCTACCCCATTGCAGACATTGGACTTTATCTCTGGAACTGATGCGCTACAATGATGAGAACTATATTCTCCACTCTGTATCTTCCCCTTTGCTCTACCTATTGTATTTTAGTTTGGCTTGATTGTATTGTGTATGGTGTATCTCATCTGATTGGATAGCTTTCACTGTACCTCAGTACATGTGACAATGATAACCCTAAACCTACTGTTCCTCTGAAACTAGTGACATAATTGAAGAGGTAAAGCCTCGGCTTCACGACCAGATGGACAGGTAGATAGATAGGAAAAGTTTTAAAGGGATATGGGCCAAACAGGCAAATTGGACTAGCCTAGATGGGGCATCTTGGTCAGAATGGTTGAGTTGGGCCAAAGGGCCTGTTTCCATGCTGCAAGACTCCAAGACTCATAACTGATGGTATAAATCATGTTGTGAAAGCTTGTTTACATTACTGTAATGGATCGTAAATTTGAGCTTCCATTATTACTGTCATATTTATAGACACTATAATAATTAGATTAAAATTGAGCAAATTAACATAAATAGAACTAAAAGAAAGGCAACATACAAAATTTAAATATAACATTCTGTCGACTTAATAATCATAGTCATTCAGCATGGAAACAGGCTCTTCATCCCTACTCATCCACACCGACCAACATGCCCCATCTACACTACTCCCACCTGCCCGCGTTTGGTGCATAAACCTCTAAACTTTCCTGTTCATATACCTGTCCAAATGTCTTTTAAATGTTGCTAGAGTACCTGCCTCAACTACCTCCTTGAATCATTCAATGTCAATCGTTGTTTCATCACTCGATTTATAACTTCAAAACTGTAACAAAAAAATCACATGCTTCAACCGTTTTACAATAAGTTCCAATGTATAAGGTTCCAAGCTTGGATGTACCATTGCAATGTTTGTAAGAAACAGCGTTAACCATGAGCCGTTAAACTTCACAAAGGGTACTTCATTAAGATTACATTCAGAGACCATGGCATTAGCCTCCGTACAGTTGCACATCGTAGATCCAAACTGTCACCAGCTAGTTCCATACCACTAGATGGCCTAGTTCCCTACCACTAGATGGCCTAGTTGCCTCCCACTAGATGGCCTAGTGGAAACCCGGCATGGATCAGGGATCTGGTCGGCAATAGGAAAACCAGGTATGGATCAAATCAGCAATAGCGATTGATCTACAATGTGAAGGTATTTATTCACAAAATGCTGGAGTAACTCAGCAGGTCAGGCAGCATCTCGGGAGAGAAGGAATGGGTGACGTTTCGGGCCGAGACCCTTCTTCAGACTCTTCTACAATGTTATCGACTGGACTGTAAAGTGATTTTTCACCATTAACTCACCTATATAGCCTTTATTTGGTGCATCCACTGTTGGTGCTGCAAACTCCTGTAAAAGGAATTAGGTCATACACACATTAATTTATTCTTGATTCTTGATTAAAAGATTAACATTTTGACCAAAATAATGCCCACATTGCTTCACAATTTTAATGAAGTACAATAATTCTGCACTCCCAATGTGAAATAAGTTGTGTCAAAACTAATTTATGATTTACTTTAGTTAAGAGCTGCAGCGTGGAAACAGGCCCTTCGGCCCACTGATTCCGTGTGCACACTAGTCCTATTTTACCCCACTTTCTCATCCACTCACTAGACACTAGGGGCAATTTACAGAGGGCCAATTGACCTACAAACCTGCACATCTTTGGAATGAGGGAGGAAACCGAAGCATCTGGAAGAAACCCACACGGTCAAAGGGAGGACATGCGAACTCCACACAGATAGCACCCAAGGTCAGGATTGAACCCGGGACTCTGGAGCTGTGAGGCAGCAGAATTATCACACTCATACCCCATTTGGCATTTTATTTCCTTTATTGTAGTTTTATTTTTGTTAATTGTCAGCAGAATAAACTCCCTCACATTAGCAGATTGAAGAAAGTATCAAGATATTACAGAATGAAACGTTTAACCCAGTGTCACAATGCAATACTTTGTCCATGAAGAAGGACAGGACACAAAGTGCTGCCGTAACTCAGCGAGTCGTGCAGCATCCCTTGAGTACATAGATAGGTGATGTTTCGGGTTGGGACCTTCTTCACACTGATTACGGTGGGGGGGGGGGGGGGGGGGAAGCTGAAAGATAAGAGGGGCAGGACAAAGCTTGGCATGTAATAGGTGGATATAGGTGAGGCTTATCTGATAGACAGAAAGTTGGAACAAATTCTAGAGATAGAAATAGAAGGTGTGAGACAGGATTGTGAAGCTAACTCCCCCACACACTTTCTTCCCCAAACCCCCCACTATTTCTCCTCCCACTACCTCCTTAAGGCGCACAGTCACAGGTGGATGGCTGAGTAAGGAAAGCTCACCACTTTGATGCCACACACCACCGTGGTGTTCCCCAGCTTCACCAGAGCTGAACCATCTGCGGTTGTAATTGAGCCTGAAATGAAGTCAGGAAAACAACATATTCAAAAGTGCCTTTTCTCAACAATTCCTTGCAACAGTTTCCCCTTTTTTAAATGATGGATCAGTAAATGCAATGCCACCTTGGAAGATGTACAAGGCATTGGATTTTGTTGTGGAATCACTGATCAAAGGAAAATCCGCAGTTAACGTCCCTTCGTAAAGGTAAAACACGGGCTGCAAGAGGAAGTATTATAGTTTAGAGATACAGCATGGAAACAGGCCCTTCGGCCCACAGAGTCCATGCTGACCATCGATCATTAGTACAATAGTTCTATCCTACACACTAGGGCCAATTTTATAGAAGCTAATTAACCTACAACCCTGCACGTCTTTGGGATGTCGGGGGAATCCAGAGCACCCGGAGGATGTGCAAACAGGGGGATCGTGCAAACTCCGTACAGACAGCAACTGCAGTCAGGATGGAACCTGGGACTCTGGCGGTGAGAGGCAACAACTCAACTGCTGCGCCACTGTGAGTCACGTAGTTGAGGCAGTTACAGTAAAAACAAAATCTGCAGTTGCTTGTGTTAACATTTAAGACATTTGGACTGGTACATGGATAGGAAAGATTTAGAGAGATATGGGCCAAATGGGACTAGCTGAGATGGGGTATCTTGGTCGGGTTGAGCCAAGGGACATGTTTTCGTGTTGTCTGACTCTTATGACATTCACCTATAATTGAACAACAGTGTTGCCTTTCACGGCAGTGAGCCAGAGGAGACCACACCTGATGTCCAGGCCATTCTGGCAGCACAGCTGGCTTCTAACACTGTGCTACACCCGTACCTTGGCAAGTAGCTGAGAGCTGGCTTCCCGGAGAAAGTCTGCCTGTGACCTTGCTGGAAGAACCAGCATAGTCCAAGAGAGACTGGGAACTGTTCAATGGAAGATTCACAAAAATATGTCTCTGACTGCTTTTGGTTTATGACATTTTGCCAGCTGAGAATTAGTCAAAGTCACACAGCACAGAAACAGGCTCCTTGGCCCAACTTGTCCATACCGACCAAGGTGCCCCATTTAGCTACATTTGGCCCATAGCCTTCTCAACCTTTCCTGTCCATGTACCTGTCCAATTGTCATTTAAATCATGTTACAGCACCTGCCTTAATTACCTCCTCTGGCAGCTCATTCCATCCACCCACCACCCTCTGTGGAAAAAAGTCCTTGCATTCCTATCAGAGGGTCAGGCAGCATCTCTGGAGAGCATGGATAGGTGACGTTTCAGGTCGCGACCTTCGTCAGACTCTCTGTCCAGACCCTGGCCTGGATTGCAGGTGAGTTGACGGCCCTGGCCTGCTGGCGGCCGGGAGAGAGGCAGGGGTCCACGGAGACCGTGACCCGCGGGCGGCTGGAGTGCAGGTAAGAGTCGGCGGTGGCGGTCCAGGGAGGCTGTGTGGGCCAGCGGTGGTGGAAGCTGCAAGTGGCTGGAAGCAGCGTGAGACGGGGGCTGCTGGTGCTGGGAGCGGAGGGGACAGCGGCAAGAGCCAGGGGTGGCGCAGGCCGATGTCTGCACTCAGTCTGCTCTAACCAAAATTCTTTGTATAAAGGATGCAGAGGCCCATTAAAACAAGAGGTTACTGTACCTATATAACAATACAAACTGCATTTTAAATGTATTTCTATGAAATGCTTCCAAGAACGTACAACATTGAACAGTACACCACGGGAACATGCCTCGGCCCACAATGCCTGTGCTGCACACGATGCCAAGACCATCTCTTATCTGCCTACACGTGACCCAAATCCCTCTATTCCCGGCATATCGACCTGCCAATTCAAAAGTCAATAATCACTTAATACACCAGTTCAGCACAAGACCTCACCACTGGCTCCCATAAGTGCTTTTATTTCCCTTTGAGATGGCATCACTGGTAATTTCTAACAAATTCATTACATGATCTGAAAATTATCAGGATTATATTGCTCTGGACTTGCACAATTGTTATTTTGTAAATATTTTGACGTTATTACAATTGGCATAATTCATGGTTCTCATAAATGGCAATTCTTTGCAGAAGTGGATCTGCTATCATCCATTACAGTCGATGTGTGTGGGTTTTTTAAAAACAAGATGGTGGTGGGTGCCTGGAACGTGCTGTGGGGGGTTATGGTGGAGGAAGATACAACAGTGGCTTTTAATGGACTTGTAGAGAGGTGCATGGGTATGCAGGGAATCGAGGGATATGGATCACGTGAAGGCAGAGGAGATTATTTTTAAAATAGACACAAAATGCTGGAATAACAACGGAACAGGCAGCATCTCTGGAGAGAAGGAATGGGTGACGTTTCAGGTCGAGACTCTTCTTCAGACTGATGTCAGGGGATTGGGCGGTACATAGATAAGGAAGCGTATGGTGTGAAAACACGACATAGGGAATGTCGATCAAGGAAAATGTAGAATAGTTTAGATTTTTTAGATTTAGATATACAGCGCGGAAACAGGCCCTTGGTCCACCGAGTCCACGCCGCCCAGCGATCCCCGCACATTAACACTATCCTACACCCACTAGGGACAACTTTTACAGTTACCCAGTCAATTAACCTACAAACCTGTACGTCCTTGGAGTGTGGGAGGAAACCGAAGATCTCGGAGAAAACCCACGCAGGTCATGGGGAGAACGTACAAACTCCGTACAGACGGCGCCCGTAGTCGGGATCGAACCTGAGTCTCCAGCGCTGCATTCGCTGTAAGGCAGCAACTCTACCGCTGCGCCACCGTTGTTAGTTGGGAGAAGGTAACAACAAAACAAACAGAGATAAAACGTAGTCGGACACAGTAAGACTGGTTCGAAGAACTGGGAAGGGGGAGGGGATGGAAAGAAAGAGCTACTTGAAGTTAAAGAAGTCAATGTTCATACCGCTGGGGTGTAAGCTGCCCAAGCGAAATATGAGGTGCTGTTCCACCTATTTACGCTAGGCCTCATTCTGACAATAGAGGCCCAGGACAGAAAGGTCAGATTGGGAATGGGAGGGGGAGTTGAAATGCTGAGCCACCCGGAGATCAGGTAGGTTTAGGCGGACTGAGTGGAGGTGTTCAGCGAAACGATCGCCAAGCCTGTGCTTGGTCTCCCCGATATACAGAAGTCCACACCTGGAACAGCGGATACAGTAGATGAGGTTGGAGGAGATGCAAGTGAACCTCTGCCTCACCTGTTGGGGTCCTGGGACGGAGTCGACGGTGGAGGTAAAGGGACAGATGTTGCATCTCCTGCGGTTGCAGCAGAAAATACCTGGGGAGGGACGACCAGGGAGTTGCAGAGGAAACGGTCTCTGCAGAAAGGGGTGGTGATGGGAAGATGTGGCTAATATATTAGTGGGAGTATATTGGAGATTATTTTAACTTGGCATCATGTGACATGGCATGGACAATGTGAGCTGAAGGGCCTGTTCATGTGCTGTACTGTTCCATGTTCTCACTTTAAAGAAATCAATACACAAGTTGCTCCATCTTATTGATCTACAAAATGAAATTTTATAAAATAAAGCATTTAGGTAAGTCTAGATTCTCACCGATATTTAGGGTCGTTGTTCTGCATTCACCGAGTTCCCTGCCATCAGGTCGACAATTTTCTTTCTAACAAGCATACAAATAGTGTTGAGGAAGTTTGAGTAGTACTGGACTTGGTGTAAAGCAGCATCGAGGGGCCACACTGGACCATTCCATACATCTTAAGGGATTACGTGATTTATGATCAACCGCACATGCGAATGTTAAAGAAAATGCATAGATAGGTTCATAAGTCATTTACAAAACAATAAAGCATGAAGTTACCTACCAGAAATTTCCTGTAGTATTCCAAAGGTTCTACCGTTCTAAGCAAGGGACAGAGAGGTAACAAGTCATTTGTTGTGTCCAAGTACTGAGTTACATTGTATGACAACACTGCCCTGTAACATTTTACATACAGCTTCACAACACATCCAACCATATCTTCTGTTAATTCATAATATTAAATTAACTTCACACTGCTTTCTTACAGAGGGTGATGGGCATGTGGAACAAGCTTTCAAGAGAGAGCTAGATAGAGCTCTTAAGGATAGCAGAGTCAGGGGGTATGGGGAGAAGGCAGGAACGGGGTACTGATTGGGAATGATCAGCCATGATCACATTGAATGGTGGTGCTGGCTCGAAGGGCCGAATGACCTACTCCTCCACCTATTGTCTATTGTCTAAGCTCCCAATGGAGGTAGTTGAGGCAAGTACTATAGTAACAATTAAATCAATGATACTTCATTGTCACATGTGCCGAGGTACAGTGAAATGCTTTGCTTTCCACGCAACCCAGTAAAATCATACAGCAAACCCTCATCTGGGCAGTACACGCGTTGCCATGTTTCGGCAACAACAAAGTTACAAAGTCACCGAACAGTCTTATGTCTTAACAGTCTGCCTGCCGCCTTGTGCAGTGGCAGGCAGCTTCCAGCTGGGTCCCCACTTTAGTTTAGTAATACAGCACGGAAACAGGCCATTCAGCTCACTGAGCCCACACCGACCAGCGGTCCCAGCACACTAACACTATCCTATACCCACTAGGGACAATTTTACATTTATACCGAGCCAATTAAACTTTGGATTGTGGGAGGCACTTGAAGATCTCAGAGAAAACCCGCGGTCACGCGGAGAATGTACAAACTCCTCGTAGACAGTACCCGCGGTTGGGATCGAACCCGAGTTTCTGGCAGTGTAAGGCAGCAACTCTCAGGTACATGGACAGGAAGGACTAAGAGAGATATGAGCCAAACACAGGCAGGTGGGACTTTTGTAGAAGGGGAATGTTGGCTGACATGAATATCCCTTAGATAGAAACGAAATGCTGGAGTAATTCATTTCATTGCACATCGTGTATGTGTATGTGACAAATAAACTTGACTTGACTTGACACAGGTAGCATCTCTCGAGAAAAAGGAACCGGTGACGTTTTGAGTCGGGACCTTCGGAAGAAGCACTATGTGTGTATTTTTGGCATAAACTAGCATCTGCAGTTCTTTGTTTCTACCAAGGTTTAGAAGGCAAAAATCATTTCACTCTCTTCACCACCTCCCCGGGATCCCTTCACTCCTTGGCAAACGGGGCAATTTACAGAGGCCCATTAACCCACCCACCGCACATCTTAGGGAGGTTGAAGGAACAGGAGGAGCCCTATGTGGGGAAAGGATGTGTAGGCTTTGGAGAGGGTTTACCAGAATGCTGTGTAGATTAGGGGGGTTCACCTACAGGTTGGACAGACTTTTCATTGTTTTCTCTGGAGTGTCAGAGGTTGGGGGAGACCAGAGTTTATAAAATAATAAGAGTGATAAACAGTAGAGTTGCTGCCTTACAGCGTCAGAGACCCCGGCTCGATCCTAACCACGGGTGCTGTCTGTACAGAGATTGTACGTTCTCCCTGTGACCGTATGGGTTTTCTCTGGGTGCTCCGGTTTCCTCCCACACCCCAAAGACGTACAGGTTTGTAGGTAAATTGGCTTGGTGGAGGTGTAAATTGTCCCCAGTGTGTGCAGGATGGTGTTAAAGTGCGGGGGCCGCTGGTCGGCACGGACTCGGTGGACCGAAGGGCCTGTTACCACGCTGTATCTCTAAACTACTTCCTGGTGCACATTGCGTGTTACTTTTATGAATGGACATTAACCACGGATTGTTTGGATAAACTAAACTTAAAACAACTGCGACGGCACAGGATGCCCCGGGTGACCGCTCGGCCCCTCTCCCACCCCCTCCCTGTGACTGCTTGGCCCCTCGCCCCTCTCCCCACCCCGGTGACCGCTCGGCCCCTCTCCTCTCTTCCCTCCCCTCCTCCCCACCCCAATGACCGTTTGGCCCCTCCCCCTCTTCCCATCCCCTCCCTCCCTTCCCATCCCCTCCCTCCCTCCACTCCCCCCCTTCCCTCCTCTCCCCCCTCCCTCCCTCCCCACCCCTTCCCCCTCCCTCCCTCCCCACCCCTTCCCCCCCTCCCTCCCTCCCCCCCCTTCCTCCTCCCTCACCCAAACCCCCTCCTCTCTCCCCACCCCGGTGACCGCTCGGCCCCTCTCCTCTCTTCCCTCCCCCTCCCCTCCTCCCCACCCCAATGACCGTTCGGCCCCTCCCCCTCCTCCCTTCCCCCCCTCCCTCTCCCTCCTCCCTCCCTCCCCTCCTCCATCCTCCCTCCTTCCCCTCCACTCCTCCCTTCTTCCCTCCTCCCCCCCTCCTCTCCCCTTCCCCCTCCCTCCTCCCTCACCCAAACCCCCTCCTCTCTCCCCGTCCCGGTGACCGCTCGGCCCCTTTCCCCTCCTCTCTCCCCACCCCGGTGACCGCTCGGCCCCTTTCCCCTCCTCTCTCCCCACCCCGGTGACCGCTCGGCCCCTTTCCCCTCCTCTCTCCCCAACCCGGTGACCGCTCGGCCCCTTTCCCCTCCTCTCTCCCCACCCCGGTGACCGCTCGGCCCCTCTCCCCGCTCTCTCTCCCCACCCCGGTGACCGCTCGGCCCCTTCTACCAGTGACCGTTCGCATCCCCTCCCTCTCCTTCCCACCGCCATCCTCTCCCCTCCTCTCATTCCTCTCCCATGCGCCTCTCACTTGAATCCCGCCGCCATCCTCCTCCTCCTCCTCCTCCTCCTCCTCCGCCGCCAAGCCCCGCCCCGCCCCGCCTCAGCGTCCGCTCCGCTTGCCCGGGTCAGGGTTGAGTTTGTGCGGCGGCGGAACTGTGGGACCCGCATCGCGCCCGACGCGCTGACGTCGGAGGTGTACCTGCATGCGTGACCGCGCCCGACGCGTTGACGTCCGAGGTGTACGTGCGTGACCGCAACCGTAACTGCGCCCGACGCGCTGACGTTGAAGGTGTACGTCCATGCGGTCCACGCCGCCGCCCAGCCGCTCTTCCGCCGCGCTGTCCGGCTGCCATTGGCCGGTGCGGTCAGACTGAGCTCCTCCCATTGGTTTCGGGGGTTGTCATGGAACCCGTGGCAGCTCTCATTGGCTGAGGCGGTTGCCAGGATCCCGGTGACCGCTGCTATTGGCTAAGGCGGTTGCCAGGGGGCTGGAGTGCGGTGATGTTGGCTGTGGCGGTTGCCAGGGACCCGGTGACCGCTCCCATTGGCTGAGGCGGTTGCCAGGGGGCTGGAGTGCGGTGCTATTGGCTGTGGCGATTGCCAGGGGGGCGGCGGCCACTCCCATTGGTTGCGGGGGGGTGCCGGCGGCCACTCCCATTGGTTGCGGCGGCCTGGCGGCGGTGATGGAGCCGGCGGCAGCGCTGCAGATCCTGGTCGCTGTCGCCCTGGCAGCCCTGGGCCTGGTGAGTGCGGGCCGGGTCGGGCCTGGAGATTGACCGAGCAGCCAGCCGGGGCCGGGGGCGGGTGTCCGCCCGGAGGTTGAGTCCACCGGTGCCTGGTCACAGCACAGAAACAGGCCCTTCGGCCCAACTCACCCATTCTGACCCAAGATGCCCGATCTAGTCCCACCTGTCTGTGTTTGGCCCATCTCCCTCTAAACCCGAAGAAGGTTCTCGACCTGAAACGTCCCCCATTCCCTCTCTCCCAGAGATGCTGCCTTACCCGCTGAGTTACTCCAGCGTTCTGTGTCCACCCCTCTAAAACTTTCCTATCTGTCTAAATGTCATTTAAATGTTGCTGTACCTACATCAACCCCCTCCTCTAGCAGCTTGATCCATACACCCACCATCCTCGGTATAAGAAGTTGCCTCTCGGGTTCCTATTAAATCTTTCCCCTCTCCCCTTAAACCTATGCCCTCTTGTTCTTCATTCCCCTGCCCTGGGTGAAAGACTGTGCATTCACCCTAAAATATATCCTCCCATGATTTTATATTTCTTCTTCTTAAGCCCTTAGGCCATTGACAAATGTCCTCCACCTCACTCGTTTGTTGGTGGTTCTTTCAAGATCTCCCTAGTTGAGCCCACTCTCAGACATTTCTGCCTTGACACCTCTTCTCCAGCTGTTCCTGGGGCGACCTCTTTTCCTTTTTCCTTGGGGGTTCCATTTCAGGGCTTGCCGGGTGATGTTTGTGGCAGGTCTTCCGAGGACATGTCCAATCCAACTCCATTTTCTCTTCGCTCTCTCATTTTCCTTTCCGGAGTAGATAATGGACTGGCCAATTTGATCTCCCCTGACTGTGTCCATCTTGTTTCTGCCAGCATCTGCAGTTTTTTATACCAGCATCTGCAATTATTTTCCTACACGCTGAGTTACTCCAACATTTTGAGTCTACCTTCGATTAAAACCAGCATCTGCAGTTTTTTTCCTGCTCAGGTTTCCTCACATACTCCAAAGACGTGCAGGTTTGTAGGCTAATTGGCTTCATTAAGTTGTCCGTAGTGTGTAGGATAGTGCTAGTGGAAGGGAATCGCTGGTCAGCGCAGATTCAGTGGGCCGAAGGGCCTATATCTCACTCAGTATCTCTAAAGTCTAAACTTATGCCCCTGCTCTCCATGGAATAAAGTCCTCGACTGCCTGATCTTTCCCTACAGTTTATACCCTGCAGATTCTTGTACAAAGTTTAGTATTTGCCATTGGAGCCAATGCCGACCAATACCAGATTAAATGTTCGTCCTGCAAACAAAAAACTAAGTTTGAAGCCATCTTTTTTTTTTTACATGTTCTATACCTTACTGACTGACTGTTAACTGAGCAGATGACACTCTTATCAAATGCTGCATCAGTACTGCCACCAAGTTTTGCCCTATATCACTAAGCCGGGGAACAAATATCTTAACCACACCTATTGTCTCCTCCAATGACCACGACAGCTTGGCTGAAAAGTGCTAGTGGACTCCATTAATTCAATATCCAGGAATGTGATTGTTCAGGAAGCTGGTAAAGATTTGATGAAGCTAAATGGCCTCATATTTTGTATGGAAATCTCTGCCCCTTGGCTACTGAGAGGTAAAGGAATATCATAATTGAGAATAGAGAACAGTACAGCACAGGAACAGGCCCTTCAGCCCACAATTTCTGCCGGGCATGATGCCAAGACCAGCTCTTATCTGCTCACACATAATCCATGCCCCTCCATTCCTTGCATATCCATGTGCCTGTCCAAAAGTCTCTTAAACACCTCTATTGTATCTGCCTCTACCACCATCCCTGGCAGAGTGTTATAAGCACCCACTACCCTCTGTGTGTTAAAAAAAAAACTTGTCCTACGCATGTTTAAAGTTTGTCCTCACTTTAAAGTGATGCGCTCTAGTATTTGATATTTCCAGCTTGGGTAAAAGGTTCTGACTCTCTACCTTATCTATGCCTCTCATAATGTTATATACGTCTCTCACGCCTCCCCACAATGTCCGGCCTTCCAGAGAAAACAATCCAAGTCTGTCCAACCTCTTCCTGCAACTAATACCCCCTAATCCAGGCATAATTCTGTTATACTTCTCTGCACCCTCTCCAAAGCCTCCACATCCTTCCAGTCATGGGGCGACCAGAACTACACGCAATACTCCAAATGCGGCTCGACAAAGTCTATAAAGCTGCATCATAACCTCCTGATGTTTATCTTCAATACAATACAATACAATACAATACAATATATCTTTATTGTCATTGTACCCAGGGGTACAACGAGATTGGGAATGCGCCTCCCATACGATGCAATCATTTAGGTAATTTAGACAGCAGCAACCCAACGAAACGAAACAGTTGTAACAGTTTTGGACAGGGTAAAGTGCAAGTTGATCTATGCGTTGTGGCCATCCGGCTCAGCAGGACCGGTTCATAGCAGCTATGGCCCTGGGGATGAAGCTGTTCCTGAGTCTGGAGGTGCGGGCATAGAAGGCCTTGTATCGTCTGCCCGATGGAAGGAGTTCGAACAGACTGTTGCAGGGGTGTGAAGAGTCTTTGTGGATGCTGGTGGCTTTTCTGAGGCATCGTGTGTTGTAGATGCCCTCCAAGTCTGGTAGCTGTGTTCCGATGGCCCTCTGAGCTCTATGGACTACCCGCTGTAGAGCTTTCCTTTCTGCCTCCGTGCAGCTGAGGTACCACACAGGGATGCCATGCGTTAGGATGCTCTCGATGGTGCAGCGGTAGAAGGTCGTCAGCAGCTGTTGGGGTAGACCAGACTTTTTCAGTGTTCTTAAGTAGAACAGTCTTTGTTGTGCCTTCTTGACCAGCGCAGCAGTGTTATTGGACCATGTTAGGTCCTCCGAAATGTGAGTGCCCAGAAACTTGAAGCTGGACACTCTCTCCACACTGACCCCGTTGATAGAGATCGGGGCATATTCCCCGTTATGTGACCTACGGAAGTTGATGATCAGCTCCTTGGTCTTGGTGGTATTTAGGGACAGGTTGTTATCCAAGCACCAGTCCGCCAGGTTCTGCACCTCCGCTCTATAGTTTGTTTCATCCCCGTTGGTGATCAGCCCGATCACCGTTGTGTCATCTGCAAACTTGACAATGGTGTTGGTGTCGAATGCAGGAACACAGTCGTGTGTGAAGAGGGAGTAGAGCATGGGGCTCAGAACACAGCCCTGTGGTGTGCCGGTACTCAGGGTGATAGTGGAGGACAGGTGCGGGCCCATTCTCACTGCCTGCGGTCGTTCCAGCAGGAAGTCCAGGATCCAGTCACATAATGACGAGCTAAGGCCTAGCTGGTGGAGTTTGGTGACGAGCTTGGTGGGGATGACCGTGTTGAAGGCGGAGCTATAGTCTATGAATAGCATCCTCACGTACGTGCCCTGTCTCTCTAGGTGAGTCAGGACAGTGTGACGAGCCAGAGAGATGGCTCGACCAATGAGTACCAGCACACCATATGCCTTATTTACCACTCTATAAATGTATTGCCTCTTTCAGGGAGTTATGATCTTGGACCCCAAGATCCAAGTACATGTGTTAACAGTACCTGTTTTTCAATCTGACTGGTTTTCTTTTTGTTTCCACAGCTGGTGTTTATTGCACATGCGACAGCGATAGAAATGCCAAACCTTGTTCGTGGAGAGAAGGAGAAGTATTTCTTAAATGTAAATTCTGCAAGAAAGGAATTGTTCCCAAGTATCCATGATCCTTCTACTAAAGAACTATCTGTTATTGTCCCATCTTATAATGAAGAACAAAGATGTAAGTCTTAAAATCAGAAAACAGCTTTATAAGTGCTGTGATTCTTCACATACATTATGATAAATGTAAATAGAACATAGAACAGAACAGAGTTCTGTGCTGAACATGATGCCAAGTAAACTAACTCTTCTGCCTGCACATGATCCATATACCTCCAATCCTTCCATGTGCTTGTCTAAAAGCCTCTACTATAAGCCACTATCGTATCTGCCTCCACCACCACCCCTGGTAGCACGTTCCATGCTCTGTAAACAAATATTTTGCTCTGCACATCTCCTGTAACATTTTCCTCTCTCAACTTAAAGCTAGTATGTCATTTCCATCCTGGAGAAGAACGTTCTGACTGTCTACCCCATCAACGCCTCTCATAATTTTATACTCTTCTATCAGGTCACTCTCCCCTCAACCTCCAATACTCCAAAGGAAAAGATATGGATATAGTTTCTGACACACGTCCAGCTTTCAGAAGAAGGTAAACTTTTCACATTTAGAATTACATAACCTCCTGAAGATTATGTAAACAAATTGGTGCCAGCTGCAATTCCTGTTATGCTCTCACCTCTTCTGTCACCAGTAGGGTAGTGTGTATATGGAATGAGCTGCCAGAGGATGTGTAAGAAAATAACTGCAGATGCTGGTACAAATCAAACCTATTTATTCACAAAATGCTGGAGTAACTCAGCAGGTCAGGCAGCATCTCAGGAGAGAAGGAATGGGCTACGTTTGGCTCCACCCGAAACGTAGCCCATTCCTTCTCTCCTGAGATGCTGCCTGACCTGCTGAGTTACTCCAGCATTTTATGCATAAAGAGCCGCCAGAGGAGGTAGTTGAGGCATAGGTATTGTGAGAACGTGCAATGAATGTCATATGCCCTGCACTATTTAAACAGATTCAAAGTAATGACCTCTCTGATGCTGGGCAGTGATATTGTCAATTAATGTGGCATGTTTTCCTCTGATTGAAATTGAAATAAAATTTACAAACTCTCAAAGACCATAAGAAATTGCAGAGAATCGGAGATGTAGCCCAATCCATCACACAGACCAGACTCCCCACCATCGGCTCCATCTACACTTCACGCTGCCTCGGGAAAGCAGCCAACATAATCAAAACAATTACCTGATTACCTGGTCCACCCAGTTATTCCGGCACTTTGTGACTTTTCTTGTAAAAGATCACCTTGGTCATAAACTAAAATTCCCATGTTTTTTCTTTAATTCCAGTACCTCTGATGATGGATGAGGCACTAGAATATTTGGAACAAAGACTGGTATTGAGGTTTACTGTCTCATTAATCGTTTGTTGCATTCATAATTTTTGGTTTTATTTGGAATGCACTTAATATGTGAATGCAGAACCTTGTTTTTTTGTTATTCATTCTGCTTTAAAATGGTATAATGTGCCAAACTGTACCTGTCATTTAAAATATGGGCTCTCGTTATTATTTTTAATAGGTGAATTCATGGGAATGATTTCCAATGTGCTTCCTGCTGTGGTAATAGATCTCCAAATGTCTAATTTGGCCACCAGGGAATGTAACATTGAATTGAATTGAATTGAATAAGTTTATTGGCCAAGTATGTACACATACAAGGAATGTGCCTTGGTGCTCAGCTCACAAGTAACAACACGAACATACAGTAAACAATTAAGAATAAAGCTTAAAACATTAAAACATAGTTTAAACATGAAATATACCAGAGGAAAACATGTGAGTGAAATAAACAGTTATACATGAACAGCTATACATGTCTCTTCTTGTGAAGACTTGCCCTAAAACATTTTTTTTTTCAAAAGGAGATCTTACCGAAACACAACAAATTTTGCAGAATTATTACAAATAGGAAAGGCATGGATAGGATAGACAGTCAGAAACCTCTTCCTCGGGTGGAAATGTCAAATACTATAGAGTTTAGCTTAAAGATTGAAGGGTATTTTACTGCCATCTGCCCTGAAACAGAACAATGAAATTCTTACTTGCAGCAGCACAACAGATATGTAAACGTTGAGTTGTAAACAGGTTGTAAACACTTGAGTCATTTGCCCAGAGGGCATGGGTTTAGGTGAGGGGGGAAAGATCTACTAGGAACCTAAGGAATAACCTTTTTACACCAAGGGTGGTGGGTGTATGGAACGAGCTGCCGGAGGAGTTAGTTGAGGCAGGAACCATTGCAACGTTCAAGAAACATTTAGACAGGCGCATGGATAGGAAAGGTTTAGAAGGATATATGGGCCAAATGCAGGTAGGTGGGATTAGTGTGGATGGGGGATGTTGGCCGTTGTGGGTAAATAGGGCTGCAGGGCCTATTTCCATGCTTTATGACTTTGACACAGTACTCAATAGATAATATAATAAACACAGAAAGGGATGTCCACAAACATGTCTGTCTATGCAAAGAGCTCCAGCAGGATTTTCCACATTAATACTCATCTTTGTCTAATTACAATGGATTACAGCAAAGGAAGCCACACGATCAACAAGTGTCACTTTAGCCCCTCGACCATCTCCTCTTTTCCCATGTCTCCTCCTGCTTATTTTTACAATCTTCCTATTTCAGAGAAATTTTTGATTCATTTTATAATGCTATAGATAGATCGCATGAAATATTATGTTTACATTTTCAAATTATATTTTAACATTTAGATTTTTACCTTCCTTGTAGAAGAAAGACTCTTCATTTTCCTATGAGGTGATTGTGGTGGATGACGGCAGCAAAGACAGAACGACAGAGGTAGGAACTCCCGACAACATATTGTCTGGGTTTCGGTAGAAGATCAGAGTGTTTAACTGCCATTGAGGACCGATAACAGAACAATGAAATTCTTGTGCTGTAAGAACAAGGAACTGCAGATGCTGGTTTATACTGAAGTTAGAACCAAATTGCTGGAGTAACTCAGTAAGTCAGGCAGCATCTCTGGACAACATGTTTCTGAACTGGATTCTGATCCGAAACGATGCCTATCCATGTTCTCCAGGGATGCTGCCTGACCCACTGAGTCATTCCAGCATTTTGTGTCCATCTTTGAAATGGAATTCTTACATGTAGCAGTATAACAGGCCTGTAAACACAGCATTCGTCGCAAACATAATAAACCAAAAAAAAATCAATAAAAGCACCAGTATTATTGCAAAAAAACAAAGTCCTTAGAATAAGAGCCGGCTAAGGGAGGACACTGCTGGGGCCTGACAGTGTATCTTTGTTCATCACCAGTGAAGTGTCCAATGACAGGTGGTGGACTAATGTGATCGTTTATCGAAGTAGACCAGCCAGAATTAGCAAACGTAATTACAAGTCTGCGTGTCTAACGTCAATGATAGGAAACAGATCATTGACCTAGGTGGTAACCCCATCTATACTAGCCAAACCTGCCCAAGTTTAGCCCATATCCCTCTAAACCTTTCCTGTCCACGTCTCTTTTAAATGTTGTTGAGAGGATATTATTGGTTCCTGGGAAGAAGCTGTTGCTGAACCTGGACGTCACGGTTTTCAGGCTCCTGTACCTTCTTCGCGATGGTGGCAGCGAGATGAGAGCGTGGCCAGGGTGGTGTGGGTCTTTGATGATGCTGGCTGCCTTTCTGAGGCAGCGCCTCCTGTAGATCCCTTTCTTTTAATACTTTTAATTATTTTTGTGCTTCAGTTAACGTTATTTAGATTTAGATTTAGAGATACAGCGCGGAAACAGGCCCTTCGGCCCACCAGGTCCGCGCCGCCCAGCGATCCCCGCACACTAACACTATCCTACACACACTAGGAACAATTTTTAAATTTGCCCAGCCAATTAACCTACAAACATGTACGTCTTTGGAGTGTGGGAGGAAACCCAAGATCTCGGAGAAAACCCACGCAGGTCACGGGGAGAACGTACAAACTCCGTACAGACGGCACCCGTCGTCAGGATCTAACCTGAGTCTCTGGCGTTGCATTCGCTGTAAGGCATTATTATCTTCTAATTCGATTTAAATAATTTTTTTAAATAGTTAAAATGAAAGGTGGTTCTCTCCGAAGCTTTGCCTTCTGTCAGGGACTGGGTCTCCTGTTACAACACCAGGTCGCTGCCTCAACCTTGCCCCTACAGAACAGCAGCATAATAGGCCCTCTACCTCCGGCCTAGGTGAGTGCAAGTGGGCAGTCATTCATAATCAGGGGATACCAAATCAACACAAGTTGCCCAACTAAAGTAAAAATAACGACACAAGAAACAGCAGATGCTGGAATCTTGAGCAGCACTGGAAGACCTCAGCAAGTCAGGCAGCATCTGTGGAGGGAATGGAATGGAAGCATGAAATCGCAGCCTGTCCAATCCCTCCACAGTTTAGTACAGTGAAAAGCTTTGGTGTTACGTGTTATCCAGTCAATGAAAAAACTGATTACAATCAAACTGTTCACGGTGTACAGATACAGGATAAAGGGAAAAATGTTTAGTGCAAGATAAAGTCCAGTAAAGTCCAATTAAAGATAGTCCGAGCGTCTCCAATGAGGTAGGTGGTAGGTCAGGACCGCTTTCTCGTTGGTGATAGGATGGTTCGATTGCCTGATAGCAGATGCTGCCTAACCTGCTGAGTTCCTCCAACACTTTGTGCTTTGCTAAAGTGAAAATAAATTACACATTACTCACTGAATCAGCATTGATGTGGTGGAAATTGGTTCGGTTTCGAATTTACGGCACATCAATAAGACATGTTCGAATCAGTATCAGTCCACATTTGGGGTTTTCCAAAGTGAAGTATTTTTGAATGGGAGGAATTGAATACATTGGCAGTTTCGTCATTGAAATCTGAGGGGTTTGCACAGTGGCATTGCTGGTCGAGCCGCTGTCTCACAGCGCCAGAGACCCAGGACCGATCCTGACTTTAGGTTCTGTCTGTGTGGTGTTTGCACGTTCTCCCTGTGACTGCGTGGGTTTTCTCTGGGTGATCCAGTTTTCTTCCACATCCCAAAGGCATGCAGGTTTGGAGGTTAATTGGCCCTCTGTAAACTGTCCCAAGTGTGCAGGGAGTGGATTAGAAAGTGGGATACACAGAACAAGTGTACGGGTAATCGATGGTCAGCATCGATTCGGTGGGTCGACGGGCCTGTTTCCATGCTGTATCTTTCAACAATGTACAATGGCAATAGACAATAGGTGCATGAGGAGGCCATTCGGCCCTTCGAGCCAGCACCGCCTTTCAATGTGATCATGGCTGATCATTCTCAATCAGTACCCCGTTCCTGCCTTCTCCCCATACCCCCTGACTCCGCTATCCTCTATCTAGCTCTCTCTTGAATGCATTCAGAGAATTGGCCTCCACTGCCTTCTGAGGCAGAGAATTCCACAGATTCACAACTCTCTGTGAATATGGCAATGGGTATTAATGTAGCTTATCCTTTAGACATTCACATACATTCAAAACATTATTAACACTGATACTGCTTCAAAAACAATTATTTTAAAGATATGAAGCAAAATGAAACACAAAAGCACTAGAATAACAAAAGCAATTAATTTACATTAACTCAATCCATTCAAAAAAATGTAAGTTATTTATAAGCAAAGCCCAAAGTGCTGGAGGATCTCGTCTGGTCGTGCAGCATCCGTGGAGGGAATTTGACAGACGACATTTTGGGTGGGGACCCTTCATATGTCCAACTCTCTCCGCAGATGCTGCCTGCCTTCCTCCGGTACTTTGTGTTTTGATCAAGATTCCAGCATCTGCAATCTCTTGTGTCTCAAAATTATTTATAACTTGGCTCTCCCTCAGATTTCAACCGGCAGCTTTCCTTACCGACATCCTGCTCTTCGCTACAAACAGTGAAGGTTCATCAACCTGAAACAACAGCCCTGTCTCTCCATAAATGCTAAATCATCTGCCCAGTATTTGCGGCCTTTTCTGTTTTAATTTCAGATTTTCAGCGTAAAATCACAGTCTGAAAAAGCACAAATGTGCATGTCTCTCCTGTTATTAATAAACATTGGATATAAATCGTAGGTAGTTGGTTCCGTTTGAACATAGAACAGTACAGCACAGAAACAGGCCCTTCAATCTTCAATGTCTGTGCCGAATCTGATGCCAAGACCAACTGCTATCTGCCTGCATGTGATCCATATCCCTCCATGCCCTGCTTTATGCGTGAGCCTATCCAAAAGTCTTTTAAACACCACAATCGTTCCTGCCTCCACACCCACCACCCCAGGCAGCGTGTTCCAGGCACCCACCACCCTCTGTATAAAACAAACTTGCCCCGTACATCACCTTTAAACTTTGCCCCTCTTACCTCAAAAAGCTCTGCCTTGTAGTATTTGATATTTCCACACTGGGAAAAAGATTCTGACTGTCTACCCTATCAATGCCTCTCCTAATTTTATATAGTTCTATCAGGCCTCCCCTGACAAACTGAATTAATGTCATCCCTCTCACCATAAAGCTATGCCCTTTAGTATTTGATTATTCCATCCTGGGAAAAAGGTTCTGAAAGAAACCTTTTTTATTGAAGGAGCCTCTTGTTACATGATTAATCCTTGTGGATAGTTTCCTGAGTATAATTTGTGTTCTCATGCATAATCTAATGAGTCTTCTGCTTTGGAGTTTAGTTCCTAAACCTGAGAAAATGTGAAAAATCATAATTGCTCTTCTGGAATTCTGATGAAGGCACTACTGCTGCTCCCATTATCAGAGGAACCCTGAAAATTGTCCACCGTGGCACTTTTTGTTGACAAAATGGTGCCAGTATACACCCATAATAAACATACGTGTCACTTGGCCAGGAAATGAAATAATGATATTTATATGTACACCTTACCGTCATGAATAAAGCACTGGTCTTTTGTAAAGTCAGCACCAGTGACTTAATATTTCAAATTTAAGATGCTTGTCAATCAAATTAAAGCCATTGTAAAATGAAGAGCTATTACTTGATAGAGCCTATTTGATGAGGGGCAACTTTTTTACGCGGTGGGTGTGTGGGGCGAGCTGCCAGAGAAGGTCATTGAGGCAGGAACTATCACAACGTTTGGGGAACATATGGACAGGTACATGGATGGGATGGGTTTGACGGGATGTGGGCCAAGAACAGGTGGGTTGGTCAGCGTGGGCTGGTTGGGCCGAAGGGCCTGTTTCCACGCCGTACAACTCTGGCTTTACTTCTTCCCTTCTGAATTCTGCGACAAATGGCCTACTCCTGCACCTATTGTCTATTGTCTAAATGTTGCAAAAGAAAGCTTGTTAAAATTAAGTCTGGAAATATGTTGGCAAGATTACCTCATGACATCTTTTTCCTACATTACCAACAGTTTGCATTTGTTTTGTTTTAATGTGCTGCAGGTTGGACTGACATATTCTAAGAAGTACGGGTCTGATGCAGTACGTGTACTAACGCTAACAGAAAACCGTGGGAAAGGTGGAGCTATTAAAATGGTATAGTTTTAATTTTCTTTTATCCGATCCTTTACTGACATACATCTGCGGGTTTATGTAAAATTTCTGATTCCACATTATAATTCATTCACCTCAGAGCCCTTTTCCCCAGGGTGCAATTGTCAAAGACTAGAGGGTATAAAGAAATGTCAAAGACTGAAAGGGACGAAGTTTAAAGGAGGCTCGACCAAGTGGACCCGTTGGCCCCAAACCCCTCCTGCATTGCTCCCGCTCCCCTCTACCCCCCCTCCCCTCCCGCACCCCCTCCCCTCACCCTCCCTCCTCCCCTCTCCTCCACCCTCCTCTCTCGCTCTCTCCTCCTCCTCCCCTCCCCTCCGCACCCTCCCCTCTCCCTCCCCTTCCCCTCACCCCCCACTCCATCCCCTTCAACCCCCCCCCCCCTTATCCTCCCTTCTGCCTCCTTCCTCCCTCCCTCCCTAGAAGATAGATTTAAACTTTAAAATGTGAATAACTTTTTAAATATAACACCGATTTCAATGAAACTTCTTCCATTCGCACCAAAGGGATGACGGTGAGTCAGGTGGGTCTAAAATTGTTGCGCTATTGTGTTCTGTTTTGGCTGTAGTCCAGGAACAAACAAACAAACAAACGAGAGTTTTAGTACATAGATGGGCGGGGCAATTTTTTTTTAATACAGAGGGTAATGGGGGCGTGGAACACACTGCCAGGGGTGGTGGCGGAGGCAGATACGATAGTGTTTGAGACTTTTACATATGCACATGAATGTGCAGGGAGTGAGAGGGTATAGATTATGCACAAGCAGAGGTGATTAATGTAAGTTGGTATTATGTTCGGCACAGACCATCAAATCAACAATATTTTTTCCAGTGCAGATGGAGTTATCTTCGTGCCAGGGCTTTCTTTTGAAGTTATAACTGAAAGGTGTTGGTCATTCAGCTCATCATCTTTCCATCGCCCAAATCTAGAATCTCTGGAGGACATGAATAGAAAGACACAAAAAGCTGGAGTAACTCAGCAGGACAGGCAGCATCTATGGAGAGAAGGAATGGGTGATGTTTAGGGTTGGGACCCTTCGTGGCGTTTTGGGCCAGGTGAAGAAGGGTCCCTTCCCTCCTCAGATGCTGCCTGACCCGCTGAGTTCCTCCAGCACTTTGTGTTTTGCAGTTGTCTTTGCCTATTCATCCAAATTCTTAATTGTCTCAACACTCCAGGAAGATCAGCCCTTTGTTTTCTGATGTGATGTTGAATCACTTTTTATCATAATATTTGTGCAGCAAGTGTGCAGCCTTCGACACTGTGGCAGCACTCTCTGAATTCCACACTCTGCAGCTTGTAAAACCTTATATGTTGATCTTCCCCTTGTTTGCAAATCTGAAGGGTGTATAGTGCTTGAAACACAATGTCCTTGTTCCTTTTTTGAAGCTGGCGAACTATAAAATTCTCCTGTGTCTCCATGAGAATGGATAGTGTGACATAATATTTGGGATAAAGACCCATCATCTGTTTCCTTGGCTCTGTACTCCACAATTTGAGATTTGTAATAGAAAATATCACATGTGGTTAAAGTGCACATTGTCAGATTTTAATAAAGGCCATTTTTAAACATTATGGTTTCGCGATCTAGAAATTACAGCTGTGTTTATACATAGTCACCCCATTTCAGGGCACCATAATGTTTGGGGCACGTGGCTTCACAGGCATTTGTAATTGCTCAGGTGTGTTTAATTGCCTCCTTAATGTAGGTATAAAAGAGCTCTCAGCACCTCGTCTTTCCTTCAGTCTTTCCATCATCTTTGGAAACTTTTATTGCTGTTTATCAACATGAGGACCAAAGTCAAAGAAGCCATTATGAGACTGAGAAACAAGAATAAAACTGTTAGACATCAGCCAAACCTTTGGTTTACCAAAATCAACTGTTTGGAACATCATTAAGAAGAAAGAGAGCACTGGTGAGCTTACTAATCGCAAAGGGACTGGCAGGCCACAACGATTGACAGAAGAATTTTTTCTATAATAAAGAAAACTCCCCAAACACCTGTCAGACAGATCAGGAACACTCTTCAGGAGTCAGGTGTGGATTTGTCAATGACCACTGGCCGAGGAAGACTTCATGAACAGAAATACAGAGGCTACACTGCAAGATGCAAACCACTGGTTAGCCGCAAAAATAGGATGGCCAGGCTACAGTTTGCCAAGAACTACTTAAAAGAGCAACCACAGTTCTGGAAAAAGGTCTTGTAGACAGATGAGACGAAGATTAACTTATATCAGAGTGATGGCAAGAGCAAAGTATGGAGGAGAGAAGGAATTGCCCAAGATCCAAAGCATACCACCTCATCTGTGAAACACGGTGGTGGGGGTGTTATGGCCCGGGCATATATGGCTGTTGAAGGTACTGGCTCACTTTTCTTCATTGATGATACAACTGCTGATGGTAGTAGCATACTGAATTCTGAAGTGTATAGACACATCCTATCTGCTCAAGTTCAAACAAATGCCTCAAAACTCATTGGCCGGCAGTTCATTCTACAGCAAGACAATGATTACAAACATACTGCTAAAGCAACAAAGGAGTTTTTCAAAGCTAAAAAATGGTCAATTCTTGAGTGGTCAAGTCAATCACCTGATCTGAACCCAATTGAGCATGCCTTTTATATGCTGAAGAAAAAATTGAAGGGGACTAGCCCCCAAAACAAGCAGAAGCTAAAGATGGCTGCAATACAGGCCTGGCAGAGCATCACCAGAGAAGACACCCAGCAACTGGTGATGTCCATTAATCGCAGACTCGTATTCAATAAAATACTAAACATGACTACTTTCATTTACATGACATTGCTGTGTCCCAAACATTATGGTGCCCTGAAATGGGGGGACTATGTATAAACACAGCTGTAATTTCTACATGGTGAAACCAAAATGAATAAAAATGGCCTTTATTAAAATCTGACAATGTGCACTTTAACCACATGTGATTTTTTCTTTTACAAATCTCAAATTGTGGAGTACAGAGGCAAATAAAGAAATGATGGGTCTTTGTCCCAAACATTATGGAGGGCATTGTAGCAATGCGGGGCATTGTAGGCACAAGGAACTGCAGATGCTGGTGTACAACAAAAATGTGGCCTCAGTGGATCATTTCTGTACACTTTGCTAATCGGGGATTGTGCTTGGGTTTGGCAATACTTTACTGAAGAGTATACAAGAAAAGAATGTTACTGTGCGTTTTCACATGTGAGAGTAAAGCACCATTGATTGCTGTGTCCCTTTCTCATCTGCTCTGAAGCTTAATCATGTCATTAGCATGTATGCACATTATAGAATTTACCATGACACACATTATTTCTGACCAGGGTGTACTGAGCTCGCGAGGAAAATGCATTCTCATGGCTGATGCTGACGGAGCTACTAAATTTGCTGATATTGAGAAAGTCGAAGCTGCTCTGAAGGTTCTCCAGCCGGGCCCGGTGAGTATTGCCCTGTGTTTATGCATATGTCTGATCTGTGGAAAATGCAGCCAATTTGCTGCAAATGTAATCAAAACTCCAGAAAACGATTTGGTTCCATGTTGTTCTTTCAAGTGCCCTGGGATGGAATTAAGTGCAAAATGACTGCCTTAGATTGCAAAAGATGCTGGCCCATTGTCTTCAGAACTTTCCTTCATATCTGGTTTCCAAAATTCTGGTAGTGACTGAAAAGAAATCTGAAATAGTTGTGTAGTATGACCAAAACCAATATATCAAGAAAATATGAGACTGGATACATGCTGTATTCTGCGAACAACTCTCAATTGTTCAGAATGGAAGGTTAGGAGTGTTTAATTGTCGAATGTACCGAAAACAGAACAAGGAAATTCTTACTTACAGCAGCCTAACAGGCCTGTAGACACAGTAGTCAATAGATAACACGATAAACAAAAAACAAAATTCAATGAATTAAAATATTAGTGCAAAATAAAAGGCCAAAGTCCCTAGTGCAACCAAGATAGTTTTGTAGTTCATTGTTTAGTTTGTCTTTGTAGTGTTCAAGAGCTGGGAAGAAGCTGTTCCTGAGTCTGGACGTCACGGTTTTCAGGTTGCTGTACCTTCTTCACATTGAATGAATTATTTGGGGTCTGGAGTTGAAATGGATTTTTATTACCATAATTCATGCAGCTTGTGGAACAGAATTTCCAATGAATCAGATAATCTGTTGGTGTGTAGTTTGTAGTGCCATTTTAATAGATGTAAACGTGCCGGTGTGCAGCTTAGAAACAGGCCCATTGGCCCACCAAGTCCACGCCGACCATCGATCACCCATGAACTAGTTCTATCTTACACAATTTACAGAAACCATTAACCTACAAACCTGTACGTCTCTGGGATGTAGGTGGAAATGGGAGCACCCGGAGAAACCCACGCGGTCACGGTGAGAACGTACAAATTCCTCAACGACAGCATCTGTAGTCAGGATCGCACCCGGGTCTCTGGCACTGAGGCAGCAACTCTACCGCTGCACCACTGTGCTGCCTGAGAAGTTATTTAACGGCCAACAACCTAATTTAATGAATACAGTTTTAATTTAACTTTTTTTAAATCTTTGTAGTATTAGAAAATTGCAAATCTCATTTTTAACTTTTTAGAGTTGCCGGTACGTTGCAGTTCCCTGTTTCTGCAACACATTGCCTAATCAGTTCAATACTGTTGTGGGAAATCGGCTAACTGAATTAACTTTAATCTCTCTTTCAGGACGACATGGCCATTTCATGTGGATCAAGAGCTCATTTGGAGAAAGAAACAATCGCCACAGTAAGAGCAAATGTTGAGCTATAAACAGATGAAGTTGTAATGTGAATTTGAATGCCATTTGAAAACATTACTCCAATTTGAATTTTAGCAATACAACTTATGGAACAGGTTGCCAGAGGAGGTAGTTAAGGCAGGTACATGAGGGCCTGAGCTACAGGGAGAGGTTCAACAGGCAACGTCTTTATTACTTGGAGCGCAGGAGGCTGAGGGGTGATCATATAGAACTGTACAAAATCATGTTGTGAATGGATAGGGTGAATGCATAGTCTTTTACCCAGAGTAGGGGAATCGAGAACCAGAGGGACCAGAGGGCTTAAGGGACCACTTTTTAAAATGATATTTGCAAGTTTTTCAAAATTCTATTTTCCAAATCAACTTCCGAGTTATACCAAAAAACGTGCTGGAGTAACTCAGTGGGTTTAGAGTTTAGAGAGATACAGCGCGGAAACAGGCTCTTTCGGCCCACCGGGTCCGCGCCGACCAGCGACCCCACCGCACACTAACACTATCCCACGCCCACTAGGGACAATTTTTACATTTACCAAGCCAATTAACCTACAAACCTGTACGTCTTTGGAGTGTGGGGGGAAACCGAAGATCTCGGGGAAAACCCGCGCAGGTCTCGGGGAGAACTTACAAACTCCGTACAGACAACACCCGTAGTCGGGATTGAACCCGGGTCTCCGTAAGGCAGCAACTCTACCGCTGCGCCACCGTGCCGTCCAGCAGCATCTTTGGAAAACATGATAGCATACTTTTCGGGTCGTGGCCTTCAGTCGTTTCGGAATGGAGCGTCAGCTATCCATGCTCTCCAGCACGTTGTGTACTTTAAAAAAAAACCAATATCTGCAGTTCCTTGTGTTTACATTCTGAGTTATATCAATTTGGTTGTCGATGACTTTTGATGGATTTTTACCTTCTCTGTTTCAGCGTTCTTATTTTCGGACATTGCTCATGTATGGGTTCCACTTTCTGGTGTGGTTTCTATGTGTGAGGGGTCTCAAGGACACACAGTGCGGCTTCAAGCTTTTGACCAGAGAAGCAGCTCGAAGGACCTTCTCTACTTTGCATGTGGACCGCTGGTATGCTTTTGAATTACACCGTCATTTTTGTTGTAGAGATACTGCATGGAAACGGCCCTATGGCCCCACCAGCCGGCGATCACTGGACAACCCGAGCACCTTCAGCAACAAACTGGTTCCACCAAGATGCAGCACAGAATGCCACAGGACATCCTTTTTCCCTGCGGCTGTCAAACTGTACAACTCCCCCCCCCTTCTGTCATGGGGTAGACTGACTCCCCTTCTCACCCCTCCCCAATCTTTGCACATCCCCAATCCTGGACTTTCCACTCGTCAGTTTAATTTCATGTTTCACGTATCTTGTTGTGTTTTATGACTGATGGCAGACCAATTTCCCTCCTGGGATAAATAAAGTTCTATCGCATCATATATAGTTCTATCCTACAGACTAGGGACAATTTACAGAGGCTAATTAACCGACAAAGCCACATGTCTTTGTGATGTTGAAGAAAACTGGGGTGCCCGGTGGAAACCCGTGTGGTGACGGGGAGAATGTGCAAACTCTATACAGATAGCACCCGAGGTCAGGATGGAACCTGGGCCTCTGGCGCTGTAAGGCAGCAACTCTACCTGTTGCGCCACTGTGTTGCCTCTCAGTTAAAATAGCTTTTTGAATATACAGATTTTTGATATCACTTAATTTGAATCTCTGGAAAGGTCAATATCCATTTCTTAAAGAAGATTGCAGTACTGTACTATCGATTTAGACAATAGACAATAGGTGCAGGAGGAGGCCATTCGGCCCTTCGAGCCAGCACCGCCATTCAATGTGATCATGGCTGATCATTCTCAATCAGTACCCGTTCCTGCCTTCTCCCCATACCCCCTGACTCTGCTATCCTTAAGAGCTCTATCTAGCTCTCTCTTGAATGCATTCAGAGAATTGGCCACTGCCTTCTGAGGCAGAGAATTCCACAGATTCACAACTCTCTGACTGAGAAACTTTTTCCTCAACTCAGTTCTAAATGGCCTACCCCTTATTCTTAAACTGTGGCCCCTTGTTCTGGACTCCCCCAACATTGGGAACATGTTTCCTGCCTCTAATGTGTCCAACCTCTTAATAATCTTATATGTTTCGATTTAAAGGAGACGAGACCAAGTGGACCCATTGGGCCCATTCCTCCTAGGGTTTCCATTGTGACCTGGGGAAATCGTGTTTTTTCTTTAAAATATATTGCTTTAAAAATAAAAATAAAGAATCTCAATGAAATAAAGATCCTATGTAAAATAAAGAGGCCGAGATGGATCCGAGGTATTTTCCAAAAATGGGCGGCCGGGCGGGGAGTGTCTCCCGGGGCTGTGGGCAGGCGAGGGGGGACAGGGAAGGGTATCGGGCATCGAGCGGGAGGCCGGAGATGTGCGGGCAACTTTTTTACACAGGGTGGTGAGTGAGGCGCCCATTTTTGGAAAAGGCCTTGAATTGCTGCCAAGGGTGGCCGGTGAGGCAGACACAATAGTGGTGTTTAAGAGACTTTTGAATTGGCACATGGATTTGCAGGGAAAGTGAGATGTGGATTATGTGCAGGCCTACAAGAGTTGGTCTTGGCATCGTGTTCAGCATGGAGGGCTGTACTGTTCTGTATTCTGTGAATGAACAGTATGTAGGAAAAAAGAAATGGCCAGGATTTGTCCTGCCCCCACCTCACTTCCAGATTTCTCCCCACTACTACAATCAGGCTGAAGAAGGGCTCTGACCCGAAACGTTCTCCAGAGATGCTGCCTGACCTGCTGAGTTACTCTTTTAACTAACATCCATCTCCGGACCAGTTTGTGCAAACCTAAGAACCTACCCGCCACCTCGAGAGGGCTTGAGGAACAGCAAGTGAAAATAAAATAAAACTGTTAAGATGTCTTGTCCTTTGTGCATATTGCAAACTTGCTACTTGCTCACTTTTGTCCATAATCTTACAAATTGTTTTTAATATCCATTTCAGGGCTTTTGACGTGGAACTCCTCTACATAGCTCAGTGTTTAAAGATTCCAATTACAGAAGTCGCAGTGGAATGGACGGAGATCGAGGGTGAGTAATGTAGACATTAGTGTGCAGTAGAAACAGCAAATATTGGAAAAACTCAGTGGCTTCAGTTTCATTATTGTCACATGTACTGAGGTACAGTGGAAAGCTTTGTTTTGTATGCTATCTAATCAAATCAGATAATGCCATGCATAAATACAATCAAGCCAAACTCAAGTACAATAGGTAGAGCAATGGGGAAGATACAGAGTGCAGAATATAGTTCACAGCATTCATTAGTTCTAGGAGCAGAATTAGGCCATTCAACCCATCAAGTCTACTCCACTGATCTATGTTTCCCTCTCAACCCCATTCTCCTGCCTTTGCTCCACAACCCCTTACACCCTTACTAATCAAGAAAATGTCAACCTCCACCTTAAAAAATATCCATTGACGGCCTCCACAGCCACCTGTGGCAATGAATTCCACAGATTAACCACCCTCTGGCAAAAACAAAATCCTTCTCATCTCCTTTTTAAGGGTATGTCCTTTTATTCTGAGGCTATGGCCTCTGGTCCTAGACTCTCCCACTAGTGGAAACATCCTCTCCACATTCACGCTATCCAGGCCTTTCAGTAGTCGGTAAGTTACAATGAGGTCCTCCCTCATCCTTCTAAACTCCAGCGAGTACAGGCCCAGTGTCTTCAAACGCTCATCATATGTTAACTCAATCGTGATAGACACAAAATGCTGGAGTAACTCAGCGGGCCAGGCAGCATCTCTGGAGAGAAGGAATGGGTGACGTTTTGGGTCGAGACCCTTCTTCACCGTCACCCATTCCTTCTCTCCAGAGATGCTGCCTGTCCCCGCTGAGTTACTCCAGCTTTTTGTGTCTATCTTCGGTTTTAACCAGCATCTGCAGTTCCTTCTTACACATCAACTCAATCATTCCTGGGATCATTCTCGTAATCCTCTTATGGACCCTCTCCAATGCCAGCACATCCTTCCTCAGATTTCGGGCCCAAAACTGCTCACATTACTCCATATGCAGTCTGACCAGTGCCTTATAAGTCAAGTCAAGTCAAGTCAAATTTATTTGTCACATACACGATGTGCAGTGAAATGAAAGTGGCAATGCCTGCGGATTGTGCACAAAAAAGAATTACAGTTACAGCATATAAATAAAGTTAATAAGTTACTATAGTGTAGACAAAAATTTAGTCTCTGGGGTTATAAAAGTTGACAGTCCTGATGGCCTGTGGGAAGAAACTCCGTCTCATCCTCTCCGTTTTTACAGCGTGACAGCGGAGGCGTTTGCCTGGCCGTAGCATCTGGAACAGTCCGTTACTGGGGTGGCAGGGGTCCCTCATGATCTTGCTTGCTCTGGATCTGCACCTCCTGATGTATAGGTCCTGCAGGGGGACGAGTGTAGTTCCCATGGTGCGTTCTGCCGAACGCACTACTCTCTGCAGGGCCATCCTGTCCTGGGCAGAGCTTTTCCCAAACCAGACTGTAATGTTGCCGGACAGGATGGTCTCTACAGCCCCAGAGTAGAAGCAATGAAGGATCCTCAGAGACACTCTGAATTTCCTCAGTTGTCTAAGGTGGTAGTGCGGCAATGTGCGTTGCCCACGTCAGATCCTCTGTGATGCGGACTCCCAAGTATTTAAAACTGCTCACCCTACCCACAGTAGACCCATTTATCTCCAGTGGCGTGTACGTCCTTGGATGTTTAGCCCTTCTGAAGTCCACAATCAGCTCCTTCGTTTTAATGACATTCAAGAGGAGGCTATTGTCCTGATACCAGAGTGCCAGATCAGCCACCTCCTCCCGGTAGACCTTCTCATCGTTGTTGGAGATCCGGCCCACCACCACAATGTCATCAGCAAACTTGATGATGGAGTTTGAGCTGAACCTGGCCCCACAGTCATGTGTGTACAGGGAGTACAGTAGGGGGCTAAGGACGCAGCCCTGGGGGGATCCTATGTTCAGGGTGAGGGAGCTAGATGTGTGTTCCCCCATCCTGACCACTTGGGGCCTGGCAGTGAGAAAGTCCAGGACCCAGGCACACAGAGGGGTGCTAAGCCCCAGTTCCAGCAGCTTCTCAACCAGTCTGCTATAAAGCCTCAGCATTACATTCCCTGTTTTTGAACTGTAGCCCTCTAGAAATAAATGCCAGCATTGCATTCGCCTTCCTTTCGATCGATTCAACTTGCAAATTAACTTTTGGGAATTCTGCACCAGTACCCCCAAATCCCTTTGCACCTCCAATTTCTGAACCATCCCCCCATTTAGAAAATAGTCTACACCTTTATTCCTACGACCAAAATGACTCCACACTTTGCAACACTGCATTCCATCTGCCACTTCTCAGTCCACTCTCCCAAACTGTCCAAGTTATTTTGCAGAGTCCCTGCTTTCTCTACACAACCTGCCCCTCCATCTATCTTCGTATCATCTGCAAATGTGGCCACAAAGCCTTCAATTCCGTCATCCGAAGCATTTATATACACCATGAAGAGTAGCGGCCCCAGCACCGACCCCTGCGGAACACTGCTACTCACTGACAGCCAATCAGGAAAAAAAACCTTTACTGCCACTCTCTGCCTTCTGCCATCCAGCCAACCTGCGATCCATGCTAGTTTCTGGCCTCTGATACCATGGGCTTTCATCTTCTTTAGCAACCTCACGAGTGACACCTTATCAAAGGCCTTCTGAAAATCTATCCTGCTATTTACTTCCTTAAAGAATTCCAACAGGTTCGTCAGGCAAGGTCTCCCCTTCACAAAACCATGTTAACTAAGACCTATGTTACTGTGTGCTTCAAAGTACTCAGAAACCTCATCTTTTATAATGGATTCTATAATGGATTTTATAATTTTATATGTTTCTATAAGATCCCCTCTCATCCTTCTAAACTCCAGTGAATACAAGCCTAATCTTTTCAATTTTTTCCTCATATGTCAGTCCCGCCATCCCAGGGATCAAATTCGTGAACCTACGTTGCACTGCCTCAATTACAAGGATGTCCTTCCTCAAATTAGGAGACCAAAACTGTACACAATACTCCAGATGTGGTCTTACCAGGGCCCTATACAACTGCAGAAGAAAGAAGTAACCGTGGATATTCAGCTCCCAGCTCAGATCCTCTCTCAACCATGTCTCCATAATACCCACAACGTCGTACCTACCAATTTCTAACTGCGCTAAAAGCTGGTCCACTTTGTTCTGTATGCTGCGTGCATTCAAATATAACACCTTTAGTTCAGTATTTACCACCCCTCTTCTCACATCAGTCCCAACTTTACCTGGCCTTAGTTATTCATCCCTACTTAAACTTCCTGTCCTAATACTTCTGGAGACTTCTGTGACCTCTCCTGCACTCTCCTTCCCGTTAACTTCATCCATACATTTCCAAATTGTTAACCCCCGCCCCCCCGCCCCCCCACTATTAAGTGTAAATCTTTATCTCTGGCCTGGTTATGCGGCTGCCAGGACCCTGGTCCCAGCCGGGTCCAAGTGAAGTCTGTCCCGTTTTTAACTGATTGAGAATGATCAACCATGATCACATTGAATGGCGGTGCTGGCTCGAAAGGCCGAATGGCCTCCTCCTGCACCTATTGTCTATTGAACAGCTCCCTCCTTCCCCAATACTGGTGCCAATGTCCCACAAATTCAAATCCATTTCCTCCACACCATCCTTTGAGCCACACATTTAACTCTTCAATCTTCTCGAACCAATGCCAATTTGCATGTGGCTCAGGTAGCAATCCAGAGATTACTACCTTTTTGGTTCTGGTTTTCAATTTGGTGCCTAGCTGTTCAAATTCCCTGAGCAGAACCTCTTTCCTTGTTCGACCTATGTCATTAGTACCCACATGGACTACGATGACTGGATCTTTCCCCTCCCACTCCAAGTTGCTTTGCAGGTCAGACGAGATATCCCGAATCTAGGCACCAGGCAGGCAGCATATCCTTTGGGACTCTTAAGTGTAGGAAAGAACTGCAGATGCTGGATTAAATCGAAGGTAGGCTCAAAATACTGGAGTAACTCAGCGGGACAGGCAGCATCTCTGGAGAAAAGGAATGGGTGATGTTTTGGGTCGAGACCCTTCTTCAGACAAAGGGTCTCAACCCAAAACGTCCCCCATTCCTTCTCTCCAGAGATGCTGCCTGTCCCGCTGAGTTACTCCAACATTTTGTGTCTATCTTTGGGACTCTGATCCTTGTGACAGAGAATAGTGTCTATTCCCTTAACGATACTATCCTCAATGACAACAATGTTGTCTTGGAGTAACAGTTTGTGTTGACCTGAGAAGTCAATTTACTCTGGATAGCAGAGAAGGTGAAGGAGGATGGTGAGAGGAACAAAGGCATAGAGTGAAATAATGTAGCTATTAAGAGACAGTTAAATGGAGACACAAGGAACTGCAGATACTGCGGGTCAGGCAGCATCTGTGGAGAGAATGGATAGACAACACTCCTTCAGACCCGGTAACCTTTCAGGTCAGGACTTTCTTCAGTCTGAAGAAAGGTCCGGACAATAATATCGTCAGTCCAGAGATGCTGAGTTACTGTAGCATTTTGTGTTCTGCTCAGGATTCCAACATCGACAGTTCCTTGTATCTCTATTTAACTGTTCCTTAATAACTAAGTATTTTACTCTAAGCCTTTGTTCCTCTTACCATCCTTCTTCACCCTTTCGAGGTTTCGGATTGGGACCCAAGTCTGAAGATGGGTCACAACCCGAAACATTAACTATCAATGTTCTGCTGCCTGACCCACTGAGTTACTCCAGTCAGCACTTTTTTCCCCATTAATTCCACTTTATTTATCTTGCGTTACAGGATCCAAGCTCGTTCCCTTCTGGAGTTGGTTACAGATGGGTAAAGATCTCCTCTTCATTCGATTACGTTACCTCACTGGTGCCTGGAATCTGGAAAAGCCCAAAAAGGTCAATTAAGTTATTGGACTCTAACTGAGAAGGTGAAACAGGAAATGAGAAAGCTCAAACAAGAATATAATCAGGGGACAGGGCGACTCAAGAGATTTACTGCAGAAGGTGGCAGAGTTTGCTCCGCTTTCATGGCCTTCTATAGATTGCATGCTGGAAAATGAAGTGGAAACTTCCTGGACGGATTGGTTGAATCAAGAGATAAAATGACTCAAAAGACCAAAAAAGGGGAAGGGCTTTTATTTAACGAATAATGGTGCATCATTCTCATCTGTATCATGTTTATAATGTGTCTTAGACGCCTCTTTCTGTAAATGGGATCCAATTAATGAAATGTATATTTAGTGCTGAGTGATTGACAGCACTGTCTTAAACATTTTTGTACAATTCGGTTGCCAAATTAAAAGAAATTGCCATGCCTCGTTGCAAAGGGAGCATGACTCAATGATGAAATGATGCTTGTGTTTCTTAATTTTGTTTAATCCTTAGTTTATGTTTGGATTCCTTGGGTTTATTATTAATTATGAAGTGGGTATCAGATTTCCAAGCATTTATTGAATATAACCATATAACCATATAACAATTACAGCACGGAAACAGGCCAGTTTGGCCCTTCTAGTCCATGCCGAACACTTTCTCCGACCTAGTGCCATCTACCTGCTCTCAGACCATAACCCTCCAATCCATTCCCATCCATATACCTATCTAATTTACTCTTAAATAATAAAATCGAGCCTGCCTCCACCACTTCCACTGGAAGCTCATTCCATACAGCCACCACCCTCTGAGTAAAAAAGTTACCCCTCATGTTACCCCTAAACTTTTGTCCCTTAATTCTGAAGTTATGTCCCCTTGTTTGAATCTTCCCCACTCTCAAAGGGAAAAGCTTACCCACGTCAACTCTGTCCGTCCCTCTTAAAATTTTAAAAACCTCTATCAAGTCCCCCCTTAACCTTCTGCGCTCCAAAGAATAAAGACCCAACCTGTTCAATCTCTCTCTGTAGCTTAAGTGCTGAAACCCAGGCAACATTCTAGTAAATCTCCTCTGTACTCTCTCTATTTTGTTGACATCCTTCCTATAATTTGGCGACCAGAACTGCACACCATACTCCAGATTCGGCCTCACCAATGCCTTGTACAATTTTAACATTACGTCCCAACTTCTATATTCGATGCTCTGATTTATAAAGGCAAGCATACCAAACGCCTTCTTCACCACCCTATCCACATGAGATTCCACCTTCAGGGAACAATGCACAGTTATTCCCAGATCCCTCTGTTCCACTGCATTCCTCAATTCCCTACCATTTACCCTGTACGTCCTATTTTGATTTGTCCTACCAAAATGCAGCACCTCACACTTATCAGCATTAAACTCCATCTGCCATCTTTCAGCCCACCCTTCCAAAAGGCCCAAGTCTCTCTGTAGACTTTGAAAATCTACTTCATTATTAACTACACCACCTATCTTAAATCATCTGCATACTTACTAATCCAATTTGCCACACCATCATCCAGATCATTGATGTAAATGACAAACAACAGCGGACCCAACACAGATCCTTGGGGTAGGTACTCCACTAGACACTGGCCTCCAACCTGACATACAGTTGTCAACCATTACCCTCTGGTATCTCCCATTCAGCCATTGTTGAATCCATCTTGCAACTTCACTATTAATACCCAATGATTTAACCTTCTTAATCAACCTTCCATGTGGAACTTTGATTGGCTAAAAGAAAAGCCAACCCGGCTAAATTTACTATCGAGGTATTTGGTAGGAAAAAAATCAGGTCACAAATCAGACTTTCTGCAGAAGGCAGTGGAATTCTCTGCCACAGAAGGCAGTGGAAGCCAATTCACTGGATGTATTCAAGAGAGTTAGATATATCTCTTAGGGCTAAGGGAATCAAGGGTTATGGGGAGACAGCAGGAACGGGATACTGATTTTGGATGATCAGCTATGATCATATTGAATGGCAGTGCTGGCTCAAAGGGCCGAAAGGCCTACTCCTGCACCTATTTTCTATGTTTATCAGAGTGGCTGGCAAAATACCAGGCTTTGGAGCTTTTTAAAAAAAGGGAAAATGCTAGAAACACTCAGCAGGACAGGCAGCATCTGTGGAGAGAGATAGTCATAGAGCCCCTCTAGGAATATAGAGCCCCTCTAGAGGAAACAGGCCCCTCTTGCAAACAACACCAGCCCACACTGATCAACATGTCCTATCTACACTAGTCCCACCTGCCTGCATTTGGCCCTTATCCCTTTAAACCTATCCTAGAATTTAACCCTACATCTAGAGTTAACACAAAAGAAAGGACAATGTGCTGGAGTAACTCAGCGGGTCAGGCAGCATCTCTTGAGACCGTGAGATAGGAAACATTTCGCCAAACGTTGAGCTGCCAGGATATGCCTGAGAATATTAGCAACTCCTCTTGGGGCAAGGGTGAACTGCAGGGAGAAGCCTGAGGTCAAGCTGCCTCCTCCTCTAAGACCAGGACTGAGATTGCTCGCAGCGCTGCACATGTGCCCTGATGATGAGTGCCCTCATGTGGTACTTGACTATGTTGTCACTGCAAACAACAGATAACATGTGAGGTAACCATACAGCGAGTGTTGGTGTGGTCACAGACAGAACCATTGTCATCCCAGATGCCAAAGTACTTATAAAATCTCTTTGGATTTCCCTTAATATTATCTGCCAGAGCTTTCTCCTGTTCTCTTTTTTCCTTCCTGATTTCATTATTAAGTATTATAAGAAAATAACTGCAGATGCTAGTACAAATCGAAGGTATTTATTCACAAAATGCTGGAGTAACTCAGCAGGTCAGGCAGCATCTCAGGAGAGAAGGAATGGGTGACGTTTCGGGTCGAGACCCTTCTTCATTATTAAGTATGATTCCCAGTTCCTGAAATTCCTCCATGGATACATTTAATCCCAGCTGCCTTTGCCTGTCCCATGCCACCTTTTTCCTGACCAGCATCTCAATTTCTTTCATCACCCAAGCTTCCTTATGCCCACCTGCCTTGCCCTTCACATTAACAGGAACATGCATGCCCTGAACTTATCATTATACCTTTAAAAGCATCCACTTTCAGGATGTCCCTTTTCCTGCAAACAACCTACTCCAATCAACTTGAGCAAGGCCCTGTCGAATACCAAAGTTGGCCTTGCCCTAATTGAGAATTTCTTAACTCATGGGCCCGTCTATAGTTCATATCCATTGCTATCTTAAAGCTCTTAGAACGGTAGTCGCTATTCCTAAAACATGTCCACGAACATGTCAGTCACTTGCCCATCCCAATTTCTTCAGAGTAAATCAAGTTTTGCCCTCTCCTATGCAGGAGTCCTACCTGTCTCTCCTGTCTATGTATAGCCAAAGGAAACCTTCCTGAACACCTTTCACAAACTCCACCCTTGCTAAGCCTTCTGTACTATGACATTCTGAGTCAATATAGTCGATATTGTTACATGGAGACATAGAAAATAGGTTCAGGTGGAGGCCATTTGGCCCTTTGAGCCAGCACAGCCATTTGTTGTGATCATGGCTAATCATACACAACCCGTGCCTGCCTTCTCCCCATATTCCTTGATTCCGCTAGCCCCAAGAGCTCTATCTAACTTTCTTTTAAATTCATCCAGTGAATTGGTCTCCATTGCTTTCTGTGGCAGAGAATTCCACAAATTCACAACTCTCGGTGTGATAAAGTTTTTTCTCACCTCAGTTTTAAATGGCCTCCCCTTTATTCTCAGACTGTGGCCCCTGGTTCTGGAATCCACCAACATAGGGAACATTTTTCCTGCATCTAGCTTGTCCAGTCCTTTTATAATTTTATACGTTTCTATAAGATCCCCTCTCATCCTTCTAAATTCTAGTGAATATAAGCCCAGTCTTTCCAATCTTTCCTTATAGGACAGTCACGCCAAGCCGGGGATTAACCTCGTGAACCATTATGAGTCTTGCAGCTGCTTGCAATCTCCTAGCATATTTGCTCTTCTAACTCCTGTTGACTATTTGGTGGCCTGTAATACACTCCCAGCAAAGTGATCATTCCCTTTTTATTTCTCACTTACACCCATACCGCTACTGCCGTGACATTCTCCTTAATAAAGCAACACCCCCTCCTCTTTTACCCACACTTTTTTAATTTAGAGATACAGCACGGAAACAGGCACTTCAGCCCATGGTATACCAGCACTATCTTGCACACTAGGAACAATTTATAATCTTTACCGAAGCCAATTAACCTACAAATTTGTACACCTTTGGTACGTGGGAAGAAACCAGATCGCCGGGGAAAACCCCACATGGTCACGGGAAGAATGTACAAACTCTGTATAAACAGCACCCACAGTCAGAATCAAACCCAGGGCTCTGGCGTTATGAGGAAGCAATTCTACTGATACGCCACGTGTCTGATGTGGGACATGGACAATTGATGTTACGGGTCAGAACTGTTCCTCTGGATAGAGAGTGGAGCGGGTAGGACAGGAACTAGCAATACGATAAGTGGATAAAGGTGAGAAGGGATGGATTGGTGAATGGAGTCAGTTGAGGAGGGGTGAATTGGTGAATGGCAGTGAAAAGAGGAATGGATTGGTGGATAGACAATAGGTGCAGGAGTAGGCCATTCGGCTCTTCGAGCCACCACCACCATTCAATGTGATCATGGCTGATCATTCTCAATCAGTACCCCGTTCCTGCCTTCTCCCCATACCCCCTGACTCCGCTATCCTTAAGAGCTCTATCTAGCTCTCTCTTGAAAGCATCCAGAGAATTGGCCTCCACTGCCTTCTGAGGCAGACAATTCCACAGATTTACATCTCTGACTGAAAAAGTTTTTCCTCATCTCTGTTCTAAATGGCCTACCCCTTATTCTTAAACTGTGGCACCTGGTTCTAGACTCCCCCAACATTGGGAACATGTTTCCTGCCTCTAACGTGTCCAACCCCTTAATAATCTGATAGGGTCAGAGGTATGAGAGAGGGTAGATATAACAACAGATGCTGGAACATGTTGGTGGAGAGAGATGATAAAAATGGGAGATGGAATTTGGGTGGAAATAAGGAAGGGATTGTGGGCAGATGTGGGGGAAGGGGACCTTCTGAGAGGAATGTTTGGGTGAGGAGCAGGTGGAGTGGGCAGAAGTGAATGAGGGTGGGAAGAAAAGGTTAGATGGATTAGGGGGAGCCGGTTAACTGAAAGAAGAGAATTGTTGTCGTCGGATTGTACAGTATATAACCGAGGTGGAACATGAGGTGCTGTTTCTCTAGATTGTTTGACCTTGCCCTGGCAGTGAAGGAAGCAGGGGACAATCAGGTCGTCATGGAAATGGTAAGGGTATTAAATGGCTCCAGGCGGCTATGCAGACAGTGCAGATGCTCAGAAAAGCCGTCACCTCGCCTACACTAGATCTCGCCTTTGTGGGGGCTTCACCTACATGGAGGCCTTAATGGGACCACAATGTTTAGAGTTCATCCAGCAATGTATCCCTCTTCACCTGTATCAACCTTGCCCATAGTAGTGACACGTTAGTGTCATCAGCAAACAGAGGTTTAAGATGAAGGGGAAAAGATTTAATAGGAATCTGAGGTATAACATTTTCACACAATGGGTGGTGGCTGTATGGAACAAGCTGCCAGATGAGTAGTTGAGGCGGAGACTATACCGTTTAAGAAACAGTTAGACAGGTACATGGATAGGACAGGTTTGGAGGGATATGAACCAAATGTGGGCAGGTGGGACTAATGTAGCAGGGGCATATAGCAGGGACATGTTGGCCGATGTGTGCTAGTTGGGGCGAAGGGCCTGTTTCCCACACTGTATCACTCGATGACTCTATAACCTTGCATGAAACGGTCAACGTGCCAGTTGTTGGGAGTGCACCTTTTGGGACCAGCGACCATTGTTCTATTAACTTTAAGATCTTTATGGATAAAGACAGGGCGGGCCCACAAGTTAAATTCTGAATTGGGGCAAGGCTAACTATTTGGTAGGAACTTACTGAAGTTGATTGGAGTAGGATGTTTGCCAGCAGAAGATCACCCTGAAAGGGAGATGCTTTTAAAAGTGTGACAAGAGTTCAGGTCCATTTGGAATTCTCCACCAACAAGGCGATAGAGGCTAGTGCATGTTCCTGTTAGAATGGAGGGCAAAGCAGATTGAAATAAGGAAGCTTGGATGACAAGAGAACTTGAGGCTCTCGTCAGGAAAAAGGAACAGGTATTGGAAGCTGGGATCAAGTGTATACCTGGAGGAGTTTCGGACGCTGAAGAGCAGACTTAAGCAGGAATCAGAGGGACTAAAAGGGGACAGGAGATAGCTTTGACTATCAGATAATATCAAGGGAAATCCAAAGAGATTTTAGAAGTGCATTAAAGGAAAGCGTTTACTTCAGCATTTTGTCTGTCATCAGTTTAAACCAGCATCTGCAGTTCCTTCCTACACATGACATCCTTTATGTAGCTAGACGATCAGAACCTTACTCCATACTCCAAGTGTGTCACAATCACTTGTACATTTGTAACATAACATCCAAGCTCCTGCACTCAATGCATTGATGAATGAAGGCAAGCATGCCAAACATCTTCTTCACCACCCTGTCTGCCTGTATCACCAATTTCAAGGAAATGTGCACCAGCACTCCTAGATCTCTCCATTCTACAACACTCTCCAGGACCTTACCACTGACTGTGCATGTCCGACCCTGGTTTAACATTCCGAAATACAACATCTCACACTTACGTTTCTTAAGACACATATTACAAAATCTGTCAAGGGTAACTAAATGGCATGATCCATTCCAATGTTTCCCAATCATTGTCATTTGGCTCTGGAATCAGATAGTAAACTTACTCATAAGTGAGGCCTTACTGCACAACATGGAAACTTCAGGCAGTTCATTTCTCCCTGAAGCCCATATTTCCAGGAAGTAAGTTCAGCTGCTCAAGTTCACACTGAGGATTTCAGAGTTTGTTTTACAGTTGGATTCACTCTTAAGCTGAAACGTATATTTCATCTCAATGTCAGATGAAGTGTTTAGACATAGAATATAGAACAGTACACCACAGAACAGGCCCTTTGGCCCATCATATCTGTTGCAAACATGATGCCTCAAGACCAACTTTTCACTCCCTGCACAATATATATATCCCTCCATTCTCTGCATATCTATATCTATATACTAAAACTCTTGTTTGTTTGTTTGTTTGTTTGTTCCTGAACTACAGCCAAAACGGCACATGATAGCGTGACGATTTTAGGCCCACCTTACTCACCGTCGTCCCTTTTTGCTAATGGAAGAAGATTCATTGAAATTGGTGTTATATTTTTTAAGTTATTCACATTTTAAAGTTTAGATAGAGCTCTTAAGGATAGCGGAGTCAGGGGGTATGGGGAGAAGGCAGGAACGGGGTACTGATTGAGAATGATCAGCCATGATCACATTGAATGGCGGTGCTTGTTCGAAGGGCCGAATGGCCTCCTCCTGTCTATAAATCTATCTCCGAGCATGGAAGGAGGAGGGAGGGGGTGGAGGGAGGATAAGGGGGGTTGAGGGGGATGAAGTGGAGGGGGAGGGGGAGGGTGGGGAGGGAGGGGAAGGGTGGGGAGGGAGGGGGGGGGAGGGGGGGAGGAAAGGGAGGAAGGGGGGAGGAAGGGGGGGAGAGGGAGTGAGGGAGGAGAGGGTGCTGCACCAACGCAGGAGAGGTTTGGGCCCAACGGATCCACCTGGTCCAGTGTCTTTCTAAAAGTCTCTTAAACACCTGTGTCAAATCTGCCTCTTCCACCGCACCCAGCTGCATCAGCTGCATGTTCCAGCCACTCATGACCCACTGCATAAAAAAACTTGCCCTGCTCATCACTTTTAAACATTGCCCACGTCATCTTAAAAGTGTACCCTCTCATATTTGATATTTTCATCCGAGAAAAGACTGCCTATCTAGGCCTCTCATTATTGTTTTTTCTGAATTTCAATCAGAGCTCAACAATCCAAGTCTGTTCACCTCTCCATGTAGCTGATACCCCCCTCATCCAGGCACCGTTCTCGTAAAAAATTCCTCTCACCTTTCCAAAGCCTCCACATCCTTCCTTCATTGGGTCGACAAGAACTGTATGCAAAACTCTAAAAGCAGCCTTACCAAAGAACTACAAAACTGCTTTATGCATTCCTGTCATACTCAATGCCCTGGCCAACGTAGGCAAGCAAGTCAAATGCCTTCTTTCACCACTCTATCTACTTGTGAGGAAAGAGTTAGGGTTTACAGATATCATTTGAGAGAACAGCATTCACACCAATATTAAGTAAAGAAGATATAAATTGATGCAAATTAGTTATGGAATATGGGTAGATACTGAGGTGCACATCGGAAAGTATGACAATCCACTTTATAATAAACAAACACATCCATTCCAATCTCTACAATTTTGATCTTCAGACTGACCTTCTACCTTGCACAGTCATCCCTTTTGACATTCCTTGACAATCCATCCTTTCATCTTCAATTCCCTCATACTAGGTCTTTTCTGGACATATTTTATCTCAATGTTCAGTTCTTCTCAAAGATTTGCCATATTCAACATTCAAGTAGATCTCAGGTTGCCTATCCTTAGAATGCTTTGCTTCTTCCAATGTTTTTCACTCTACCATTGGGAGGCAAGCTCCCATCTGAAAACACAGGCGACACAGTAGCACAGCTGGTAGAGCTGCTACTTCACAGCGTCAGAGACCAGAGTTCGATCACAGAGTGTGTGGAGTTTGCACATTCTCTGTCACTGGATGGGGTTTCACCGGTTTCTACCCACATCCCAAAGTCGTGCATTGTCGGTTAATTGGCCACTGTAAAATTATCCCTCGTGTGTTGGGAATGGGTGGGATCACATATGAATGGGTGATTGATGGTCACCATGGGTCAAAGGGCCTGTTCCTTGCTAAACCAAACATGCCCAACACATCTACTCATTGCTGGTAATTTCAAATGGACAATTGTATTTCATCGGGTTAATGTTCAGTGGCAAATATACGAGCATAATTTGCATTTGTTCGACTCCATGAGGGTCCATTTAGTGATAGCAGGCACTCTAGGCAGGTGTCCCCGAGTGATCTGTTGGCTTTTAAGCAAATTTCAGTTGTACTCTCAGTGATGTTGCCTGATTAACTGAGCATTTCTCATCTTTAATCTATCTCATGCAATAAAGAATATAATCCAAACTAATTAGTACAGGTTTTTATTTCGGTAAAAATTAAGCTCCTGTTAATGAAAGTTATACTTCTACCTCAGTCCTGGTTAGAGCACACCTAGAATACGACAAGCTGCACACAAAATGCTGGAGTAACTCGTCGGGTCGGGTCGGCCAGCATCCCCGAGAGAAGGAATGGGTGACATTTCGGTTGGAGATCCTTCTTTAGACTGAGAGTCAGGGGAGAGAGAGACTAGAGATATGGGTGATGTAAGAAAATAACTGCAGATGCTGGTACAAATCGAAGGTATTTATTTCACAAAATGCTGGAGTAACTCAGCAGGTCAGGCAGCATCTCAGGAGAGAAGGAATGGGTGACGTTTCGGGTCGAGACCCTTCTTATTCCTTCTCTCCTGAGATGCTGCCTGACCTGCTGAGTTACTCCAGCATTTTGTGAAGAGATATGGGTGAGGTCAACAGATCAAAGCAGATGATGGTCAAGGAAATGTAGAATAGTTCATTGTTGGCTGAGGGGGAAGCTGACAAGGAGGCATCCAATCAGTAAAATTAACCAGGAGGACAGTGAAACGAGTGGGGGAGGGACGGAGAGTAAACCAGCATCTGCAGTTCCTCCCTACACATACCACAAGAAGGTCTGGGCAAACATTTGTTTTAAATATGAGCATTGCACAAACGATAACATGCAACGTCAGACCCAGGATACGCGGATCTACGAGTGCCAGAGCTGCACGTCTTGAGCCTTGCACACACACACACTGTGGGTGGGACCTCCACTCGTCGCTGTCGAATCAAGTCAGTGTGTGTCACCAAGACTCGTGTCGTCCAATCCGAATAACCCACGATTGGCCGTGCGAAATTCCGTGTTGGAATCGGGGTGTTCAAAGTGGGCTCCCAGTTCACACCCGGCACCGGGCAAGGAGATAGGACCAGGTGGACGCAGGAGCTGCGGGCAAACAAGCAAACAGTTGGATGTGTGGTGGTGGCAGCAGCAGCAGCAGGGCAAGGGCTGCCATGACTGTGTAGTGGAAGCAAGGCAAGGCAGGAAGCTGAAGCTGCAGCTGCAGCCGGGCTCACGACTTGGTGCCTCGTCGCCGCCGCCGCCGCCGGAGGGTCTGAAGGAGCCCCGGGCCCGTGCGTTGCCGTGAAGGAGCCGCTGCTAGGCCACCGCCTTCCTTGCCCCGGGCCCGTGCGTTGCCGTGAAGGAGCCCCTGCTAGGCCACCGCCTTCCTTGCCCCGGGCCCGTGCGTTGCCGTGAAGGAGCCGCTGCTAGGCCACCGCCTTCCTTGCCCCGGGCCCGTGCGTTGCCGTGAAGGAGACCCGGGCCGCCGCCGTGAAGGAGCCCTGGCCTAGGCCGCGGCCGCGAGTGAAGGCGGCGCTCCGGACCAGGCCAGGCCGGGCCGGGCCGGGCCAGGCCGCTGTCAGTCGGTCGGGATGGTGGCACCACGGGCATGTCTGTCCAAAGTGTTCTCCTATTTCCCCTTCCTGCTGGTCCTCATCGATCTTCAGTGTGAAGGTAGGGAGGAGGAGGAGGAGGAGGAGTGGGCGGCATTGCTGCTGCTGCTGAGGGGAGGGAGGGGAGGGGAGGAGGGGGGGCGGCATTGCTGCTGCTGCTGAGGGGAGGGGAGGGAGGGGGGGGGCGGCATTGCTGCTGCTGCGGAGGGGAGGGAGGGGGGGGCGGCATTGCTGCTGCTGCTGAGGGGAGGGGAGGAAGGGGAGGGGAGGGAGGGGAGGGGAGGGAGGGAGGGGGGGGGAGGCCGCCCTGGCGCAGAGTTATCGAGATCTCACTTGTGTGACATTGACTCAAACTTTTTTTTTAAATTCCCTCCGGTTCAACTCCGGTCAATTCGCCACCAGTGATTGAATCGATCAGTGAGTGATTGTCGGCAATATTGAAGGCTAGAGGCTGGCGATGGCCCGACGTAAAACGATGCGAGGGGGGCCGGGCACCCACCCATGTTGTTGTTGTTGTTGGAGGCTCTGCCTCCCGTTGCTGAGGAGCATCTGTGTGGTGTTTTAATGAAAATAAGCATGTCCCAGAGTGATAAATTGTGTCTCTAAACGGTTCTTCATCGCCCTTCTCTTGCAATATATCAATTGTGATGATAATGCTCTGACCTGCTACGTTAAAACGTGGAGAAGGCAATGATTTTATTGTTTATTATTATTATTATTATATCTAGCTTAATGTCTTTTTGAAGGTGGCTTGATGTCTTGCTGAGGTGTTTGTTCCCTTTCACGGAGTATGCTTTTGCACGTAATAACTGTTTAGTTTTTGGTCATAATACAGGTGTAACAACTGAAACTCTCAAGCAGGTGATAAAAAGAACTTGTGTTGGAAGGAACTGCAGATGCTGGTTTAAATCGAAGGTAGACAAAATGCTGGAGTAACTCTGTGGGACAGGCAGCATCTCTGGAGAGGAGGAATGGGTGATGTTTTGGGTCGAGTCCTTTCTTCAGACTGATGTCGAGGGAGAGGGAGGTATGTAGTTGGAGACAGTAAGACTGGTGGGAGAACTGGGGAGGAGATAGAGAGGGAAAGCAAGAGCTATTTGAAATTAGAGAAGTCAATGTTCATACTGCTCGGGTGTAAACTGTGTGAAATGTGAGGTGCTGTTCCTCCAATTTGCGCTGGGCCTCTATAATGCAAGAGGCCCCCCTCTTCCATGAACGATGAGGCTCTCACTAGGGTCTCCTCGATATCCCGCAGCTCTGGTCTTGCTCCCTCTCCCCCTATTTGTAACAAGGACAGAGTCCCTCTTGTCCTCTCCTTCCATGCCATCAGTTGTTGCACACAGCATATAATCCTCCAACATTTGCGCCACCTCCAACGGGATCCCACTACTGGCCACATCTTCCCATTTCCACTGCTTTCCTCAGAAACTGTTCCCTCAAACTCCCTGATCAACTTGTTCCTTCCCACCCAAAATACCCTCTCCCCAGGTACTTTCCCCTGCAACTGCAGGAAATGCAACACCTGTCCTTTTACCTAACTCCATCCAAGGACCCAAGGAGTATTTCCAGGTAAAGCAGAGGTTCACTTGCACCTCCTCCATCCTCATCTACTGTATACGCAGTTCCAGGAGTCAACTTCTCTACATCGGCGAGACCAAGTGCTGGCTCGGTGATTGTTTTGCTGAACAATTCTGCTCAGCCTGTCTTAACTTGCCTGATCTCCTGGTTGCTCAGCACTTCAACTTCCCCTCCCATTCCCAATCTGACCTTTCTGGGCCTCCTCCATTGTCAGTGTGAGGCCCAGCACAATTTGGAGGAACAGCACCTCATATTTTGCTTGGGTAATTTACACCCCAGAGGTATGAACATTGATTTCTCTAGCTTCAGATAGCCCTTGCTTTCCCTCTCTATCCCCTCCACCTTCCCAGTTCTTCCACCAGTCTTACTGTCTCCGACTCCATTCTATCTTTGTCCCACCCCCTCCCCTGACATCAGTCTGAAGAAGGGTCTCGACCCGAAAAGTCACCCATTCCTTCCCTCCAGATATGCTGCCTGACCCGCTGAGTTACTCCAGCATTTTGTGTCTACCTTTGTGACAAATAACTTGCTACCCTATTTGGATAAATGTATGGAGGTTTAGCTAGGAGGAGGTATTAGCACATCAGAGTGGAATGCGGTTCATTAGATAGTCCTGTACCCCTAAAATAGACAGAAAATGCTGGTGTAACTCAGCAAGTCAGGCAGCCTCTCAGGAGAAAAGGAATTGATGACGTTTCAGGTCGAGACCCTTCAGATTGAGAGTCAGGGGAGAGGGAGAGTAGGGGCATGAAAATGTACGAAGGATAAATAGATGAACGGGATGCAAATACACAAATCTATGATGATCAAGGAAACGTGAAACCCACAATGGTCCATTGTTCGCTGTGGAGAAGGTGATAATGAGTGAAACTAAGCGGTATGATAGTGGAACTGACAGGGCGACTGGGGTGGGGAGGAATAGAGTGCAGGAATGCAAGGAAATTAGAGAACTTAATATTCATACTGCTGGGTTGTAAATTGCTCAAGTGAAATATAAAGTAATGTTCCTCCAACTTGCGTTTGTCTTCACTCTGACAGAAAGGTAGGTATGGGAAGGGGAGTTAGTGTTTGGCATCCAAGAGATTGCTTCGGCCAAGGCAGACTGAGCAAAGGTGTTGGGTGAAACAGTCGCCCATTGTGCGTGATCTCACATGTGTAAATATGTATGTCTAAGAAAGATAGAAGTCTGCACCTACAACAACGGATGCAGTAGATGAGGTTGGTTGGAGGTACAAGTGAATCTCTGCCCTGCCTGAAAAGACGTTTGGGTCCCTGGACAGAGTCGAGGCAGGAGGTATAAAGACCCTGTGCCCCTATTTTGTAATCATCGTCTGTAGTCAATATAGTTCCTTACATTGACCATTCACCTCAGTGATTTTTAGATATAGTAGCAAGGAAAATACAATTTTGATAATTCATGAATACAATTAATGGTAACAAGTATTTCCAGTGACTTTTGTTATGCTGTCTGCCATGGGATTATTATTTTTTTTAAAGTTTCAGTTCAGTCCAATTCAGTTTAGTTTATTGTCATGTGTACCGAGCTACAGTGAAAAGCTTTTGTTATGTGCTCTAAAGTCAGCAGAAAGATAATGCATGATTACAACCGAGCCATTTAGAGTGTGCAGATACATGATAAGCGGTATTCAACCTACGGTTTTCAGATTTGTAGGCCACTGGTGCTTTTTAAATCTGCACGGCTTTTTGCCTTTGCAGACACTGAATTCCACATTCACCTGACTCACCAAAGGTCATAAGGAAAATAAAAACTACTTTCTATGGGTTTGTGCATCTTCTAATCATGAGTAATTTCCAGCACGGTCCCAAGTAATCACCTTTGCAGGGCTTATAGGAGTTGGTGGTCTGTTGACTTTCACTCGATCATGTAGGAGTGCCCATTGGGGGGAAAAAAAGCAAAAAAACACATGAACTTAAACTTCAGAATGGTCCAAGATTCAATGCTGAGAGTGATTGTAGATTGACGCACCCAGTGGAAACCCACATAGTTACAGGGAGAACATGCAAACTCCATTCAGACACCACCTGAGATCAGGATCAAGCCCGGTTCTCTGGTACTGTGAGGCAGTAGCTCTACCAGCTGTACCACTGCACTGTTCTCTGTGTGCCACCTGGCTTGACCCAACATACTGGGATGATTGCTTAACTTGAGGTCATGGCTGATGCATTCAAGTAACGTTTTGCAACCCAACACGACAACATTTCTGTAATGGATGAAACTTGGTTCTGTCATGTTTTTCATGGTTTACTATCTTCATTGCATAAAAGGCATATTATTTTGGAGTTCAATTCCTGTGGCATGACTATAGTGAAAACATTTGGAGGTATGATATCAACTTGGCCATAACTCTAAAAGCATTAGCAATAAGGTTGTTGAATTAACACAACTTGGTATATATAGTTGGGATATTGTTGATATTAGGGGAGATTAAAATGGAGAGAGTGGCAGAACCACGGGTCTCGAATCTAAGAAAAGAAAGAGTGTATGAGGTCGGACTTGGCTATGATAAATGTGGGAATGTTGCCCTATCCAAGCATGGATGATTGTTACAACAAATGCATGTATGTGAAATATATTAACCCTTTATCCCTGTCAGTACAAAAATATGTTGGGGAAAGATGGCTCAACTGTGACTTATGACTTTAGTTAGTGATGTCATTGGATCCACAGAGGAGGGGCATTTGTTACTAGTAAAGGCAGTAAGCAATAAAATGGCGCAGTTTAGCATTCAGCAAAGGAGAATGAAAAGGTTTAAGGAGAAGCTGGTAAGCTGGTGTATGAGGTCAGATTTGCAGGTAATGTAAACACTGACTATAATAGCTTCTATGAATTTGTGAGGATGAAAAGGTTAATGAAGATAGATGTGGGTAACCTACAAACATAGGGCAAATTATAATTGGGAGCATAAATGGCAGAACAATCAAACACTTAGTTTAGTAATAACCTCCTAGGTATTTTGGTTTACTGAGAGGGAGGAATTGAACATTTTTTTAAACGAATGCAAGGGAAATTAGTCTACAGCTCATAGTCCTGGAGAACCAGTGGAGCCTGTGGAGAAAATGGAGAGATAAAGTTTTGGGTAAGGATACTTCAGGCAGTCATTCCCTTTACAGATGCTGCCTGACCCGAGTTACTCCAGCACTTTGTGTATTGTTCAAGATTCCTGCAACTGCAGTTCTTTATATCCATTTTGCTGTTGGGGAAATGAACGGGGCTGAATATGGACAAATCCACACTGCCCGATAATCTACATTTTAGAGTAGGAAAGGAAGTGGCCCTGAAAATAGTGGATGCACTGGTGGTCATGCATATGTCTGTGGATTGTGAAGCACTTTCTACATTTTGGATGATGGCAAATGTAATTTCACTATTTGTAATTTCACTATTTGTTAAAAGAAAAGGGAGGTAGGTGTTACTTCTTCAGTCGTTGGGAAAATCTTAGACTCCATTACAAAAATGTAATAGTGAAAACATGAGCACTAACAGAATTGGGTAAAACCTGTATGGGTGTATGAAAAGGGCATCCCGTCTAATGAATCTACTGGAGATTTCATTCTTTTGGAGAATGTAACTGGTGGATGGATAGACAAAGAAGAAGCAAAAGGCTTTTGATAAGGTCTCGCATAAAGGATAAATGTGCAGAAATGCATATGATTGTACTATTGCAGATTGAGTAGTTGACCTGTAGGAGTAACTGGGGTTTTTCTTTGGATGGCAACCAAAGGCACTTGCTCAGTGTTTCGGCCACAGGTATTTGTAAGATACATCAAAAACATGATTAAAAGAAATGTGTAACGTTTCTAGATGAGACAAAGCTTGGTCGATGCTGTTGGAGAGAAATGTATGTTTCATCTGCACCCTGAATCTGGCTTTGATGGGACAGTGCACAAAGGTAGTCACTTGGAGAAGTGGTGAGTTTCGTAAACTAGTCTGCTTATTCAAGCCTTTTCACAGTAAATACTGGTGAACGGTGAGAGGACGGCACAGTGATGCAACAGTAGAGATGTTGCCTTACAGCGCCAGAGAACCGGGTTCAATCCTGATCATGGGTACTGTTGTACGAAGTTTGTACGTTCTCACCGTGACCTGCATGGTTCTCAAATTTCCTCCAACACTCCATAGGCATGCAGGTTTGTGGGCTAATTGGCTTAGTAAAATTGTAAATTATCCCTAGTTGTGTGTAGGATAGTGTAAGTGTGCGGGGGATCGCTGGTCGGTGCAGACTTGGTAGGCCAAGGGGCCTGTTTCCGCACTGTATCTCTAAACTAAACCCAAGGAGCTTCCATAACTCTCAGCTCCCATAGCCTTTTTTATTGTCGTGACACAATAGTTGCTTGTGGATTTTGCACTTTTTAAAATAATTAGATGGTGATCAACTTTCAACTTTGTTTCCTCTTAATTAGAAAACCTTATGTCTTGCAAATGGGTATCAAGTGACTTTTCATATCTCGTGAATTATTGCCCTCGGCCTGATTTACAACATTCTATGTCTATCTTTCGAGTAGTACGTTGCAGGAATGGGTCCTTCAACCCACAAGGTTGGTATTGAACATGAATCCAAGTGAAACTGATCTCGTCTCCTGTACTTGATTCATATTGCGTGCACTTCCATGTACCTATCTACAAACCTCGACCACCACTCTCGTATCTCACTCCATCATCATCACCCCAGGCAATTCATTCCAGGCCCACAATACTCGCTGTGTGTAAAGAAAACTTACCAAATGCATCTCCATTTAAACTTTCACCTTATAGCTATGCCATCTAGTGTTGGACATATCCACCATGGGGGGGAAAGGTTCTGACGGTCTACCCTATCTCTGCCTCTCATAATCTCCTGGTTGCCAAACACTTTAATTCACCTTCCCATTCCCACACTGACCTTTCTGTCCTAGGCCTCCTCCATTGTCAGAGTGAGGCCAAATGAAAATTTGGAGGAACAGCATCTCATATTTTGCTTGGGCAGCTTGCAACCCAGAACCGTCCTCTACTTCTCTGCCATGCTTCTGAGTAGTCTTGGACCACTCGTGAGTGACCATCTCACCCTCTGTCATCTGCTTTTCAATCAGCATGCAGGTGTGGTGTTGGTGGAAGTTTGGTTGAAATAGATTTCTTTAATGTCTCATCGAATCATTTCATGGCATAACAAATTTCACAGTTCACAACTGTTCAACCGATAGTACCATCAGTTCCTTTTCTCCGATGGTGATCTGTCTCGTGAGACACTGGTTATGACATGATGGCCATGTAGGATGCTATTCCAGCTGTAAATTTTGTACCATTTACCAAAGGTGGGGACAATAATTTCCCTGCAGTATAGCAGCACTCTCAAAGGTGGTATTAGTTTTCGCATCAATTACAAGTGCAGTTAATATAATGTGTATCTGCAACTGGACTGTATCACATTTATTATCTCCTTATCACAGTGATTCTCCCCTTGATGACGTCTACAGTATCCAACCTGATACCCCTTTGGTTCTTCGTCAACTATTACAACATAGTCTGGAGCATTATGTACCATTATCCAAGCTCCCTGCTTATATTGACCAATATTGTACGCTTGGGAAAGTACGAAAGTCTTGCTCTTCAGCTGGTGCGGGACATGGAGGACAACTCCTATAATATGTTCCTCAAGCAGCATGGCAGACCTGATGTTGTAGGTGGCAGTCGAGTTCTATATCCTGACTCCACTGTGTCAGTTGTTGAGTATCCAATTGTGCACTTGATGGTTGGCTAATTGTAGAATGTCACTCTTCACCTGGGGCATAAGCCAGTTGTGATCGGCACCAAGCACCTGTTCTCTTTGCTCTTCTTAAAGTATTCTTCGCTCTGTCTATCATTCTATCTGTTGTTCCCTTGCACTGCTTGAGTATTTTAACTTTCTTAAGACATTTTTGCATCACTTCTCTGGCATTTTAAAATCGTATAAATCGCATATCGCATATCCTGCCCCCAGCAGAATTTATTTTTCCAAAATGGCACTGTTCTGTGGTGACATTTCACAAGAGCAAAGAATCAAATGGCAATTTTGAACTTTTATGGATAAAATAAATTGCACAAATCAGTGCTGCAACTGACAAGCTGCTCGTTCATTTAAATGGATTATTGCTATTGTGGTATCCCGATGGCACCGATTGGAGCTACCGATTGGCAGGGAATCCCCCATGGCAGGGAAATCCCAGTGCTTGAGGAGCGACTTCCTCATCAACACAATAAATCGGTACGAACAAAATCGCTATGCTGTCTCCTCTATAACCATCAGCACAGTAGCACCTCAAGGCTTTGTGCTCATACCCTTGCGCCACACACTTTATAGCCGTGACTGTGTAGCTGGGCACGGTCCCAACTCCATCTTTAAATTTGCAGATCACATCTGTTCTTGGAAGAATTACTGACAACGATAAGTCGGAGTATAGAGGGAGATTGATGATCCGACTAGTGCCAGTACATAATGGTGTTCTCATCATTGGTAAAACCAAGGAACTGATTGTTGACTTTAAAAGAGGAAGGCTGATGATCCACAAACCTGGCTTCATCGACTGTTTGGTGGAGAGAATCAACAACTTCAAATTCCTGGGCATGCAATATCTCTGAAGATCTGTCCTGGCGTACTGACTGGTTACATTATGACGACTCAAACTCTAATGCCTAAGAACGAAGGAGATGACAAAGTGGTGTACATTGCACAATCCATTATGGGTACTGATCACCCTGCCATCAAAGGGATCTTTTGGAGGTGCTGTCTCAAAGGCAGCCAGCATCATGAAGGATGCATGCCACCCTGGCCACATTCTCATTTCATTTGCTGAGAAGAAGGTATAAGAGCCTGAAAACTAACATCCAGGTTCAGGAACAGCTTCTTCCCAACAACCATCAGGCTGTTGAGCACTATAAACTCCAACTAAACCATCAGGCCATATTGAGCACTATAAACTCCAACTAAACCATCAGGCCATATTGAGCACTATAAACTCCAACTAAACCATCAGGCCATATTGAGCACTATAAACTCCAACTAAACTACGAACTAACTGCCTGGTTGCATCAGGGACTTTTGGATTTGCTTTCATTTTTACTCTTTTTAAAATTTAATTTATTGAACTTTTTGTGGTTTATTATGGTATCTACTGGATGCTATACCTGTTGTGCTGCTGCAAGTAAAATTTTAATAGTTTCAAGACGTATGAGAATAGAGCTCTCTTGACTCTCTCCCACTAGCTTCTATTCCTCTTGGGGATTTATGTGTTTTTATCCCTTTTCCAATAACTGCTCCCTTAATAGATACTGGAATCATTACTTTGTAGGTGTGGAGTACTATTCTGGAATGCCCAACCACATGCGGTTAGGCATTATTTGAATGGGACAATAATGACAGTAATGGGGAACAAAGGTTGTTTGTTCTATCATTACGAGGGTTGGGCCAAGGTATGACTGCTTTATCAAGCTTTGGTTAGTCTGCATTTGGAATATTATGTGCATTTCTAGTCACTCCATGGCAGGAAGAAGTATGTGGTGGCTTTGGAACGAGTGCAGAAGACGTTTACCAGAATGATGCCTGGATTAAGGGGTATTAGCTACACCGGGGTAGGATAGACTTGGATGGTTTCTTTAAAATCCCAGAGGTTGCAGGGAGACCTGATGTATTAAGTTATGAGGGTCATATATAGGGTAGACAGTCAGAATCGTTTTCCCAAATGGAAAAATTAAAACAAGGTCATAACTTTAAGGTGATGGGGGCAAAGTTTAAAATGTTATAAACATCTTTTTGACATAGAGAGTGATGAGTGCCTACACGCGTTCTGGGGTGGTGATTGAAGGAGATACATTAGTGAAATTTAAGAGACTATTCCAGATATAAGGGATATGTGCAGATAGATATTCCATATATAAGGGATATGTACAGATAGATAATTGATGGTCTTGGCATGGTCATATTTGGCACAGACATTATGGCTGAAGGACCTGTTCTTGTGCTGTTCCGTTCTATGTTAGTATGCTAAATTTACGCAGGTAATTGTATTTCTACCATTTGTTGGAAAGCACTGCAGATGCTGGTTTAAATCGAAGGTAGACACAAAATGCTGGAGTAACTCAGCAGGTCAGCCAGCAGTCCTGGAGAGAAGGAATGGGTGACTTTTCGGGTCGAGACCTTTCTTCAGACTGATGTCAGGGGAGGGGGTGGGACAAAGATAGAATGTAGTCAGAGACAGTAAGACTAGTGGGGGAACTGGGAAGGGGGAGGGAATGGAGAGAGAAAGCAAGGGCGATCTGAAGTTAGAGAAGTCAATGTTCATACCGCTGGGGTGTAAACTACCCAAGCGAAATATGAGGTGTTGCTCCTCTAATTTGTGCTGGGCCTCACTCTGACAATGGAGGAGGCACAGAATGGAAAGGTCAAATTGGAATGGGAGGGGGAGTTGAAGCGCTTAGCCACCGGGAGATCAGGTAGGTTAAGACGGACTGAGCGGAGGTGTTCACTTGGTCTCGCCGATGTAGAGAAGTTGACACCTGGAACGCGGATACAGTAGATGAGGTTGGAGGAGGCCTCACCTGGAAAAACTTTGGGTTCTTGGATGAAGTCGAGGGGGGAGGTAAAGGGGCAGGTGTTGCATCTCCTGCAGTTGCAGGCGAAAGTACCTTGGAGGGGGTGGTTTGGGTGGGAAGGGACAAGTTGACCAGGGAGTTTCGGAGGGAATGGTCTCTGCGGAAAGCAGAAAGGGGTGGAGATGTGGCCAGTTGTGGGATCCCGTTGGAGATGGTGAAAATGTTGAGGATTATATGTTGTATGTGACGGCTGATGGGGTGGAAGGTGAGGACAAGGGGGACTCTGTCCTTGTTATGAATGGGGGGGGAGGGGGAACAAAAGCGGAGCTGTGGGTATCGAGGAGACCTTAGAGAGAGCCTCATTTATGATGGAAGAGGGGAACTCCCATTTCCTAAAGAATGAGGACATCTCCAATGCCCTGGTATGGAACACCTCATCCTGGATGCAGATGCGGCGTAGACGGAGGAATTACGAGTAGGGGATAGTGTTTTTACAGGAATCGGGGTGGGAAGAAGTGTACGGAACCAGTTGGCCGAACATTGTTTCCACACTGTATCTCTAAACTACAAAATAATTCTCTCAAACCCACTTTGTAAAAAAGAATTGCGTAATCGACTAGCACAATATTAAATGAGCCCTCATTTGCATTTTACCAGACATATGCTAAACTTCAAGTGTGTATTGCACATATGCATTCAAGTATCCAGATGGAGCACTGGAAAGAGGGTGGGGGAAAATGAGAGGGGTGGTGTTTGTAGGTTAGGTTCCTTACATTTGAAAATCCAATGTTCATGCCATTAGGTTGGAAGCTACCAAAGCTGAAATCAATATTCGTACTGCTAGTTTGTAAACTGTCCAAGCAAAATATCAGGTGCTGGTCATCCGATTTGCGTTTGGCCTCACTCTGACAATGGAGGAGGCCCAGGGCAGAAAGGTCATTGTGGGAAGGGGAATTTTCAAGCGGGACCCCACCACTAATGGCATCTTCGCACCTCCACTCCTTTCTGCCTTCCGCAGAGACTGTTCCCTCTTCAACTTCTTGGTTAACTCGTGCCTTCAAACCACTCACTGCCCTAACCGGGCTGTGATGCAACCCAATAACATGCTTTCTGTGGTACATCTCTAGAAGTTTGTAGGAGTCATTGGTGGCTTGCTGAATTTCCTCAGTCTCCAAAGCAACTAGAGGCATCGGTGTGCTGCCTTGATTGTTAGATCATACTAGACCAAGTGGACCCGTTGGGCCCAGACCTCTCCTGCATTGGTGCAGCACCTGTCCTCCCCCCCTCCCCTATCTCCTCAACCCCCCTCCTTCTCCCCTCCCTCCCTTCTCCCCCTCCCCTCCCTTCTCCCCCTCCCTCCCTTCTCCACCTCCCCTCCCTTCTCCCCCTCCCCTCCTTCTCCCCCTACCCCCTCCCTTCTCCCCCTCCCCTCCCTTCTCCCCCTCCCCTCCCTTCTCCCCCTCCCCTCCCTTCTCCCCTCCCCTCCCTTCTCCCCTCCCCCTCCCTTCTCCCCCTCCCCTCCCTTCTCCCCCTCCCCTCCCTTCTCCCCCTCCCCTCCCTTCTCCCCCTCCCCTCCCTTCTCCCCCTCCCCTCCCTTCTCCCCCTCCCCTCCCTCTCCCCCTCCCCTCCTTCCCCCCCCCTCCTTCTCCCCCTCCCCTCCCTTCTCCCCCTCCCCTCCCTTCTCCCCTCCCCTCCCTTCTCCCCCTCCCCTCCCTCTCCCCTCCCTCCCTTCTCCCCCTCCCCTCCTTCTCCCCCTCCCTCCTCCCCCCTCCTCCTCCTCCTCCCCCCCTCCTCCCTCCCCCTCCCTCCCTCCCCCCTCCCTCCTCCCCCCTCCCTCCTCCCCCCTCCCTCCTCCCCCCTCCCTCCTCCCCCTCCCTCCTCCCCCTCCCTCCTCCCCCCTCCCTCCTCCCCCCTCCCTCCTCCCCCCTCCCTCCTCCCCCTCCCTCCTCCCCCTCCCCTCCTCCCCCCTCCCTCCTCCCCCCTCCCTCCTCCCCCCTCCCACCCCCCTCCCCCCTCCCCCTCCCTCCTCCCCCCTCCCTCCTCCCCTTCCCTCCTCCCCCCTTCCCTCCTCCCCTCCCTCCTCCCCCCTCCCCTCCCCCCTCCCTCCTCCCCCTCCCTCCTCCCCCTCCCTCCTCCCCCCTCCCTCCTCCCCCTCCCTCCTCCCCTCCTCCTCCCCCCTCCCTCCTCCCCCCTCCCTCCTCCCCCTACCTCCTCCCCCCTCCCTCCTCCCCCCTCCCTCCTCCCCCCTCCCCTCCTCCCCCTCCCCCTCCCCCCTCCCCCCTCCCCCTCCCCCTCCCCCCTCCCCCCTCCCTCTCCCCCTCCCTCCTCCCCCCTCCCCCTCCCCCCTCCCTCCTCCCCCTCCCTCCTCCCCCCTCCCTCCTCCCCCCTCCCTCCTCCCCCCTCCCTCCTCCCCCCTCCCTCCTCCCCCTCCCTCCTCCCCCCTCCCTCCTCCCCCCTCCCTCCTCCCCTCCCTCTCCCCCCTCCTTCTCCCCCTCCCTTCTCCCCCTCCCTTCTTCCCCCCCCTCCCTTCTCCCCCCTCCCTTCTCCCCCTCCCTTCTCCCCCCTCCCTTCTCCCCCCTCCCTTCTCCCCCCTCCCTTCTCCCCCTCCCTTCTCCCCCTCCCTTCTCCCCCCTCCCTTCTCCCCCTCCCTCTCCCCCTCCCTTCTCCCCCTCCCTTCTCCCCTCCCTTCTCCCCCCTCCCTTCTCCCCCTCCCTTCTCCCCCCTCCCTTCTCCCCCCTCCCTTCTCCCCCCTCCCTTCTCCCCCCTCCCTTCTCCCCCCTCCCTTCTCCCCCCTCCCTTCTCCCCCCTCCCTTCTCCCCCCTCCCTTCTCCCCCCTCCCTTCTCCCCCCTCCCTTCTCCCCCCTCCCTTCTCCCCCTCCCTTCTCCCCCCTCCCTTCTCCCCCCTCCCTTCTCCCCCCTCCCTTCTCCCCCCTCCCTTCTCCCCCCTCCTTCTCCCCCCTCCCTTCTCCCCCCTCCCTTCTCCCCCTCCCTTCTCCCCCCTCCCTTCTCCCCCTCCCTTCTCCCCCCTCCCTTCTCCCCCTCCCTTCTCCCCCTCCCTTCTCCCCCCTCCCTTCTCCCCCTCCCTTCTCCCCCTCCCTTCTCCCCCTCCTTCTCCCCCTCCCTCTCCCCCCTCCCTTCTCCCCCTCCCTTCTCCCCCTCCCTTCTCCCCCTCCCTTCTCCCCCCTCCCTTCTCCCCCTCCCTTCTCCCCCCTCCCTTCTCCCCCCTCCCTTCTCCCCCCTCCCTTCTCCCCCTCCCTTCTCCCCCCTCCCTTCTCCCCCTCCCTTCTCCCCCCTCCCTTCTCCCCCCTCCCTTCTCCCCCCTCCCTTCTCCCCCCTCCCTTCTCCCCCCTCCCTTCTCCCCCCTCCCTTCTCCCCCTCCCTTCTCCCCCCTCCCTTCTCCCCCTCCCTTCTCCCCCTCCCTTCTCCCCCCTCCCTTCTCCCCCCTCCCTCCTCCCCCCCTCCCTTCCTCCCCCCTCCCTTCCTCCCCCTCCTTCCTCCCCCCTCCCTTCCTCCCCCCTCCCTTCCTCCCCCCTCCCTTCCTCCCCCTCCCTTCCTCCCCCCTCCCTTCTCTTCCCCCTCCCTTCCTTCCCCTCCCTTCCCCCTCCTCTCCTCCTTTTAAACTTTAAAATGTGAATAACTTTAAGATCGATTTCAATAAAATTACTTGCATTATCACTAAAGTGACAATGGTTAGTAAGGTGGGCCTAAAATTGTCACGCTATCGTGTACCGTTTTGTCTGAAGTTCAGTCACAAACAAGATAATAAATGGGTTTTAGTATATAGATGGTTGGTTTACGACAGTTCGTTGGTAATATTAACACCAAGGAACTTGACATTCTCAGCCATCAACATTTAGGGACCATAGATGTTGACTGGGGCATCACACTTCCCGAAGTCTGTACAGGGGCGGCACAGTGGTGCAGCGGTAGAGTTAATGCCTTAGAGCACCAGAGACTAACATTCGATGCTGACTGCAGCTA